>NC_136009.1:14134458-14734458 GCF_048128805.1 Centroberyx gerrardi
CTACAGTAGTTGCTTGGCACAGTCAAGTAGGCTATTACCAAAACTAGTTTTCTGTTAAAGCAACACTTCTTCCTTTCTTTTTTGTTACACGGCATTACCCCTGACCTAGCCTATACCATGTATGTAGACAACCATACAGGCCCGGCCCACTGACTCTTCAATTTGACAATATTGCAGGCTTATACCACTGGTTTTGAACTACTATTCTACACTATTAGACTTGACACACCAGCAAAGTTCCTATTAAACAGCATTCAGTTTGGTTTGGCTATAATGTGACTGCCATAGCCTAAATTGCTGGACCCACTACACAAAAAAAGCTGACGCCAAGTCCACAGCGACTGCAATCTATGTGATGAAAATGTAACAGTATAAAACGCCCAATACTTCTATTAATCTATTACCAAACAAGTTTTTACCGGCCATAAAAAGCTTGCATTCCACTTACTTGTATAGTAGGCTAACTCCTTTGACTAGTCAATATCCTCCTGAAATTGCAGTTCTGCTTGATTTGTCCCATGTAATATTAGTTGTGTCTGCTCGTTGGTCCAGTGAGAAAATAAATAGCAGAATTCTTATTATTATAATTAAGGTATCTTATCTCTCCACTGACTTGCAGCCACAAAACACGGTGTCCTCTCCTTCCCATATGCAAGCTGCGACTGACAAGTGTAGGGAGTCCACAATAAGCTGAGTGGTTAACTCCGCCTCGACCGAGAGAGAGAGAGAGAGAGAGAGAGAGAGAGAGAGAGAGAGAGAGAGAGAGAGAGAGAGAGAGAGAGAGAGAGAGAGAGAGAGAGAGAGGGAGGGAGAGGCGGGAATATGAAATTAAAACACTAAATGAGCCGGTCCACATTCCGCCATATAATACCAGGCTTGTGTTCCTCACGAGTTTTTTAATTTCATTGTCACTTTCCAATATTATCATCGCACTTATTCCTACAAAACAAGGACCAGCATAGACTTCAAAATACCTCAAAAAGAAAATTAAATATTTCATTGGGACTGATGGGAAAGGAGCTGGGTCAAACCTGCTATTTTGAGAGCCTGGCTCCTTTGGAAGATTTAATTAGGCATTTAACTTCTCTTAATTTATTTTGGGGATTTGAAAAAAAAGAAAGAAAGCTTATTTCAGTTCTGTGAGGCTCCTTTTCTGTCGAAATTAGAGAAGCTTTTTTATAGGCTTTATAATCCTGTACAGGCAGTGTAAGAGGAGTACAAACTTCATAAAGTCAAACCCTCATAATCCTGACAATATCCTGCGACATTGTGAGGGACATTTGGAGGAAAAATCTTCTGTGAATATAAACTTTAGAGCTGAAACGTTATTAAAATTTAAAACCATATAAACTACAATTTATGTTCGTTTATATCAGAATAAAAATCTTCAGTATATCCCACCAAAAATACACAAACGGTTTGTTTTTGAGCATTAAAAAGACGAAATGAAGCTCATAAGTTATAATGCAGAACTATATCTCAAATATTCCAGTCTGTCCTGCCTCCTCTTCTGTTGCGTGGTTCATATGCTATAAAAGGCTAAACATCTAATCACATGCATTTCATACAAGCTGCAGCGAAATTAGGTCAGCTAGCTGGCCTACATTCTCCTTTAGTTCATATCATCTGTTTATGGCTGCACGGTGCTAATTTTTTCCGTCATTATTATCAGAATTATCACGGTTTGTCCATGCTTGGCTACAGTATAACCTTGTCGGACGATTTAGCTAGATATATATCTTCAGATCAATATTTTGTCCAGTATCCAGGGACTCGAAGAAGGAGGGAAAATACTGCAATAGCCTTTTTTTTTCTTTTTTTATATTATACCATAAAAAAAACTCACTATAGCTTTGAGCAGAGGAATCCACACAAGGTTGCTGTCCGTGGTGCAGAAAAGGCCCACGCCTATATGGCCAAATCCTGATAGCATATTCAGGCTGTATGCTTCGTTATCGGGTATGATATTATGATCTGACTGATATCTTGGCCGAGAAGATGAGATAGTGCGCGCGATAACAATCACCTCCTTTGATAAAAGAAGCCAATGGCGGAGACAAGACCCGAATAGCAACTTGCAATATCTCTCAAAGTTTGAAAGGATATTTAAAAGGTGCTGAAACGTGTCTTTTGTGTGTGTGTGTGTGTGTGTGTGTGTGTGTGTGTGTGTGCAGGTAAACCAATATAGGAGAGGGGAGAGGTAGCCTAGGTTTCCAAACGAAGCTTGCATCAGATAGCAGTACATATCTGATTATTGCGCATGGGCAATCTGTTAGTATCCTGGAGGTGCAGCTTGCCTGTCAGGCTGCAGCAGAGGTCCGGGCCTACTGTATGTTTCCCATTCAACACAATATCATTTATAAGCAGATCTAATCAGCCTGGCCTCTGATGCTGTCATCCTGTAATTGAACTTACAGTCGTTGTTGTGCTGTAGACTCGGTTAAAAGAAAAAGAAGGTAGGCCTACACAGTCAAAATTTCATTATATGCTACATTAGCATGAAAGCGAGATTCATTTTGATTGGATGAACAAGCCTCGAAGCCGCTGAGCATGCGCGGTCAGGACGTTAGCACACATGGCATCTTTATTGCATTTGCTTGTAAACTATATTCATTGTATTCATTGCCTTAATAAGGGGACAGTAAATGCTCTTGGCCTGCAGAGCATCACACCCATATTTAACAATGTTATAAAACCAGTTTTAATAAAATATAAAACACTGTCTAAGCCAATTGCATTGGGCAATGCTTTAACCTTGCATATCAGGGGGATACACTGACAGTCTGGCTCCAAGTTTAGTCTGCAAGTCACTGACTAGTTGTCTCCTAAAAAATTATGCATTTATTTTTTTTATTTATTTATTTATTTGTTTTTTACCAATAAAAGAATATATCACAGCTTTACACATCAAAAGTTACAGCCTACAACAAGAAATGGGACATAAAATTAGACTATAACTTGGAATAGGCCTATAGCAACTTGGGACCTGTTTTGCTCTTTTAAATTATTTAGGCTACATAGTAGATAATTAAATGTTTAATCCACTGCAAATTTTGCATTGAAACCCTGACCTAAATAACATTCAACTCACTGCAATAAAGCCTAGAAGATTTGCTGTGTTGAGAGTTTTAAATGTATTATTTTCCCCAGACATATTTTCAGCTCTACACACACACACACACACACACACACACACACACGCCTCCCATCCCTCGCCCTGCAGACCTCCAGTAGATTTTCCCACAAACAAGTGACCGGGAAAAAAAAAAAATACCCCCCACCCCTCCTCCCAACACACACACACACACACACACACACACACACACACACACACACACACACACGCACACACACACGCACACACACACACACACACACACCCCAAAAAAGAAAGAAGTCAACATCAAGTTCAACAACGTGCAGCAGAGCATTTGCATGACAATACGGTCTGGGATCCCCGAGGTCCCGTGAACAACAGAGTCTGGCGTCAGCCCCGCTACACTTTCCCAGGCTCACAACAATATCCTGCTGAACTCTGCACTGCAGACCGGGCCTCTTCAACAATATGAATACTTCTCACATGAGCACATGGCAGCGCAGGCCTCATCAAATATTCTGCATTTTTGTCCACTACATGCACCTAAATGTAGACTTACATTCCTCCCTTACAGGCTACGAAAACCACTTCAATGTTCTTATATAGTATTTCTATAGGGACTTAAAAAGTGTGTCTGTGGTGCTCAATGATAAGTTTATATTGTACCTTATGATATATTTTTTTTAATCTCCTGTGGCATTACTATGATATTCCTATAATATTCCTATAGGGTCTTGCTCTGATATTTTCCTTATAAAATGTTATTATAGGATTATTATAGCTAGTAATATAGAGCTATTATTTCAGACAAGGCTTTGTCAAAAAATATTATTAAAACGCCCCTGGTAAACTAACACACCACTGGCAATCCATTTTGTTCTCTTATTTAAAAGATCAAATAACAAGGAAAATGTAAAATAAGAAAAGCAACAACAACTCAAGCCTTAAGTAAAGCACAAACACCATGCTGCATCATCAGTGTCAAAAAGTATACTTACAAATCACTTCAGATAAATCCAAAATAGTTCCAGATAGATCCTCTGGCTTTGAAAAAAAAAATAATTTACTGAATTATCATTTTTGTCCCAGAAATGCCTCCCTCTTCTCTCTGAACTCCATCCAAATAAATTGGGCTTGATGTGTAGTTAGAGAGAGAGAGAGAGAGCGAGAGAGAGAGAGAGAGAGAGAGAGATGCCGCGTGGCAAAGGTGAACTGCAACTCCTGTCGTTAAAAGGCTTTTGTTCCTATTTTATTAGCCGTATTTACCGATAGCTGCCTATCATGTGATGTAAAAAAAAAGAAAAATCCCCTCTTACCAGATAAAGCGAGTCAGACAGACGGGACTGAGAGAGAGAGAGCTGCGGCTGCAGACAGGCAGAGAGGCGAGATGAGGATGGAGAGGGGAGGGGAGGGGAGGGGAGGGTGGATGATGATGAGGAGGAGGGAATAGCCGACGCAGGGCCTATCAAATTTGTCAAACAGGCCTGGGATATTTGGGGGGGAATAAACGAGAAGATAAAATAGCCTGAAAGTAGGTTGCCGCTGGTTCTGTTTTGAAATAGAAATCAGAACAGGCTTACATCAAGGCAGACAGCCACATCGGCGAAATCGTCCTGCTACATATAGTGACCATTGGTTAGAGCCGAATCTCCTATATGCAGTGATGGTGCTGAATAACAAGGTAACCTATAACCTCCAAACAACCACCAATATAAACAAATATAGGCTATAATTCTATTTTCAGTAAAGCATTCATTTGTGTTATTTTCTTGAAAACACCCTCATGCAAATATCCTCATAAAACTCCAATGAGTCTGCTTACTTAGTCAGATTACTTACCATAATATACACTATGAATTTACCTGATAAAGATTTATGTAAGCCTGTAAATGTGGGGGAAACTCTCTTCCATAAATTAAAGGGTGGTTACACTGAGTTTACGTGGGTTTACCCTGCTCTACACCCCTGGTCCTATATGTTTAGTTATTTTATTTAGCTTAATTGCCCCATAGCTCATTCCATAAGTCGATGCAATCTTAGTATGGATGCAACCTTTCTATGGTCAAACTGAACATAACGGACTATAGCTGCCTTGTTGCAGCGTTCAGATATGTGGTGCAAATGCTGTACATATCCCCAAAAAATTCAAGGTACTATGTTGACATGCTTTACCTTGCATGCATGCTAAACCTACACTATTTACAGGCTGTGTATAGTTGACCTGTGAGTGAAAGAGAGACTTGTAACTCTGCATATATAAGGATAACTATGTAAATCCAGTTACTATTGCCGACCTCTCACCTGTAGACCAACAGTTTGTAATTATTCCGGGAGACATACTTTGGGAATGTATTTTAACGATTTGAATGTTAAAACCAAACGACAGGCTATAAGCTGAGGCCTGGTTCACATTTTGAACACATCAGTCCAGTGTGTAAATTGAAGAAATATTACAATGCAGCCTAAACCTGCAGCCACTACAGGCTGAAACAGCGACACTCTTTGGTGAGAAGGGACAGGATCGACTCGTCAAAACTGTACAACATGCAGGAAACACTGCCCGAAGTGTGTTAAAAATGTATTTATTCATAATCACAGAAAGCTTGCATGGTTTTGTGAGGGGGAAAAGGGAATTAGACAAAAAGAAAAAAAAGGGAGTGACAAACCTGAAAGTTTTTTTTCTTGTGAAGGCAGATTCTCTAAGATTAAATGAAAACCGTAGAATAATATATTTAAGTCTCTATATCCTCTCCCTTCATGGAATTGGAATTAATCTATATCAATTTAACACACAGAAGAGGGTAATAGTAGGTTAAGGCAATGCTGGAAACAGTGACGTTCAAAGACATTCAAATTATCCTCACAAACCAATTTCGATGTATTTGTTCTGAAATATGACAGAATGGCACTAGATAAGTTGAATACTAAAAACCTACTGTTTATATATTAGTTCATATATTAGAAAAACACTGAAGTTCACCTGCTGGACTGAAACTACTGCAAACTACTGCACAGCTACAAGAGCTACAGGTGAAGAATATGATCAGGTTGAAATACTTTGCACTTTAAATTTCTAGCTGAAATGTGTATTATTATTATTATCATTATTATTATCATTATCATTATCCTTATTATTATTATTATTATTAATAAGCAATTTAAACTAGTAAAGCAGTTTAAATTTAAAAGTAATTTAAACTAGTTTCCTACAGACACTTTTTAACATACTGCACACAGTTATACAATTATCATTTTCCTTATTGTACTATATACACTATTCATAAAAAAGTAGATGATCCAATAAAAACCTGTAATAGATCATATGAACTAATTTTAAACTGATACAGTATTACATTTCACTTGCTCTCTCAACACCTGTGAGGCTGATATAGTGCTTAAATAATATTATTTTAGATTTAATACATTGTTCTTTATTTGTAATAAAATAAAATACAGCTTTTCATCTGATAACAAAATGTAAGTCTATATATATCTCACAATGTCTCCTGTAAAGAAAAGTTATACCAGCTTCTATTTTACCAGAATAAAAAACTACACTCTGTTAATTCAACAAACTCTTTCACCTGTGAGAAATCTGTGGTAACAGTGAACATTGAGGTTATTGAGTTGATGCCTGAACATGAAAGTTGTTGTATGTATATATGAATATATTAATATATGTATTCATTCATTTATTTTCAATATATTTTGAAGTCTGGAAAATAACTTTTACTACTATTGTACTACTGTAGTGGAATTTTATGTTTATTGTTTCATGTTAATTGAATGTTTTCTATCAGACATCTATTTAAACTCTTTACTTAAGTTCTGATTTATTGAACTAGTTAACCTCACCGTACATTTTATCTCTGCTATAAACAGTAGAGGAGATCCACATACAGCCTGAAGTTCTCCCTGATTATATTTTATATTACTACACATTACAGGAGAGAATGAAAGGGGATATGGCAGAGTGCGGTGTGCTTACTTTAAAAACACCTTTGAATGAACACAAACCCAGTGACAGTTTCCCACTAAATGTGACTCTTATAATCTATCTGAATATATGTGTTGCATATTTGTAAAGTCCCAACACTGTTTGTGGTGGATTCAGAATGAGAGAATAATCTATACTTTGGGATTTTTCCAATGACTTTGACTTTGTAAGTCACAACGAAATGAAGCAAAATAGACATACAGTATATACTGTATGATTCCATTTCACAACTTTTAAATTAAATTGTTAAATTTAAAGTTAAATTGTGACAGTTGTTTCAAAATAACACTGCAAACAATATGATCTTGAGTATCCTACCAATGAGGCATTTTTATGAAGCAGTCATGTTGCTTTTATAAGAAACATCTTCTACTTTTTCTTTTCTCACCTCTCTAACTTGCCACCTTCTTCATGCTTCTCCCATCAAACTGTCATTGTGAATTGGAATTTGTTCATAATTGTCCTGTCTTGTTGAATAAAGGTTTTATAATAAAGATACAGAAGCTTGGCCAATGATATAAATATGTAAATGTGCGTTCTCATACTTTCATGTAAGTTGGGGTTCTTTTATCTGGGTTCAGAATTGGTGTTGATGTTTCATGTTGAGGCTCGTAGGCCTCATATTAGACTGAATCTAATGTGACTAAGATACAGTGTAAGATTCAATTCTGGCCTATATGAGAAGTTTTTATCTATACACAATAATGACATAAATAAATGCTATAAGTTAAGAATAACATGCTCTAAAAATGTCTGAAATGAGACATGTTCAAATGTTTTGTAATGAATTCTATATCATCATGCCAGTTGTGCAATTGAGATTGCTCAAGTATAGAATTCCCAAATATAGAAGTGTTATTATTTTAGGCCTGTTTTACTCAGGTATCTCTGTAGCAAAGGTTTAGTACATCAAAATAATGCCCAGGATATTCAATTTAATTAAGTTATTGTAGGTACTTTCCCATTATTTGAACTCTTTATTTAATCTATTTGATTCTCAGCATTTATTGTAGACTAGTTTGCAGAATACTATTGAACACTGTTGTATTGTAAGTAACATTTAGTTTACAGTTATTTCAAAACCATTGCAGTGTAATTTTGAAGTCAATAAGAGCAAAGTCTACTGGATATATTTGGATTTTTAAGTGAGTTTAATTTACAGTTAAGAAGAAATTAATAGAAGTATTGTTAGAATATTTAATTTGTCTATTTTGTGCAGTAGATTTGGGAAGCAACCTCATGGCCTGATGTTGAAATTAAAGTTGATATTGCCACATGCTACACTGTAAATGAACTTTTTAAACAAATAGACAACAAACTAAGAAATGCGAGATAACTCTTAATAGATACAAGGTAACTTGTTGGCCTATGACAGATGTATCCACGTTGTCTGAATGAATTAGGCTGTGATATTAAAATTAGGTAGCACCATAGATAAAATTAGATTAAATAGATACAATTTGATAAAACGAACCTTTAGGGACACTTTGAAAAACCTACCGTTGTTTTAAAATTCACTGGCCAACAGACAAGACAGAAAAGTACTTTTTGCCATTGGCCATGATAATGTTACTTTTAGCAAATGAACAGTAACAGCCAAACTTTTGGTAAAGCCTTTCCATTCCAGGCATAATTATCTATCTCACAAATTGCTTTCAAGAAGAACACAGCATTACATCATGATATATAACACCCCTAAGAACTAGGCCTATAGTAAACCTATAATACATTTTAGAAAGATGCTATACAAATATCACGGCAAAACTTTTAAATATCATGCAGCTACTATTATTCAGAAATATGATACCACAGAAAACCCTCCAGCAAGACCACAGGAGATAAAAAAAATAAATACCATAAAGTTTGGCAAGTTCGCTATAAACTTTCTGCTGTTTCCACAGACACAGTGTAACTCCCTGTAGGAATAATTTACAAATGTTATAGTAATTTTTCTTTAGGGTTAGAAAGGAGGTTATAGCATATAGACAACAAAACTTTTTTTTTTCTCCAAATAAAATAAACATCCTTACCGACGCAGGCTCGTGGAGAGACCTGTTAATTCTTCCCCTGCCTGGTGTGAAAGAGAGAGAGAGAGACTAAGCCCTTGTCCCTTAATTTGAAGCAGGCTGGGTTTTATGATAATCAGAGCTGACACCGACTTGTGTACGCTGAATAGAGGAGGGCACCCTCGAGCCTGCGTTCCCACGAGCCGCATTCCGACGGTCAAGTTCAAGCTCAAAGCGCGAGCCACCATTACTATGCAAGGCGTGTCGCGTGGCTAATTCCAAAAAGGCGCGCGCTCCCTGTCGTGGGAGAGTTCGTCACCTTATTCAGATGCAGCAATAGATAATGTGTCGCTGTCATCAACAAATTCTGCCCCAAAATCACAGTAAAGTACGTTGTGTTTTTTTTTCTTTTCACACAATGTAATAAAACACCAAAATATTTAACCACCAAAGTGTACAGGCCTCTTCAAATTAGGTTTTTTTTTTTTTTATCCTAACGAAAAATCACAATATGTGTCTGTTGTAGGCTACTCAGTAGGGAGTCTGTAGTGACCTTATTATGCTTTATGGTATGTCTCTTATCTCCCATATTACCTCTATAATATTCCTTTAGGGCCTTTTATTTCTGTTGTGATATTTGTATATTAACCTTCTATTTTTTTTTTTATAGGATTTCTTTAGTTCTTTTTTTGCTAAGCATGTAATTGGTCTACTATAGGACAAAAAACACTTCTTAGGTCCACTAAATAGGCCGATATATTCCACACAGGCTGAGGTAAACTAACACAACCGTCGTCTGAAATTCATTGCAGTCAATTATCACCTCTCAGTTGATTATTTTTCTTTAGGTGCTGGTTTAAGCAGCCGGACAACAATGGACATCTAAAAATGTTTACTATAATCATATTGACATCCACTGGCTTTACAGAATTATTCGATAGTTTCACGGAAAGTAAAGTTTAGAATCATTTCATTAGGTCTATAACTTTTTGGCAATTTAGTAATTTTGAAGAGGCCAAGGCCTACATTTAGCACCTATAAGTTTCCACCTGGTTTTTGAACATATAGCTTATTTACCCACATAGAAGCAAAAATAAAACTATGTGCTGCATATTAGTACATTATTTCAGATAGGTATGGTTTCAACTGTTTTAGTTTTAGTTTAGTAGTGTTCAGTAGTGCAGCAAAAATATCTGAGGATTATTTGAGCTGATGAATAATTTAAAAAGTTCACTATAAGATGGGTTCTGGTAATGAATGAATGTACATTATTATAAGAATGATAAAATCAAAAGACAGCAGTACTATCAGTAACTACAGTTCAAGTACCACAGCTCATGTCCCTATATCACAAGGAAGATAATTAAGGCTATTTAAAATCTTTAGGTTAAGTATGATGTTGTGAAAGACAAACTTTCACCTTCACACCCATTATAGTCCACCTGTATCCACCTGGAGACATTATGATGCATAGAATTAGAATCTAGGAAGTGACACTCACATTATCCTTGACTGAATAATATAAGAAACAATGGTTTTCCTTTAATGCCAAAGGAAGATATAGAGTGATATAGGCCTATACACCACACTTTGGGCTACTTACATCAGAATGAGGCTCGGTTAATAAAAACCATACAGTAATGTTTCAATTTTCGATACAAAAGACTGGACTTGTTTCAATTTTGTATTTTTCTTCAGAATTATTCTAAGAACTTAAACAACTGAACCATTCTGATCTTATCTTTTTCTTCCACTGTTTCTATATTGTTTGTTTTATATATTACTGTTTTTATTGGTTTATATTGTCTTTTATTATTTTCTGTCTTTTAACAAAGTACACATGCAACCACATACCTAAATTCCTTGTATGTGTAAATATACTTGGCCAATAAAATGATTCTGATTCTGATTCTGATTCTGATTCTGATTCTGATTCTGATTCTAATGTTTCAGCACAGGACAATCACATGGTTTAGTCCTGCTCTACTACATAAATACCACTAAATACCAAAATGTCTTAAATACAGCCTAGATTTCAAAGCTGTTTGCTGGGTTTGATGTTTCTTTTTGATGTTGCCAAATTGCATTTTATTATTATGTTTTACATCTTTCAAATCAAAGTTTTTTGTGCATCAAATTTAGCTACTTTGTATATTCTGTCATCATTTCAGCCAACCCCCACAGTCTGTACACACGTCCAGCAGCTCAGTGTGGGTTTAATGTTAGCAGCAGAATCCCACGTAGGGAAGTATGGCATGTAAGTGCGATGTGTCTAGCCAGACTATAATTGGCTGGCTTTGTCCCAGACAGCCCCGTCCCACCTCCCCATGTTGCTGGATTTGAGGTCCCATAAAACGGTGTCTGGCTTGCTGAACCCATGACCCCTGAAGGAATAAATCCCTTACTGACGATTTTGGATGTTGTGGTTCTGTCTGTGTAAGTGGAGTTTAACATTTCAGGAAATCATCCCGCAATTATCCTTATTACACTTGAACATAATTTCATTTTTTCTGCTGTACTTTCAGGTGCACTTTTCTGGTGTTACAGAATTTGAAATCTTCTGTCACTGTGCTCTGCATCTGTAATACTTGAATACTGTATTTATTGTATTTAGATGATAAGTAACATTCACACCCACAACTCAGTGTAACCATAATACTGGTCATCACAGTCCAGTAGAATATATTGAAACCAACCTAAATGAATAAAACCTCTGAATCAGCTTGTAGCTTTTCTATTGTTCAGCATTTACAAGCCCATATAGATTTTCACTAGCCTCCCTTTACAGACCTCCTGAATTGGGCTGAACTGCCCCATAAAGACACACTTCCTTAAAACCCTCTGTCCCGCTAAACGGAGCAGATTCATCAGTGTGGAGGGAAACATCTTATTATGTAACGACGACAGAGAGGGCTGGCCAGGTCAGAGGTGAGCTGACCCCCTGACCCCCCTGGGCCGGTGGAGTGTGCCGCTGACCAAGGGCTGTTGATGAACTCATGGACAGTGCATTTAGTGACCTTTAATGTCACTTGCCGGACAGCAGACGGATGTGTCTTTAACCCAATCAGCGCTGATCAGTTGACCAGGTCAGGGCAAGGCCTCAGGAAAAACACAGTGATGATATCTCAGTGGATAGCTGAATCTGAAGGATCAAAACTGGGCCACAGAGCGAGGAAACCAGCTGGCTTTTTAACCTCAAGCCCAGCTGACATGAAAAAATAAACACATACTACAAACACAAACATATTACCAACCTTTTTTTCTAATCTTACGGCTTATTGTATACAGGCTTTCCTTAACTTACAGTTGCTGTACATGTTCTTCTGAGCAGTAATGCCTCTACTACAGAATATGAGTGAAGTGATTAATGGTAAAAGGTCTGATATGCATCACTGAGGTCTGATTGTTTCAGGATATGGACGTTTCTGGAATGGGACGTCCAGATCTCTGTAGGTTGGATGGGGCGCGAGGCTGGGACACCATCCCATTCTCAGCCAACCGTGTAAACCAGACACCCAGTCAGTCAGTGTCATGACAGCACTTCAATGAGAACATCGCTTTGTTAACGCAATACTCATGATGGCCATACATGCAATGAGGCAAGCCAAGGTCAGCTTTACTTTTAAAAGTCTATAAAATACTGACAGTATTTTAATGAGATCATGGATGAGCCTCATCGCCAAAGATCAAATCTTTATAACTTGGTGTATAGCTGGGTTTTTTTTTTCCGGTTTGAATGATGTCAAATGTCACATCACTAGGTTTCTAGATTGCAGGGTAAAAAATCATGGACGCGCTGATGTTAAGTGTTACACAGCATCCTTTTTAATTTTCCCATGCATGATGGTCAATATTGGAGTGTAGCCTTTGGCAGGACTGGGCAGATACTGGTGGGCAGTCATTATGTAGCCTGCCCCCACACACACACCCTTCCACCCACAACCACCGCACACACACACACACACACACACACACACACCGCAGGGCAGTCATTTTTCACCCGGCCCTATAGGCCTGTGACAGGTCTGGGAGAGGGTCTGCCTCCATGCAAGGCAGACTGGCAGGACTGACACCTCCGTATAGCAACGTTAATTATGGGCATCTGCTTGGACGCCCCAGTCTGGGGCCTTCTAGGGTCCTTGGCTGTTGCTATAGGGACGGTGGAGAACCGTTGGTGGTTTGGGGGGCAGACAGAGACCCTGTTATTCTCCTGAGGGGTGGCCAGACATGACCCCCTGCGACTCGCCCCTTTTGATTTGGGTGGGAAACAGTAAGCAGCCAGCCGGGGGAGAGACAGATCATTTCAGATTCATTCTGGGGACGATGGGTCCAGATCCTGTGAGACTGCTAGAAATAGGAGGAAGTCAAAACAATTTGGGTTGTGGCGCAGGAATACTGTATCACTGTATGTTCCTCTTTATTATGTTCCATATGCCACTATAGAAATATTAGAAATATATCCAAAAATAGTAGAAAATTTGGGATATTACAGTGGATTTTTGTTAAATTTAGTTATTAAAATACATTAGACCTATGATTAGACAGATATAGAAATAGCAAATTAGAAATACTTACCCCTCCAACCCCCCAACACACACACACACACACACACACACACACACACACACACACACACGCACACACACACACACAGAGCGCTTGGACTCGCTTTATTCCCACTTTGCATATATTAGCCATTGACTGTGCTCTGAAATGCATTGTTGTGTTTTCCCACGCCTCCCTATTTGATGTCTCTTTTGTCATTGTGAATAAAAGAAGATTGATGAATGGGAGGTGGACCGCTCTCCATCTGAGAGGGAGACACATGTGGAGGGAGAGCTACAGCGGCGGGGGGAGACCCCTTCTGGACAAGATGGGAACTGCTATTAACACTTCAGAATAATTGTGAGGTTTGTTTATTGTAGGCTGGAAAACGATTTTGATTTTAGCTTTAGAATTAGCTGTACTTCATATTGGTACCGGAAAGCCTTCCGTTTTTGACCAGCAGGTAAATATAGAGGAAATAACTAACTGGTGCTAAACAGCCAGTGACGCTGTCCATGGTGCTGAAACATATTAGACCTGTTTAATAAAACAGGTCATCTACAATGTGAATTGCTGAAGGGCAATTATAGTTTGAGTTCTTGTTTTAATTATCCTATAAACATGCCCTTTGGTATCTTGTTATTTATTTATTTATTTTTTATTATTTTTATTTATTCATCTTGTAAAGCTTTGTCACTCTGTTTTGCTAAGATCAATAAATAAAGGTTACTGGCTCTCCACATTCCAGTTTTGCTGCTCTCAGTACATTTTTCAGTGTTTCCTGTAGATGGCAGTGACAGACAAGTTGAATATTATCAATTCTGTAATAAAAGCTGTCTTCACAGGTGTTTTTAACTCCTGAAAATTAAACAGAAGTTCATCTCTGTTCAATGCTTATATCCTGCAAATATAATAAGGCTGATTCACAATACGAGGCACAACAACTTCCGTTGTCATTCCAATACTCCTTTTGAAGACCAGTTGAAGTCCTTAACAAAAACAAAACCTGATTAAATCTTTCCACATATTGATATATGATTATACTGCATCTTACAGTAATAAGTGCGTCACCGAGTTCACCCACTAGATGGCCCTAAAGCATCAATCTCTGAGCTGCCTCAACAAGATCATTTTGAATTCTCTCACCATTCCCTGTTTACTTGTATGAAGTAAATGAAGCTCTTGTGCAAGATGAAACAGTATAAACATGTATTCCTTTGTCAAGAGGGGAAGGACAGAAAGAAGTTTGCAAACAAAGATGCACAAGAAACTAATTTACTTTCAAAAACTGGACTAAATTCCAGAAATTTCTCATGGTTTGTCTGACATCTTTAGGGTCAGTCTGCCTGGTGACATCAGACAAGTCCCATACCTTGTCAATGTTGTTAGAATAGTTTTAGATATCACCTCCTGTCTTTCAGCAGAGGTAAACTTACTCTGTCTTATAGTCTGCTGCAGCAAAACATCCGCCAAGGACAAGCACAGCAACTCTGTGTCCTTCAAGAAAGTTTCTCCAAACATTTATCATCCCACAAGTGACGGGAGGGAGCAAGACGGGAGCTGTGGACACAGTTCAGGTGTGGAGGAGCAGCGGCTGCATCGCAGTGATGAGATCATTAATGGTCCTGCAGTGGGGAGGGAGGTGAGAGAGGGCGAGGGAGGAGACCTCATATCAGGAATCAGCGAGCGGCACAGTGCAGCACAGTTCAGCTCTCCTGAGGCTGCGGAGGTTTCAATTAGACTGACCTTTTACCCAGGAGGTTAAAGACCAGCACTGCACAGTGATGCACTGTTTGTGTGTGTGTGAGTGTATGTGTGTGTGTGTGTGAGAGAGAGAGAGAGAGAGAGAGAGAGAAAGAGCACATGCGGGTATACTAGCCTTACAACAACTTAAAATTCAATCAAATTAGTTAGAAAACTGAATAAAGATGCATGGAGAAGTTTCAAGTGCCATGCCGCCCTGCCAGAGCCTCTGACTGCTCCTCTGCTTTATGGTGATTGAGCGTCTTGTCAAGGACGAGACGATGATGCTGCGATTTGAAGCACTGTGAAGCATGAATATTTCTAATGCTGAAGGATTTCAAGGCCCGTCTGCATAATCCAGGCATAACACTTCAGAGCGCTCCGGCTCCAAACAACACAGGAGAGAGAGATGTTGAGAGGCCGGTGGACAAATGAAGGACAATCAGGTTTCAGAATGACAACGAGACCCACAGTCTGTCCGCTTTAAAATTCAACATTTGGATGTTTTTGTACTCTGATACTCGCAGTATTTGATGATACCAACTTGACCATGTAACTCCAGTTTGTATTGAATTGTATGGTCTTGTGTCTTCAAGATGTTCAGGATTTGCAGAGCAGGAGTTTTGTTTTTAAAGAAATTATGCTGGATAAACGCTGCCTTGATGTTCCAACAAGCCAAATGTTTGTAATTAGGAAAAATAAACAGATGGGCATTTTCATTAGACATTTGTATGTGTGTGTGTGTGTGTGTGTGTGTGTGTGTGAAAGAGAATGGGGAGAGAGAGAGAGAGAGAGAGAGAGAGGGGGGGGGGGGGGGGGGCTTAATTTCGATTAATTTCCAAATATCTAGACAGACAAAACTGCATCAAAGAGACCCTGTAAAACTACAATAAGAATGTATTTTTCATCCCATAAATGCAAATTTCCACATAACTTACCTTATTTCTCGCTTGTAAATACTGTGAAATTGTCCTTTATATCAAATTTATTCCAATATTTTTCTCCATTGTTGACAGGTCTGCTGAGCATGACAGTTTAGTCAATGTGTATATTCTGTAGAAACACCTGTCATGGCCTTTAACATTTCTCTCTTTCATTTTTGGGTTGAAGGCAACACTTGACAATATTGTCTGTATTTCTGTGCAAAGCATCCTGTATTTGCATTGATTGGAAAGGGCTAAGAGGTCCATGTTTTCCATTTCAATAGCAAGAAGGAGAGAGAGGCTGAGAGGAGACGGGGAGGGCGATATTAATGGCGTTATAAAAGGTGTTTACTGTGTTATGAAATACAGTCCTTGAACATACTGCAGAGTGTCATTGGCCAAGACAGAGAGAAAGTGGAGCATGTTTTTTGGCAACTGGCGTTCAAAGAGAAAGAGGCCGGAGAACACAGAAAGAAGACCTGGATGATGAAACAGGGTAAAAACGGAAGTAAACTTGAGGAAGGAGTCGGCTTGTAGATCTACTTGATCATTTACTCTCATTCCCCTCAGTGTCAGAAAAAGCAGAGTGAGGCAATAAGACTGAAACTCACTCTATTCTCAGGCCAACTAGGGCAGGTCTTACCTGGAGCGATGAGAAATACAGTTCAGTTCAGTTCAGCTGCTGGTGATCTTTCATTATGTTACATTTACATCGCCTTGTAGAGTTAGAGTAGAGTAGAGTAGAGTAGAGTAGAGTAAAGTAGAGCAGAGCAGAGTAGAGTAGAGTAGAACAGAGTCGAGTAGAGTAGAACAGAGTCGAGTAGAGTAGTATTGAGTAGAGCAGAGTAGAAAGGTGTAGAGTAGAGCAGAATAGAGTAGAGTAGTATAGAGTAGAGCAGAATAGAGTAGAGTACAGTAGACTAGAGTAGAGTAGAGTAGAATAGAGTAGAGCAGAGTGGTGTAGAGCAGAATAGAGTAGAGTAGAATAGACTAGAGTAGAGTAGAATAGAGTAGAGCAGAGTGGTGTAGAGCAGAATAGAGTAGAGTAGAATAGAGTAGAGCAGTGTAGAGTAGAGAAGAGTATAATAGAGTAGAGTAGTAGAGAATAGAGCAGAATAGAGTAGAATAGAGTAGAGCAGAATAGAGTAGAGTAGAGTAGAGTAGACTAGAGTAGAGTAGAATAGAGTAGAGTAGACGAGAGTAGAGCAGAATACAGTAGAGTAGAGTAGAGTAGAGTAGAATAGAGTAGAGTAGAGTAGAGTAGAGTAGAGTAGAATAGAATAGAATAGAGTAGAGTAGAGTAGAGTAGAGTAGAGCAGAGTAGAGTAGACGAGAGTAGAGCAGAATACAGTAGAGTAGAGTAGAGTAGAGTAGAATAGAGTAGAGTAGAGTAGAGTAGAGTAGAGTAGAACAGAATAGAATAGAGTAGAGTAGAGTAGAGTAGAGTAGAGTAGAGTAGACGAGAGTAGAGCAGAATACAGTAGAGTAGAGTAGATGAGAGTATAGCAGAATACAGTAGAGTAGATGAGAGTAGAGCAGAATACAGTAGAGTAGAATAGACTAGAGTAGAGCAGAGTAGAGTAGAGTAGACTAGAGTAGAGTAGAGCAGATGAGAGTAGAGCAGAATACAGTAGAGTAGAGTAGAGTAGACTAGAGTAGAGTAGAGCAGATGAGAGTAGAGCAGAATACAGTAGAGTAGAGTAGAGTAGAATAGAGTAGAGTAGAGCAGACGAGAGTAGAGCAGAATACAGTAGAGTAGAGTAGAGTAGAGTCTGTTGGGATGATGTTAATTAACATAAAAGATGTACATGTATTGCAGTAGGAGTGTGTGTGCGTGCGTGTGTGTGCGTGCGTGTGTGTGTGTGTGTGTGTGTGTGCGTGCGTGCGTGTGTGTGCGTGCGTGTGTGTGTGTGTGTGTGCGTGCGTGTGTGTGTGTGTGTGTGTGTGTGCGTGCGTGCGTGCGTGTGTGTGTGTGTGTGTGTGTGTGTGTGTGTAACAAAGCACCGTCCCTTTGCCTCCTGTCTGTTCTTGCGGCTCTGTTATCTGCCTCAGTGAGGAGAGACTCAGATATAGGATGAGAGGAGGAGGAGGAGGATGAAGGCTGAGTGTGACACAGACCACAGATGCTGCACAGGGGAGCTCATTAGAGACTGACACACACACACACGCACACACATTCAGTCATACCTACACACACCAATCATGCATGAACACGTACACACGTACACACACACACACACACACACACACACACACACACACACACACACACACACACAGCTGCTACTCCACACATGACCTGAATTTTAAGTACCAAGGTAGATCAGTGTTTAATTGAGTGTGTACATTTTTTTTTCAGTTTGTGTGTGTGTGTGTGTGTGTGTGTGTGTTGGGGGAGGGGGGGTGGGTGTTAAAGCTGTTATCCAGTCTGATCTTAAAGGCTTCACACATCATTCAAACTGTACAGACAAGCACAGATGTGTGCACAGACACACTGGCTGACACATGTACAAACAAAGCTACACACAGACACTAAAAGGGAAAAAACACACACACACACACACACGCTGAATAAAACAGTACGACAACTTTGAAGAACAAGAAATCAAAGGAGAAGGTTTCACTGAAATAGTCTCATTCCCTCCAGGAAGCATGAAGCTCAAACATTTGTGCTATTACTGTAAAACTGTCCGTGATTTGGGAATTGGTACTTTCTTTTGTTCTTCCCTCCTCCAATCTCTCTTCTTCTCTTGTTTGTTAATATTCCCTCCCCTGCTGTTTATGTTCTTTTTTTCTAAACAATCTCTAATCTTTCTCCAAGCCGGCCAGATCTGTTTTCTCTTTCATTCCTGACCAATATTTTTATCCTCTAACTCCTATCATGTGGCTAAATGTAGGAGATTTTACCTGAAAAGACCGGTGGCGCTCTCCTTCCCATCTTATAACCCTCTATACCTAAAACAGAATAATCAATCTTGCAGTAAAAAAAAATGTCTCTAACCTAGAGCTAAATTTGACTTGGAATAAAAGGCTGTAGTTTGTCTTTCTTCTCCACAAACAGTATGCATCAAATCATAAAAGGAGAATCTCACAGTTATTACAGTGAATCCACCATAGAAAGTATGAAAGGTGTCATAACATCGCTGTCAGGTGAAAACCTAGTAACTCCAGTTTTGGTGATTTTCATGCTTTAAAATATTAACTTCAACTGAGAGATTACATACTCTGTACTAATGGGTTTAGAAAAATCTTGCATTTTTACACTTGCATTTTAGAAAAACCTACCAATCTTTTATGAAACCTTTTCAAAAACAATTAAATAACCTCAAAAATGCATGGCTGTCACGCAAAAAGGCTGTTTTTCTTAGTTCCTAAAAAGTTGACATTTTGGAGATGCAACGTTTTCATCTGACAAGGGCGCTAAGTTATTCCTGTAGCGACAGTCTGCGTGGCTGCCAACCGACTTGAATGACTTTTACAAATGGCAAAGTGGAAATTGGGCCAAAACAAACGCAGTGAAGCAGCGGGCCTGTACTTATCCCGTGTGGAGGTATTCCATGTGGTTAGCATGTTCGCCCGCCACGTCTCACCCACTTCCTCCGTGGCTGCGCTGCTGCCGCCCAGATGGGGCCCGCTGGCTCGGGAACACTTGGACGCCGCATGGTGGCTAAACCTTAGTCTGAACGACTGCCCCATCAGCACAAAGACCGGCGCTAAAGCAGGCCAACAAGTACACATACATACACACACACACACACACACACACTATCCCTTCTGCTCCAAAGCAACTGTTAGTTCAGGCTTTTCTCCACTGGGAGACTCCGGCACATGAGGTCTGGCTCTCGTATCTCTTTTCCCCCTTTTCATGTGGCGTGCTCGCTTGCCTGTTTGATCTGCTCACATTAACAGCAACACCATAAACCGAAAGCCATGCAGATTGAGTCTCCACAACAAATAATAAGCAAAGACAGTAGCTTAAAGAGACCACACGCCTCTCACAGCATGGAGAAATCATGAGGCCATTCAAAGCCTCATTACAGTCTCTTCCTACTGAGAGCATGGTGCTTTACTTCTGACATTGTTTTCTGCTCGCATTAAGATGATATAACAGCTTTCCAGAAGTCGTTTCTGTATTATCATCATCCTCATCCTGCCTCCCCAGTGTATTCTGTGTTCTCTATTGTTCGTGGGTGGCTGCTCCCTTGCTGAAGAATGATTGACATCGTTTGTCAGTTTGGCGGGGCGCCTGACATTTCTAAAAGTCACCACGCACGTCAAGGCTGCTTAATGTGTGTGTGTGTTTGTATACATGATGCTGTCAGTATGTGCAGTGTATGTATGTGTTGTGAAACTGTGTGCGAAGTTTGATCCAAAGTTTCCTTTTCATGCCATAAACTTTGAGCCTAAATAGAGCTCTAATACCCACTTCCACCTCCTGTGGTGAAAGTACATGTACAATATTCATAATTTGGGATATTTGTCACTATGCAGCATCTGCTCTGTTGCAGTTGTGTGGCACAGAAGTGGGGAAAAAAAAGCAAAGAACAAACAATTTTATCCTAAAATGTCAGTTCTACCGACGGTCTTTGGGTGCTTTCACGTATTCAGATGAGCTCCCCGGAGCAGTTCCCTGAGGCGTTTGCAGTAAAACTCTGAGTTGTGTTTAGCTTCTGAATCTCTCTCCGCTCCTCCTCCTCCCTGGCTCTGAGGGAATGGGTAATGCAATGAGAGCCAGATGAATCCCCCACTGCTATGTTTGTTTCTGTTTTTCTCATCACTCTCACCAATGGGAGGCCCATCAACAAACTTCTCTATAAATGCGTCTGTTTGTAAAATAAACACAGTGACTGAATCGAGAGCATCAGTGGAAGGCCTTAACCGCTGGCTAGAGTTTCCAACCCTACAACTGTGTGTGTGTGTGTGTGTGTGTGTGTGTGTGTGTGTGTGTGTGTGTATGAGTGTGAGCCAGTGACTGCAATTTGCATATATTTTCTCCTACTGTTTGACGCGAGTATTACAAAACACCACGATTGTGTTTTGAAGCCAACAAACCCAAGCCAAAAACTAGCCTTTGCAATGGGATTAGAGATGAACCCAACTGCAACTGTGTTTACACGCTAAATACGATTAAATGCGACTAAAATATGTTCTCTGAATCATGAAACAGCTTTGTCAAATCAGATTTTTTGCATTTCAGATGGAGATTTTGAAACAACCATTTTTTTTCTTCATATTTGGTGCACTTACTGTGAGAAAAAACAAAAACCCTAAAACACCAAGAAGGCGTGATGAGGTGCCTGTATGGTTGAATGAACAAGTACATTTACCTAGAAAATGGTGTGCTGGCTCCTGTTTTGTTGTCACATCTCTCTTTTCTCTTTTCCCTGCCAATCTTCCCATGTATCCAGTCTCCTGCAGGTTTATGTCCTGAGAAGAAGAAATAACAGTGTGTGTGTTAACCTGAGGTGATCTGATGGAACATACAGCAGGCATGTTTGTTGACTGATCCTTCCACCAATTGATTGATACTTCCACCAAGACCAATACTGGTGCCAGATATCGTGCAGATACCAGGTTACAACAAGATGATACATCAGACAATATCCTGAATATACCCAAATCCCTGTAATAATAATCCCTGTAATCCCTGTAATATTTTTGTGTAAAGACCTAAACAGAAGTCTACATTGGTCAGTAAAAATAATTAATTGGATCAATACTCGTTATTGGAAACTGCAGCACTACAACGCAGAATCAGTACTGGCTGTGGAAAAAGTGATCTTGGTGCATCCATATCTTTATCGCCTGCAATCGTACATCAGACTGCCCCAGTCAATGGTGGATCGATCAGCGTCGGGACTAAAACTACCAAGAAACACGTTACAGCATGTAGACTTGTCATGTGTCAGCAGGTGTCTTCACTTCCTCTGGAGGGTTCTTAAAAGGTCACCATGCATCACATTTGAAAACACTGTGGTGAATATTTCATTTTACCATTTCTATGTCTCAAAACATCAACCAAGAGGTGGATTCAAATACTCACCCTGGGATGAAACACATATAATATGATATAAGAATTTTAATTTGGTATTTACTTCCACCCTTTGTACCACATTTTGGGTTTCAGGAGACTCCACTGGCAACACATTTTTATAAAAGCTTAAAGTGAATGCTGCAGCCAGCATCTCTTCTCCAAATATAGATTTTAGTTTGGAGTCATCATGTCCATGATTAGTGGCTCTATTAAGGTTCCAAAACCAACTCCTGCCTCCATTAAACAAGGAAAGATGCATAATTCAAAACCATCTTGAGCACTAAGCAACAGACTGCAGTCCTACAGTATGATGAATAACAAAGAGCCTGCTGCTCTATACTCACTTTATCAATGATATAAACCAGTGTTTGAGCTGGACCTGTGGTCAGGTGACCTTGGTCTGAGCTCCACACCAACATCAACGACAAACACTAGTTTTTCCTTCTTTATAATGCCCTCATGAGGATTGATGTTGTTTGGTTTCTATTGACCCCACTGCAGTGATGAAATGTTAGCTGTTGCCAGGTTGAGCGTGCCAGGAGAAGCATCTAAGACAGCTGTGTTTTCACAGAGCAATTGTTACACTTGCAATTAATTCAGCTGAACAGTCGCATGTTATTCCTAACACTCTATTGATAGACATGATCTTGATTTTGGCTCATCAGTTAAGCTAGTAGGCTTACAATGAATGTTATCTGTAATTACACAACTTGTGTTTAGATTTAAATGAGGTGAATGGAAATTTGCAGAAATTTATAGATAAGGATATGAGGATGTAGCCTAAGGATAAGGGGTTTAGCTGGTGGTCGGACAGTCACTGTAAGCTCATGGGCAAATTCTAATTTAATTCACAGACACCGGATCAACCTTTGAGATTTATGTATGGAATCGGATTATGGTCATATAAAGTAACCCCCCCCACCCTCTCTCTTTTTTAACCTCCCCCTCCACTCCCCCTCCCACCCACACCACACCACCACCTCGTCCCCCCTCTTTGAATGGGGGCGCTGGAACCGTCTGCCTGTCACCGCTTGCCTCTTTGTTCAAACTGATTTTGCTCCTCTCCTTCAGCGTATAGCTGCTGGCGAAGGGGGAGAGAGCAGCTTGCAGTGTGCATCTATTCCGAATTAGCTCATCTCTCCCTCTCTCTCTCTCTCTCTCTCTCTCTCTCTCTCTCTCTAAATTGAATATGAAAGGTGCATATTCAGTGAGGAGAGGATACGCGAAGGTGTGAAAAGTCCAGGACGGGGAAGGCTTGTGCACACACACTCACCCTGATCTTTTTTGCCTCTGCAAAGTGCTGTTTCACCCTTGTTTCGTCGTCTCTGCACCCTGGGAGCATCGGAGAGCACCTGCACTGAGGCGCAACCTTTCGCTCACATTCCAGAGGATTGCACCAATAAGACGCATCTCGGTTTGTCAGATAAGGTAAGAGTGAAATAATTCCATAGCCATTTTTTTGTCAATATGCTTTTTGAAATTAACGATTTGGTCACTGAATCATATCTGAAGTCATACCTTGAGTATATTGCATCGGGTAATGTGAGGCGTTTGATCAGTATTATCGCTCTGCTGCTGGAAGGGGGTTTAAAGTGTTTCAATTTGTTGACTCTAATGTATGCTACTTTCAGCTGGAGAAAAAATAGGTCTAGTCAATTTAATGGGAATTCTAAAGTGGTTTTCATATTGCCAATAAATGCAATAAATAGACAATCTATTTCATTATGAAAGCATATTTAATAAGTGTAAGTAATAAGTATTTCCTGTGAAATCATATGGTGAAAATTGCCAGGACCAATCAATGCGTCTTCCTTTGCGCGTCCATAAACCTCAGCTTTTGCGACGCACACAAATCGCACCCATTTGGGATGTTTTTTTTAATAATTTACAGACCAAAGCTTTTAATATTAGCCTATATAGGTGCCCGTGTAGTTGCATGCATAAATCATAAACTCACGAAGTAACCTTGTTAGTGTGTCCTTTACACGGCTTCATCTCAGGAGATCCTGTCTTCCTATCAGAGCAACTTTCTGCTGCGGTGCGTTGTAGATTTTCTCTTTCAGATGAAAAAATAAAAGGAAAAAGGTGGCACCTTCCTTTGACGCTATGGTGGAAGCAGATCAGAACACCTGAACAGGTGTTGTGAAATGTATTATGTAAATGAGTCTGCTTTGGTGAACAAACAACATGTGTTGGTAACTGCCAAACACATCTCACTGGTCCACCTCCAAAACTGTAACCTGGGCATGACATCAGAGATACTGTATGGAAACTGGATTATCAATGTGCACCAATGTCTGCTGGCTGCTTCACACTTTATTTTATCCTCACATGAAAGAATACATTTTGACTCTACTGTCAGACGAACTCTGCTTTCGTCAAGAATCAAGAATGACATTAAAAAGTGACAAATTGTATAAGAAAGCGGTACAAGGATGAATGTCTGGTACCAAGTAAGCAGTTGCGGAGTAAAAAGACCTTTGAAAGTCTTTGCTCATACATGGATGACTGCCTGCTCCATAAACAAACACACTGGCATGTACAAATCACTGTGAAGGAGGAGAACAGTTCAGGTCACCTTGACAAATGAGCTGTATTGTCTGAGGATATGAGAGCCCCTGCAGCCCAGTAAAGCCCATTCTCCCTCTATTCACTGTTCTAGTCTGGAGGAGTCCAAGTCCCGTTTTTTTCTTTTGGCCTTGTTAGTGAGCCTACCACCAGCTGTGTGTCAGTGCCATAAAGCAGGAGTTTGTCAGGCGAGGTTAACTAGGCAACTTCACACTATAGACAAGCTCCAGCTGAGGAAATCTATGTGTGTGAGAGATAGAGGGGGGTGGGGGGGGGGGGGGTGAGAGAGATGGCAAGGGA
The DNA here is from genome assembly GCF_048128805.1 of Centroberyx gerrardi. Lineage (NCBI taxonomy): Eukaryota > Metazoa > Chordata > Actinopteri > Beryciformes > Berycidae > Centroberyx > Centroberyx gerrardi. The sequence goes on from NC_136009.1 coordinate 14,159,672, forward strand.
AAATAGTGAGGAATGAGACTCAGCGACCCGACTGAAAGTTTGCACCATGCATTTTTCATTCTGTCCGGATGAGTGTATGTGTGTGAGGGAGAGAGCGTGTTTGAGTGGGTGTGCGTGCGTCCATGAGCCCAGGCATGCATATTTGTGTGTGTGTGGGTGTGTGTGTGTGTGTGTGTGTGTGTTTGTGTTCACCTCTGTCTGCTGGTTTGTGGCAGCCTGCCAGCAATGTAGATGACCACACTCAGACGACCAGAGGGATCAGAGAGTGGAGAAATGGAGCGGTGTTGTGGAGATGGGAAGCGTCTGATTCTGGATAGAGTGCTGGCCCAGTTTTACTGCCTCGCTATCTCAGATTCAGTGTTGTTTATTTCAATATCGTTGCTGTGTCTGTCTCTGATTCGTCTCTGATTCTGGGAGTCACTTTGCGAGACAGTTTAGCATGGCTGGTCATATTATCTAGGTGCTTGGGGAGGTTGTTGCCATAATGCAGTGACAATATGTGCACGTCTGTTTTTTTCATTCTCTAATATGAATGTCTGTCAGGAGCCAAGCTGCTGGCATATTTGCAGTGAAAGCTAAAGATAATTTTCACTCGGAGTTTGATATTATTCTCTCTGGTATGGAAGTGCCCACTGTAATATGTCACTTAGATGATTATGAGGTCTATTCCCCTAATACTGTGTTAATAGCTAACAGAATGGCACTATAAATGCAAATTAGTACCACCACTGGCTTAAAGTAGCTTAGGTGTGACCAAAATAAGCTTTACCTCTGAGACCCACAGGCCTTTGCTCTTGAGTCAGCTTTATGGTTATGCTGCATTTAAATTGTGTTGATTAGACTCAGAAATAGAGTGATGTGGTGGCTAGTGTTCTTCAAATGCAGCAAATAACAGGGGACTTTTTTGTCTTTGTTTTGTGTCCCGACTGTAATTCATAAACACATGGCCCAACTGGCACACAGTGAGCGAGACTATAAAACAGAGTGGGAATTTTATGATCTCTTTGAACTTTGTGATCCATTTACAACCAAAGGGGGAACGGGCTGAGCCTAAGAATGACTTACAGTGACTGCCATCTGCGGAGCTAAAACTATCTGTGTTTTCAGCACTGGACAGCTCCCAAATGTCAGAGCCTATGATTCAACCACAAGCCTTTATCCCCCCCCCCCAAAAAAAAGAAAAAAGAACAATGCACAATGTTGCTTTGAGCTGTGTGCTGGATGAGGTGCAACGTCCAACTCTTTCTGCCTCCATCTCCCTCTCTCCCTGGTGTACTGAACCCCTTGTTGAGTGACTCTCCCGTGGGCCAAAACCCAAGCGGGGTTGGACAAACCAATCCATCAATCAAGTGCACTCTTTACCCTGGGAGGGACTAACGCTACCCACCAGGCCAATCATTACAAGCGTAGATGAGACCACAGCTGAACAGCTCACCCACACAAAGAGAAAGGTCCCTCTCTTTGTCTTTGGCCAGAGGCTCTCCTCGAAGGTATTGACTGGTGGAAGACAGATGTAGGGCAATACAGTTGGTTAGGAACGAGCTCTTTAGACGGGCAGAATGTCTCATTTAACATTATTCTGGCTGAAGGCAGCTCCCAAGTTATATTAGCATTCCCAGTGCCTCCACAGATTAGAATGATTGGTCATATTCAAAGGGACGATTAATGCTCATTGCTATTGTGTTTTAGAAATATCTCCACTCTGCAACTCTTTCTTATTATTGTTAACTGCTGATGTGAGATTGCTCCAATGAGGAGATACAGTAGCTTTTGTCTCTCCAGGCATTGGCACTAGCGATAAACATTGTTGAAGGACAGAACTCTCTTTTTTCTTCCCGCACCTAGTTGATATTCCACAGACTCAGCGCATCATTAAAGATGAAGAATTCTTGGATAAAGTCCCACCAGTATGTCTGTGTTTGTATCTATTATTCCATTTCATTTCCAAGATACTCATTTTTCTGACCACCTTTCCCTGCGCATGAAACTGTGGCCCATTTATTGTGACTCTGAGAATCCGAGACAAACAGTGTATGTGTAGAGGTGTAGACTTAACTAATACTGAAGATGATAACAGCGGCTCATGCACCTGATCCTCTATTGGCTTTGTTACCAAGAAATAACCTCTGAACCCTCACCTTTGACCTCAGATGGAATAGCGGCCACTTAGACAGGATGCCAACAGCCCCTAGCTACATATATCTGACCTCTGACCCTGATATATATCACCAAACCGCTCTTTATTGCTATTTGCTTAAAGGGGCATTCCACCTATATTGCATTTGAACCTCATTGTTTCAACCTCAGAAGATTTTTGTAGTTCTTTGGCTTGATTTGAATTTCTTTAAAGCCTTACTCACTGTGCAAATTACTGTATATAAAACCAACTTATTTCAGAACTACTTTCTCAACAGTATCCTCTCATGAGTCTTTAGGCCATAGAATATATTTTTTTAATTTCCCTGAGCTGTATTTAACACTACATGGAATAAGTGTCCACTGGATAATATTACTCGGCGGACAAATTCATACTCATTAATTCTCAGTAGCTCTCAAACCAAATGAATTTGTGCAGGACTGTTTACAGTTGGAGATTATGCACATAATAAATCAGCTTTGTTTTTCAGCGAATTCCTCCTTTAAGTGAAATAAGTACATTCATCTTCTTTCAATGAAGGGTTTGCAGGTTATACAACATGACATATGACACCCGTGTGATTTGATCCTCCGTGATGCATTACAGAAATGTACGGTGATTGATTCCAGCGGGGCCTCTCTCGTCTTACACCCCGCTTTCCATTTCCTCTAGGGGCTATCCGTTACCGTACTGAGTTCTCACACTTTTATATGCACACTTACAAATAGCCTATCTGCCTGCAATGTTGATTAAATGCATTTAAATGGAGTTTTTTTTTTTTTTTCAACTCACAGCCGCCTCACATGCATCCACGCACACACAGGCACACCTACACAGATGCATGCACACACACACACACATACACACACACACAGGCGACAGTGTCAGAAAGGGGGTGAGAGGGAAGGTGGAGGAAGGGAGAGACAGAAAGTGAGCTCAGAACAGAGATCATCTGCTGCAGTTCTGCACTGATAAATGAGATGAGTGCGGCTCCACAGCAGTTTAATAGCTCTACAGAGGGGCTGGAAACAGATGTACCTTAACTGTGCATCCCTCTCAGGTATTTACACACCACTGGTGACATATGCATTAAACATCACATCAGTATGATTCTTTGCTACCTGCGTTGAATATTGAATGATGAACAAAAAGAACAGGAGAGCTGTAACTGCTGGATAACCTACTTACAGTTACCACACACCCGAGTCATGACTCAAAGCATTACTTGCCTCTGTCTGGTTCTCACTAGACTTATTAGACTTGTCTGCCAATGATCTTCGAGATTGATAAACTAAATTGCCTGCTGTCCGCGCTTTACTGCACACACATCAAGCCAAATCTTAGCTTGGCCTCTCCTAAGCTTGTTATCGAGCCGGTGTGGGTTTAAATAACCCCTGTCCCTGCACCCAGTGAGATCAATGGTGTCAGTGTGAGAGGATGGGGTGTGTAATCTGGAAAACTGAGGGACCAGCAGCCTTCCAGTCTCTCCTCTCCATGTGGAGCCCAGGCCAGAATTGCATGAGTCATTAGTTGCTTTGAGTGTGATTAGTCACCACACAGGCACACCGAACACAAAGGGTATGTGTGTGTTTGGTGTATATATCTGTGTGAGTGTGTGTGTGTGTGGAGGAGGGAGGAGTGAGAGAGGGCACGGCGCCTTGAGGGAGCAGGAAGTGAATACCTGATTCAGCTCAATTCACTTGCCTATTGCTATTCCTATTGTTTTTCATTTTTTCATTTCTTGAGCAATTAATGCGCTCTCTTCTGATGCCCCTTTTATTACACCAACCACTGCAATGTACCACCGGTGTATTTTTCCCAATCGCCTACAAGGTGCATCCAATTCATTAATGAAAATTGCCTCTGTGCAAGCATATGGATGTTTAAATTCAGCCACAAGGCTATTCAGGATAGATTGGCCACAGACATTGTCTCCCACACACAGCAAAGTAAGAATTATTATGGTGCTGCCAAAGCAGCTTTTCTAAAGAGCTTCCATCATGGTAGAGTAGTATTATTTTCACATTGGTTATAAAATGTCCTTCCCTCCATTCCTCTTTTCTTCTTCTTTTGTCTCTCCCCGCCCACCACTTTGTCTGTCACTCATCTGGAGCCGTTATTCTGCTGTTCACTCTGCCACTCTCTAGAGGTAATAGTTTTGTGAGACATGATTAAAGAGAAGGAAAAGAAAGGAATCACATCGTCTTGTCAGGTCCAAGTAGGGGGAATAACGAGACTGACAGCTTGACTTTTTATTGTAAAACTACCTCTGCTTCAGTCCTGAGTCCTCAGCTTCTCCTCCTCATCCCCTGTTTCTAGCCATTTTAGTTGCTTCTTCTTCTTCTTATCGTTATTATTAGTTAGATTTATCATACTGTTGCCCAAGGAAAGTTTGGGGACTTTCTGTAGAAATACAGAATAAACTCTCAGCCTTTTCCTCTATCTGAATTTCATTTCCCAGAGGGGCAAACAGAGTTCTTTCCCGGTGGGTGAAGAACAATATTCTGTCCAAGGCCAAACAGAAGAGAAAAATAAGATTGTTTAACTGTAGAAAGAAAAATGTATAACAATACACAAAACACACATGCACTTTCTTGCTTTCTAGCAGAATACACAGAGTTCCACCACCTTGGGGAAGGTGAAAAATCGAGCGTTTATTTAACTGATTTCTAGAGACGCAAGCTGCCAATATGTGTGCTTGTGTTTGCATGCTCATCTACATTTGTGGGCGTGCATTACAAGTGTGTTTGTGTGTGTGTGTGTGTGTGTGTGTGTGTGTGTGTACATGTGTGCGTGATTGCACTAGATGAGATTCAATGACTTACCTTGTGCAGCGGCTGGGGCTTGATATGGTGCCCTATGATAGCCATGCCATTATAGCTGCATGTGTGTGTGTGTGTGTGTGTGTCTGAATGAGTCAACATGGTAAATTACCTTAAGAGTTTTCTGTCAAATATAGCTTTATTCATGGGGCCACAGCAGAATAGAGCTGTAGGAAGGATTGAGACAGCATCATCTAACAGTACACACACACACACACACACACACACACACACACTTGAATGTATGGCGATGGAAGCATTGTGAGTATAAAGCTGTCATGCTATGCTCACAAACATGATTTAACTCACAACTGAAGCCGTAGCTGACATTATGTGTTCCGCACTTTTCATTTTTTTTTCTCCAAGCAATTTTCCCACCAACTGCAGAACTCAAGGAGATTTGGGTCGAGGGGCCCATCATGTCTGCGACATGATGATGGCGAGGCCAGTTGGTCCCCAGCTCCAGCAGATTGACAGCTTAGTGCTGAGCCGTAATGTAGGTCTGCCAGCCTCGTCTGTTGGCTCTCTTTGGATCTCTGTCACTCCACCCGTAGGCACTGAGAATGTGTCCCATTCAGACAACAACGTGGAAATGTGTCGAATGGACATCCGCATTGAAGTCCACTCAAGCATTTTAGAGACTTCTGGCTCTTTTCTTCTTTAGACACAACTATGCCTGTGAAAGTGAAGAAAGGAGGTTTACAGGGAGGCGTTCACGACATCTGATGACTCGTCCTTAACAATAGGCGGGGCTGGTTAGTATGCGGCTGGTGTGATTGGATGGCCAGTGCAGTGTATGTTGTAAATCCCCTCTGGTAAAACTTTGAATGGCTGGTGTCTATAGGCACGCAGTGTTGTATGGCGTCCATAGAGATGCCCATAGGCCGTTCTCTGTATTCCGGTGGTGTCGGTGGTGGCTGCTGGGCCCCTGCCAGTCCCATGCCCTCTGATGCAAGACGCTAACCCTCTCTCCTTACAACGGGACTGGGCAAACTTCTCTGTGTCATGACCCTCTCCAAGCCTTTAGAAATCTCTTGTCACCCACCTAGCGAGCTCAACCAATGGTTCAGGCCGTTAACATGCACCCAGTCCAATGGCTCGACCCCAATCTGTCACAGCCCATCACTGGGTCCTAACCCACCTTTGGAGATGGGATGCCTCAAAGTGTGTGGCACAGCGGGGTCTCACCCGTACCAGGATCCCCTCACTCTGGAGTCCACAGACCACCGTGGCTACCCCCTATTAAAATGGCACAACAAATTGCTTTTTAATGACAGTTAATTTTGACAGGCATCAGCCACCATACAATGCTTTACTATCCGAGAGGAACGTTTTTGCTTTGTCTCACATGCTCCAGTTTTATACTGTATAAGATTTTAGTGAGCTTTCACAAGGTTAGAAATGAGAGTGACCATTATTCTCGTAGTTTATAAAGGCTTGAACTGGTATACTGGTGTTGCATAATCTTCTCTCTGAGCATCAGGGATGCCATTGGCATGAGTTGCTGTTACCTTGGTGACAGGCCCGGATTAACACAGTGTGGTGCCCTAGGGTGACCTCACTTGAAGTGCCCCCCTCCTTCCACTTTACACGCAAAAAAGTTAAATTTACTATGGCAATAAAGATCATAAATTTACATTAACTTAAACTATACATGCTCAACACACATACTACAGACAAATATAAGACAATGTACTAACAAATTACTTTACACCATAGATTGACTACAAATGCCATTTTAGGCTTTACACACAGAGCTATACTGTATCAAATTTGAATGCAACTAACATCAAAGACATCATGCTAAAAATCATTGTTTCCAACATAAATTTTCAAAGGCCTGAATGAAGAATAAATGCCAAACCATTACAGAGCATGACTAAAAAAAAAAAAATCATTACAGACATCTAATGCAACTTCAGAACCATGGACAAGGCCCCACATACCACCAAATAAAGCAAGCTCGATGACTGTAGCAAGCAGTCACTTCAGGTGAGGTAATGTGACAGTGGGAACTGCAGAAGGTGAGAGGAGTAGCCCATTCAGACTGGGACGTTAGTCCAGACCAGCCCACCGCAATCTGCCGGACACCAACCATCCTTGCTGGTGATTTCACAACACAACCTGTCAGCTCCGCGGCTCAGATTTAACTGTGCCTGTCATTTGATGTGAGTTTGTTTAATGTGGCCCAGCTTCCCGGTTGGGTGGAGTTTGCGTTTTTAAGCACTGTGATTGGCCCGAAGGTCCAAACACCGCCCAGCCGGCAAACTTGGTGTAAAAACTAACCAAACCAGTTGTTTAAGCCACCAAAACTTGTACAACAACCGGTTATGGTTGCTATAAGCATCACAAACCGCACATCCAGTTCAAAGAACGAACTGGTCGATACCAGTTCGTTCTTCACTCTTTTAAGTTGTGAAAAAGATCTCTCACCCTTACAGTTAGTAACAGGCAGGTTAAGAAAAGCCTGACTACGGCAAACACTCTTGGGAAAGTAGTTTTCAGCCTACTTTTTCGCAGCAGCTCTTTTGGTGAACGGCTTTTCTCTTCCCGTACAAAATGCTAGACCTGGACAAATTCAAATGTGATGGGGAGACGGCGGGGGGGGGGGGGGGGGGTCACCTACACACCATCCACGATTTTTTCTCTTTATATTCTTTTTTAGTATCAAAGGTTAATTTTGGCCGTGTATGCATTCCCGCCAGAGAGTAATATATAAAGAATATATGACAAAACTTTTAAAGGTATAATTGTGGTTTGAATGCTGTGATGCCCCCCAACAAGGCAAATTGGCTCGCCCAATGCCATATATGGATAATCCGGACCAGCTTGGTGAATGCAAAGAGGCTTGACCATTCCCTTTCCTGGATAAATCATTACTTTACATAACTGAAATCTAGACAGCACCAACATGTTGGACTAATTTCTAGTCACTATTCTATATTGTCTACTAACCTCTCCTGGGCATGCTTGTGTCGTCAAGAATGCACCAAAAGGACAGATTTTGTTTCCATGAATAATTTAGATTAATTTATTTTTCTTCTCTTTTATGTCAACTAAAAGATGATGAATTATGAAACACATATTTATGCTTAAAACAACATATTCTCCTCCTCATCTCCATTTCCTGCCAGGGCTGTGCAATAAAACACTGTCTCATGTGTCCTTCCATTGAGCTGAGAAGCTTTGGGCCTCAAGCCAAATCCTCTGGCAAACTCAGCAGCTCATTTCTGATGTGGGCTAGGATTTCCTGTATGTTGTTCAGTAGGAATGCACCAAAATCACTTTTTCACTGCAGACATTGACTCAGTGTACTAAACTTTAACTATCAGCTGACGTTGAGCACTGATCTGATCCACTACTTTTAGTGAAAATGAAGACTAAGACCCTTAGTTTGGGATCATTAGACAAAATGAGATACAATCCATTTTTCCATTTTTTTTCCATTAGAGATTTATCATTCTATATGTGACATAAAATCATTTTTCATCAGGATATGGTTTCATCATATGGTATCATCAGATTTAACATTAGGGATTCTGATACCCTATTTTAGCCAGATACTAACCCAATATTGAATACCAGTGGTGCATCCTCAGTGCACGGGTTCAAAGGTCACCTTCTCTCATTGCAGTGCCAGTGGTTTACAACCTTTCACACAATAGTCTATCCTAGCTATAGCAGCTCATTTTGTTTTTCATGTAGCTCACTGGCTGCAAGGCATACACACAGAAACACACACACACACACACACACACACACACACACACACACGCACACACACGCGCGCGCACACACACACACACACACACACACACGCACAGGAGGTCAATGGAAAAATCTAGGGCAGCCGCCTTGGCTGACAACTGACCAAAGAAAGTAGAATACTTTTTCTTCTTCTTCTCAAACAAGATCCAGTGAACTGTAACTGGGTCCTAAAGTGGCCTTAAGGCTGCAATACACAACTCTTTCACATTAAAATACCAGTAAATACATTAGATATATTATGCATTATCCCTCTATCTTCTGTGACCCTGTGTGTACATGCCTGAAATTGGCTTTTCAATGATATTTGGGACATTTGGGTGTGTATTTGCAGTGGGTGTGTGTTGTTTGAGCGTGGCCGGCGGTGAGCTGGGTTGTGGCCATCAAGGTGAGGCTAGTGGCCACAGAGCAGGGAAGTCATAGCAACGGCAGAAAGCAGTAAGAAAAGAAAATATGAAGAATACGAAGCTAAAGGTGCAGCAGACAAGACCCGTTCAAAAACCTGGTGAACATCGGCATTGCTTTTTTTTATTGCAGATCGTCTGCATTCTGCTTCTTCATCATCTGTGGATGCCAGTTACCTCAGCCTCAGGCTAGATGCTGTTTCAAGGTAGACAGCTCATCCAGATGAGTGACAGGTGTTGGGGCATGAACTTGACCAACTGAGGGGGAGGAGGGCGGGACTAACAATACACTTCCTGCCTCAAGGCAAAAACTTGTGTATCGTTGCTGCTGGGTGAGAACCACGTATCTCCAAAATGTCAACTTTTCTGGAACTAAGAAAAACAGCCTTGGCTTTAGCTTGAGTCATGGCTAGTTTTCACCCGACAGCAACGATATTGTAGCTTTAAAGTTTTTGTTTAGTATTTCATGTTAGTAGACAAAATCAGTAAGTTCTGACTCTGGGTAATGCTTAGGGTATGTGATATGGTGAGGTCTCCAGGTAATAAAAAATTATGTTTTATAGTATGGTTTTTTGGTGGTATTATGTGCTATTTCGCATTTGAGGGGCACCCATGCATGATATTGCGCAGGGTGCCAACACTGCACAACATACACACAAATTTATCACATGATTCTACTTGGGGAGATAAAGAGGAAACATTGATAAAATAGTCAGATAGCTACAACCAAACTGAAAGACATGCATCATACACATACAAAACTTTACCTTGCGTTTCCCTCTCCTCTCAGCTCTGACTCTGTCTCTCCTCTCCATCCTGTCTCACTCCCCCTCTCTGTTTGTCTCTCTCTCTCCAGGTCCAGGATGGTGCTCACTCCGTGTGCAGCTGGGCGGCAGATCCTCTTGGCTCTGATACTGCTGCTGTACTTTGGCATGGGTGAGTTGTCTGTCTCCCACCTACAGTCTGTGTGTCTTGTTAACATCAGCCGCTGCATCTCCAGGTGCGGCAGTCAGCGTCTGAACCACAGAAACAATAGTCAATACTGGCAGATAATGTCAGCCCACAAATGAATTAGTGAAGGAGGAAAAAGAGGGAAGGATGGAGCCAGAAAGGAAGGAAGGGGAGAGTGAAGGAAGGAAGGAAGGAAGGAGGGGAGGAAGGGGGGTGGACCAAAGGATAGAATGGCAGTTGACAGTAGGAACAAAACAATACCCAGTTTTTATGTTTTTCCAGAGGAATAAACACACAAGACAGTCCTCTACTAATGTGAGTGTTGTAAGTGAGAGCTGACATGCTGAGGATGTTTGCAGACATGCTCAGTGGGATTGAGCTGGAACACCTCCAAGCCCATTTATGCAAGTTTAGTCGACCATCTGTTCAATTACAACTGTGCATAAAATTCACAATTATGGAACAAAAAGACAAAACATCTCAGAGCTGCAGGTCTCTAGCGGATAGTATCGGGGGTTTGAGGTCCCACATACAGGCTGCTGACTGCCTACAGTAAAGATAAGTTTCTTCCCTTAATTACTTTCCCTGTGATTGGCATGCATGATGGTTAGGGGTCAGCGCTGGGTTTGTTACTCAAACAAAATAACGCATCAATCATTTCCAAAGTTACAGTATTACTTGAGTTCTCACTCCCTGACAGCAGTAATTCATTACCCTACAGACAACAATGTTCTTGTCATTTCTTCGCTCGATAAAATCAAAGTATAATTCCACCAGGGGAAGGAGACCTTTTATGCCATTTTTCATCTAAGCTAGCGCAGACTGAGCCCACATTAGCTGCGAGGGCAACCACTAATTTGAGGATGGTGGTGGGATATTGTTTTTTAGATAATTCAACTTCAGTCTGGTCTTTAGAGAGGATGATAATGATGATTTGAATAATAATCATAATATTATTACTGAAATTGAAATAGTAATTCACTGCTTCTTACTGGGAACATGTTACCACTCAACACTGTTAGTTGTACATGGGCTGAGATCTGGGTTCATTTGATCCCTGCACTTCCCTATTTTTATGTCCTGCCACCATGGTACTTGGTATGCGGGACATTATGCTGTAATGGTGGCAGCTGTGTGTCTGTGTGTTTGTGTGTGTGTAGCTGTGTGTGTATAGACACACTCTTCTGAACACAATAACTGAAGAACAATGCATTCACTCTTACAACACACTTACCCCCTATAGAGTAGACGATCTGATTAGATTTTGGAGCACCTTGCTGCATAAATTTGCATATTAATTAGTACAATATATAAAATATTGATATCTTCAATACAAAAACATTGGCCTTGAAAACCCTGTATCAGTCTAACCCTAATCCAAACAGGCCAGTGAACTCTTTCAGGAGTGACAGGAATGAGAGATGGCGTCTGTTAATGACAGTGAGTGTCCTTCATGTCACTTCCAGCACTCTGTTCCCCATTCAGGCTGTTTTGCTTTTGTCCCGTCTGTCACTGCCATGCTTCAGGGTGCATTTGTCATCCAAAGTCTCTCAATTTCAACCATTCAATTTCTCAGACTCCCTCATTCTCTTTGTTTTCCCCTTTGGTTTTCCCTCTCTTTCTCTCTCCCCCCATCACTCTCTCTCTCCTTCTGGCTTTCTGTCTTGCTCAGTCTCTCACTCTCTCTAGTATTTGTGATTTTGTGATTACCTCTGATTTGGGGAGAAGGCAGCGGGGGCGTTCTTCAGCACAGAGAGATGCTCTCAGGGGGTTCAGCTTGTGAAAACATTCCAATCTAAATGCAGATGGAGATATCGTTCGGGGATTCAGTTCCACTATGCAGCTTAACTGCATTATTCCAAATAAGGCTTTGTGTTTTTTTTAGTCAGTGCCTCTTGTTAAGCCTATATTAGTTTTCTACAAATTTATGTGTTTGAGTAACACAGTGGAAATTTGAATGGGTCGGACAAAAATGGAAAGCAAATTGCAAAGATCCCTGAACAAATTTTAGCTCAGTGGACTAAAGGTTTGTGAGAATGTGTCTCTTGGCTTTATGTTGGCATAGCGGGTGCTAGAAAGTCTCACATCTTACAGTTAGTCCATGCTATTTACTGATGTCATGAGTTCAAATGAATGGCTCATGATCTTGCTAAGGATTAGATAATGGTTATAAAATTGAGTGTGATATTTCAGAAGTGAATGAAAGTTACTTACGCCATGGAAATAGGTTATTGTTAGAAAGTGGGTTATTTTGGTGTGAAAAAAAGCACATTTTTATGGAAGCTTGGTATGTGAGGAACACAGAGGGGGAAGCCACAAAGTGGTAGGGAGTGGAGGGTTAGAGGGTAATGTTTTTATAGGTGATCCTGTTGTCATGGTTACACTGAGCCTGTATATCATGGCAACCAGACAGAGTGAATTACTGGTTTCTGTCCGCAGAGCCACGAACCTAGCACTTTATAGAATGACACTGCCCCGACCCTTTTACATCAAATCACACCAAATTAACTTGAGTGAGAGGGGGCAGAGAAAGAGAGAGAGAGAGAGAGAGAGAGAGAGAGCGAGAGCGAGCAAGTGTCTGATGGGAGTAGGATGAAATGTATAATAGGAATTGAAATAATTCTGCTGAATTCAATGTGCCATAGTGGTCACTGGTGTATGTGTGTGTGTGTCTGTGTATGTGTGTGTGTGTGTGTGTGTGTATGAATGTGTGTGTGTGCCCGGCGGCTTTGTAACGGGCCGGCGTTGTGTTCCTTAGCTGGAATGAGAGGCAAGTTTCTTCTTCTTGGTTTCCGGTGTGGAAATGTGAGTGTGAAATTGCTAATGAATCCCTGAGGTCTTGTTAGCAGACGCCTTGGTGAGAAGCTACAGCCTACACTATCTATGTGCCTCCTCGACTGCTGCGTGCAGAATAAGTCATTTACCCTAATAGCCCAACAGATTGATTCATGTCTTTGTCAAAAACAATTTATCTGCTCTGCCCTTGCCCAGAGTAGACATGCACATCTGGTGACTCTTCTGCAGGAAATGTGTTTTCTTTACTGCGTGTTTTTCTTTTCTCTCTCTCCCCATGGTGATATCCCATCTGCAAGCAAAAGTTTCCTCAAGCATATTTAAAGTCCCCATGAAATTAACTCCCATTACTTTTTACTCCCTGGAAAACAGAGTATCTTTCATGGTGACTTCATGCTGCACTAGTAGGCATAAATATACATTTCTATCCAATAAAACCATCAGATTTTTGAACAATCCCGCCCCTCCACACCCCTCCCATCAAATAAAACTGTCTTTCTCTCTCTGACTCATATTCCATTGGTTTAGACTTTTGAATGATCCCTCACTGCATTATGTCCCGCCCCAACATCCTGTTTCAATAGGAAATGCATCAAATCACAGAAGTAAAGATGCCATTTCATGGGGTCTTTAACTGTATACCAACCATATCCCGTTCTCCCTCTCTTCCTCTCTAGGTGTGGCCTCTTCCATAGTGAACATGCGTAGAATCACCCACCCTGCAGTGAGAGAAACTCTGGCTGGCCGAGCCCTGCTGCCCTGCGTCTTCACCCTGCAGGCCGGCTCCTCCAGCCAGCCCCCCCACATCTTGTGGACTGTCCTCAGGCTGCCAGCAGGAGGACAGGGGGGCGCTCAGGAGCAGACTGTGCTTTCTGCCAGGGGTAAGACAAAGAGACTTGAAAACCTGACTGCGTTGTGGCTTAAACCCTGCATTGTTAGAAATCTATCATATCATGTAGTAGAGCCGCACATCTTTTTTAAGGTCCCATATTATTCAGTTTTCATGATTTTGTTATCAAATATACTGTGGCTCAGGATAAGAATAATGTTCTTCTTCATGATGTTTTGCAAATAAATGCAGTTTAGTTAAAAGGGTATTTAATGAAGGAAAATGAAGTCCTCACAGGCAAAACAGTCACAAAACTGAAGCCTGATTGGCTGACAACAGCAGCTCCTCTAATTAAAATGAGGAAGAAGTGTTGAGTAGAGGATTTCCACTGGGGAGTCAGTTCAAATGCTGCAAACTTGCCTGACTTGAAGGATTTTATAAATGTTTTATTGAGGGGAGCCAAACAAGACCAATTCCAGCTGAGATACGTTGACTGGAGCTAGTCCTGAAACTGCCTGCAATAAATGCATTTCAAACAAATTCAAATTTTAACAATGTCTGTATTAGACAGTTTTGATCACATGTGTATATAAACAGAGGTATTTTTAATTCCCATGATAGGGCCCCTTTAAAGTTACTTTTCATTTCTAAAACCTGCAGGATATCACTAGCCATGTTTTGTAATGGAGAAACCTCTCTTTCTTTGCCAAAGGTGATGTAATCAAGGTGAATAAGGCTTTCACTGGCCGCGTCAGGCTGCCAGGATACACTGCCAATCCCCTGAATGCTACCATGGAGATCCACGGTCTCCGAACCAACGACTCGGGCACTTACCACTGTCAGGTTGTCATGGGTAACGACTATGAGAGAGACACCGTGCCCCTGGTGGTTTCTGGTGAGTGCAGCAGCCACCATAGAAGGCTTGATTATTCCCTGGAAGCTTAGTGGTACAACCCTCCAAGGAAGCGTTTCTGCGAATTGAAAATGCTTCAGGCAGACTGAGCTAATGGCTGCGTTAACACAAAGGGCTTAAAAATTCGTCTTCTTCTGAATAAACTGATTTTTTGTGTTTTCTCACATTCCAGGCTCGTTGTACCAAAAGACACAATAGATAATGGCAGCTTGAGAACAGCAGCACTGCTAACCTCATCCAGCCCCTTTAATTTAATCAAAGATTAATAACATTGATTCACCATATCAATATCATAATGACTGAATTCATTGATCTGGTTGCTCTGGTAGCACTTTTCCAGCTTACTGTGTTTGTGTTTTCATTATCTGTGTTTTCCAGCCGACTAATTGTGTAATTCTTTAATTAAGGTGTTTGGTCTGAAAACCAATGATAATTTCTCTGTGCGGTCGGCCGTGAAATTTCAACTGAGACTCACAATAGTGTTTAATTGATCTGTTTGTAGTCACAGTAAAATGTTTTCTTCATTATATCCCACTGATCTATTGGTTTAGAATTTATGAATGAATAGAAGTGCTCGACTGTGTTGGTATATCTCTGAAATTAGAAGTCGCTAGTCTCACTGCCTGCTGTCCACCTCACCACCTGTCCCTGTTGTCTGTCTGTGTAGGTGTGGTCTTCCACTACCAGGCCCCCAGTGCCCGCTATGCCCTCTCGTTCGCCGACGCCCAGAGGGCCTGCCAGGAGAACTCGGCTCGAATCGCCACGCCAGCACAGCTGTGGGCAGCGTACTACGACAGCTTCGCCAGCTGTGCAGCCGGATGGTTGGACGACCAGACTGTCCGGTGAGAAGAGTTTGTCACTTCCTCGTGGTGCTGCTCGCTAGTTGCAGTGCGGTCGTGCTTTGATTTGATGACTGCTGTGCTTTTATAACCTGCCATTAATATTGTGATATAAAGACATTTGCCTTGTTGTTTTGTTTACTACTTCTCCCTTCTCTTATTGTACCATCTGTTATTTCATTTGCTGTTCAGTTCTTATGTTTTGTTACCTTATCTGCTTTGGTACTTCATGTCCTTTTTTTCCGCACTGTTGTGTCTTTGTTGTTTATTTTATTTCATTTTAATCCCCTGCCCTTCAAAAGACAAATGCAGTTGACATATGAAGTCTAAATGAAAAGAAATACATAGTGAGCTAAGATAATATTCATACATTGAAATACCCATAAAACCTTTATGCTACTTATCAACAGTCATTAGCAAAGAGAGAGATAAACAGTCAGCAGCTCCCATGTATGACTCCCACATGGTTTTCTCCACAGCTATTCTGTCCTGTTGCCAGAGCTTGGTTGCTATGGACACAAGGAGTACTCTGCTGGAGTGAGGAATTATGGGAAGAGGGACCCAAATGAGCTGTTTGACGTGTACTGTTTTGCAAAAGAACTGGATGGTATACACACACACACACACACACACACACACACTCATGCACACACACACACATTAAAGCTGTCACAACTTTTGTCTTTTACTCTCATGCTTGCATCTTATTCTGCCTCTTTACAAAGCATCAGTACCATTAGAATAGACAATTTTTAATATGGTTGAAAAACTCTGTAATGCTATATAGTGATCCAGCCCAGATGCCTACCTGCACTGGGTGCTTCACTGTACTGTAACTACAGCAGACACAATCTGCAGAATATTAATTGTTTGGCAGGCAGAAGAAGCAGGGCAGAAACCAGTTAGGAATCATCTGCTTCGTAACAAGCCCCCCTCCCGTGTCTCTCCTCCAGGTGAGGTGTTCCACTCCTCCGTCCCAGGCAGGCTGTCTTTATCCTCGGCCTCAGACCGCTGTGTGTCCCTGGGGGGGCAGCTGGCCACGGTGGGGCAGCTTTACTTGGCGTGGCGGGCCGGTCTGGACAGCTGCGCCCCAGGTTGGCTCTCTGATGGCAGTGTTTGCTACCCGGTTACCAGGCCCCGCCAGGACTGTGGAGGGGACCAGCCAGGGGTCAGGACCATCACACCCAACAGCACTGCTGACAATAACACAGCACTCTATGATGCTTACTGCTACAGAGGTACTGTACCATCGGAGCAGGAGGGTTTCTCTTATGCAGTGTTGAGGCTTGGAAAACCATTGGTTGAATTAGCATAACATTTTGTTGTATATATACATCATATACATCCTATACTAGGTCATGTGCATACTTCATATACATTGTTTACTACACCATATACATACTACACATCATATACTACATCATTATTATTTGAGTGTAGATCAGAAATGACCATAAAAGTCGATGGGATAAATGGATACAACTACTGTTCCACTCCTGAGAGTCCTGAAAGTGCTGCTATAGAGAGCATGCCTTGATTGAGTGCAAGCAATGTAGTAACCATGACAATAAATGCCGTTGCCACTGGAGTAGCTATGGCAACACAGATTTTTGACCTTGGTTATTTTAAACTATCCCATTCTCATATATTTGTTAAACTGCAGAATTGACACAGACCTTGAGGGAGCGAGAGCTGTTTTTAAGTGGAAATGGACAGGATCTCTCAAAGTTAATTTTCTAGACTCAGCACTGAAGTGATTAGATGCTCAGTTCAGTTCAGTCTTTTGTGCTCTGTGTCCCACTTCTTTCATGTTGGCCTTTGCCTGCAAAAAACGAAACTGTAATAAACCTTTGAGATACACTGGATACAATTTTTAACAATTGCCATGCCAGCGGTGAATCTTTGCAACCTGTCTCCCTAGGTAATGTGAAGAAGACAGGTTCCATCTCTAAGATCTACACTTCCCTCTGGAAGCCCTGGAGCTACCTGGCAGGCTCAAGTGATGCTGAATCCAATGGGACGGATAGGCCCGACCTCACTACAGAGCGAACCACCACTACTAGAGGTTCTACATTTGTCTACAACTATCAGATCTGTAGCATCATCCATTTCATCAATCAGTGAATAAATCAGTAAAACACAGATACTGTAAGAACACACATGAAATAGATAAATATATACATGTATAAATACTTTTTTTTAAGTTTAAGTTTAAGTTTATTAAGTACTCACATATACATTGAAATATGTGAGCATCACAATAGTCACAAAATAAATTATGAAAACATTGTGAGATAAAATGTCATCTCAGCACATAGCCAGGTAAAAAACTGCACCAAAATATGAGCAAGTATATATCCAAATACATATATGTATATACAAATATACTGCATACTCATATGTATACTAATAATAATAAAAAAACAAAACTTAAACTGTTCTTTGCACAGATATCCAGGCAGGCTCCTTTGATGGCCATGACCTTTCACCTTCTAACTGGACAGGATTGGTTGACCTAGAGGAGAAGGCCAGCCTCCACAGTGTTGATGCTGGTAAGGTAGCCTTCATCCTGACAATACAGCAATGATCTTCAAATCTTCAAATGATAGATCAAAAATAAGCATTGGAAGATTACTTGTATTGATCCCAAAAGAGCGTGGATCAGTAATTACCATCCAACTGATTGTGTCCTCAGCCTCCGACCCCTGGTCTTCAGAGTCCTCAGGTTTGTATGTGACCCTCCAACGAAGCCCAGGACAGACCTCCTTAGACTGGGGAGAGCCACTGGAGCCCGGTCCCGACTCAGAGGAGTTTCTCAGGCCCCCAGTCCCTGCCACCACCTACCCTCCTCCCACTCCTGCTGAGAAGAAGGTTGGTCTGGTTTTGGTCTTTTATTACAAAGTTTAAAGTGCTTGAGCAGCATCATAGAATCGGGTGATTTTCCATTGATCCATGAATCCATTATTTTAGGTGATCTCAAAGATCGTCAAGTCCATTTGGAAGCCATGGAACTACCTGGCAGGGGACGATGAGGAGGGAACCACAGGACCAAGTGGGCAGGAAGGGGAAGAGGAAGCAGCCACCAAGGGGAGCCAGACAGATGCAGTATCAAATCCCTCTGGCACACCAGGTGAGCAGATATGATGTCATATATGTTATTGCACTTACATAGAATCAATAGGCTAATATGACCTGTCAACTAGGTTTTGCTACCTGACAGTGCTTATGTGCATTAGGGAATGAAAGCCTGTAAAGAGAATACGAGTAAGAGAACAAGTCAAGGACCAGCAAGAGAACAAAGGGAATATATGAAATATACTACAAAGCAAAGACTTTAACAGTGTTGGATGTACGAAGCAGTGACTGAGCAGTGAGATGAGTTGCACTGAGGGAGGTTGAGGCGAGGCTTGTTGCTGTGTGTGTCTGTGTATCCTGCACATACATGTGTGCACGAGCATGCGCACATGCTTCTCTATTGAGGTGATTTGTTCAGGTCTGTGATGTGGGGCAACACAGCCAGACAGCACAGCAAATACGGTGCAAACAAGCCCCTGGAGGGGAGTTTATTAGACAAACTTGGAGGTAGTGAGGGGAAGAAGTGGGGGATATTGGAGGGTGTCGGTGTCCCAGTGAGCTGAAGTTTGAAGGCAGATTCATTTGGCGAGCAGAGGGAGTGTGTCCAGCAATCATCAGTGGCTGCCTATCTTATAGGGCTGCTGACGAGCTACGATTGACACCAGGTGCAATGGTTGATAAGCTCCAGCTGTAGGCAATTGTCTCCCTGATGTCTTCTCCCTCTGTGTTTTGGCTTTGTGCTGCTGAGGGGGGAGGGTGCTAAATATCGGTTAGGAAGGCAAAGGCCCCCTAATTTGAGTCCCTCCCAAGACCTTTTTCCCCTGCAGGTGGAAAACACATGGGTGAACAAAATAATGGAAATACCTCACATTGTATACATTTCAAGTACCGAATAAGGAGTAGGGCCACCCATTACCTTCAAAACAGCTTCAATTGTCCTTGGATTGCTGTCATACTGCGTTTTGAGCAGTTGTGGGAAATCGGATCGTTCTTCAAGAAGGAAAGCCTCCAGTTCTTTGAGGGGTGAAGGAGGTGGAAACCACTTTGCAATCTGTGCTCCAGAACTTCCCATAAAGGTTCAATGATGTTTACATCGGGCGATCGGGGAGGCCATGGGAGGTTGTTTCTTCAGTCTTGATTAAACCACTCTTGAATTTGTTTGGGAGTGTGTATGCGGTATTTTCATCTTGGAATATAGGAACATAATGAAGGAACAGTGTTTGCACCATAGTGTGCACCTAGTCCTGTAAAATGGCCTCATATTCCTTGGCCGTTAAACAACCATCCAGAGCAATCATCGGACCAAATGACTCCCAGGAGATGGCTGCCCATACCATTACAGATCCCCCACTGTTGGGAACAGACTTTGTGGGTTGAAGGCATCCTTTAGCTTTCTCCAAAGCAGGGAAATGTAGTCATCAAACAATATTACTTTTCCCCATTTCTCAAGGGTCCAGGTTTTGTGCTCCTTACACTAGGTTACATTTCTTTATGTGTTGGCCCTGGATAAAAGCCTGCCATAAATACCAGCTCATTCAATTCTGTGGTAATTTGTGAGGCTGTAGTTTTGTGCTGTTTAGTTTGACTCTGTTTGACCTGCCTGTGTATGCGTGCATGTCTGTGGTCAGCGATGGTTGTTTTAAATGTGCTTTATAAACAAATTTGCCTTCTTCTTCGTCTATTCCTATCAGTGAGCATTGAATTGTACTATTCCTCTTTACCAATACAGTTTGTCTGGATTGGCATATGTTGTCATGATTTTTTATAAACTCCCCTTGCCACATTAAAGAATTTTGCAGTTTTGTAACTGATGCACCCGCAGCTCGTGCATCGACTATTTGGCTTCTTTTGGAACTAATAGAATTCCAAAGAGGCCTAGAACTCTCATGCTTCATTCGTAAAACCTGTGATGTAGCACAACCCCACCAATGTCTCATGTTGCTTTGAAGCTTCTTTTAAGCCAATACATACTGCTAATTGGCATTAAACTTAATATGGCTTGCCTGTGTAACTGCCCTTGAAACTGTCATTTAGTAAATTGGAAGTTAAAGTCCTTTTTCATGTGATGTTTTCGTTACTTTGTCCATGTTCTCCGGTCATATTCATCCCAGTGTCATGAATGTTTAACATAGAGGGAAATCTTCAGCTTGTTGTCTGCATTATTCAAACCTTTTCTTCAAATAAATGTTTTTCTTTACAGTGTCAGTAGAGCTTTGCGTGCCAGCGTTGATAATGTGGGTGTGGAGACAGAGCTGGTAGAATGATAGAACAAAACAGCTGACAGACAGCTTAGACAAAGAGCTTAGAAGTGTTTGTTTTGTCTGTCTTGGCAACGCAGAGAGAATTCATAAGATGATCTCTCGCTTTGTTCGCCACTCTTGGCTTTGTCTCTTGCACTATTCTCTCTGTCTTCATTAACTGCATTCCCAACTTCCTTCGTTCCTTCCCTTTGTTTATTCCGTGCTCTCTGCAGGTTTGTTTGCTTGGGGAGGTTCATGGTTCACTGGCCTCTCGAGGGAAAACTCTACGCCAGCCAGTGAAGAATCACCCGCTGGTCAGTCATCCACTTCCCCAGCCTCCACTAACCGCTCCCTGACTACAGAAAGCAATGACAGCTGGGTGAATTCAGAGATCCAGACCTCCACCACCTCCAGCCCTGCACCAGAAACCACCTCATCCAGAGGGGGAACCTGGGTCCGTGTCGTACCCTCACAAGTGGGGACCACAACCCAGTCGAGTGACAAGAGGGAGGAGACGGTGACCTCTAGAGCCAGTGGTAGAGGAGGTAGAGGAAGGGGCAAGAAGAGAGGAGAGGACAGGGGGAGAGGAGATGAGAGGGGCAGAGGAGGAGAAGAGAGGGCGAGAGGGGAAGAGAAGGGGAAAGGAGAGGAGAAGGGAAAAGGAGAGGAGGAGGGGAGTGGAGAGCTCGCCGGCGTGGAAGCAAAAGGGGAGATACAGTTCACTCGTCGACCTGTTGGAACAAGCAAACCCAGAGAAAGATCCAGAGAGAGAAATAGAGAGAGGGGTCATAGGAGAGGGCAGTCCACCACTACCACCACCAGTCCTACTAGTACTACCGGTCCTGGGTCAGACAGCATAGACTTATCCCCGTCCGCATCCCCATCCCCATCCCCATCCCCATCCCCATCCCCATACCAACCCCTATCTTCATCTGAAACTCCATCACCTTCGCCTTCCCCAACACCATCTCCCTCGGTGTCCCTCTCCCAATCATCATCTTCTTCTCCATCTCCGTCCTTTTCCCCGTCTCCCTCCCAATCCCTGTTTGAATCCCCATCCCTGTCCCAATCCTCGTCCTCATCCCAATCTCAGTCCCCATCACTGTCCCTGTCCACTTCTCCATCTCCATCCCCTTCATCTCCTCCCTCTTCATTCCCATCCGAATCCCAATCCCCATCCCTATCCCCATCTCATACCCAGACCTTGGGATCAGGGTACCCGGCTCCACCTCCGCGATCAGACAACCAGGACGGCTCCAGGGACCAGCTCCCATCTCTTCACTGGGTCCCAGTGGAGAGAGCAGTTGTTCGGGGAGCCGAGCAGCAGGCAAAGGGGTCTCTGGATTATCCTCCATCACCCTCCGGGCCCCCAGAGGAGGAGGAGCCGGCTTGGTCTCATTCTCTGGGATCAGGGGCTCCGTTACCTGGCAACATGGAGGAGGAGGGCGGCAGAGGAGGATTCAACCTCAGTACCATAACTCTGGGCCCAGGAGGTTAGTCTTTTTATCTTGTTTTTGGATCCTTATACTTCTGTCTGTTCCATGTTTATTGCTCTTTCAGTCTGTCAGCCTGTTGGTAGGCTTTGTTTTCCCTCATAGATTTTGGTATTATTCCACAAGAAAGCCTAATAAAACACACTTTCCTGCTGGCACCCTTAAGAGCGAGACTGAGCATTGTTTTCCTTTAACACCATCATACAATCTCTCCTCTCCTGACCTCGCCACTGGCTTATTTATTCAGAAAAATCATACTACATACCTTTTGTTGAGATATAGCCTGCCCGTATTCCCACGAGGAGAAGGGACCACATTCATGCCTCCATACGCAATCTGTTGATTAGGTTCACAGCACATCATATGTCAGTGAAGCCTCTAGCTGGCCACCTGGTTTACTGCTTCTTTTTCACTTGATAATGAGAGTGCATACGGGAAACATCCTATCACCCGGCAGTCGGAAGCCCCGTGGGCATCATGCTATCACACATTTCTATGGTGATTTATTTTGCTCCCTTTGCAAACAGCTCATGTCTTCGGCAGGGATGGGTGAGCTGTTTTCTTCACAGAGAGGGAGTGAGGAGTCTGTGCACAGCCTTGGATGGAGAACAACTGTAAACTGTATCGACAGGGAGCCAAGGGCACGCATCTGGGATGCTGGTGTATATACGGGTTGATTGATTGACTGAGAGACCCTGGAGTCATGTAGGCAGAAGGTCTTGTGTTTTGCAAACCAGTACAACAAACACACAAACACAAACACACTGACAGCGCCGATATCCTCGCTACACAAACAGAGGAAGTGAATAGAGGAGTTCACAGGAGACCAGATATGAATAATGACTCTCAGCTTGAATCTCTCTCTCTCTCTCTCACACACACACACACACACACACACACACACACACACACACACACACACACACACACACACTCACTTTCACTTTCTCCCAGTCTCTTGTGGCAGGGTTGCATAGTGGTGGTCAGTATTTGCTCTCCTGACTGGATCACAGAGCACTTCATCAGTCAGTTCAATCAATGAGAGAGTGGGGAAGAGCAGCCCTATGTTGGCTTCACAGCCCTCAAGGACCCTCGGCAGCATTACGCCTTCTATACATCATTCTCACACATGCACACACAGACATAATGCAAACACGCACAAAGACACACATGCACACGGATACACAGATGCACACACACACTGCCATCTAAGTTCTTTCTTTGCCTGGTCTTTTTACACACATCTAGAACACCATGTCTTTCTATAGCATTTCATTTCTGTGTCAGTTTCTTTGTTTCTTCCTTCCTCTTCTCTCTTGCTCTTCGGTGCTTCCCCACTCTTCGTAGAAATGCCAACATCGACTGCAAGGTTTAAAATGCTGGAATACTGTACTTTATCTGAAAATCCTATTTCCAAACCATAACCGTATTTCCACAGCTGTGTCTTGGCTGTCATTACTGGAAAGAACGGCAAGTGACATGTGAATTAATACTTGCAGGTATCTCCGCACTGCTGTAGCGAAGTATTATCCACTATCTCTGTAAACTTATTTGTTGGATTTTGCTGTTTCCAGCTTGTTGTTGTTGTTTGTACTGGTGGTGTCAGATGATGTGAAGAGCAAGGGACGGTCCACTCTGTCAGCTCCTTCTACAGCCTATTGATTTTTCTGCACCACTCGCTTTAATGAACGACCAATCGCACCAGGTTTATCTTTCGCACACACATGGACGCACACACGCGCACGCAGGCGCGCACACATACACAGGTTTATAGTTCTTCTACTTGTCATAACAGTTGATATTTGTCAAGGCATGCCATGACCTTGACTGAAACAGAACATGCTAGTGCACGTCGGGCCGAGCTGATGCACGTTTAATGAAACGCATCACCGGCTTAAGCACCTGACTTCAGCAGAATTCAGACCATGAGCAGGGAATTAGCTCTCAAAACTCATCATAAATCTGTAGAGCTGAGGTCAGTGAGAAAACCTGGAGACCTTGCAATAGGAAACCTTCAGTCTTGTTTTTTTTTTTTTTTATGTTGTAAAGCAGCAAGCATGATGCTAATTTAGAGGATGGGAGCTTGAGACGTCTGCAGCTGGTTGGTTGTTGGATAGGATCAGCCTCAGGGCTAATCATAGCCAAGGTATTGATTTTCGCTCAGCGTACTGTGTAAACACACACACACACACACACACACACACACACCTACACACACACACACACACACACGCAACCTCACACACCACCCCCTCCTAAGCAGTCCTCAGTGTCAGAGAGAGCTGGCAGAACAAAGACTCCCACAGCCTGGCTTTGTGGCCAGAATGAACGAGTGGTGGTTTTCAAAGACCTTAAGTTGCCATAATGAGCAGCTCAGGGGAGAAACACGTGGTAGTCCGTCCATTGATATGGAAATTTATAATTGTGGTAGGAGACCACACACACGCACACATTTAGTGGGTGAAAAGCGGGCCCAGGCGCTCAGCGGGAGGTCTGCTCATTTCTGTTGAGGATAGCTAACGTCTGAAGTTCTCTCGCTGCCCACCACATTCTGTGGAGTGAGCCAAGGCTTGCTTTCCATATGGTAACCATGACAACTGTGGCTGTGAGTGGATGGTGAGGTTGGGGCTCCCTGGCTTCTGATCCCTTTGAAAAGAGACAGAGTGTGAAATGGATATCTGTGTGTTGTAACCATTGGTTTTGGCTGCGCTCGCGATGATGGAAAATTACAGTGGGATATTTTTTGGTGTTAATACATCCACTGAAATTGCAAATCTTTTCTCCTCGAGGCCAGGAGAGTCACAAACGTGTTATACATTTATCCAATGCTCTAGCAGTCTAGCAGCGGTAAAGTACGTTGCATTTAAGCCATCCAACGTTAGAGGATCACCATGGAAATAAGTGTTTCCAATGCTTTCATGAGTTAGCCTCTAGGTTCAGATATACATGTATACGGATATTTTAACATATCCGTTTTTTGCTTTTTTTCACCCCAAAATGAATCAAATTAAATAAAAGAAAACTCTAATACTGCCCTATATGGTATCCCTAATTAACCCACACCCTTCATGTTGAATCCCTAATGCCCCCCCCCCCCTTCTCTACTAGTTGAAGTGGAGCCCTGCGTGACTAACCCGTGTCTGCATGGAGGAAAGTGCCTTCCTCAGGGAAAGGGCTACAGCTGCTACTGCCCACAAGGATACACTGGGGAGAACTGTGAGATTGGTGAGTACTGCTTAACACACACACACTTACACACTCACTCACATATGTCGCTTCCCCTACACACATACACACACACAGACACGTATGCACACACACATTAACATAATATAGTCAGCTCTGTGTCTGTGTGTGTACGTATTGATGCAAGGCTTTCTCAACGGGCTATTGGCAGGTCAGAGGTCAAGCTCTCCATCACAGTAGGACAGGCAGAGGTCAGAGGTCAGGTTCTGGCAGTTAGAGTAGGGTTAGGGGTGTGGTCCCTCAAGGTCAAACTCTTGTTCTTTTCCAAGCGTTAGCTCTCACTGCCCTGGTTTTTACACGCAAAATGTAGTGTCAAGTAGTAAGGGTGCAGATCTCGTGAACAAATGGATCTGTTAATGCTCAAGGCTACATGAACTGGAAGGCACTCAGAAAGCACAATACTCCACCAACGCTCAACAACTCTCCAACTTGCTGTTACACCCAAAGACATCATTCCAATCACTTTTAAGTTAAACCAATTTCTTGACTTGGAATCAATCTCTATCTCTGTTAATTTCACAGTTATGGGTAAAAAAAAAAAAGACAATCATCTAAATGGCAAAAATCCCAGAGCCGGATCACCACCAAAATCTAATCAGCTGTTCCTTGGCTCAATGTCTATCTGTAATCCAAATTTCATGGAAATCTGTTCATAAGTTTTTGAGATATCCTGCTGAGAGACAAACAAACAAACTAACATTAGCTGAGAGGAGCTGATCATTGGTCTCAGTGATTTCACTCTGAGAGGTTTGGTAGATACAGGAAGGAGGTGCAGGACAGAAAGGGACTGAAAGCATCTGTACTCAGCATTAGGGCTGGAAGATATTGACAAAAAATCTAAAGTTTTAAGAGTTTAAAGTTTAAAGTTAAGTTTTCCTTGTCATAATTTTTTTAGAAGTTAATATTTTACTTGATTCATGGACCAAAGATTAACCACTGTTCTAAAACACGTCCAAATCCAGTTTGGATGTCCCAGCTCTCTGTTAAGCAATTAATTGCAACCTCTGCGATTTGGAAATTGCAGAAGTTCATATTGGGATTTTGATTTTTTTTTTCCAATTACTTGTTCAGCTCTACTCAACATTCTCTAAATCATTCCTTTCTCTATCTGTAACTATTTATCTCTCTCTCTCACTCCCCCTATTGTTTTCCATTAGGCAGTTGCCAGGACAGCTAGGGGTCCTAATTTGGGGTCCTGAACATGTGCTCAGCTCATTAGGCAGCCATTCCACGTGGAGCATTCAGGGCGTGAACACATTATGAGTAAATTAACTGTCTGTGTTTGTAGTCCCATTCGTTCTCTACACTTGCTTCAGTACCTCAACCTCTGTGTCTGAAGACTTCTATAAAATGTGTAGTTTCACCTCTGTGTCACTCTCTCAGCGGAGTCCCACTGTGCATGAGGAGCCCGGCATTCATTCAATAGAGTGGCCATGCCCTGCCATCGCTTATTATTCTGCACTAAATTTGCAGGTCCAGTTCTCTGTTAGAAGGTCAGACGTTTCTAGCTTCCATCAGTGTGCGTACATTCCAGGTTGCCAAGTTTTCTATCTTACCTCCGTCATTGTCACAGATAGATGGATGGATGGATGGACAGGCAGAGACAAACTGACAGACAGCAGCTGATGCTCGGGTAGGCTGGGAAGCTTTGTATGGATTTGCAGAATTTGCAGTATTATCTCTCTCAGGAGCAGCTTCCCCTCTGCATAATGGATGAGAAGGATGAGAGGATCAGACATCTTATACCGAACAACAAAGAGCCGGAGTGTTTTTAATGGGGAAAGAGAGGAAGCGGTGTGTGGTGAACAGTGAGCTGGAGCGTCATGGGGTCAGGGAGCAGGGGTCATTCAAGGTCATGCTGGTCACGATTACCTGAGAATCCTTAAAAAGATATTTCTTATTTGTACACTGCGACATTTTGAATTTCTGGCATGTCCATATGAGTTCATTAGCTGCAGACTGATGATATTGTCCTGCGTGTCCATAATTGCTTACTTTCATTTTGAAAATCCAATCTAAAATCTATGTTGACCTAGATAATATTATTTTTTTCTGTCTCCAGCATCATATTCAAGAAGTTATTTTGTCTGTTTGCAATTACTAGATGATGACTATTATTATCTATTTTCATAAAAAAGAGTCTAAGAAAAGCCTCAGTGACTACATTGTCAGAAACCACAATCTAAAAAACTTAAATGTTTTATCACTGCGCCCATCAGCCTGCAGGACGTCCAACCTCTGCACCTATTGGCTAAATGGACTAATGTGGGATTTTAAGAAGCATTATCTATCACCTAAACACCTATAGATTCTCTCAGCATTGGCAGTGAAGCATTGCTGTGTCTAGTGACAACAGTCAGTTCCCCTTTCCCAAATCTGAAAGCCCCCCCAGTCTCACTTGGAAGATGTGCCACATTGGTCATACATGCAGAACTGAGCCTTGTGGTCTGAAGTTGTCACACTGACTTGGATAACGGGCTAAAGGTCATGCTAGTTTGGTCTGTCTGACACTTTTTTTAGCTCTTCACAGTCACTGACCTTTTTTGACGTTGAGCTTTTTGCTTGGAACTAAGTAACCCTAACTGAGGACATTCTCTGAAGTAACTTTGAGCTCTTAAGTAGCTTTCATCCTTGTCCTCTCGCTGTGAGTTTTAATAGATTTCTGTGGTCCGAGGCTATATCAGTTATTCTTTGCCAAAAAAAACACAATGGTGAAAGAAGATTACATGGCCTCCATTTATAATATAATGATAATGGGATACTTTATCGATCCCTGTTGGGAAATTTTCCTTTCGCTTGCCTCCTTTCACAGAGGTCAGAGAACAGAACAGCAGTACTGGAGCTGGTAGGGATTCAATGTCTTGCTCAAGGACACTTCCGCAGGGTGGACACTTGCCGACATGGGGGCTTGAACCCAGATCCTCTGATTTAGGGCCGGTCTCCCTGCTGACTAATCCACCCAATTTGTTTCCATACTTTCACGCTTAAAAGGAAAAGCAATACAGTTTGCAGGCTGTTGTTATTCCTCTCTCATGCAAGCTCACATTTTGTACACAGACCTTCTTGTTACTCACAAAATATCTGTCATTTTTTGTCATTGAGGAGCAGAGCTCGGCATTCACTGCAACCTCTTGTAAATAGAGAAAGTATGACAAAGAGAGACAAAAAGAAGAGATTAAAGGACATATGTCAAGTCAACCTTAAGCTCTGCAGACGCATAATGAAGGACGTAATAATCCCTGAAAGGCTTTTAGAGTGTCTTGCTTCGTGAGAGAATGAGGACAAAAACAGAAAAGCAAAAGAGATTAGAGTGTCCCTATTCTCCTCACACCCAATTTGAGTTATTGTACTGTACTTCTTGAGAGGAGACAGGATGAGCATGTTTTGCATGGCCAACATGGATACATTTCGCCATTTAGACCAGGGCTAATGACCAACTAATGTTGTGTTAGTGCTTGATTGGCAGCGCCAGCCTCTAACACACTTTTCCTTTTCGAGCAATCCTTTTAATCATAACCCTAATGAGCTTGCTTCTCTGTTCCTCACAGATGTTGACGACTGCCAGTCTGACCCGTGTGAAAACGGAGGAACTTGCATCGACAAGATCGACTCGTTCCTCTGCCTTTGCCTGCCCAGCTATGGAGGAGACACGTGTGAGAAAGGTGAGAGGGAGAATATTGCATAGAAATGAATAAAGAACTGATTATTTCTAGCTGTGTGTGAGTGGAATTCTCATGCATTCTAGCATGAACAAATTCAGTAGATGTTTACGCAGCCTGTATGGTGAAATAGTCAGTTCCTTGCCATCTGATCCCAGCAGTAAGAGGCCTGTTGCTAACTGTGCTGGTGGAAATAATCCTGATCAGTGTGCAGCATCTGTTACCGCTATATGTCACAACCCAATATCACAAGGCTCCATCTCTCTCTCGCTATCAGGCAGTGTATCTGTATGTGTCACAGGGCTGCAGGGTGACAGATGCAGACTGAGACACCTGCGTGCGCGCACACACACACACACACACACACACACACACACAAGGCACATGCACACACTGAAAATGGAAACATGCGTACACACTCTCGCTCATGCATGCCTGTGTATGCATACAGTTTCTTTTTTCTTCACCCTTTTCTGCAAATATTCACACATGCGTACAAGCACGCGCGCATATTCATACACACACACACACACACACACACCTACAGACTCTCCTCACCTCACTGGCTTCAGCCACCTCCAGCTCCTGATCTGTCCTCCCTGTGTGTGTATGTGCCGTGCGCTAATACTAATGAGGATTAATGAATATCTAACCTTTGCAGTTACAAAGAATCCACAGCCCTTGGTGTTATTAATGAATACTAATAGTGCAGAGAGAGGGCCACATGTGCCATGAATTGAAAAAGAGCCTGCATAATTACAGTTCATGTATTTAGCCTCTCAGGATGCCAAAGTCATATATTTGAGTCCTTATTTGGCCAATGAGATGGAATGCCTCTTCTTCTTCTTCTCTCTTCTGTTCTCATACAACCTGTTTTATTTACATGTTCTTACACTTCTTCTAATTGCCCTTCAGTAATAATCTTTGCCCCTGCCTTCTCTCATTTCCCTTTTCTCCCTTCCATCCGTCTTCACAGACATCGAAGGTTGTGAGCATGGCTGGAGGAAGTTCCATGGTCACTGCTACAGGTAGGAAAAGAAAAGAAGGAAAAAGCCATAAAAAGAAACAGAGGTACAAAAGATTCACCTGTAACCACAGGTGCCCCGTCTATCTGGATTACCCTCTTCCATGCCCTTGGGTTATCCTTGACATACTTACAGCAGCGCTCTGTACCATTTAAACTTGTCTTGCAGCATATTATGCCATACATATTTTCACATCGCTGTTTTTTGCTTTTACTGTGTTCTCCTATAGATATTTTCTTGGTTTATTTCACAGGTACTTCACCCACCGACACACCTGGGAGGATGCAGAGAAGGACTGCAGAGAGCACAGTGCCCACCTCAGTAGTGTCACCTCTGCTATCGAGCAGGAGTTCATCAATGGTGTGTGTGTGTGTGTGTGTGTATTTTTAAACCATGCTGCTGTCATTGTTGGTATTTCTATGATGCGAGGCAGGAAGAGCATGGAAGAGGAAAGGAGAAGAAGAAATAAGCCACAAATAGAATGATGCACAAGTGAGATGATATAGAAAAAGGTAGAGAATAAGAACAGGCAGAGGGACAGAGTGTGAAAGACAAAGATGTCATTATGTGTGTGTGTATGTGTAGATATCAGAGTTTTCACCATAGTAGCTTAGTAATTAAGTCTCATGAGAAAGTGTTTTTTTCCAGGTCTGGGTCACGACAACGCCTGGATTGGTCTGAATGACCGTACAGTGGAGGAAGACTTCCAGTGGACAGACAGCAACGATCTGGTTAGGATCAGTAGTGTCCTCAAGCATCAGCTGCATATATTGAACCTTTGATTGTTCATTATGAATCAGTATTCAGTATTTTTCATAAATTTTCATCTTAATTTATGTGCAAAATCCTTTGTATATTCTCAAAAAATGATAGAGACATTCATCTGAAAATAACAGTGGTCATCGTTGTTCCTAAGGAGGAAAAAAAAAAAGATTGTTTTGGAGATTTTACATTTTTGCCTGACAGCAGTGACAAATGAAAGCGGGTACAGCTGAAGTCTTTTGTCTTTTTGCGGTGCAGGTGTATGAAAACTGGAGGGAGAGCCAGCCGGATAACTTCTTTGCAGGCGGGGAGGACTGTGTGGTGACCATTGCCCATGAGGACGGCAAGTGGAACGACGTGCCCTGCAACTACAACCTGCCCTACATCTGCAAGAAAGGCACAGGTAATACTACTGGACTGACTTTTACCACACAATGGCATCATTCAGTAGCTAAAAGGTAAAAAGGTAATACTACTCAGGGTTTCTACTCCAGTGCCTACAAACGCCAAATTCTGCATAAGACACATTCAAGTCCAGTCAAATCTTAACAAATGGCAGTTCATTCTGTCAGAGTGACAAGGTTACATGCTTGACTTGATCTCAGTGTATCAAAGCTTATTAATTGACAGATATTCTCATGTGAGTAGAGAAAAGTTTTGCTTTTTTCATACAGTTTTGTTGCTTGTACTGACTCACTGACCAGCTGGACACCTAACGTTAGCCACCAGTCCTTTTAGTCTTTATCAAGAAAACATTCTCTGTCTTTCTAATCCACTGAAATTCCCCATGAAGTCAGTCAATAGTCTGTCAGACTTCAATAACTGTATGACATCGCTTGCTATTTTTTCTCCATAAAAGATCATAACAGCAGACGCTCCAAAAACCGATAAAAAAAGACAAACTAAGTGAAGATTGTGGCTCTGTCTCAAACTTTTACTGATTTTGAGAGCAATGTCAATCTCTATCTACTTCTTATTGCCCTTCCTCTCTCCCAAGGGATCACTTACACTAGTCCAGGCTGCAATACTGTAGCTGCAGTTATTGTCAATTACTGCCTTGTTCACAAATACGATCTGAAATTCCCAGAAGACAGTTTGCCAGGTATTTCTGACACTCATCCCTGCCCACACCCTCCCTCTATAATCCTACCCAACCAACCTGAATGTTAATGCAATGAGACCCAGTAGGATGCAAAGCAATGTAGAGAAAGGGACAGGCTGAAAACACAGCAGCGAGAGAGAGAGATAGAGAAAGAGAGAGAGAGAGAGAGAGAGAGAGAGAGAGAGAGAGAGAGAGAGAGAAATAAAGCATTCAGCACTGTGGGCTTGTCGTTTGTCTGGTCATGGTCTCATGGCTCTGTGGTTTGGCTGTGCTCCCTGTCTGCTGCAGAGCCCCGTCACCTCCCTCTGGCCTCACTACAGCGCTGCTTACTGCTCAGACTCAGCAGTGAGGCTGCCATCTAGAGGCAGCAAACACCTGCAACACTGAGCTCTAGCAACAGCATTTGAAGTTTTGTGACAGTTCGGTCAAAAGCAAAAGCACAGTGGGGACAGTGGGCTAAAGCTGTGCTCCTTTCCTGTACATTTATCTAATTTGTAGTCAATAGATGGATCATGGGTGAAAATACAAACTGCCATCCTTGATATTTTATCCTGGGTATCCAGACTCTATGCCAATTACAGGTGCGACAGATTAAGTCAGTGAATTTAAGTGAGGTTGTTAGTATTTGGTCACAAAACCATTTATGATTATTGTGATTGCTCCAATTCAATTCAATTAAAAAAAACTTTATTTATCCACAGGGGGCAATTATAAGACCAGCATAGCATTTAAAAACAGTAAAACTACATAGAAATATGTAACATACATACAGACAGACATCTTGTGCATAATTCAAACAGGTGATAGGTGAGTTGGGATAGAGTAAGAAGGGGCCGGGTTATGAAGTTACAAAAGCTTACAGTCTCTCTTTTTGCTCCATATTCATCTTCTGATGTGAAATAGATATTGATTAAATCTTGATTTAAAAAAAAAATCAAGATTAGGACAGCTCAATGTCCTACGTCTCATTCTTTTCTCTATATGATCCTAACACAGAATGTATCATCATTAATTTTATTTCATCACATTTGGCAGTGCTGTGCGGGACCCCGCCTGCGGTGGAGAACGCCCACTTGATAGGTCGGCGGAGGTCACACTATGACATCCATGCGGTGGTGCGTTACCAATGCTCCGAAGGCTTCTACCAGCGCCACATCCCCACCGCACGTTGCCGGGCCGACGGGAGCTGGGAGCGCCCCAAGATCATCTGCACAAAGTGTGAGTGGCTGACAGCTCAGTCGCATACAGCTGTGTTCAGTGCATATTATAGTTGTTCTATGTACTCATGTTGTATAGCGAGTGTTATTATTATTAAATTACTTTATTTTATTATTCTTTTTTTTCCTGCCCCATCTCCAAATTAAAAGGCATTTTGCCTCTGGTTGTCATTGTAAATAAAAATGTGTTCTTAATTAACTTGCCTGGTTAAATAATGCTTAGATAAAGCATGTATTTTTATATTTTATGCAATTAGCTGATGCTCATATGCAGAGCAAGTTACAATGAGTGCGACAGTAAAAGAGGATTCATTTTTTATCATCACCAAAATTACAATCAACCAAAAATTAGGAGTGCCCTTAGTGCCCTTACAATTCCTGAGTCCATAAAATAAGAAAATAAGAGAAAAGTGCAAGGAAAGAAATAGAATAAGAGCTAAAGATAGAGATAAAAGGGATTTTTTTTTAAAGCAAGTAGAGTCAGTGGAAAGGGGATATCATTCAATTGGGAAGAAGTGATGTGAAGTACTTTTTGAAAAAATGAGTTTTCAGCATACAATTCAGCTATATGTGTACATACGCACATATACAACATAAAGCCAGTTAAACCCATTTGTTTTGTTTTTTCCCTCTCTTAGCCCGGCGATCCCACCGGTACCGACGCCACCACCATCAGCACCGCGAACGCCGGAACCACAGGAGACACGGAGGAGAGGGTCACAGGGCCAGAGAGGACACACACAGCCACTACTGAACCAAATAATACAACGTCCGCAATGCCTGGGTGCTAACCACGGCCCATAAAGAAAAGACAATAGTTCACATCAGAACCATTCCCATCTTCTTTTCCTGCTTTTTACCATTCTCAGTTTAGGTGTATTCCTCCTGCTGAATATGGTATTCCCGTTCTAACACTTATCTCCATAACCCCCTTCATTGAGTTCTGGTGTTTTGGGGCTGCTGTTGTGTTTTTTACTCCCGCCTCCTTCACCCCAGGTCCATGTGAACACTAACGGTTTCTGTCTTATTAACACGGCCTCTCTCTAACATCTCAGTAAACCCTCAGCCTGTCTATGAATAACCCTCTCTCTGGTCTGAGAGACTGACACCAGTGTGATCGCGTGTGCGAGCGTGTGCATGTAAGAGAGAAAATTAGAGAAACGTGAGTCACTTTTCTTTCTAAAGTTTGCTTGTTCTACATGGAAAACAATGCTCATCCTAGTATTCTGTTTACAAAGCACAGATGTAATTGATGCAAGATAGCTTTCAGTCCCCGATAACCCTGAGCTTTTTTTGTATGTGTACTGTAACTGTTACTTTTTCCATAGAACACCTGAATAGCTGGTCTGTTTTATTCTATCTACATGCTTTTTTCTAATATTTGCTATGTTTTCGTGTAATGTTACTATTTATTATGAACCATTTGCTAGTGAATATGCTTTCTTTTTTACTTATAATTCAGACAGCCAATGTAACATCCTTTTTCTATACCGGTGTACCATTCCTACAATCAATCAGTAACAAAAATTAATCCTTTGATTGCCTCTAATCTCTGTACTGTAAATATTGTGATGTTTGTTATTGGCTGATCCTTGATTAATAGCTGGACCTTGTCCAATCAAATAGTTCCCCATCACCATGAGCACTTCTCAGCTAATGTCCCATTGACATAGATAGTATGGGTGGGATTATACAATACTTTCCCAAGATAACTGCTTGATTGTATCTGAATTGCTAAATACTCTCAATCTTTGCACGGCTATATTTACATGATGGGTAGAATGTCACAACTTTTGTCCTTGGTCCCTTTGATATTTGATCGGCCATCCACTTTTTTGGTGTTCTTATGACTTTTTGTCCTGCTGTTGTGTTCCATTCTTAATAAAGTGAAAAAATGAACGGCAACATTTCCAATCATTGTTCTTCATTTAATAAACGACCGACTCGGTTTATCAGCTTCTACATCTACCATGTACAGATTTTGTTTCAGTGTTCGGATCCTATAATCCTTCATTTCTTCTGTCAGTGCTGGAGTGCGTACCGGTCGCTCGTATCATATCAGCTCGGCACTCCAGCTGATGAAATCCAATCGAAAGCCTTTATCTGGTTGTCCTCCTATTGCTAAGGTTTCTGAGCTTTCCTGTTCACTTCATATTGCGCTCTGCCCGGTGAACAATAGTTTCATCCTGTCTGGTACAAGAGGTAATTTTCTCATCTCTGCCGTGTCTGTGAGTGGATTGTTGAAAGAAAGGAAGGGATGACCCAGCAGGTGAATGTGACATAAAAGATAGTGTTTGCTAGCACAACTAAAATCACTTGTGTTGCCAACACAGAACCCACAGTATCTATCAAAAACTATCAATCAAAAAATTTAGTATTTTCTAGTGGTGTGTATCAATTTTATTTTAATCTGATACCAAAGTCTCTGACATACTCAGTGACATACTGTACCAGGTCTGCAGCACACAAACCTCTTCAAAAACTGATGTTTATTGACAGAGAGCTCATCTACAGACTTTTTTTGTGTGTGTGTGACAACTCACCTCTATCCAGGGTTCACCGCTTATCAGTTTGATAGCCAGGAAGGACATAGTTTACTGGGCCAGCGGCCCACGGTGGATAGGGCACAATGACATCACCAGCAGGAAACAATGTTGACATCTAGAGAGCTAGTACTGTGTCCCAAAACGGAGAGGTTTAAACCAGTGGACTGTTCAATTTGAGAATAAACACAGAATTCAACAACAGCTGCAGCTCAGTTTATCATCAACTTATGGCCTGTTAAATTTTAAAAGGACAGATGGTCTTGAAAAGTGTAATAAGCTATCGGAGATGGGAGTTCATTTCAGGAGAATCACAGATATAACCAATACCTGAATATAATTAATGGAAGAGAATGGATGGATGCAAAGGTAGTTTAATCAAACACATAGCAAACAAGAAACTCTGCCCTGCTAAACCTGGCCGGTTCAAATAATTTGTATCCCATTACTTTAATAAAAAGCTACAGCAAACAAATAACCCTAATTCAGTGCCCCATGTGTTTTTATTTGTCATATTAAAAACTAAAATAAAAACAAATTTAGACTCAGTGGCAACAAAGGGCAAGGCAAAGGTAAGGGCAAATTTCAAACAGTGTTTAACATGAAGTATCACCAAAGACCAAAGACAATATCTGTCCCTAGATGGACTTTTGTGGCAATTTCCTTCATCATATCCTCTGCTTGGGAAACTTCTACCGTTATCTCCCTTATCAGCAACTCTGTCAGTCATTCAGTGATCGGCAATTCAACCATTCAGTAATTCTATAAATTAATATGAACACTTTAAACATTAACATATTTCAAAAGGTGAAACCTGTGATTGCCATGCACAGAACAGTGTTCACTGACCCTGTCAACTTCAGAGTAAAAAATAACCTTGAAGCTAGAGTCGGGGGCGAAATAGAGCTTTGTTGTGGATTGCTGGCGTTGCTTCCCATTGATAGATTTGTGTAATAACTGTAACTCTCTAGCAGCGTACTGCTGACCCGTATGATCCAGATTAATAGTGTTAGTCTGGGAAAATGGCAACTGGGTGTCTGCATGAGTCACTTGAAAGCGGTGCGAGCTGATCACAGTCCTCACTTCCACAAACAGCCTTTATCTGGGTCCAGTAGTCCATGCAGGGAGTGCTGCTTGAGGTGACTGATTTCGAATGGTTGACTCAGAGAGCAGCATTTTCAACAGATTCCTTCTGGGTCTTGGTTTAAAAATGCTGGTTTAATGCAGTCTGTGTGCCAAAGAAAGTAAAAAAACAAAAAACAAAAACCCATTAGTCGTGGCACAAAATATTCTTCACAGTTTGCTAGAGCCTCGACAATCCACAGCCAGTGTGTGGTCTAGTTTTTCTTCTTCTCGTTGTTGCTCTGTCCCTTGGGAACAGGCTTCATGAAATAGGCGGGGTTGGCGTAGCAGCGCAGGGCCAGCAGAGCAGGTGCAGCAGCGAACAGCACATTGAGGGTGATAACGGGCCACCATTTGTCTGCTGGGACTCGGTATGTGAAGGGAGTGCGGGAGTGCAGAGACGCCCCGATGTGGCACCACTGGGTCTGGAGAGGAGAGGGGAGGGGAGGAGGAGGGGGAGGCAGTCAATCATCAATATGAGACTTTAGCTTGTATTTTGCTTTTCAGTGAATAACTGCCAGGGCATATTAACTGTGGTTACCTGGGCCATGGCCCCGGCAAAGAAGATGGTCCAGTCCAGCATCCAGCTGCACCCAGGTGTCCTCAGACCATAGATGAAGACGGCCAGCAGTGGCAGAGCATAGAACAAATACACCAGCATCTACAGTAATGATACACAGTGAGGAAGACTGTTGGATTATCGTTTTGAATGTACATACAAACCATTCAGTTCAGTCTGTGTGTGTATTGTGTGTTCTTATTCAGACTCTGCTGCTGTGTCCCCAAGTGTGATTTCTTTCTTTATTCTTACATGCAAGATCAGTCGAAACGTTGTTGTGCTCACAGGGAAAACAAAAGCAGTGTATGGGTATTCTCTTCTTTTTTGTACTCATCTTTACTACCCGGCACCTGTGGAATAATATGGATGTGTGTATTCTTCTTCTATTCAGACTCACCATAACCCTCGGGAAGCCGACTGGGTCTTTGAGGTAGGGCTCATACTGGTAGATGTAGGTGAAGCAGGTGTCTAGAGGACAGTCCAGCACCACCTGTAGGGGGAGGAGGGTATGAAGAGTTAGCTTCCAAATAATCTAATCTCTTATGCCTTGAGTACAATCAGATGTGGTAATGCTGGACTGATACGAAGGCTTTTATATATGTTGTTACTCACGAAGCCCCTGAAAATGGAGAAGGCCATCGCTCCCAGCAAAGCAAGTGAGAGGAGCAGGTCAACGGGCCGAGACAGCAGGTGTCTCTTCTGCTCCGCCGCAACCTGGTCAACACAGATGAATCCTCAATCATTATAGATACATTTACTTTATTTTAACAGTAATCATACAAACAGAACAGCACATCTAAAGTACAAAAGACGGGGTATCCTCTGTTGAGGAAGAAATGGAAAAGTACCTATACTAAGCAACATTCCTATATGCTCACTTAATATGTAACCTTTGACCAATATTTACACCTTAAGTGCCTAAATCTCAAGAATACTGAATCTGCTTCACCATTATAAGATTAAACTCGAAAGTAACATCTTGTGTGTTTCTCTGTGAACTGTGAACTTGGACTTTTTGACCAATAGCTTGATTATATTCTATCTGTATTAACATAATCATGAATATTCAACACTATAAAACTCTATGTAATCATCCAGATTTTGAGTTCCTTGGCTCCCGACCTGCAGATTGAATAAACCTGTCAAACTGCCACTCTCGTCCTGAGTTTTCTTCCACACCTGCATGGATAGATATCTATTCGACATATATGTGTCTTGACTGCTGAAATTCACCTTGTCTGCTGTAACGATTGGCATCTCCCTGGGCCTACTGAAGAGCAGGGAGGCCGCCCAGAAAGGCACCAAAAGGAAGGGTGCGTTCCTCCAAAAGGCAGGGCGAATGTTAGACCCATATTTACCTGGAAAAACAGGAATATTATCAAAGTCAATCAGTCTAAAGTAGCACTGATGATCTGAGAGACAAAAGCAGGTGTGCACGCATGAAGGCAGCTCTCACCAATGACCACTCCAGGGATGAAAACAATCTGATGGGCGATGGAGGAACCTGCCCACAGCAGCCCCAGACTCCGACAGGATTTCCTGCACAGAGAGAAAATGAAGGTTTCATCAGAGGTCTCACTGCATACACAGCAGATGGGAATTCCCAATAAGGGATTGAGGCTACATAGAAAATAGCGACACCTTAGCTCACCCTTTGAATATGCGGTGGATCATAGTGAGGAAGAGGACAAAGTGAACCAAGCCTTCCCAGTAGCACATCATCACAGCATAGGCGGTACTCAGATGAGGCTCACCCTGAAGAGACAGCATCACACAATGAATCTAAACTTTTGCTCTCTATACGGATGCACTTCTGAGAGGAAAACTCCTTGGGAGCTCGTCTTAAGGTCACTAAGCCAGAGAAAAAGAGATGAATGAGAGGTTTAGCTAAGGATAGGACACCATCTTACCATCTTCAGGTAGAAGCCCATGAAGCCGGAGATGAACCCATCCTGCTCTAAAGCATTGGTGAGGCCCACCACACAGGTGAAGGAAAACTCTGCAAACACTGGAGAAACACAAAGAAGCACAATGAAATAATAACTCTGCTGTTCTTACGCTTACGCTAATTTTAATTTCACTGATAGATCTTGTGTGTGAGTTTGTACCATAGAATAAGGGGTCCACACTCTTCTTGTGCCGCACAGTGAGGAGAAGCAGGAGAAGTACAGATCCCAGGACGACCATTCCCATTCCCAGGATAGGCAAAGGTCTGAGGAATAGCGTGAGTGACCAGATAAGTTGATAGCGAGTGCACATTGATTCATCTATGCAAGTCTACAACCTTGTAAGCATTTAGACAGCTCTACAACCTACAACCATATTCCTGTCAGAAAGAGTTCTTTCTAAGGAGAGGACAGGAGAAGAGAGAAGTAGGTAAAGTTCAGATTCAATTGTGAATGTGAGTTTTTAGGTTGTAGACAACCCTGCAACCATTTAGACAACTCCACAACCTCCTATTTCATCCATTATTCTATTAGAGAAAAGTTTTCCTCACTCTTTTGAAAGACTATAAAGGGCCAGTACAGTGCTGATTTTAGGGGAGCTCCCCTCCTTTTCTCAGAGTTCCCTCACTCAGTTGGACATTTCAATGGGCTTTTCAATGACTAGTTTGGTTTGGTGAAATTCAAGGACTCAAAATTGGCATGTACTGGGGTAAGACATGACATTGGTCTAAATTAGACCTCATAGAAGTCAAATTTTTTACTTGTCAAGTCAGGAAATCCTGGTGAAATAATTAATTTTAAGATTGCCTCAGGATTAACACATCACCCTCTCGCCATAGTCTACTTTAGGTAACTGTAGGTCATTTTGTAGGCCTAATAATATCGACACGTTTACTGTAAAAATACTTCCATAGGCCTACAGGCTACGAAGAGAGTGAAATGTTAAGAGTGCACACTTACTCCTGAAGCGCAGGAATGTTGTTCATGGTGTATAAAACTCCAGGAGCTAACAGAGAAAGCAGAAAAACGCATGCTTCCACCGGCGGCCACATTTTCACAATTAATTAGTCCTAACAAATCAGAAGAAAAAAGTCCTGAGAGAAATATTGTCCACTAAAGACTGTTGGTTGTAAAATGAGGCATGTTAGCCCAGTATCCTTCCCTCTTCAGCCGAGGTAATGTGATAATTGAAAGGAGTGTCACCCGCTGCCTTTGACCTATGATTAGGCAATGCGCTGCTGCCGACCTGTGATTCAGTGGATCCACTATCTAGTGTGTTTCAAAGTTCAGCTCATAGGACTGATGTCAGCTGTTGACTCCAAATTTAGAGAAAGGGCGAGAGTCAGGTCCAGTTTAATCGACTGACTGTGCGTTATGCGTAAAATGTTTTTCCATATGCAATACTCATCAATTTTCAGGGTGAAAACAAGCCATTTCATTGTGGGGGTTTTTTGCCTGCTGTTGACCGTGATTAAAACGGTCTGAACTCTGATTCAATAAGGCTACATTGGAAAATAATTTCACCATCCTATGTGTCTGCTTGTAGATACTGCCACCTGGTGGTGAAACTGCTGTCAGTTTTCTTGTGCCACTAGTTTCTTTCCCTAATGGCTTTTTCAGCACTGAGCATAAAGTTTCATGGGGATAAAACAGTAGATTTTCTTGTGCTTTTGCTTTCTATTATCACATCATTTCATATGGATAGGAGATAAATGAGATGGAATTATTATGATTGTGGTGTCCATTCTGCACATGTTGAAATGCTCCAGTGTCTCTCTGAGCCATCTGTCCTGGTTGGTGTAAGATTAAAAAATCCTCCGTCTGATGTCTCCAGTCTTGATTAGATTGTGGATTATATCTGAGAGAGAACATAAAGGCCAGAACAAAGATCATGTTAGGTAAATAGTTCATCAAAAGCCCCAATTCTTGTACAGTTTCTTCACAAAGTATCAGGCCATCCCACTATCCCCAGTCAGAGAGATTTTATTGTTTGTATTGTCTGAATGTGTGCATTACGCAAAGTCCTATGGATGAGTAATACTTAAAAAGCAGGCCTACATCTAATGCAACTTTATCTGCTATAATAGAGGCTGAAGAGGATTACGCTGCTGCAGCCACAGAAACCTATGGTGACCAGTGGAGAGAGAGAGAGTGAGAGAGAGAGAGGGGAGGGGTGAGGGTTACAGAGAGAGTAGGAGTAGACAGAGAGGTGATTCAATCAGACTCATGTACAGACACTCTTCGCCCACACAGCAGACATAGTGGCACATGTTTAAGAGTAAAGAGCCCACCCAGTCTGCCACCATGCTACACCCGTTAATAATTGGCATTGTGACCGTCAACACCACTATGACTATCGTCTATTGGACCTTCATCCTGACTGATGTCTACTCAAAGTGGGTGGTACAGGCAGAAGACAAGCCCAAGAAGGATACAGTCACCCCAGCCTGAAGGAGTCGGAGTCAGTATGGACCTGCCTGACTGAATGACTGCATCTAATTTCACTTAGGACTAGTTAGCAAGGGCAGACCAGCTTGTAGCGCTTCGGTGTTTGATTGTGTAATTGACCTGCTTTCTTTTTCACCTGGAGAAGTTTTGCAATCCCCCCAACCCCCCCCCCCCCCCTTCTTAAATTCACATTTTTAATGAACCGAAAGGAACCTGCAAAGTAAAGAGAAAGGAATCAGGAATCGTACAGGTAATAATGCATTTCATTTTCTCATCATTTTTGCTATGAGTAAATGCCATTGAATTGTATGATTTATTGTCTGTGAGTAGCGTTACAGTATTAATTGAGACAAATACTCAGCGTCAATCAGCTGCTCAAACGGCAACACACCCCAGTGGCAACAGGTACTTCAAATAATAGTAAATTAATACTGTGTTCTGTTTTGCTGTCTGCTGTGTGCTGACTCAGTTTAACGGTTTCACTGGTGACACTGGGATGTGTCAACCAAATCTCGTCGAGGATTACAAGAGGACACCTTGATACTGACATTGACAGCCTTACTCTCCTGACAGCCTCAATCCCGAGACACACTCAGAGATCTCACACCGCGCGTTCACTTCATCCTTTCTCCTTTCTCCTTTTTTACCCTACTTTCACTGTACCACAAGACTTAATTTTCATTCAGCCTCATACACCCTTTTCTATCCTTTTAACCCTCTACCCAACATGCCACACGTTTTCTATTATGGTCTGCATCCAGTCTCTTGGCTCATTCTGGTCTTCAACGTTGGCATCACCATCATAGAATGGCATTGGATTATTAGTCAGTTTTTCAGGCTTCAAAAACAATCTGAAGAAAAAGACCAAGTATCTAATGTCTAGTGGAGCGATCTGCATCCGGATACAGAAGAAGAAACAAAAGCGTTTTTAATGTTTGAAAAGTTTGGATCACTGCATCATAGCATCTTGAGCTTCCCTCTGGTAGAGAAAAACAGTGATGGTGGGTTTGTTTGCTGTGATAGAGCGGTCAGTAAAGTGTATGTCCATTGTTTTGATGACTTTAACCCACTGCTGTGTGTTTGTGGTTATTTTCAGAAGAGTCAGCGTATTACATGCACAACTTTGGAAGTCCATTCCCATAAGTCAGCCAATACAGCTGAGGAGAAGCTTCAAGTCTTGATTACAAGGTAAGGAATCATGGATTGAAAACACTTGCTCATGACATAAAACATTACTTCTAACATCTTAAAACCTCTTCCTTGCATCCTCCCCCTCTCCTCCTCATCTCTATTTTTTTATCATGCGTATGCAATATTAGAAAGGAAGCTGAAAACTCTGATAGTCGGTCTGCTGTGTTGATCTTTATCAATATTTCATGAATGCGTGCCATAAATAACATTTTGCGACGTACAGTTTTACTACCCATTGGTTGTAAAACCCAGATTGCACTCTGAAATATTTTCATCTGCTGTTTCATAAAGCTTTACCACTGATGCATGGAATGAGTCGTGAAAATATATTGTCATATTGATGAACTGCATGACAGGACATTTAGAGAATATGACAAATGTATGCGTTGTGCTTAAGGCATTAAAAAGCATGGGATATCTATAAATTGCTGCCCGTTTAAACCCAAGAGAGACTATGTTTAATATACGTATTATATATATATGCATTTTTATATAACCTGGTCATGGACGACCATAAGCCTCTTTGGCGTATTACTGTCCACCTCTCCTCTCTCATATCTCTAATCCCTGCAGATGGAAAGCTGATATCTCCCTCTCAATCCTATTAACTCTGACTGTCCTATATTCACCCCCCCTCTGTCTCACACTCCTCACTCCCCAGGAAATTTGTCCAAGAACTCTCCCCAAAAGATCAGAGTGATGAATGCTGGGATTTGAGTCTAGACAAAGGCTTAGGAGAATTGGCACACTTAAGGATATAAAACCTTCCTCGTCTCGTGAACTACATTTTTTGTTTACAAGTACTGTTGCGTTACTGCCGTTCCTAAGAGACATGCCATGTCCTAATTCTCAGACCACCTTGACATTTCCAAAAACCTCTGCCATCTGTCAATC
Source organism: Centroberyx gerrardi (assembly GCF_048128805.1). Lineage (NCBI taxonomy): Eukaryota > Metazoa > Chordata > Actinopteri > Beryciformes > Berycidae > Centroberyx > Centroberyx gerrardi. Next base: position 14,203,647 of record NC_136009.1, read on the forward strand.
CTACCATTCTTCCCAACATGAGAAAATGTAAAATGATGTTCAAAACGCTCGGTAACAACTCTCCATCCATAGAGTATAACAGTGTTATATCTCTATGCCTCCATCCTTCTCTCTGATGCACCTCTGTTGCCCCTTTTCCAAGTGTCCAGAGTGCCATGAAGGAGTTTGGAGACACAACAAGAAAATAAATCTGTCATCAGCTGGTCAGCATCAAAGAAACAACCCCAAAGTTACACCGCGTTCTTTCTCCTACGACTCCATAGAGAGAATAGGCACTTATCAGCGTTTATCAACTCTGCCCATGCAACTGAACCATGGACCAGCGACCAACATTATCCCTGAACGCCTCAGGAGGGAACCTGGTGTGGAACCTCACACAGCTGGTGTTCGAGCACCGGCAGCTCCTCCAGCTGTCCAGGAGGAGGGAGGAGGAGGAGGCCTATTTCGTGGACTATGTCCCCCCGGCAAGAGACGCCATAACTCTGCCTCGCGATGTAGTTTATGTCCTAGTCGGGGTGGTGCTGGTCATAGTGGCCACTTACGCCATAGTGGGACACCTGATAAAGGACCTGATGCATGACCTGGCAGGTAACCCCCCCAGGCCGGTGTTGTGTTTTCTCAGAAATGTCCTGAGCCGGTGACCGCTCCGTCCCACCGCACCCTCCATTCTGGCGTCCGTGTTTGTGGTGTGTTTCAGCCCTCGTCTTCCTCTGAACTTTTGGGCTGAGGTTGGATCAGCAGTCTATCTTTCCCTTTTTGTGTGTGACACTTGATGACGGTCTTCTTTACGTGTTCGTTCCTTCACTTCCTCCGTGGTTTGTGTGCTGTTCCAAGATCATTTCTACCTTCCCCATAGTGTCCTTGTGCCATTAAGGTGAATGTCAGAGCAAAGTTGAGTGAGTGTCAGGTGGCAGAGTTTACACTGATAAAATAGGATCTTACTGTAATACGTGTATTGGACTGTCACAGAAAAACAGCTATTTTATTTCATTTCACCTTTTCTCTCCTCTTTTTTCCCCTCTCACAGACTGGATTCTTGGCCCAAAACCAAAGGATGATGACTGTGAGGACGGGACAGCAGGCATAGAGGAGGAGCGGCAGGCGAGCATTTCCAGTGAGCTGGCGGAGAGAGACAGGCCGAAGATGGAGAGAGAGAGGGAGGGGCTGCTGCCGGGGCTCCACCAGGCAGCTGGAAGCGGCCACCCCTCCATCCCTCCGATGCGAAGCGCCATCGCCTCGTTCCCAGGAGAAAAGAGGATATCCACTCATAGTGTGACCTTCGCTTGCCCCATGACCCCCTATGTCACTTCCCTCTGAGTTCTGCAATGTCAAATGTTCTCTGCGCTGATCTTTGAACCATAATTTTCTCACTGCAGTAGTCTGAATCGATTTTCTTTGCCACCCATCTCAGTTTAAGTCCAAAGATTAAGGTTTGTTGTAGTTTTGCTTAAGCTAAGGCAGTTTTTTTTAATGTAAAAACACTTCAAGAAACCCATGCAGTATTTCCCTTACTTTGTAAGAGTTATTGTAAATATAGTTCATGTTGACCATCATTCAACATACAGTGTAGTACTTTATCGTCAGTCCACACTGTTTCTCATGTTTACAAGAATGTCCCCCCCCAAAAAAATGTATATTATTAAAAACACTTGAAAGAAAAGTGAAAGTCACTGTTACTACCACAAGAACCACCATGTATTATTTGGCAGGAGCATTGACCTCATTGTCATAGTAATTCTAAGTAAATACTATCTGAACCTGAGCTGTAAAAAGGCATTCACTATTTTTCAACAGGTAGGGGATTCTCTCTGGCATTCAAAAAATATTTACATTATTTGAATTAATTGCAAATTAATTACAGTTTCGATTTAGTTTTTGAATTGATCAAAGTGAAACTGGTTTGTCCCCAGCCCAGTTGTGTGGTATAACCAATGCAACCATCATAACCATTATTTTCCCATTACATTACATGTGTTGTTGTAATGTGTCAATTAATTAAACATACTGTACATCAGCTTTTCTGTTCTGATGTTGGATTAAGCTTTTCTCCAGTAAACAACTGAACAATCACAGTGTGTTCTCTCTGTCTGTGTTCTTCTAATCCCTCTTACCTAGCTCTAATACCAGGTTGTGTCAAGGGCAATGACCTTGTTTGTAAATGCCAAGGATTATATTAGGCATATTACAGTAAATACTGATGTAAGCAGGGGGCAATATTTCTCTTCAGTTATGATGTCCCTACTTAAGTTGTTTAGATAGATACATAGACAGATGGACGGACAGGTAGATAGATAGATAGATAGATAGATAGATAGATAGATAGATAGATAGATAGATAGATAGATACTACATATTACATACACTACTAGTCAAAAGTTTGGACACACCTGATTGAATGTACTATGATTTTCATTATCTTAAAGCCATTTTGATCTAAAGGCTTATGCTTAAATGCTTGAAATTTGTTTCTTAGACAAATATAAATAGTGAAGTTGATGCCTATGTATGAATTTCTTTCCAAAGCCTTTGCCTCTCCATCAAGGCAAAGGGTGGCTACTTTAAAGAATCTAAAATATAAGATAGCTTTGATTTTTTTTAACACTTTTTTGATCACTGCATAATTCCATCTGTGCTATTTCATAGTTCTGATGTCTTTACTATTATTCTATAATGTGAAAAATAGTAAAAATAAAGAAACATGCAGTGTGTCCAAACATTTGACTGGTAGCGTATAGGTAAATACTCTCTCCATCATTGAGAAACCCGGCTCACAGCCTCGTTCCTCTGACCTTGAGTGGCTCAAGCTGCAGCTAATCTGATTTCCATCTGCGTACCTCAACAGGCAGGTAGATAGGGAGTTTGTACAGGGAAACAAAATATAAAAACTTCACCAATGACAGAGATAGAGTTGTGCGTATAGGTTTAGTGCAGTGTAAAGTAGTAGTTTATGCCTACTGGAGTGTTTAGGCAGAGGAGTGCACAGATACTCAGTGGATTGGAGGATCCTCGTCTGCTTCCTTGCTGTATGTACAGTATTATTCATGTTCTAGTTGCTAAACTCTGAGCAGCTTTACTGAAAGTGTACCGTGTGTTCACTGTGTTACAGTATGTTGGGTAATAAGATTATTTCTGTTTTTGGAATATCTAAGGTATTGAGTTACTGCATACATATATAGTGTGGTTTTAATGCAGCAGAATATCTCATGATTTTTTTAATGATTTGGATTAAAAGGTCTCTGAAACAGCAACACAGCCAATTAATTTTGTAACATATCTTTGTGCTGATTTAATTCAATATGGGAATGACACAGCGATGCTCAGTGGATTGCCTGCGTTGTGAAGAGTCCCACAGAGCCATGGAGGAGCCGACGGTGGGCGTAAACGCTCGTTACAGAGAGGGAGATGGGTCGGTGCTCTTTGAGACTTATATACCCCCCTCCCGGGACGCCATCCACCTGGCCCCCCATGTGCTCTACATGCTCATGGCTGGCTTCATCGTGCTATTAGTTCTTTATGCTATCATCGGCCACCTCATCAAAGACCTCATCCATGACATGGCAGGTACTGTAGCTTCTCAGTCCGCCATCGCAGAAGAACATACTAAATCTGTTTGTTTTCACTATGAACCTTTATGAAACAGTATACTGCAGACACCCAGGTGCAGTTTCATCTTTTCACCTGCATTAGCTCTGCATATATGTAGTAATTGCCTGTTGTTGGTATTGTGTTTACTGTAAACACAATACCAACAACAGACAATTACAGTCTACTAAACCAGCATAAACCAATTTACCAAGCTTGTTCATTGACTTTTAAACTGTAAACTATATTTAATTCACTATGCCCTTGTCTTGCTCCCCATCTACTCCCTTTCTACCCTGTTTCCTCCCAACACATCTTCCTCCTTCCCTCCCTTTCTTTTTTTTTTTTTGTTCCAGACTGGCTGTTTGGGGAGCAGCCTGAGGAAGTACTGGTGAACTTGTGCGAGGCCAAGGATAAGTTCATGGTGGACTGGTGCCCAGAAACCTCCCCTGAACTGGAGGAGATGGCCCGGGCCGAAGAGTTCAAGATGGTCCTTGAGGGCAACGACAGCGCCCCTGCCATCTGGATCATCTCTGATTGCATAGAGCCACGACGGACGGGACCCCGGGTGGTCTTTGGGAAGAGTTAGATCTGTGGACACTTGAGAGATGAAGAGGAGGAAGAGGAGAAAATCAGACAGAGACTTGTTGTTGCAAACCTATATGGTGTGAATGTATGAATATTGAAAGGACTGCTGAAGAAGTGAAGAGAGTGTTTATGATGAAGCATTGTGTAAGGCTGTAGATGTGTTATTATATTGTAAGCATAGACAGTAGCTCTTATCTTTCATGTAAATGCTAAATGCTTGAGTGTACAGTGGCCTTATGAGGACATCTAGTGTCCTTTGAGGTCATTACAGCTGATCTGCAGCACCCGCCCTTACCCCAACACACACACACACACACACACACACACACACACACTCAGCTCAGCTCAGCTCAGCATAGCCTACACATAATACCTGTAAACACCAACTTAATCCGCACAGAAGAAAACCAGCATAGGTTTGTTAACCAGAGACAAAATTGTGAACATGCCTTACGTTTTCCCTAATAAAGATTCTACTGATTTTATAGCTTACATCAACATTATTCTTTTTTCTTTTCATGGCTGACAAGAAGAAATGTTGATAATGATGCTATAGAAAGTTCATCCTCCGTGGTATCTATGATAGATGCCAATGTAAAGTCAAGTGTATCTTTATAAAGAGGAGTAGTCATTGTTGTGTCTATTCAGCTTACTAGTCTTACATGATAAAACCTCCACTTCCAAAATGGCCTAAATATAATAAAAAGAAATAGAGGATATTATAGTATGCAAATATAAGTGTTCAATCTGTTGTTGAATGCTTCACTTTAAGTATGGGGAAATCACTTGAATATCTTTAGTCTGGAATGATTTTAATAGCAAAGGAAACAAACTAAAACTAGAGTACCACTTATAATACTTATACCAGAGAAGTACCGCTTCTATACAGCAGCTTATGAAAAGAGTGAGATTTCAAAAGTTCCCTGCTCAGGAGCGGTCTAAGAAAAGGCTTTTGAGACTGAGGAAAATATCACTGGAACTTCAAAAGGACATGGAAACACACTTTAAAATCCTTTTTGCCAGAAAGGTGTGACTACTTTTGCTTCAGTTACCATATATATTGCAATGATCACTAAATTGATAACTGTGCAACCAACTTCTTAATCATATATTTTTATGTAAAGATAACAGTAGACAGTCAGTATTCCCCTAGAAGTTGATGATACAGAAGGGCAGCACCATGATGATACATCCTCATCTCATCTCATCTAATCTCATCTCATCAGAAAATGGGATGCACAAGTTGTTGACCAGTCTAGGCTCCTTTCCTGGGTTTATATTACTGTGCAAGACAAAATTACCTTTAAGATAAAAAAAGATGAGACTTGTATAATCCCAATGGAGAAATTGAGTCATTGCAGCAAACAGCAACAGGATCACAACAAGAAAAACAGAAAAATAGAATAAAAACAAGAATATTTCAAATAGGGGTTATATAAACATACAGAACCAACAATCTCAACACTAGAATGTGTCAGGTACAATGTATGAATATAAAGTATGGGGAAAAGTATGGATTGTGGTATTATTAGGGTGAAAACTAACAGCAGCAGAACTTGCTGAGACAAAGAAAATAATAAATGCAGAATAGTACGATATAAAAATATACCAAAATATGAAATGTATGCTGAAAGGTGGAAACAGTGTAAAAATATGTGAATTTGCAGCAAATATATGCAAAATGTGTGTTGTAGTCACATTAACAAGTCTACAGAAGCTATGCATATGTAAGTGTCTAGGCATGCAGACGTGTGTTGTAAAAAGCTGCACACCTTGTTAATGCATTCACTTTATAGATTGAAATAGCATATAGAAAATGTGCTGATTTGAATGTGCATTGCGTGTGTGTATTATTGGCTGTTGTCAATATCACCATGGAGGTCGCATACATACAGAAGAATATAATTTGTGCTGACTCATATGTAGAGAATGTACAGAAGAAATCAGTGCAAACAAATGTTGTACAGAACAGTCCATGGGAATATGAAAAACAATCTATGGTATACAGGGCGAACAGTATATGTTCGCCCTGCTTCAGCATCCTGCTAGCTGGGGCCAATTTGGAAGGAAGTATTGTGCTGTTTTCTGGTTGTTGGCACAAAAGAGCAGTGAAAGCGCTCTGTTTATGCTCTGCCTTGTGATACCGATAAGACTGTAATTGTTTACAGAATACTAAGAGCTTCAGATGATCCTTATGAAAAAATTTGCCTGGTCTGCTGAAATTTCGTGAAATGAGCACAGTGTCTTAAAATACGTGCTCCGTGCACAAAAAGTGAGAGAAATACATTTTCCCAACCACAAAAGGATTATGTGAAGGAGACATAACTGGAGACAGACAATAGTTTGGCACTGAAATAGGTACAATTTGTGGTATTGACATATTATCCTTTTGTGGTGGAGGAACATAATCTTCACATAATTCCTGTCCACAACACAAATCTACGCTTCAGAGATTGTGTCCTTTCACAAAATTTGGAACCAACAGCATTGAAGCATCTTCAGCTGCTGATTATACTGGGCAAATTATTGTGAACATAGCATCTATTGAATTTCTGGATATCTTATTGGTGGCTATGAGGAGATGCCAAAAAAACAAAGGAAATTTGGTTGAAAAACTAGAAACTGGAGGGAAACAGAAGACAATCCTAGTTGCCAATGGTTCTGCTGCATGCCATTGTACAGCCTCGCTCCTTTGAGGGAAAGAAAACGGGACCCACAGCTTCCCTGTTTTACAGAAGCTGGCTCTCTCCACCACATCTGCTTCTACAAAGGAGGGACAGATACCCTTTTAAGGCCGATATGAGTGAGGTGAGGTGGCTTTAGAAGTCAAAACCAAGCAGGCTGCCATTATAGATAACCAGAAAGCAATTGTGAAAAAACAGAACTTATTGACTCTAATCCTCTTGTAACTTCATCTGTGGTTGAGAGGGGTGATTCTTCCCCCAAGGCTCATGTGAGTTACAGTTTGCCACAGCCTCAGCTAAGGGTGACCGGCTCTGCTCCTCAAATCCTGCTGTCTGTGTCTGGTCTGGTCTCAAATATTGCAGCCAAACCAGCTACCATAGCCTCTACCAAGGTTGCCAATGACCAGCCTCCCTCTTCACATCCTCTTGCCGTTAAGCAGACTGCTAAAACAAACAATGACACAATCATCTCACCTTTGCTCCTGTTAATCCTCTTGCCACCCACCACCTCCGGAGGGCAATGACCGGCTACTGAGACCACTTCACTATCTTATCTAACAGATAAAATGATCAGTAACAGCACATGCAGTTGTGACTTCCACCCCTACAGTGTTTATACAGTGTCAGCTCTTAAAAATAAGCAGAACCACAATAGGGCATTAGTGTTTTGATCAACCAATAAGTTTCATCAGGGAAAAGTGGTTTAATTGAATGCAGGATCTAATACATCTAACACTGTAAATTAAAGAAAATCCTGGGATACCCGGTGAAAATGATGAGTTTATTAATGTTCTGTGTGGAGAGTGGAGTTGTATTATAATTCTGCCTGATATTAACTATTTGATGCTCTGTCTCAGAGGGAGAACTGGAATATTAAATGCAATTTTGCCCTGACAACATGGTAGCAGTACTTTTATTTTGGAAAAATAAACTCTGCAGTTAAATCAGAGAATTAGAACGGATGACTCTTGTTGGTGAATCGTTATAATTAGACAGCTCATTTGCCCGTTTTAAACGACTTCATTAGTCTCAAAAGAGAAAAAAAAAAGCCTAATGTATTTCTAACGTTGTGATTTCCTTTCCTATTTACAGTAACTCATATCCCGACCTGGTGGTGGGCTGGTTGAACAGCAGGGGGTCTGGTCTGTGGTATGGGGGCTCTCTCACACCCCCACCGCATCCCTGCCTCATTTTTCAGGGCGCGCATCTTCACGCATCCCTTCCAAACGTAGCGGTGGTCGGAGCGTCGGCCACGCACATAAGCTCCTATGGTTGATATCTCTAAATATGAATAATGGACGGGTGATTTAAAAGCAAGGGCTTACCGGCAAGGTTGCCCTTTGACTGACGGGATATATGGATTGGACCTCGTCGTCGCCAGAGCAAACCTGGAGAGAGCCTGTAAGGTAAGGCAGCCTATCGTCACTGCACGCGAGGGACACAACAAAACACTGCTGCTCATCGGGTATTTTAATAAAACACTCCTTTAACATATCGGTTGTGGTTTAATCAACGGGATACCTATCGGTTAAAATGCCGTTTTCTCCGCTACATGTTTTTTTCATTGTCATAAATCAGCTGTGCGCGCCTCCGATAAAGGCCTTTTCCCACACAAGACGTGGCCGGTGACAGATACAGTAGGCTACATCTGCATACAATTATGGATCGGTCTTTACCGCTATTTAGGTCACACACATTTGACTTTGAAACCGTCATTGCGCTGCATGCCTATATGCTTTTATTTTTAAACCACATATGGCGTTTCTCATGTTTTCACAACACAGATAGTAATTGAAATGTTTAAATAATGAGTCGGGGCGCTTCATATGGCTTATTTGGGGCGTTATACAGACCTTCATATATTGCGATACACTGGCATATACTGTATATTGATAATGTGCATAGATGGATTTAGAAAAGGGGGCAGTAGGGCCCGGGAGACACTTACAGGCCGAGGAGTAATGAGTGTTACACCGAGCTAAATTCCATCATATAGCCTACTCAGGTGTTGAGAGAGCGGTCACACCGACAGATTTCATGAAGGTAATCAAAAGGCAGTTTGACAAATCATTGAATCACTGAAAAAAATGTTTAGACAAACATGCCCCACGTTGTTTTTAATGCACTAAATGTGGCATTCTTTGCATCGATGTTCAGTGTGTCGCGAGAGCTCCTTATGATTGAAATTCTCCATCCAGGACAGGAGTGTTACAAGTTTTGATCAGACTAGTTATATTGCTGTTGGTCTTATCTGACTCTATGAATATTAATGCATCATCTGACTGAGACATGTACACAGTAGATGTGAAACAGTATTAGGATGTGATGATGATTCCCATCGCCCACGACTATGATGTGAGATGTAGCCTGTTTACCCACCTGCTCAACTATTATATCTCTGGCACGCAGCAGCTGCCTGCACATTTTCTGAGCCAGCAACTGTTAGAGGAATTTACCATGGATGGAATGGGAAGTATTGGTGGTCAATAGGCAGAATGTAGCCTGGTAATAATAGTAGTAGGAGTAGTTTGTTGTAGTAGCAGCAGCAGTAGGCCTATTACTAGTAGTAGCAATAGCAGTAGTAGTATTAGTAGTAATAGTAGGAGTGGTAGTAGCACCTAGTAGTAGTGGTAGTAGTAGTAGTAGTAGCCTAGTAGTAGCAATAGTAGCAGACAGTAGGCCTAGTAATAACAATAGTAGTGGCAGTAGTAGTAGTCATAAAAGTTGTAGTAGTAGGCTAGTAAAGGTAGTTGTAGTAGCAGGCTAGTATGTGTGTGTGTGTGTGAGTGAGTGAGTGTGTGTACATATGTGGTCTTGTGCATGGTTCTCTCACTCACTTTACGTCTTTGTTGACTTAATATTCGGGACAATCAATGTAGTCTACACTCAGCATTTAATTTTATTGGTGTGTACCTGCCACTTAAAGTATTGTGAACACCAATGTGCATTTTTGGCTGGCAGACAGAGTGTTGGGTGTAGCAGTGGCTAGAGAGGCTCAGTTGAACTCTGACCCTCCCTGGCTTCCCCTCCTATCCCTCCAAATCTCTCCTCTCCCCTGCTGGGACTCCCTTACACCCCCCTGATGACCCTCTCTCTCCCATAGAGGTGCAAATGAGATAAAGCTGTAATGGTGAAAAGATCTGAGTAGCTTTTTAATTGCTGGAAGACCACTCCTGTAGCTGTGCTGCAGCTTTTTGTGTTTGATTCCACAGTTGCATTGTGTGTGTGTGTGTGTGTGTGTGTGTGTGTGTGTGTGTGTGTGTGTGTGTGTGTTACCCATTCTGACACTGTTTTTGTCTCTTTGTTTCTCCGGGACAGTGCTGAGGAAGAGGAGACTTCAACTAAGACCACAGGTCACATGACAGGTAGCCCTCGTTTTTTTTTAAACTATTACATGAAACATAACATAACATTAAAACTGCTTGTGTGACCAGTTAATCTTATGATTTTTTTTTTCTTTGTTCCCCTGTTCAGATTTGTGTAGTGATGAAACAGACAACTCCCCTCCTCTTCAGCTTCACACTCTCAAGGAGTTTGAACAGGTGAGATTGTCTATTTTTTTTCATTATCCTTGATGTTTCATCTTGATGGTTGAGGTTGTGACTTCTTAAATCTCCTAAATCACATTTGCTTCTTCATCAGCATAATGGGGCCAATAATAGGACAAATAGAGATCTGCTCTATGGTGCCATCTTGTGGCTCCATGACGATGCTGTCTTGCTACAAGATGTAATGAGCTGATTTGGCACTTCCTATTGTTTTGATGCAATGTCCCCCCTATGGGATCAGATCACAGAATGTTAGTGAAATCAGGAGTATCACATCCAAAAATCCATGATCATAACCAACCGATGTGGAAGACATATTTTTGTAGTGCCGTGTACAGTCAGACAACACCTGCTGCTGGGAATGTTGGATGGAAAATACCCCAAACTCTCCCGGTGTGTAAAAGTACGCCTCTGGCTACAGCCTGACCCAGTTTTGGACTTCTCATCCGTCTCTGCTGCTCTATTACTGGGCCAAGACCAAAGACATTTTACAAAGACTGTAATAATTGTAACATTTGATATTCGGCAGCAGGGTAGTGTAGTAAGTAGAAGGACCCAGGTTCAAACACCCATGACAGTAATCATCTAGCCAGCTGAAGTGTCCTTGAGCAAGGCACCAAATCCCCACCAGCTCCAGCTGCAGCTCCTCTGTTACTGATCATGAACCACTAGCAGGAATTGAATAGGCATGACAGTATAGAGAATCCCTTTGAATTTAGTAATATCATTAACAATTCCTCATAAGTTAAATTAGCATATTAGAAACCATCATGGACTATTTCAAGTCACTAATTCACTCTTATATAACTGCTACATCTCTATTATTCACATTTCCATCCATCAGGTGGAATGTTCCGTTGCCATGGAATCACGTCACACCAGACTATTACTCAGTCGCTCAACATGCAAAGTCCTATTTAAGGAGCAGAATGATGAGCTGTCAACTGGCCAAGTTTTGGCTTTACTTATTGCCAGTGACATGGACAGATCTGCCTCCCAAACTATGTAGATACTATGTAGGATTTTCCTGACATTTCCTGTGATCAGTGTGCAGGCTGAGCGCTCCTTCAGCCGACTGAAACTACTGAAAACCTTCCTGCGCTTCACTATGAGCGAGGAACATCTCTTTCTTGCTCTCTCTTGCTCTCATCATCAGGGAAATTACCAAGAATATTGACCTGGACAAAGTCACTGACAAATTTGCAAAAATGAAAAGAGGAAAAATGGGCTTGTAGGGTTGATGCATCATGTCACACATGAAAAAGATTTTGTTGATGTCGCTGTGATTTTGACGGACTTACATGACTCAATGTAAAATGATAAATAAATACTGCAAATTTCGGCTAAACACTCACTGAAAATCAGCTCTGCATTTTTCAACTGCATGCTGAAGCCAATTAGCTGTGAATTTAAATACACAGTAGACTCTGTTATTGTTATTTTAGACCTATAAGATGGTTGGGTAGACAGAGGTCTCTGCATCCCCTGCGGAGATGAATAAAGTGTCACATTATTGTTATTTAGTATGATACTATATGGCCATCATCATCACCAAAAAGGCATGAATGTAAAGCCTCATCTTTCTCACTGTTCCACTGACTGGTATTCCCCTTCTCCCTCTTATACTCCACTTATACACTTCCCTCTCCCTCTTCAACACACACCTCAGTGCTTCTCTCCAAGACAGTCTATGTGTCAGATACATCAGAACAAAACACATGGAAGACAAGCAGTAAAGCTCCAACTTCAAACTCACCACTAATGATCGTCCTTTAATGCTATTCTGGAGACAGTGCTGAGCGCTGGTAAAACGGGAGGTGTCACCCACTAGTCACGAAAGCTGAAGCTGCTTTCTGAAAGGGAGCACCCAACTGAAAGCTCGAGTCACTTTCATGGACGCCGACTCTTGGATGTGTCACTTTTACACCCGCCACCTGCCATAAACACGCTGCGACGCAGGCACACGTGCACACACACACATTTACCATAACTCTCACGCTCACTTTCCTTCTCTTTGATCAAGAACTGAAAAGATGATGGTGTGCGAGAGTTTATGGCTGTCTCCGTCACGTGTGTGGAGTTGTTTAAAAACACACACACACACACTCCATGATGTCATCCCTTGTGTTATGCAGAGACCCAGCTTGGCGCCTAGCCTGCATCTCTGCTCTGAATTATTTAGCAGCAGCATGTAACATGACACTTTAATGGGCCACGCTCACTGAATACATCAAGAAGGGCAACTAATAATGATGTAACAGCATCTCTGTTGGTTACATGTCTCAGTCACTCAATTACAGAAGCGCTTTGCACTCAACATGCACTGTCATGATGGCACTTGATTTTAGCCAAGCCACATCGCTTTTATTTTGAAATAAAAACAGTGAAACAGCTTTGGACTTTGCAAAGCCGCTGCTCCCTCCTTTTTACTCTCCTTCCACTTCTGTCTGTTCACTCATGTCACCGAGGGACATTCAGGGATTCACCGTTCTGTGAGATTCAGGACACCTCCTCCCTATTAATAGCAGCGTGGCTCAGAGCTCCCGTGTCTCTTATTTCATCCAACTTGTTTCCCTCTCTCAGTGCATTCCACTCATCTGTCTGTCCACCTCCTGTTAGCCTCTGTAGCTTTATTTCCCCCATGCCTGTTAGCCTTTGTGAAGGGAGTTTCTGATTTTGAGTGTAACTGCACACTTTCGTTTCCTCACCATGGGTATAAATCTGGGGGGAGACAGGAGAACCCCTCGATCGTAGAAGAAGGATGAATAGTCCACCCCAATTACTGTGTTTCTGCCTCAAATGCATATGCTGTATTTTGTTTTGCTCTGTGTTTTTAGAAGCACATTTCTTTTTGGTCACAAGCATGAACACCTTCTGCTTTAAAAATCGGAGCCCTTCTCATTTATGACAGTTTGGATTGAGCTCACATATTGTAAATATTGTGTAAAATACAGTATATTTTGTCAAAGAAAATCTTCAGATCAGGGGTTCAGTTAGCAATGTCTTACTGTATTTCACATTGACCAATAATTCTCCTCAATCTCTCATACTTTCTCATGTAAAAATGTATCTTATGTTTCAATCTTGCTAAAGAAGTGAGGGGAAACACGGTTGCATTTAGGCTCCCACTATGTCCATAGCATGTCAGTGTGATTTGCTGCTCAAAGTTTGATCCAAAGTGTGTCTTCCCCAAAGTGAAACCTTCATCCTTGTTCCTCTCTCAAGGGTTTCCTCACTTTTCGAACTTGTTAAAATCATTACTATCTAGTGGTACAAAAGAGATGCATTCATGTGCGCTCTCTGTGAAATACCAAAACTAAACTAAACTTTTAATGTCCCTTGTGTAGTAGAGAGTAGATGAAGATGAGTGACTTGTATGGCTGTTGTGATTGCATAAGTTGGAGGCTGGTATAGTCAAGAGTTTCAGCTGTTCACTCACTGGGGATCACACTCCACATGGTGACAGTATATTGAGAAGGGATGGGGAGGAGGTATAGAAAAAGAGTTCATTTCATTTCTGATGAATCTGAAGGGGTACAGACAACGTGAAACAGGAAGAAAGAGACTCATTTCTAACCCCAGCCTCTCACCAGTCCTTTAATTTCCCTGTTTGTTCCTTTTGGCACTCCTCTGTTGCCGCGGGGTGTGATTTCCCTTCATATCACAACTGCCTGTGAGCCCCGAGCCTCTTACCTCCCTCCCTCCCTCTCTCCCTCCCTTCCTCTTCTCCTCCTCCCTCCTCCTCCTCCTCCCATCTCCCCTGGCTGTCTGGGATTCCATGGATGTCTCCTCTAGTAAAATAAGCTCCTGTCCCGTCCCGCGGCAGACCAGAACGCACCATGGAGCTGACATGGCCGCAGCTCTGACCGCTCGGGCCGCAGAGTAGCCCTCTGCCCCGCAAACGCCCCTATACACTCCTGTGTGTGTGTGTGTGTGTGAGTGTGTTAGTTTTAGTGTGTGTATGTGTTTGTATGTGGCATCCCAATGGCATCTTAGAGCCTAGGATGCCACTTTGTAAATAATTAGGCTTTTTCTTTGCTTGTGGAGCGGCATTATGCTCTGTTGGAGAAGGAGATAGCATGTCTAACGGTTACCGGACTCTGACACACGGACTTGTCTTTTAAATGGATTCCGTATTCTGTCGCAATACGGACAGGTCGAAGAAGACTGTTAATTTCTGACCTATAACGGACATGTCAAACCGTGTCGGTGCTCTTTGACGGTCATGTCTAACGGTTACCGTACTTTGTCGCAGCACCTGAATGACCTGAAGAAGGAGAACTTCAGCCTCAAGCTCCGCATCTACTTCCTGGAGGAGAGGATCCAGCAGAAGTACGAGGAGAGCAGCGAAGATGTCTACCGCACGGTGAGTAAGGCCGCTCCCTTATGGCATCAGGAAATGATTGGGAACCTCTTTTGACTGGGGATGAATGGGAGCGTCAGGAGCCGGAGGTTGACTCGCTGATTGAAACCCATTGATTTTGCTTTGTTGAGGGATTTGGGACTGAGAAGGTTGAGAGTTAAATTGTGCCCATATCAGTGGCAAAGATAATAACAGACGATTGCACTGTGTGTTATCCTGAAGGGTTTCTTTAGCTACTTCCACTGTTTGTTATACAGTGTTGACTCAGCTGTCAGACTGTTCTAGGTTTAGGTGATGTGACCATTCATGTGTTTATTTTACCAAGTGTGTTTTTCTTCTAGATAGACCGCCATGTGAATGAGTACATATCAACTAGTTCTTTGCTCCGGAACTTTGACTTGATACAGTTTGTGTGTGTTCTTGACTGTGAACTGTCTACTGGAACTGTTTTGCCATTCACTAGCCTCTTATACAGAGGTTTGTAATGTTTTTTTTGCCCTTAGCTCAGATTGTGTAAATGCAGTCTCACCGTTGAATCCAGGGTTACTAAACCAGATTATACTGCAACTCCTGTCATGTAACCCTAACCCAAAGGAATAGGTTTGTAAATCCATAATGGATTCCAACCTATAGGCCTGTTTTAAGAAATACTGGTTTAAGGGGGAAAAAAATGAAAGTATATCATAATATGTAACAGTAATTTTGTGACTGTGTGTGTGTGTGTGTGTGTGTGTGTGTGTGTGTGTGTGTGTCCCATAAGGGAGGGTTTTTACCTGGATAGTGTTTTGTCATTGTCACAGCTTTGAGTGTGTATTCTCTGATCCCTGGTCATCAGTACAACCTTAGCATTGTTGCTGAGGCTCCTGGCTATAACAAGCTGATAACACCTATAAACTCTCTCTCCCTCTCTCTCTCTCTCTCTCTCTCTCTCTCTCTCTCAGACAGTCTGTTTGTTTGTACACTGTACGCTATGTTTATGTTGGTATGTTTATATCTGTGGTATGCCGTGCGTGTTTGTATGTGTTTGTTAGTGTATGTGTGCGTGCGTATGTGTGTGTGTCCCTGTGCATCTGTCTCTGTGTAGGTGTGTGTGTGTAAGTGTGCACATACAATAAGGTGACCCTGTTGGTCAGCTGTTGTCTGTGTGTATAAGCCAGCCACCATTACAAACCTCTCTCTCTCCCTCTCTCTCTCTGTCTCTCTTTCTCTGTCTCTCTCTCTCTGTTCCAAATCCCTAATGATCATCAATAAACCTTAGATATGAGAGCCACGCAAACAAGATGGCCACTTGATCTAGATGAACAAGACCTGAGCGTCCCGCCACTTATCCCCCACGATTACTGCATACCAGCAGTGATTGAGTAAACCGATCCCATCGTGTCATGCAGGTTTCCAACTGGGTATTAATCCTTGTGCTTCACAATCTCTCACTCTGTGTGGCTGAAGCTTAATCGGTTTAATAACTTTTTTATTGGAGACTTAGCATCACGTTGTTCAATAGACATTATCTGACCTGAGCTGCTCAGTATCTTATTGGTTGATGTGTCTCATGACAGGGCGCCAGTGTTCCTGTCCTCTCTCTGAAGCATTTCGCTGTAATACAGTACATACCAGTATTGGTTGTCTTGGGCACATACTGATCTCCCTGAGAGCCAAAGCCTGAGGTTGAAACAGACTCTATTTATAGAGCAAGCTTCAGTTCACTGATTTATTTATCACATGTATTCGTATGAGTGTCCAAACTCCGTTTGACACATGAATCATGGTGCATTTTTGTCAAGCTTTTATTGTTCAATTTCAATCACATACCAGCTTGTTAATATACTACATGCTTCAGACTTTTTTCTGAAGAGATACATGTTTAGCTATGATATGTAATTAAATATATATTTAGCATCCTGCACTAATAGATAGTAGTAAATTTGATTGTTATCCCTGATATGACCAGATAATGTAAACGGTTCAGTGCGGAATAGAGCAGAATAAGACTGATCATCATTGGATGAACTTAGAGTGAATTTCTGCTTATACCTGGCAGTAGGTGATCAATCAGAATATTTCTGATATTAGGGGCATGCTGTCTATGCATAAGTTCAGAGCCTGGCTTCCTCATGTGTTAAAACAGTCAGCTATTCCATGCAGGTTGTCGGGTGTGTGTATGTGTGTGTGTGTGTGTGTGTGTGTGTGTGTGTGTGTAGGTAGGTGGGCAGTCCTGGCAGTGTTGATCAGTCCAGCCGGTTCCCCCCTCCTGCCCTGCCTGGTTATAAGGGGATCTGTTGCTGAGGGCAGATGGGCCAGGAGGGGGAAAAATAGCAGGTGCACTGTGATGGGCGGCTATATATAGAGCTGTTTGCAGGATGGGAGAACATCTCTCTTACAGTAAACCATGTTGTCACACACGCTCTCACAAGGGATGCTTCTCTAAAGTGTCTTACATTATTCATTATTACAGTGCTTAGGCTTATTATTTCTCATTCCTTAGCTACAGCATATAATTGGTCATGTATTGCATAAGTTATAATTACTGCTGCTGCATCACTCAGTGCTGTGACTACAGCAGGGTGGTATGTAAGAGATTAACCAGGCCTGGTAGTATTATCAATATGAGCAGGGGGGTATCTGCTGGTCCTTAAAATAAATTCTTTAAATTTAAGGCCTTAAAAAGTATTAAAATGTCCAGTTATTAGATGTGTTATTATGTAATGATATATTTCTTTGCACTGCATGTCCACTAATACAGAACAAGATTACTAGTACAATATGCATCATATCTGCTTTGCTAAACACAACTAGATTTCATTTCCCTTAAAAATGAATATCTGTTGTCCTTTTTCCTATTCTGCCCAGTTATAGTTTCATTAGTTTAATATGTTCTACCAGGAACAGACTGGTTTTGCCAGCTGTGTTTCTTTATTTTGGTTTTTAAATTGGTCTGAAATCCAGCATTAAAAAGACCTTAAAGTCTTGAATTTGGCATTCTGAAACCTGCAAGTACCCTGATAAGGCAATGTCAAATTAAGGTTGCTAGAATACTTCAAGGCATACACTTGCAGACTGTAGTTTTGTTCACATTCTTTATACTTATCTGATGTAGCGAATAGTGTGTGGCTGTGCTCTGGTGGCACGTGCAGAGTGCATCTATGTGTGTTGGGAAGTCTGGGTCTGGGAGCCCTCGTGATGCCTTTCTAAAATATGTATGTAATGATGGGATAGGATACAGGCTGTGCGTGGTGCTGCACGTGAGGCCGGGTCGTCGTGAGTGTTAAGGACAGATAGTGCTGCTGACTGGGAAAGACTCTACCAGGGAGAGAGAACAGCGCTGGTGAAAAGGTCAGCAGACTGGCAGAGGAAGAGGCACTGAAACACCTCTAACAGAGAAAGAAAAAAAGAGACAGAGGAGGAAAGACAGAGAAAGACAGAGGGACAATCACACTGAGGGACAGCTAAACTGAGATGACAGACATACAGAGAGAGAGGACCATCCGTTGAAATGAATGTGACACAAGCTGCAGTGATAAAGGCAGCTATCTGATGTGAGTCCAGCAGACAGACAGACAGACAGATAAACTGTCCTCTCCCTCCTGTCTAAGGTCAGAATGGAAAGAATGAGCCCCATGATTCTCACTGTTCAAATCCTCCATCCCCTAGCCCGGTCTAAGAGCTCCGCTTGGCCCCAAAAGGCCCCCCATGGGTCCCACAGGCCTGTTGGAGCAGGTAAACAAACTGTGGAGTTTAGCCTTTGGCCCCATGCATAAGTGCTTGAGCTGCCCTGGATTCCCCTGGTCTAAATATAGCAGCCACGACGGCACGGTGAGATGTTCTGTACTGGTGATACACAACACCCAGCAGCCCTGTTCATACAGCAGAGAGAGAGAGAGGGAGGGAGGGGGATAGGGTGTGATAGAGTGATAGAATGATTGAGGGAATTGAGCAGGGAACAAATGATAGAACAAGGCCAATAGGTGTATTGGTATTAGGTATTAGAGATTCAGACAAAGATATCCCAGTGAGGTACGCTGAGGTACATCTCTTAAAACCCTAAGAAGCCTTGCTTGAAGGAGTGAGTGATGGATAAATTTTTTTTTTTTTTTTTTTTTTGATGGATAATTGACAATTGATAGTTGACAAAATGTACTTATTGTAAGTCACTTTGGACAAAAGAGTCTGCTAAATGACATAATGTAATGTAATGTAATAATTTTAATTGAACCTCAAGTGTAGAGAACTCATACAGGCACGCACTTCACAAAACAAAAAATCATAATATTTCTTACTTGATTTACATACAATCCTAAAATGGAAAAAAAACTTGCCTGTGTCTCTGAGAATGACAAGTTTTACTATTAAACTATTAATCATATGCTTTACTGCAGACATTATGAATGCCAGTCCAAGTCAAGTGTGTCCGTTATACTTACAGAACCTTATAGAACTGATCAAACATATTAATAATATAGGATAACATGATTAGCAGGCCATTGTCACTCTTACAGTTTACAGTAGCTGCACGCGGCCACTGTCCGCCTTCATTGATCTTTCATTTATACTGCAGTACAGCTACAAATGGTTATTGATCTGTTGTTGCTCTGAATGTTTGTCTGCTTGGTTGATGATGGTGGTGATGATAATCATGTGGTGGTGATGACTATAATGCTGCTGCTGATTGATTAATTGATTGATTGTCTCTCTCCCTATCATCAATACCATTTTTCTAGGGCTCTGTGATTTATATGTATGTGTATATAAAATAAATATATGGATAAATAGCGTTTCATTCTAAAACGTAAAACGTAAAAATTGATACCTGAAATTCATCAGGCAATATTTGAAAAGCATAAATGAAAAAAAAAAGAACTATTTTATAAGAAAATGTCCTGACTGACTGATTGATTGTGACTAATTTCCTGCTCTTCATCTGTTGCAGAACATCGAGCTGAAGGTGGAAGTAGAGAGCTTGAAGCAGGAGCTCCAGGAGAAACAGCAGCTTCTGGACAAAGCCCTGTAAGTCCTGGAAACTTCTTTTGCAAATCTTAGCTTGAAGAAAATCAGATTTCTCAGTTCTCAAGTGTTACCTTGGTGTCAGAACAAGTCCTGTCCCTAATCCAATGGGAGAGCGTTTGACTTAATTGATAATTCAATATCATTGTAGTCAACAAACTAACAGATATCATACTGTGCATGGCCAATCCTGTTCCTTACAGCCAGCAGTGAATCACAGGCTAGGCACAGTCGCTATCTTTGTTGAAATTCCCTTCAGCAACAGTCTGTGTAACACAATAAAATCAAATTATCTAAATGTTTTCCATAGGCATATAGACTTTGATCACATCTAATACATAGTGTGCTGGTATGCAGAAACACAAGTTGCCTAAGTGAATAATCAAGGCTTAAACACCCTGAAGCCTGTTTGTCTTTTTTTGATGGACTTAGGCATTGATAACAAAGCTGAAATTGGCTAAGTCCTCCATTATGCCATCTGAACGTCTTATGGAAGGTGTGTATGTGTGTGTGTGTGTGTGTGTGTGTGTGTGTGTGTGTGTATGTGTGTGTGTGTCCATCTATGGGTGTTAGCTGGCGAGGAGCAAGTGTGCCCCCACCAGAGATTAGTCGTGATTCTCCACAGGGTCCTGTCTTAACCGTGGTAACACCTCATATCTCTAACAGCTCATATGTCATACAGCAGGTGGTGGAGATAACACACACACACACGAACATACACACACACACACACACACACACACAGGCACTGGGCACACTGAGTACAGACACGCACATATTCTCACACGATAACACATACACATTACATACACCTTTAGAATTTATCTTTTCTTATATATGCACAAAGAGAAACCACAGTCAATTAAACACACACACACACACACAAACACACACTCACATACTGCTGATATGCTGATATATAAGCATAAGCTTCATGGATAAGGAAATGCAATCAACAACTTCAACCCCTGACACGTTCCAAAAATGAATGGCTTGTTTACGGTTATCATAGAGATGCTGTAAAAATATTGGAGTCGCATGTTGGGCAGCAGGGTGGTGTGGTGAGTAGAAGGCCCGGGTTCAAGCATCCATGACAGCAAGCATCCGCCCTGCTGAAGTGTCCTTGAGCAAGACACTGAATTCCTACCAGCTTCAGTAGCTGCCCTTCTGCTCTGAAATCCCTGCAGAGGGGGACAAGTGAAACCAGAATTCCCCTTCCATGATCAATAGAGTATCTCAAAAAAGGTTCAAATCCTTGTGATTTCACTACTGCAAAGACTCCTGTTGTGGCTCTATCGTCCTGTGAGAGAAATACGATTTTGTTCCCTTTGTAAATCCATGCATGAGGAGCTGTCAACAGCAGATCAACAGACGATTTGACATAGAGATTGCGCAGTCTAAAAGAGGGAGAGCCAGTTAATGGTATTGCAGGGCAAACTGTTTGTCCCTGTTGACCAAAGAGTGATCTTCTTCTGTCCCCGCTGGATGGAGCTAAATTCGGTGTCTGTCAGGCTGTTGAAGCTGCTGCAGGAGTTTCACAGATTGGGCTGGAGATGAACACGCAAGGTTGGACACTGTCTATGGTGGAGGCAGATGGAGGGAAGGCTGGAGTTATTGTTGGGTTGTTGGCATCGTAGTATTATGGCTCCCCCTCCATGGCTTCTGCGGGTTAGGGTTAGGGTTAGGTTTACTGCCATGATGAAAGCCCAATGCAAACCAGTCATCAGTGCTTTGGTATGGCATAGAAAGAATGTTCCTACTGGTCCTGAAGTTGACAGACAGGGATGCTGCTTAACATACTTGATGAGCATCTTAAGGCATTGTTGTTGACCCTGTTGGTGCCATGGTCAGGGTTCATTGTTGACACCTGACAAAGACCAATTCAGGTCAGGACATTTGTTTGCGTGGGATAAATCTTGGTGCAGCATATTCCTGTGTGCAGACTTCTATTTTGAATTTTACAGGGTTCATTGTAGGCCAACTATTGGTGCTCTTAGATAGAATAGATTAGCTGTTATTGCTGGTTTCTATTTCAGCCGCTGTTTGTCTCTCCCCCTCCTGCATATCCAATGGTATTGTTATATAAAAATGACTTAAGCCTTGGTTCTGTGTTGGCAAATGTGAGTCTCTGAGAGTAAACTAGTTATTGTTGCACTGACTTTGATGCTGTTACTCCCCTGGTCAACAGGGTTGCTGCTTGGCAGTTTGTCTTCTACACACACTGTGGTCTGGTTGTTAACCACAGCATTGCTGGCATGGAGTTCATTGTAGGCCAGCTATTGACACTCTGGTTGGGGATATAGTGACTGTTGTTGCTCGTCCCCAGATCAAAAGGGATGCTCCTTGTCATACTTGCTGCATGTTCTATGGTATGATTCTCAACCAGATTGCCAACTATTGCTGTCATGGCCAGAGTTCAGAACAGATCAGCCTCTGGAGCTCTGGTTGGGAATAACAACATACAAAAACACATAACACTAAAGGACAATACAACACATAACAAATTGCCACCTCATTTACCACACAAGCAAACATCACTTGATAAGACCAAGCAGTCAAGGATTCAATACAGTATAATTTCATGGTTTCTCTGCAAGTCACAACCAACTCTCAACCTCGCCTCTGCTCACCACATCTACATTTAAATCTAGCTTTATCTGACAGCATGTCTTGGGTTTGGGTCCCACTCTCTAACTTTGTTGTCCTCTCTGTCTGTCTGATGTCTGTCTGCCTCTCTTGATCTATCTGTTTTTTTTTCTGTTGACATATGCATTGTCTGAATTTGCCCTTAAATCAGCTGACTCGATTAGGATTGACCAAGGTCACTTGAGCAGAGAAAGATCAAGTAGAATAGAGAAATAAAGTACAATTGAGTTGAAATTAATTGAATTGAATTGAATTGAATTTAAAACACTTCAGCAGATAAATTTAGCTGTAGTTATAGAGAAAATATCACTCTGATTATTAAAGATGGACATCAAGACTGCACTTTGTTTGAAGTTTGAATCCTTGTTTTCATCAGGCAGACTGACATCATGTAAAACAAACATACATCCTGACCCAGTCACAGTTACATTGGCAGTATGCATCTATTGTAAGGATTCTTAAATAATCAAAGTTCCTGGATACTGAGGGTTTGTAGGATAAGGATATCACTTGATTTCTGTCCCCTCACTTCACCTAAAGGACATTCGTCAGTGAGGCTGCAGACTGACAGTAGCATTACACAGACTGGTTCAAAATATCCCAGTTATTTGAGCTGCTGCATGTGGCGGACAGAGTTAAAAACGTATATAGAGAGGAACCAGAACAAGAGTCATGGCGACAGAGTGGCGTGTGCCATTCTGGGAGCAGGAATTCTGGGATAGCGTGGTTGACTGACTAAGTGATACAGACAGATGCTCGCACAGTTGGAGTCAGAGGAGTGAGAGAAACACTTACGTCATGAGACACATCATGTGGGGGAAGGAGAATACAGAGAAATAGGCCGAGCTGGAGGAATTCAGCATTTCAGATTCTTGTCAAGTTTAAAATGTTTCATATTTCACAATTAATTTCATTGTGTGTCCCTTGAGCTTTCCTCAAAAATCTTTTCCCAGGAAGATGTTTAGTACAAATGACCACATCTACCAGTCAGCCTGCACACTGTTCCCTTAATACTCCTACAAACCTCTGGTTGAACCCAATAAAAACCTACACCACGGGTGTGACGGCTCTCTATTAGTTGCTCTTCTATAAGTGGGGGGTATTCGGTATCCCATGAGCACTTTAGTGCCAGACAGGAGGGTTATGACATCATATTGTATCTTGGCTCTTACTCATGTCTACAACACAGCCTAGAGCTGACACAGGACTGATTATATTTCTGATTGCTGTATTCAAAGTGTTGAATTGATGTGGAGATGAACTCTGACATGCCTCTTTCTCTCTGATAGCACAACAGCGGAGAGCTTGACCAATCACAATGAAGCGGAGCTGCAGAGGCGGTGTCAGGAGAGACAGCAGGAGATCGACCACATGGAGGAAGTGCTCGAGACCAAGATCCAGCTCCTGCAGGAGGTCGGTTCGCTCAGCATCACTCTTGGCTTGTGTCACACTGCCACAGTTGTGCTCAGGCTTCATTAATCACAGCTATTTCCGTGTGTGTGTGTGTATGTGTATCTTCCAGGAGGCCCAGCTAGCGCGGAGTGAGGCTGATCGGATGGCCTCACTGGCTGGATCACACTCCCACGCCTCCCTCCTCTCTCTCGACGCCCCCATGGAGGATATCCCAGAGGACGAGAGACCTCCCACCATCCTGTCCCCATCCAACACCAACAAAGACAGGTGCAAACACCAGTTAACAAACCTCCTCAAGCATCACCAGTAGAAAACAAACCAAATCGCTCTCCCTGTATCACTGACCCTGTCCTCTCCACGTGTGTCTGTTTGCAGGGTGATAGAGGAGCTGACTAAAGAGCTTCACTCCAAGGAGGCTCTCATCACGGAGCTGAGCGGAGAGAAGACGACGCTCACACACAGAGTGGGAGAGCTGGAGGGACAGGTTGAGGATCTCTCCTCCTCTCTGCTGCAGAAAGAGAAGGATGTGGAGGTATGTGCTGTCAAATTCAGAAATGTGAAGATTTTACCATTAAAATCCCCATGAAATGAACTCCCATTACTTTTACTTCCTGGAAAACAGAGTATCTTTCATGGTGACTTCATGCTGCACTAGTAGGTGTAAATATAAATTTCTAACCAATAAAATCAGATTTTTGAACAGTCCCGCCCCTCTGGACCCGTCCCATCAAATAAAACTGCCTTTCTCTCCCTGACTCATATTCCATTGGTTTAGACTTTTGAATGATCCCTCGCTGCATTATGTCCCGCCCCAACATCCTGTTTCAGTAGGAAATGCATCAAATCAAGGAAGTAAAGACGCCATTCCATGGGATCTTTAAAGATATGTTTCAAGTTATAGACAGTTATAGACATAGACAAGTTTAATACATAACAACAAAAATCACCAAATGCACCCCAAAACCTTTATGGGGTCTTTGACATGTTAAAGTGTGGGAACCCTTGACCTAATTTGTTTGTATTAGCTCTTTATCCCTCATATACAACTCAGACCCGCTAGTCTTCTAATCTTAATCCCACATTTTGTACTCGTCCGGGCACCATCCCTCCCCTGGCCAGGTTAGTGTCATCCAATCCCAGACAGAGGCTCCTGAACCAGCATACGTGACATATGTGACATTCCTCAGCCTCATTTTAACAGCCATTCATAGGTCACAAGAACTGCTTGCACACACAAACCACTAATTTAACACACTCACACACACACACACACACACACACACACGCATATACACTTATCCACACATCTGTTTGAGTGTGTCAAAGTCCCAATCGGAGAACATGATTGCATCTGAAGAAACCAATCAGTTGTAATCTTCCAGACTGTACTGATACATTTGTGTGTTCATTCACATTTTCCTGTTTCTGTGGTGCAGTAGAGATACAGCTGGTTAGAACAAAGTATGTTATTTCCTTTCATCAAAAACCTCAAACACTCTGAAGAAATACACAGAACTTTTTACCAACACACCCCATCTTAACTTTTTTTTTCCGTAATCCCCAAGTAAGTACAGAGGTTTGGTCTCTCTAACTGGTTTTCTGTCCACAGTTCTATCAGGAGGAACTGGGTCGGGAGAGGCTGCGCATCGAACAAGAGATGCAGGTATGTGTATCATTGTATTTTCACGTAAAGAGACTGGTGTAGTATTTGGAAAGCTTTTTTTTTCATTAGCTTACATGTCATGTTATTATAGAGTTCTCCATTGAGTGTCAGTGCAGCATCACAGAGCTCAGCACTGAAGTGGAGGGCACTTTGTTAGTGAGAGTATGCCTCCCTATGGAGAAGTAACACATAGCATTTTCAAGCAAGGGCAGGCACAGAGTGTAGATAAAACATGAGACAATTTACTGTAATAGATAATATGGTAAATTAAAAGTTGTTATACAGAAACAACCTGTAGAGAAAGAAATAGGGAAAATGGCACTCTGTCTCTCTGTTAGCGATTGTTTATTTTTCTGAAAGTGCAACCAAATTCTCCTCTGTGACCTATCAATATTCATTCATAGTCAAATTTAAGATAGAGATGTGGTATAGGGCCAATATGTCTAAATGTGACAATGTCTACAATGTGGTCTGTGTCTGCAGAATATTTTGTGTTGAAATAGACATAAAAAAAAGAAATACAAATACTCCTTGTAAAACAAGAACAGAGACATCATTGTACCACTACTTTTTAAAATAGCTGAAGGCAACAACTGTTAGCCATGTGTATGCAAAACAGTAAGTAAATATCCAGCAAAACAGACTGTGGTGAGCTGAAACTGTGCTCGAGTCCAGGGAATCTAATCCTGGGTGTTTTATGAGTCACCGGCGTAAAGGAAGTGGAGGTGGCTTATTCCCATCTGATAGACAAATGATATGGATATGTGTTGATGAATTCGCACATTTCTCTCACACTAACAAGGCGAGGAGGTGAACATAATAACAGAGTGCAAAACTATGTGCTTATTAAACCTGTGATGGATTGAGCAGTGAAAGTGAAAGTACAGTAGATCTTATAGAAAGTAAATCTCATCACATAGAGTGCCAGAATGTAATTTTGTCTCCAGGCTTTGGCTGCACTGACATCCCCAAGGACACATTTCTGTCTTCATACATAATGGAACTACAAATTACCTTGAAAGCAGTTCACCTCAACCGGAGCGTTTGGTGAATCATTACCAATTGTTAGTTCTACAAATCAATAGTCATTACCATAGTTAGCTTTATCTTATTGGCGCTGTACAGCACTGGTTCTTGTCATTTGGCTGTAGCCTTACTGCCTCACAGTGTTTGTTGCAAACATATTTGTTGCTGGGTGAGTTTCTCACAGGCAGCTTCTGCTTTTCAAGGTGCAGTCTGCAGGCATTTTAACTTGTAAATCAGTTTTGGATGAGGGATGCAAATGTGTTCGCCAGGGAGGCTATCTGCTCAGATTTCACACTGTGTACGTGTATGTGCGAGTGTGTGTGTGTGTGTGATAGTGTGTGTTAGTGTGTGTGGACTGAATAAGAAACCTTTAGTAAGGGAATACTGCATTGGTTTCTTAAACCGCTACAAACTACATGTGTTGAGCAACATTTCCAGTGTTTATATATAAAAACAATGCTTTAAGCCTCACCACAACAAAGACAGGACATTTAACTTTGCACTCAATTTGAGTTGGGTGATATTAAAAAAAAACTACTAGCGTGAAAAAACAAAGGTTCAAAGATCAGCACAGAGAATGTGACATAAGGGGTCACTGGGCAAGCAATGTGTGTGTTTGTGTGTGTGTGTCTGTGTGTATGTTTAGCATTGTTCATTACTGCTAGCTGTCCCTTAGAACCAAAAAATATATGCCAGTGACTTCAAAATCATCAAATATACAATCAAACATACTTTGGCATTAAAAAAAACACCACAACACTGCAGGGTTATGTAATCATTACTATACATGTTTCCTCCAGAAATACTTTGTATCTGTAAATGACACCCATGCCCTTTAATGCCATTAAAATATTCCAAGATGTGGGCCTCATATATTCTTATACATTTGAATCATACAACAGCAAGAGACACTGCTCAGTTGTGTGCACTCAACTACAGTTTCTACTTGCATTTAGTCACGAATATCAAAGGAGATCATGTGAGGGTGAATGAGAGAGAGAGTCGTGTTTATGTGTGTGTGTGTGTGTGTGTGTGTGTGTGTGTGTGTGCGTACACATTCCCATGGGGGTGCCCTCTTTCACATGTGCGTGCGTGCGTGCAGGCATCTCTGCCGGTTAGCAGTTTAGTGGGTCTGGTTTCAGCTGGGTTGTCGATAGGTCAGATTGACCTTTGGGTGCTCAGCGACCCCAACGCTGATATCAAGTTGTGTTGTTTCAGACAGACACCCGCCATAAGAGCTCTTAATTAGTTCCCCAGACACCACAGCCATCAAGATCAGGTCTATGTCTGGAGAGAGAGAGAGAGAGAGAGAGAGAGAGGGGATTAAAGGGAAAGAAATGTGAAACTTAATGACAGAAGTCTTTCTTTCTTTCTCGTTTTGACATTTGCTCGTATTCAGCAGAAATAGGTTTCCAATTGCATCTGGTAAATAGGAAATTGTTGTTACATGTTCTAATGACCTTATTATTCAACTGCAACTCTCCATCATGTGTTGTTGGCTGACTGCAGCCTCCTCAAGACTAATTCCACCGACCTTCTGATTTAGAGTGAATCGGCCAGCCCCAGTAATAAACCTTCAAATCCTCAACATGCTTAATCAAAGGAGCCCCATGCAGACACAAGGTCCCACAACATCCCAATCGCACAGGATCAGACTCAGTCCTGGAGGAAAAGAGTTGCTTCTAGGATGAAAGTAGATCCAACTGGGGATTTTAGCCGCATATCTGCATGAGAGTCACAGTACGAGAGCGTGACCATCTGTCTGCACACCCTCAGGGAAACAAAATCTGTGGTCGCTGTGGAGACAAACTACACACAACAACACAGTAACATGCATGCGAAAGGCCTGTGTGCATGGTAGGCTGTTTGTGACACAGCCGGACCATTGTTCAAATATCAGTACCGGGGCAACAGCTAGGGAAGAGAGGGAGATAACCCATACTTAGTTTGTTGGAGGTTACACTGATTGGCCTGATGGGTGCATCAGCGGTCGTGCCCCTTTGCTCTGATTCGGAGCACGTGTTGTCTTGGTAACTGATTTTATTGCTCACTGATCCTGATATAATGGAGGCAGGACCCTGCAGCCCTCACTGTTTCCATCCTCTTTTCAGCATGTGGCCTCCTTTGCCTGATGGAAGACCAATGAATAACTTAGTAATCTCTTAGAGGCAGGCAGGTGAGCCAGGCTATATGGAGGACAAGAATAGAATGGAATAGAATAGAATAGAATAGAAAATGCAGTAACAATAGGTCCTTTTCACGTTGTCACGGTAACAGCTAAACCGGTGCATACGACTTCCTGTGGCAAGTTTCTTTTTGCGACTTATTGACAAACCAATCCAACAAAAAAACAAAATCATAATGGTTACTAGCACTAGATACATAATGTAACAAATTAAAATGTTGGGCAGGTTGTGGAGCGTTTAGTGAAGGCCATAGCTGGCAACAGGAAATTGTAATGCACCAGTTTCTCAAGGTAGAAGCATTGAGAAACAGAATGTGAAAAGGGCCTATAGTGGCCTGCATTCACATCTTGTTACATGATTTAGCACTTTGCCTATTTTGTAGTTATGTAGTGGTCTAATGAATTTTAAGATTACTTGCTCCTTTCCATTGAAATCATAAAGGTTGTTTGGTTATTGTAGAAATAAAAAGCAGATCATCTTCTTTTCCTGATAGTAATTAAAAACAAGTTTTGTTTGGTGTATTTTAGAAGGAACAGGGGAAGTTATGCAGCACAGTTTTATCATTTTCGTGGAAATGATGAGTTCTAGCCAACCCTCAGGCTGTGTGTGTGTGTGTGTGTGTGTGTGTGTGTGTGTATGAGAGAGAGACAGAGAGAGAGAGAGAGAGAGAGAGAGTGAGAGAGAGAGAAATAGAGAGAGACTATGTGTCTCTGTTTCTACGCATATTTATCAATGACAGCCGTGAAATTCAGAGTACAGAACAGTACAGAGCATGAAATTTTTTTTTTCCAAGGTCAAGTACTGATTGAAATATTTAGCCACTACCAGGATGCAATGAGAGTTGGGGTATGTAATTTAAATTGGGTAGTTGAAAGATTATGTATATTGGCTCCCCTTTTGTGTTTTATTTGAGAATAGAATAGAATAGAATAGAGTAGACCTTGCTCTTTGTATTTTTTGGAAAGCCCCACTGTATTCCATTCAGTGTAACATAACGCGGCCGTGGTCATTTAATTTTACAGAGCGTCACTAATGTTACTATGTTACTGTGTTGTAGCATTTCACCTGTTCAGTCAGGCGTAGGGAGCTTAGTAAACTGGGCAGAAGTAAGTAACAGACTCCCTGGGGATTGTTATTTTGTTTTTTATCCATATATCCACAGTAAAGCTGTCATCCGCCGGGTTTGCGTTTATTTCGACCGTGTAAGAAAAAAATAAATAATGCTTAACAATCGGAATGCGACTTGATAATACACCGAAAGGATCCTATCATGGCTGCACCGGGCTCCTCCACCCCCCTCTTTCCCCTGAATGGTTTGCTCCGCCGCTGCAGGTTCTGGTTCAGGCTGCCACATCATTATCTGCCCGGAGGATCTCCGACCGCACCGACAACCGAGCCCCGTGTCTCTCTCCGCGACTGACAGCTAATGAATGAAGGCTCTCCGAAGACGCGAATACCGGCGCATGATTCAAAGGATTTCCCCGCTCCTCGTCTGTGTCCGTCTAAAGGGCAGCCGATTCCCGATTCCCGATCCCCGGTCGGGATCAACCTGCCGGTGTGCGGCGGCTCCCGTGTCCGTGACAGAAGTGATGCAGAGGAACGTGCGGTGCTGTTGGGAAATGCGAGGCAGCGGCTGGTCGGTGACAGGACGAAGACAATAATGCAGCGAAAGACTACATGTGATTGACGAGACGACATGAAAATGACTTCGCTGTGCGCCATAATATTCCCACTGCACCTGCAGGAGCAACTGAACGGTGATCTTGGGCTGCTGGATAGTCTCCTCTAAAGATATCACAATATCTATTCATCATTTTTTACGTCACGGCTTTGGCTCTGTCTTACTAAGAACTGCATCTAAGAACGAGGCGATTGTTTTTTCTTGACATTGTCTACCTCATCCCGTTTATTTCCAGGCAATTGAATTTTACGGCACTACAAGCACAGGTGTCATTAATACCTTTACATTATTTATTTAAGACCTAAAGGCTTTTGCTGTGGGCTGAAAGCACATGGTTACTCTTTGATTTTGTTTGAATGAACAATGCAGCTTAATATTATGCTTATTTTTGTTTACATGATAACACATTTATTATGAGGACTCAGTTGTCAGCATGATAGGTGGGGGATTCAGTCTGAGGATATTCTGCCATTCTTCAGTGATTTCAAAACTTGACCTGTTTCATCATTGAAGCCTGTGGAATGCTTGACGTGAAGATGAAGGAGGCGTGTCGTATCTGTGCGCGGGAGCTCTGCGGTAACCAACGGCGATGGATCTTCCATCCCACCGCCAAGCTCAACCTGCAGGTGCTGCTGTCTCACGCTCTGGGCCGAGAGCTGACCCGGGACGGCAGAGGGGAGTTCGCCTGCTCCAAGTGCGCCTTCATGCTGGACCGCATGTACCGCTTCGACACGGTGATCGCCCGTGTGGAGGCCCTGTCCATCGAGCGGCTGCAGCGGCTCCTGCAAGAGAAACACCGGCTGAGGCAGTGCATCGGCGGGCTCTACCGGAAAACTAACGGGGAAGAGGGTGCCGTAACGGGGACTGGAGGTAGCGGAGGAGAAGGGATGGTGGACATGTCCGGTCTCACCCACGCTAAGTACTGCGCCCTGCTGCAAGAGGACCTGGTCTACTCTCTGTACGAGTCCTGGGCAGAGGATGGCCTGGACTGCCACCATCACCACCACCCCCAGTGTCCCGCTGGTCCAGGGTCAGAGGTTACGGCCGCCGGGTCGCAACATTGTACGCCCACTACCCCCAGGAGGTGTCGGGGGTGCAGTTACTGGCGGGTGGCGGACTCTGACTACGAAGCCGTCTGTAAGGTGCCCAGGAAGCTGGCACGGAGTATTTCCTGTGGGCCGTCGACCAGATACTCAGCCAGTGTCGTAGGAGGGAGTGTGACTGGTGGAGGAGGAGAAAGAAAACTTGAGGAAGACTCAGAAGAACCCCCCTCCTCTCTAACGCTGGTCCCTGGTTCTCAGGACCCCTCACGGACATCAGACAGTGATCGCACTCTGGCGGGCCGGGCCAGCTCCAGCCCCTCTATCGCGTCCCTGGAGACGGCTGAAGAATACACCCAGCCTGCAGCCATAACAGATGGAAGTCTGGGCTTCCCCAGGGACCCGCTAGATGACCGGATATCTGACTCCCTCTCTGAGGAGCACATGGGAACCCCGCTCGGCCAAGCTTCACCCGGGCCCGGCCTGTCCCTGGCCCTCTGTTTGCTCCAGAACTACGCCGCGTACCGACCGGTCCAGACCCCCAAGGGGAGCAAGCTGCCGGTGCTGCTCAGACGGAGCCCCAGTAACGGAGGCACCAGGCTGGGCTTCCCTGACCCCGTCCTGGGCGTGTCTTATGGAGCTCCAGATGGAGAGAGGGACATCCACGTCCCTACACCCGAACTGGAGACTCCTCTGATCAGGCTGGATGTGGGCCTGGATGGGGGTCTGGACCTGGCTGAGCTGGAGGATTTGTGGGAAGATGTGTATAAAGAGTACCCGCCTCCACGCCCTCACCAGGTATAATGCCTTCATGAGGGTGGAGCTGAATATTAAGATTTGAGTCGTGCAGAATGATGTCGCACTGTGGAATAGGGAATCTTGCCTATGCATTGCAAATCTATCTGCAGCTCTCCGAGCCTGAGCGAACCGACCAGACCGGCTCTGCTGTTAGAGCGCTAGATAACTATTACTCTCTCTATCTTAATTACTCGCATAATCCAGCTGTCAATCACTTAAATCCCGCCTACAGCCTCTCCACCAAAAGCCTCTTCTGAGAGGATGTGTGCTAGTGTGCTTAATTGTGGTGTGTGTGTGTGTGTGTGTGTGTGTGTTTTCGTGTGTGTGTGTGTGTGTGTGTGTGTTCTGCTTGCGAATACATTACATGAGAACTCAGGTGTATGTCAGCTGTGAGACACGGCATGGCCTAATTGCTTAGCATGTTTGATGTGTGTGTGTGTATGCACGCCAAGAGGCATTCAGCCATATCAGTGAAGTAGGGTGCATAGAGTGGAAGCTCTGATGGTTTTTCCAATATAGTGAGTGCATAGTCCCTCAAAATTAAAAACTAGTATGTAAAATGTCAGCCAGATATCTAATTCCATGTTTTTAGTTTCAGATCTGAGGAACTTGAGGATTTGAGCACATTTATACAATGACTTACATTACAGCAGCTAAACGCCTCGAGGCATGAGCATAACCTGCTGACAGATGAGAGGCGTCCTGAGAATCAAGTCTTCCAGTTTTTCCATTGTGAAGCAGTTTCATCCGCTCATAAACTAGCACCGTAGCACAGGATTTTCTGCTCAAGTATGTCAGCATAAGTGTGTGTGTGTGTGTGTGTGTGTGTGTGTGTGTGTGTGTGTGTGTGTGTGTGCTGTGTGTATGTGTGTGTACTGCCTGTAATATTATAAATCCAGCCTCCTCAAGTTAATAATCCTCAGTGACAGTTTTGGGAGGGTGAGTGTGTGTGTTTGTCCCTGAATTAGTAGCTATTCCTTAATATGGGTGTGCGATCCGAGAGCCGGGGCTGTTGACTGAAGTAGGTTAGATATGGGGAGACGTTAAGACAGAGTGGCTCCACTATTGGCCTATTTTCACTGAGAGCCCTGGAGGCACAGTGAGCCACGCAATGTCAGACCACCCTGTCATCTCAGCACTGGTTGGCTAGTGCAAAGTACAATAACGCTATATTTATATATCTTAACATTCTGATTTCAATATACAGAAAGACTAAATTACACAATAATCTACAAGAATCTATTGAACTTAGTCAAAACTACATGAAGCTTCTATTTGGGATCTAATTGATTATAGGCCAGTATGCGTATCTTTGCAACATCCTTCCTATTGTTGGAGGGAAAAAGTAGCACATCCAAAAATAAAAGTAGTATGGCTTGAATTTTCACTTGAATTTATTGGCACACACAACAATGCTGCTTTCATCAGAGCATATGCAACGCAACCTCCACGCTTGCTTATCCTTCCTCTAGTGTTGTGAAAGCTGTGGACATTGATGCACTGGTTATGTAAAGATAATAGTTGCACAGAGCACTTGGGGCACACTCACTCATACAAACCCACCCACACAGATAGACGTGCACGCATGCATGCACACGCTCACACATCTCTTAAAACGCTGTCTCCTCGCCATAGCTTTTAACAAAGTACACACATGAATGAGCAGGGAAGAAGATATTTGGGTTTCCAAATGGTGTAAACATATTACACAACCCACTGTGGTGGATATGCAGCCTGATGCCTCTGAATCTTTCATGAATTTGGAGGCAGATTTCTGAGCCCAGTTCATTGTAAGGTTACAAAACAATATTTTCCTCACAAACTAGACAGCAGTTGGACTGCACACATTTAGTGAGTGTTTTTATGACTGAAAATGCAGATATCTAAACCTTTTCTCTCTGTGGGTGTTACAGAGTCTAGTTGAGGAGCAGCAGAGCCAGCTGAACCAGTATGAGTGTGCAGCCGGTCAGTGTGTCAGTGAGCTGCAGAAGGCCCAGCTCCAGGTCCAATCCCTGCAGGCCAAGATCCACGAGAGTGAGGCCAACAATACGGTATGGCAAATTACAACACTTCATTATTCTGCATGTTAAATGCACATCTCAGCTAAAGCCTGACTGTAATCTCCATGTCTCTCTCTCTCCTCCTGTAGAAGCTACAGGAGAAGCTGAACGAGATGGAGTGTGAGCTGCGTTCAATCCGCCAGGCTGCTCAGAACCAGGAAAGAGCCATCCAGGGTCTCACCGAGTCCATCAGCACCAAAGACAGCGAGGTGCGTGTTCTACTGTGTCTCTGTCATGACTAGAGGTCAACCATGTGAGATGTTGCCTATATTTGAGCATGCACACAGTCAGTACACACACTCATGATCTATTCTGTCCCAAGGCCCAGGAGCTGTACCAGCTGATTGAGGGGCAGAACGCCACGCTGTGTAAGCTGAGAGAAATTGCCCACCGCAACCAGCTCGCACAATCCAAGGTGAGACCTTACACACATGTATGAGGCACCATTGTGTTATAGAATTCATCCCCGGTCTATATTGAGAAATCTTCTCTTCAGGCTGATAACATACAGTCGTTCCTTGGTGTGTGGTCATTCTATCTCCAGGCTCCAGAGGGGGGTAGCGAGGCCGGGACCCTGGCCCAGCTGCAGGGTGAGCTGGTGGGAGTGCAGAGCTCCCTGTTCTCCCTGGGTCTGGAGCTGGAGGCCAGCCAGAGGAGTCTGAGACAGAGCCAGAGGCAGGGAGACGACCTGGGCAGGTTCAAGGACAGACTCCACTCTGATCTGCAGGAGGCGCTGCAGCACAGAGAGGTCACCGAGAAACACAACCAGGTCAGTGTGCTCGAGAATGTGTATGTGCAGAATGAGTATCCATGCAAAGTACTTAAAAGGTCTCTAGAAGCAGCGAGGGAGCATGCTTAACCTTTCTCCTCCCTGCTGCAGGACCTGCGCAGCGCCCTTCAGAAGACTCGCTCTGAGCTCCAGGCGAAAGAAGCCGCTCTGAGGGAGAGCGAGGCAGAGAAACACTCTGAGGTGCAGGAGAAAGACAGGAGCATCGCACAGCTCAAACTCTCTCTGCAGGACAAGGAGAGGCAGCTACAGGTAACACACACACACACACACACACACACACACACACAAACAAACACACATACTGTGCATACATACATATTCAGATATGCACACACAGATTTCCTGTCTAACCATCTTTATTTCTGTAGGAGTACTCAGAGATGCTGGAGTCCACTACAAGCTCCAAACCCAGAGATACGCTACTGGAGAAACTAAGAGAGCGCATTAAAGATAGAGACAGAGCTCTGGAGGTAAGGCACACACACACACACACACACACACAGACAAACACATAAACACCAGGGTCAGACATTAGCAGGAGCTTGGTAAAAATGCCCTTTAAAGTTCATAACATGCCTGTGAAATAAAAAATGCAGGGGCAAAAAATGCTCCTGATAATTAGGAGTACCTTTTTTTGCTTTTCACCCTGTTCATATTTTCCTTTTGTTGAATTGTCAAAATACTCACAGTGAATAATGTGCATGTTCACTAACATGAAAGATTGGTTGTTGCTGGAAATTCTTGCTGGTAACACAGACCGGACCTGCGTAGTCCTGTTTTGACACCTATGAACATTATGTAGAAAGTGATAAACAGTTTGAGCACGCAGAACAGCAGCAGCGTGATGCTCTCCCTCTCCTCCCTGCAGCACTCCATCGATGAGAAGTTCCGCTGTCTGGAGGAGCGGGAGGGCCAGGTCCGGAGGCTGCAGCTGGCCCTCAGGGAGAAGGAGCGAGACCTGGAGAGACTCCGCTGCATCCTGTCCAACAACGACGAGACCATCACGGTACGCTCCACTGCATCCGTACACAGACAAAGACATACATGCCATACAAACACACCAAAAACGCCATCACATACTTTTGGCATGGGCCTTTTTTTACCAAGCGTGTCCATGTAGGAGAGGTCATTTTTGCCCTCTAGAAACTTTTCATGGTGCGATGTTTGAGGGGATCTGGTAAAAACAAATCATGACAAAGTTAATGTCATGATGATCCTGTTTATACAAATGTTCTCAACCAAGGGCTTAAGTTACCTACTATCATTTAAAAAAAAAATATATATATGTTTGGATGATGTATCTTGTTACTCATTACCTGCATCATTCATAAGGGACCCCCTTTACTCGTTTCAATTTTTGGCTATCAAACATTTTGTAAGAGCGCATGTCAAGCGCAAATGGTGGCAGTCTCATTTTTGCAAAACTGTTCAACTCAAGACTGGAAAGCTTGATATAAGGGTTACAAACAAGCTATCATTTGTGCATATTTCTGTTTGTGTGCTTACGACTGTGATTGTGATTATGCGTATGCCCTCCAGAGTCTGGATGCCCTGGTGCGGGGTAAAGAGCTGGAGCTGGAGCAGGCTGCAGAGGCCTACAGGAACCTGCAGTGGCTGAAACAGCAGAACGAGGAGAAGGAGAAAAACACTCTGAGAGAGAAAGACACCATCATCAGCCAGCTGCAGGCAGCTCTGCAGACATGCAGCCAGGAGACAGAGGTAACAAACACGCACATGCACACACACACACACCCACACCCACACACACACCTACAAATGTATGCCTTTGTTGCCATGGCTCTGCATTGTTTGCCGATATGTGACTTTCAATGCTGTGAAAGACCAGTCCAACTAGACAGACCTGTGGTAATTCTTTTGATCTTTACAAACACAACAGGTGTGCTGACACAGCCTTTTCTGTGTGCATGTTTGTTGTTTTGTGTTTTGTGTTGTGTGTGTGTGTGTGTATGTGTGTGTGTGTGTGTGTGTCTAGGACCTGACCGCCGCCCTCCTCACCAGGGTGCAGGCCGGTCCCAGTGAGGTGGTGGAGGAGCTGAAGGCTCGTTTGTCTCTGAAGGAGAAGCTGTTCCAGGAGCTGCTGTCAGACCGCAGCCGCCAATCTAATGAACACCAAGTGCAGGTCCAGGATTTGCTCAGTACTGTCAGCTCCAAAGACCAGTATCTGCAGGTATACCATGTTACTGATCTGGGATCTGTCCTGCAGAGACACCAACACAGTAAAAGAAGTAGTGTGTTATAGAAATATAACAGATAGAATGCCATAGAGTTCCACAGCCCGATCAGTTTATACAACAAAATGAAGCTGAAACCCCCTCTCCCGTCTCAGGACTGCTCTGATAGGCTCTCCCAGGTGATTGGCGAGCGGACGGGCCAGCTGCAGGAGCTACGCAAGCAGCTGTCATCACGAGAGCGGGAGCTGTGCGAGCTGAGGCGGGACAAGGAGAAGCAGCTGGGAGGAGAGACGGAGCGTCTGCAGAGCCTGCTGAAGGAGAAGGAAGCCTTTATCAATGTACCTGCTCACCTCTTCACCTTAGCTGTCTGTCTCTCTTTGTTTCCTTTTCCAGTACATCTGATCTTGACAGTATGACTTTATTCATCAGGAGCTGATGCAGGGCCAGGAAGAGGCGATGGAGCCCTCCTCAAAAGAGAGAGAAGCAGAGATTAAAGCCATCCAGGAGGAGCTGCAGCTGGTGCTGAAGAAGGAGAGGGAGGCTCAGGTGTGTGATTCGCCCTGCGATGAGCTACGTGAAACTAACAAATATCTTCTGTCTCGCAGTGAATATCTTTATCTCTTCTGTTTCTCACCCTGCAGAAAGAGCTCTCTGCGCTGCGTTTATCTTTGGCTCAACAGCAGGCCAAGGGAGTTGCCACTAAAGACAGCACTGAGCACCAAGTAGGATTTCACTTCAATCACATCCATCTAGATAATTGCTATATTTGACAGTACTGGGTGTGTGTGTGTGTACAGGTTGAGAATATGCATCCATCTCTCTCTTTTTTGCCTCGTCGTGTCTCTCCTTCCTCCTCATCCCTATCAGTGTGTGCTGGAGCAGCTTGTGTCGGAGTACCACAGGCTGAACGACGCCCTGCGGGCAGAGAAGAGGTTGTACCAGAGTCTCGCCCACATCCACACCAGGGGAGACAGGTAGGGAGGCTTCACCCAGGTCTTGTGACAACTCAGTTTCTGTGAGCTGCATTTTGCTGGATTCAAAGCACGTCTTCCATCTCCTCCTCTCCACCACACAGCAGCTCGGAGAAGACCCAGGCCCTGCACACTGAACTGGACTCGGTTCAGGCGCTCCGCGGACAGCTGGAGGAGGTCCTGGCCAGGACCCGTAACATGGCCCTGGCACTGGAACGGGCA
This sequence comes from Centroberyx gerrardi, assembly GCF_048128805.1. Classification (NCBI taxonomy): domain Eukaryota; kingdom Metazoa; phylum Chordata; class Actinopteri; order Beryciformes; family Berycidae; genus Centroberyx; species Centroberyx gerrardi. Next base: position 14,242,098 of record NC_136009.1, read on the forward strand.
GCTAAGAGGCAGCCCGACTTTGGAGGTGGGGATGGGCAGGGTCCAGCCTCCAAGGCTGCAGGGGGCGCTGTCACTAACTGTACATGATGCTCTGTCTGACCACAGCACTACCGAGTGAGACAGGCACTCTTTATGTGAGACGGAGCTGTCTGGAGATACTGACAGTCAGTTTTGAGTTTTACAGTTTTAGAAAAATGTGGTCCTACAGCACATATAATCAGGCACACTATTTATTTAAAGTGGGATTTAAAAATGTAAAACTGACTTTCAGTCTTCAGGCAACTTCGTCCAGATGGCACAAGCACTACTCACGGTCGCAGACGCCTGTTCAAAATTAACCTCTACTGTATGAAGTGGCAATGTGCAACTCAGATTTTTATTTATTAATATATTTTGTGAGTGTGTTCTGAATATGTTTTTATATTGTTTTTTGCAAACTGCCTGCGTATTGCTTTGCAGTGCGACTGTTCTGTATTGCCATTTCTATGTACTGTGTCTCACCGGTGTCATTCTTCCAGCCTTATCGTCACAGTGATGTTATGTGGTGTGGAGAAACTCAAGCTCATGCCTTACAGTGAAGCGTCTTACCATCCATCATTTGTTTTATACCATCTCTATGTACACACTTAATCCAGGCCCAAGATACGAATAAGACAAATCCAAAAAGATGGCCAAGTAGTATACTCCTGATCCACCTTTGACCCACAGTCTTTCCTACTTCGCTCTAGTTACATTTTAGTCTGAAAGACATGCATGGACGATGAAGTCAACCATATTAGATACGGTGCGGTAGATGCGCTGATAAAGTCACTGTAACTTCATGGTAATAGAGTATAATAGCTTTTGTTGTTTCTAGTAAATCTTCTTCTTGAAATCCAGTTCAGCTTTGCACCAAGATAAAAAAAAAATCTTAACAGCAAGTATTTTGCTGACAGTCTGCACTATGCTTTCTATAAATCACATGAGATGTGAGTGATAGGAATAGAACTTGCCCATTCATTATTGACAGTGGTTAGATTACAATTTTTTTTTTTATTTTGTGCCCTGATCTCTCATCTAGCCTTGACGATGGAATCCTCGTTGACACATCCTTTTTGTATTTTAAATGGAACAAAAATAAACATGTGCTGGCTTTTTGTCAAAAGCACTTTTGGTATGGATTTCTCTTTCTTGTCTTTAATTGGGAATTTGTCTCAAGAATATCCCAAACCGACAATTCCCCACTTGGTCCTTATGTACTTCCCTCCTCTCCCCAAAGACCAACCGACCCGTAGTGTGTTTTATCCATTTTAAAAGTCCCTCAGAGTGAAAATAACTCATTTCATGTTGTCCTCAGCCTCCTCCCAGTCTATTTGTGTCCCCGTTTGTCCCAGAATCCACGTTCATAACCACGACTACACACATACTTGAAATGTATTGAAATATAATGTCCATAGTCCATCCTACGATTTGTCAATAGTTTTCTTTTCATCACCAGTAGAAGTAGTTTTGCTGTATAAATCTCAAGGCCTACATGAAACTGTAACCTGTAATGTACATTAACAGATATTACCACTACCAATGAGTGTTTCTTCATGTCTTTACGACCTCATGCATGATATTCCAGCATGGTGTTCCTGTTTGCATGGCTGTTTTGATGTGATGTGTGGTTAGAAATTCACTAGTACACTACATCTTGCACACAAAATGCACACAGGGCCGCTGCAGCAGGTTCAGTCACGGTCCCCGCTCTGTAATGTCTCTGATGTTGTCGCCAATACAAAAGGTTTGTGAAAAGTCAGCAAAACCCACGCAGCCGTATTGCCCATACATTCACTGCTACACCAAAATAAGGGAAGCTTACGTGTGAGTTGTTTCACTGAATATCCCCTGATATTTTTAAAAACATGAAACAGGTTTGTCAAAATTCCCAATATAATATACAGCATACACAGAATCATGAAGTACCCAGTTATGAGAGTGGCCTCATTATATAGTGCTCCAGTATGTAAACACGGCCCCTCATCCAGTCAGTTTATCTTACACTTGAGTTGGTGCACATTGTTCAGTCAACAGTTTCTCTCCATCAATTTCCTGTCCTCTCACTAGTGACACAAAGCTGTTTTAGTAAATCCAACTCTCATACTTAACTAGACCGACCTCTGAACTTTCCATGATTATAAAACAATACCATAATTAAGTCCCGGCAATGTAATGGCTAAGTGAGCCGATCTCCATACACATATTATTCATGTCTAGCAATGCAGTGTGTGTGTGTGTGTGTGTGTGTGTGTATGGTGTGTGTATGTGTGTGTCTGTGTCTGTGTTTCATGAAGGCCTGTTACATAAAACAATTTCCCTTTGAAATTCCTGCCAGTCACATTCCACTGAGCCTCTGCTTCCTGGAAGCCCACCAATATCCATGTATGTGTTCCCCTCTGTGTGTGTGTGTGCGTGTGTGTGTGTATGCGTGTGTGTGTGTGTGTGTGTGTCTCCATGCATAGCATCGTATAGTTGTCTGATGATAAGTCTTTATTCATTTTAGAGATTACACAGAGTACATACTATTCTGCTATATACATTTTATTTTGGCACAAAATTTCCAAGTCAATCTCTCATGTGAGTGAATATGCATTGTCCCAAATCCATTGTATTCCAGTCGATTGTTCTTTTAAATCACACCAAATGCTCAGTGTTGTGGAATGGATGCCCACACGTACACTGTCTCACACACACTCACACACACACGCCTGGGCTGGACTGCCTTGAGTGTGTTTTTGGCTGGCGGGGAACTTATGACATAACATTTCCCCTTAGTTCCATGACTCAGAGAGGTGATTCAGTCGAGTAAGAGAGAGTGGAAAGTGGAAAAGTGAGTGGAAGCTAGAGACGGAGACGTAAAAAGTACAAAGAACAGCGGACTAAGAAATAAAAGCCAAAGGAGAAAAGCAAGTGTCCTGATCTGGCTCTTGTGTTTCCAGAGCTCAGCACAGAGGAGGAGGAGGAGGAGGAGGAGGGAGATGATGAAGACGGCAGCAGTGACGAGTTCACAGACAGTATAGAGGATGATGATGTTAAAGTGACCGCCAGAAGTCTGGCCTCCATTCAGGTAAAATACCGCGTTTACATTTCACTATACGATCCATTTGAATTTGATCTCGATTTCCATCCTTTCCTAATTCCACATTTATAACAATAACCACAATGTTATATGTGTTTAAAAAGTCTTCTCTTTTCACCCGCAGACGTCTGGGATGGCCCGTGGACAGGAGGGTTTGTCTGGAGGGCTGGTGAGGGGGGAGCTGTCCCGGCAGGCTGAGGGGCGGAGGGACGTTCAGCAGCCTGAGGAAGCAGAGAAGACTCTTAATGGGGATCTTGAAGAAATAAGGTCACAGCTGGAGAGGGATGGATTCACCTCCCTAGCTCAGATGAGGTGCATATTTTCCCATAGCATACTCAGGAAACTTTACTTTGTGGTTGTCTAATATGAAATTATTGCAAAATATGGTCACAGAAAGTATATAGAGTGAGAATTTTGATACAGTAGGTCCATAATACTCATACATAGAAGTACTGTTGTTGTATCTCCAAAATTACAACTTTTCAGGAACTATGAAAAACACTCCGGTTTTAGCTTGATGCCCATCCTATAAATCATCCTCATCCTATAAAGGACAGTGTGATTCCATATTTATGCTGATGTCTATGTGGGTTCCTGTTCCTTTTCGTCCTCCCCTAGGAGTGCACTGCTGAGCCTGCAGCAGGAGAACCAGGCTCTGAGAGACAGCCAAGGGAGAGCCGGAGTCCTGGGACTGAGGACAAACCCAGAGGAGGAACACAGTCTGAACCTGGAAGAGGAATACGAAGAGGAAGAGGAGTATATTGAGGAAGAAGAGGAGGAAGAAGAAGAGGAGGAGGAGGAGGAAGAGGAGGAGGAGGACGAGGAGGAGGAGGAGGAGGAGGAGGCACCTCCAGCGTTGGCGGGGAAGCGTGGCCCTCCGTGTGTGAGGCTGAGAGACCAGCGGGGGAAGAGGCACTGCACCCGGCCGCACTCTCTGGACCTGGGGACTTTACTGTCCCATCGTCAGCCGCAGCAGACTGAGACGGTAACACATTAAACATTTAAAGAGGCATTAAGAAATCTATGACCTTCATCCACCTCTATGGGCGACTAGTAGGAATTGCCTACCACAGATATCACCCAGATATATTATGGTCATTTTGTGCTATGGTGCAGTAAAATCTCATCTACTGCCCCTTTAACTCATCACTGTGGAAGAGGATTAGGGCCGCATGTGACAAATGTGTTTGATTTCTGAGATTCATCTCAGAATTCTGAGAATGAAGTCAGAATTATTTTAACCTCGGAATTCTGACTTAATTCTTAGAATCTCAGAATTCTGACTTTAAACTCAGAATTCTGACTTTAAACTCAGAATTCTGACTTTCATCTCAGAATTCTGACTTTATTCTCAGAATTCTGACTTTCATCTCAGAATTCTGACTTTATTCTCAGAACAACACTTTTTCACATGTGGCCCTAATCCTCTTCTGTACATCTGACAATGTCTTCAATAAACAAAGAAATACCAAACAATTTGATATATCATAGCAATACAATTTAAAGCCTAAATGTGCTGACTGAAAAGCAATATTTGACAATCCCTACTAAAGCAGCCTTGCCTCTCGGCCTGCCCTCCTTTTGTCTCCGACTTCTCTCTCTGTTGGTATAACAGTCTCTATGTCGGGCTGTTTTCTTAGCCTCATGATGGTTTATATAAGCAGTGAGGTCCTGACAGCTCCTGCCTGTCCTCTCTCAAAGATCACGGAATAGTTAGTGTACTGTGTGTTTATCAAAGTGTTTGTTGAAATATGTATCCCCTCTGGAGTCAATTTAAAGTATGATGTGATGTCTTTTTGTTTGGAATACGCATCAGTGTTGCTAAAACACTTTGTTTTCACAGGAGGTGGAGCCTGGTGGTGACAGCAGCGAGGTGGGAGTGTTCTGGCAGCATGTGGAGGAGGGCCTCCGTGAGCAGGCGGCCCGCCTGCGCTCCGATCTGGCTCTGAGCCGCCAGGAGAACAGAGAGCTGCAGGAGAGGCTGATGGTGTCCGAGGCCACTGTCCACGCTCAGGCTGAACAACTGAAGGACTACAGGGATCTGCTGAGTAAGTCGCACTCAGGAACACATATAGACGCATACACACACACACACACTGATATGTGCACATGCAGACAAAAAAGTGCTCAACAAAGGAAAACGATAACCAAACAATTTATTTTTCTAAATGTGGCCAGTAATTTGTCTCGCACCTCTCTGCAGCGGAGACGTCAGTGCAGCAGGCCAGTAAGCAGGTGCAGGTGGATCTCCAGGATCTGGGTTATGAGACCTGCGGCCGCAGTGAGAACGAGGCTGAGAGAGAAGACGCTAGCAGCCCAGGTGACAAACAGAAACGCAAAATTGTCTCCAAAACCCAAACACCCCTATCTTTTTTTCTCTCTTGTTAAACACACCTGTCAATCATACAATATTTCTCCTCACTTGTCCCTCCATCAGAGTTTGATGACCTGGAGATGTGTACGTCGCTGTCCCATCATCAGGACTATGAGGGTGCAGGCGGGGGCTGGTACAGTGGTAACCGCAGCAGTAACACAAGTGCTTATGAGCTGGGGGATGAGCCGGGAGCAGACTCTCTCCAGCATCTGGTCCAGGACCTGCGCTCCCAGCTGACCCGCTGCCACAAGGTGATCCGTGGGCTGCAGCTGCGCGTCCGCTCCCTCTCCACCACCAGCGACTATGCTTCCAGCCTGGAGCGCACCCCACGCAAGGTAGCAGAGACAAGCTGCTCTACATTGTTTATTACTCTGGCTTATATTTTTGGGTTAATTCTTGTATTGAGCTTATGAGCATAAAGTGGATAACAATTACCCTCCTAACGCTTCTCTCCATTTTGTCCTGATCTTCCAGGTGAATTGGGCCTTTGAGGCGTCTCCAGCCCCTAGCGGCGTGGAGGAGGACGAAGGCTGGATGTCGGACACCCTTGGGACTCGCTCAGAGCCCAAGCCCAGCCGGGAGCTGCGAGAATTGGTGTCGCGTGTTGCCTCACTGGAGGCGCAACTGAAGAGCACCAGGCTGGAGGGCAAAGGCCTGGCAGAGGAGGGGAAATGTGCCACCTGGCCTGGGTGAGTGGAGCTAAGTTAGAGGGGTAGGGTTCAGAGACTTAGTGTGGGTTGGTTTTTGCTCCTGCCTCCATAGTCCCTGTGCCCCCTAGGCAACTTTCTTTTACCCAGCACATTTAGTAGATGCACGTGGGAATTGCTAGTCATATGACTTCCGGCCCTTAGCACTCTGAAAACATGCCAAGATCTCTGCACTGTCTGGGATGTGCAGTGTGTCCTTTCCATTGTAAAGAGATTTTGCAAAGAGAAGTTCCCCAAAGACAAGCAGCATTACACAGCAGATATAAAACATCTACTAATCATGGTTTTAAATATGTATCATGAATTGCATGTTGAATTGATTGCTGTGCTGAATACTTCTTCACATTATTCTGTGGTTCCTCGTGTCCCTCTGTTCCCTTCTCTTCCTCCCTTCACAGAAAGTACAACACTCTGATCCAGGCTCAAGCTCGCGAGCTGTCCCACCTGAGGCAGAGGATGAGAGAGGGGCGAGGAGTCTGCCATATCCTCACACAGCACCTGGGTGACACCACCAAGGTACGGCAAACCTCTCCGCATTCATCCTCTTTTTCATTCAAACCACGTTTTAATTTGATCTGATATAAATCTACAATATTCTATGCTACAACTTACAACTTATAGGCCTTTGAGGAGCTGCTGCGTGCCAACGATATTGACTACTACATGGGCCAGAGCTTCAGGGAGCAGCTGGCACAGAGCACTGCCTTGGCACAGAGAGTGGGCACCAAGATCAGTGGACGTAAGGAAAATCTCCTTTCCCTCACTCCTAGCACACAGAGGGTTGCTTCATGTTTTACAATTTCACGTTCTTATGATCTTTGTCTGCCCAAATCTTCTGACATTTTATCTCTTATCTCTCTCCCCTCCTCTGCTCTCTCTCTGTCTCCTGTCTCATTTCCATAGGAGACCGTGCAGAGGGCCATGATGACAAGACAGGCCATGAGTTGCTTGCCCTACGGTGGGTTGGCTTCTTGATCATGTGCACTTGTTTTTTGTGTGTGTGTGTGTGTGTCTGTGGCCGCATGTTTGTCAGAATTTGTTTACCACGAGGTAGGGGCAAGGTAAGCCAAGGGGTGATCTCTGCCTCAACCAACCCCATCCAGTCTGAGAGGTTGTTTTGTTCGGTCGGTGCAAACATGATATGCTAAAAATACAAAAACTGCACCTACACCTCTCCATAGGTTAATACACAGGTTTATAAAATGGAATAAAGCCAAGGTAGAGTAAGCTGTTCCTCACTACCTAATTATACTCATCTGCAATATTTAACAGATTTTCAATACATGTGTACATACACAGTCCAGTATAGCTGTCAGCATGGCAAAGAACAGCCACATACTGTATGTTAACTGTACATGTGCTTAGTTACAGACCTGCACACGTGCATTACAGCTTAAAGATGAGAAATCAGACAGTGAAGCCACGAATGGCACAGCTGAAACTAATCTACCTACGTGATTCTCTTACCTACACACACACACAGATACAGCTCATGTACTGTATGCACATGTAAAGTACGTGCAAATGTTTTGTGGACTCTGGTTAATCATTCTGAGTTTCATAGGCTCCCATGATACAAATCAAATTTAAAACCAACACGTTCTAGCCAGTGGCTCCACTTGCCCGCTCTAAACCTTCTTAACAACAAAGCTGCACGGTATTGTAGTATGGCCTGCAGCGTGGTGACACTTGTGTCACTTGAAATTAGTGCACCATAGTAGCTTAAAGTGTAGAGCACTGTCTCTCTCCTGGTGATTGGTTTACTTAGTCATGTGACGCGCTGGGGCAGGAGGGGAGCCGTTCACATGGCTCCATATGTTGGAGAGGAGACAGAAGGTTGTTGTTAATCCACACACAGGCCGCACAGTGGATCCTTTACTGTTAAGTTGAGTGAGTTGAGCAGAGGACTCCCAGGTGTCCTGCCAGCCTCACTTAAGAGGCTCAGCGTGACTGCGTGACAGTCGCTCACTGCTGCCTCCTCCTTCCATCCTCCCCAGTGTGTGGACTACTCTTCTTGTTGGAGCTTTGAGAAATCAATTATTAATGGATTTCGACAAAACTGACACCTTGCATGGATAACTACTGAGATTTCTGTGGATGTTTTTTTTTTTGCATTGCAGAATATTATTTATATAGTCTTCTGGGAGGTCCGGATAAAGTGAATAGAACCAGAAGCCAACAAAGACTTTAGTCAGTATTTCTGCTGGATCTAGACTGCAGCCAGACAAGGCTCAGCCAGCTCAGGCTGTAGTGCATCCAGGACTCGTGCTTCGTTTCTGGGTTTGACTGGTGGTCCGATGGCTCCACTGTGGAAGTCTATGATTTCTAAGAGCAGTCCCATATACAGGGACTCCCTGTGGTCTTTCTCTGTGGGTGGGGGTCGTGGCCAAGCGAGAGAGACAGCCTTTCTTAGAATGCTGCTGGAGAGAGACAGGGAGTTTCTACATCGACAGCTCAAACAGTAAGGGAGATACACATGTAGTTACCATGCATAGTAATGCAGCATTACAGAGCTCTGGCATGGATTGTGTCACACAATGTTAAGCAGTTATAAACAGCCAATTATGGACATCTGCCAAAAATAACTAGCAGCTAAGAATGCAATGATTGATTCTCTTTCTTGTGTGTGTGTGTGTGTGTGCATGCAGGCTGAGTAAGGAGCTTCAGCAGAAGGATAAAATCATCGAGTCCCTCCACACCAAACTGCAGCAACGTCCGGAGACCCCATCCAGCTGCCACGCTCTCTCTGAAACCACCGACCAATCAGACAGGACCTCTTTGGTGTCAGACGAGTGTCGAACCAACGAGGACTTGGAGCTGTGCTCTGATCTAGATGCCAGCGAGTATCAGGAGGAGCACAGGCGGCAGCCAGGACACGGATCAGAAAGAGAAGGTAACGTTGAAGCTTATCCTTTCGTTCACCTCTCCTGTCTGGAAATGCCTCTTTCCATCCTTTCACCTACCATTCCCCTCTCCACCCTCTTCCAGTCTGTCCATCTATCCTTCCTCCCCGTGGCCTCAAGTCTTCCAACAGCTGTCCCAACATGCTCTGCTCAGCCCCTGTGGGTTTGGCCGGTCACTCTTCCAGAGGTATGGGACACACAGATCTATGATTTGTAAAACTCCCAAAAATCTGAGACTCTTATCTCAGCTCACCTTTTTTCCTCTTCTTCCTTCATGTTTCCTACCCTTCACTTCCTGTCATCCTCCTGCAGCCCTTGTCAGTGGGCTTGTTTCCTCCTCCCTCCCTGTCCCATCTGGCCCTGACCTCTGGGGTCAGCATGTGACCTTTGACCCCCAGCCCAGGGCCCTGTCTGTGAACGCTGTTCGCCAAGAGTTGGACACGCTGTACAAACAGATGAATGAGAACAGGGGTGAGGGGCCAGGGACAGTGTGACTTAAATGGAATGGTGTTAGACATAACTCATGATAACTTGTTAATAGATGCAATTATATTCTAAAATGTACTGTAGCATAGCCAGGAAATAACTCCTGACTACAGCCACCCGCTAACTTGCATCAACTTAATTTTGCAGTAGATGTTTTGTTGAAAACATTCAACAGGATGTTTTACACACCTCCATTGCTTTGTGTATGGTTACAGGCTTTGTGGTTCCCCATGGCAAGGCTCTGTCCCCTCTCTCACCTGGTGCCCACAACCAGCACGACCTCTCCACCTACAGCCAGCTATCCCATCATGCCTTTCAACAATACCAGCTGGGCGGCATCCCCGAGGGCCACTCGCTCAAGTCCGACTCAGGTCTAGTGACAGGTGGGACACTGTGGGATATGGAGAACATGGTTCAGCCAATTGGAAGCTATTCTGGATTATCAGGACACCAATCAGGAAATAGCCATGCAGGTATGACCCTATGATATTCTCTATCACACAGTATCAGGAAGTTTTCCAGGAAGCAAAAGTAATAGCTATGCAATATGAAAAAGTTATTTTCCATTTCACTGTGACTTCAATAACAAGTTATTAGTAATGAAAAATGCTTGATGATAAGCTCAAGTGAAGCCACATGATTATGGCATTATTATCATGTATTTGTTTCCAGGGGTAGACTTGATAGAGGAGCACCTGCGGGAGGTGAGGTGTCTGCGTCAGCGTCTGGAGGAGTCCATCAGGACCAACGAGAGGCTCCGACAGCAGCTGGAGGAGAGACTGGCCACCGCTGGGCGTGATGGAGGTACAGCAGTCCACACACACATATACACACACTCTACAAATACTGCAGTAATACCAAACACTATCACTGGTTTCACTCTCAATTTATATTAAATAATTCCTATTTTCATCCAGGTGCACCCACTAACATCTACATTCAGGGACTGGACACTGTCACTCAGCTGTCCAATGAGATCAGGGTCCTGAAGGAAGAAAACCTGGCTCTACAGTCCCGCCTGCAGGCCAGCACAGGTACTGCATCTAACAGCCAACTGAACCGAAAACGATTCTGATTGTTTTTGATATTTACCGGTCCCCTTTCTCCTCATCCCTCAGACACGTGTGAAGAGGTGGTGCAGCTGCGGGAGGCGGTGCTCACGGGACGGGCCCGTCTGAAGCAAGCGGAGCTGGAGGCGGAGCAGTGGAAGGAGGAGCTAAGACGGCTGCAGACTCACAGCCAGGAGCAAGGACAGCAGATACACACGCTAAGGCAGGAGCGGCAGGCCAGTCAGGAGAAGAACAACAGGTCTGTGTGTCAGTGGGAAACAGAGAGTGACCGACAGACAGAAAGAAAGAAAGTGTGTCTGTCTGTGTTTGCATATCTGTCCTCTGAGTATACAGTATTTACCTGTGTGTCCCCAGGCTCCAGCATGAGGTGTCTCTGCTGCAGCAGCAGCTGTGTGAGAGCAGGGAGCTGATCCACTCCCTGCAGAGTGAACTGCAGGTTTACGACCGTGTGTGTGCCAGCTCGAAGGCCAATAAAGGTCAGTGTATTCACTGTACACTAGCTATAATCAATAGAAAATCTGCACTGCCCAGGGGTTGTCAAGTGGTTCATGCTCTCAGTGTCATGTGTTTTTTGTTTTTTTTTAAGAAAACACACCCGTATACTATATGTACAATTTCAAATATATTTGAGCACCCACCCTCTAAAGTATTCATAGCCAAGTATCATACTGCATCTAGTCGTTATTCTAGTGCTGTGCTGGAATTAAGACTTCTACAGCCCACAGACCTCCAGAGCAAGAGTATCTCCAAACTGTCAGTGACTGTATATTATCTCCAGGCTACCTGTGTGAGCTGCCAGGCCTGCCGGTGGAGCTGGGGGAGCTGCTGGGCGAGGTGAGGAGTCTGCGGGCCCAGCTGCAGAACAGCGTCCAGGAGAACAGCGCCCTCAAACAACTGGAGCTCCACAAGCAGCTGGAGCAGAAGCTGGGCGTTGGCTCTCCTCGGACTCCCTCCCTCTCCGCCCTCACTGCCAGCCCCCAGAGAGACAGCTTCTACAGACGACAGCTGCTGCACGGTGAGAGGCACACCACTCTGGATATGGGTATACATACAAACATACATACATATACATACACTACCAGTCAAAAGTTTGGACACCCATTTTTCTTTATTTTTACTATTTGCAAGTGACCAAAAAAGTGTTAAACAAATCAAAACTATCTTATATTTTAGATTCTTTAAAGTAGCCACCCTTTGCCTTGATGGAAAGGCAAAGGCTTTGGAAAGAAATTCATACATAGGCATCAGCTTCACAAATTATATTACATTTCAAGCATGTAAGCATAAGCCTTTAGATCAAACTTTTGATTGGTAGTGCACATAAATGCTTCCCTACCTACTCAACATTTACATCTACTACATACAACAACACATACAGCATGTGAATGGTTAGATGCTTGGACAGACAGACCAGCTGTGTGTTTGCTATACGGAGTGAAACACTAACGTACTACCACAGGAGACGTTGGTGAGGTTTAGGACTCTGCCTGGTGTGTTGTGGTGTGCTTTGCTGTGTGATCTAGCCTGGATTGTGTGTCTGCGTGCTCCACAGACCCCGCTCCGTCTCCACCAGTCAGGGACATTGGTCTGTTTAACTGTGGATCTCCCTACGCTCCCTACTCGGACCTGGAGGACAGCCACAGCACTGCCAATGGTGTGACTTTAACTGCACTGCATGACTGAAACTTAATCTCCCTGTGACATTTGTCTATCGATTATAAAAAGATTGTTTTGCTTTGCAACAAGTATAACACCAAGTATTGATCCTAATAGTGTTGCCATATTTTAATTATTTATCACTGCCACAATCTCTTTCTTTCAAAAGGAAATATGATCATTTCATTAATTCTTCACATTCCAAGACTCACTCCTCTCTCCATCTCTCCCTCCAGCAGACCTTCTTGACCCCCACTCTGAACTGGAGGGGGAGGCCCCTGACGGATCGTTCGCAAACCGCAATGGCCGCCACGCCATCGGTCACGTGGATGACTTCAGCGCCCTGCAGCAGCAAGTCCTAGAGGGCCGGAGCCTTGTCCAGCGCATGGAGACAGCACTGCAGGCCTGCCTCAGCCAACCACTGCTGGAGGGCAACCAGGAGCAGACCGGCGACCTGGTGAGGGACAGAAGGACAAAACACGTTGCCAAAGAAATATTCTTGAACAAAACAATGACAAGGAATAATAGAAGTCGCGACTGTAAAGGTGACAGCATTTAACTGAGCTCTGTGTGCAGGTGCTGGACTATGGATGTGTGAAGAGTCTTCTGTCCAACACCAAGACTCTGAGGCAGATCTTAGAGGAGGCCATGGCTCTGCTGAAGATGTTCTGGAGGGCGGCTCTGCCCAGCGCTGATCGCTCCACCCAAAACCTTAAGAAGGTTTGTAACAGTGAGGTGTTTCATGACCGAATGAATTTACTTCATGGTACGACTGCACAAGACTGGTCTGGTCTTTAATAGCTTTGAAAGTCATACCTGTCAGCTAACAATGCCAAGCCATGACAACAAACATCTATGTGTGTGTGTGTGTGTGTGTGTGTGTGTGTGTGTGTGTGTGTAGGAGCAGTGTATGCAGGAGGAGATCTTGTCCCTGAAACTGCGTATGTCAGAGCAGGAAGAGGTTCTTCAGGGAACCATCCAAAGACTGAGGAACACCAGCCGCACCAAGGAGAGCATGGAGCACTACATAGTCAACCAGTGTAAGTGTGTGTGTGTGTGTGTGTGTGTGTGAGAGAGAGAGAGAGAGAGAGAGAGAGAGAAAGAGAGAGAGAGAAAGAAGGGAGAAGTTGAAATTAAAATTTCTGCTTTATTAAAAGCTACTTAAGTTAATACAGGTCAAGGTAGGAACGCTATCCAGAAAATACATCATACGACAGAAAGAAGAACACCCACATTCAGAGAGAGAGAGAGGGAGAGAGTTACAGAGAGAGAGAGAGAGAGAGAGAGATCTACAATAGGGTGTTTTGCCCACATGAGCACTCGCATTTGTTTTTCTGTGTGTAGCAATGAAAGTGCTGACATGGTGTGATCATGTGTGTGTACTTGCAGCCATGAGCCTATATTGTAATAGAGATAATAGAGAGATTTTTTTTTGTTTATTGCAGTATCAAGGACTCGTGATGTGCTGAAGAAAGCAAGGACAAACTTGGAGGTAAGCAAAAATCACTGCTCCATATACACCTTCATTCATACAGTATATCCCATACATAGGTTATCTGTATGCATATCCCATAGGTCACAGTACTGTGTCTATCTGTAGTGTATGTTGTAGTATGCCAAGTGTCCTAATCATAGTCTTTTGTATATATGGTGTAAATCAGTCACTTTGGGACTTCTGCTTCTGTGTCACTTGTTCCTTCATCCTGCATTTGTCTCTCCTCTCCTCTCCTCTCCTCTCCTCTCCTCTCCTCTCCTCTCCTCTCCTCTCCTCTCCTTCTCTCCTTTCCTCTCCTCTCCTTGTTCCTTGTCTTCTAAATACCCCCAGAAGAACGAGCTGAGACTTTCCTCTCTAAGCTCCTCCTCTTCCTCTCCTTATGCTGGTAATAGTTTGACATCTTGTGGTGTTGCGAACAGGTAGAAGTTGTCCCCGATCTTTCAATTTCCTGACAACAGTGCTGTAGTTAATTCTCAGTGGTTAAGCTATGGCTGCAAAGGTAATTGGATCATGGCTCTGTGGTCAGGGGCAACTTTTACCTCAGTGTGGATTTGCTTGTCCTCATCATGCTGTGACATCACTGCTTTACCATCCTGACAGACAGCTAGCATCATTGTAGTATAACTGTGTTTACTTTGTTTTTTTAAGACTAGAAAATGGGAGAAAGAGGGAGTTATGACCGGTGACAACGGGCTTGTTCTGGCCAAAACCAACCTTCCTCTACAGCTACGCACTGAAGCTGTTGTGTTTTTAGTCAACTTGCCTGGTTGAAGAAGGGCTTTAAAAGGCCATGAGTTGTTCCTGAACCCACAACAAACTCCAACCCGCTGAGCCACCAGTGCACCAAACTGTTGTTTACTTCTAAATGCCCCTGTAGTATGCTTGAATCTATTTACAGCTTCAAGTGAACCAATTTGGAGACCCCCCCCCACAATGAGGGCCGAAATAACAGAGTACTGCATAGTTTCCATTCTGTGTATATACTATCATAGTATCGCTCAAGGACCTAAACACAAACATAGACATGGCCTGACAGCTTTAAAAAAAGGCTTACTGCTGCCCTTCAATCATGGGAGCAATGGGATCAAGCGCTGTCATAAACACTTACACCCACTCACACCACCAGGCACGCACCACACAGGCAAAACAGCAGGTGTGTGTGTGTGTGTGTGTGTGTGTGTGTGTGTGTGTGCGCGCGCTTGTAAGGGACAGGGGATATGAATAACAGCATTGCTTATCCTCTAATCACTCATCCTCAGCTTTTCATCTGCAATCAGTTGCATTTCGGGAATCTCAGTATAACTAACAGTGCATTACATGGCATTACTACTCCTTGTTGCGGTGTTACTTGTTTAACCATTTCACTATTTCGCCAACAGTTTGTCTGTTGTATTAGATTGTGTAACAGCTGTGGAGTAACCGCTGCCCTCTCTGGTTTCCTCCCCGCCTCTCTCCTCCTTCTCTCCCTCGTTCAGCTGAGGACCAGAGAGGTGTTGCCAGAGAGCGGCCTACTGATTGGGGTTTCCTGAAGACCAGCGATGCTACCGAAGTCGTCGTGGCCACGGCCAATCAGCGTCCAGCGACGAGGAAGCGCAGCAGCCAATGCCTTGTTGAGACTCTGACCTGTTAAAGAACCAGCCTCAACGCCACCACCTCTGAACTCTGACCTCTACGCCGAAACAGCCAAAACCTTCCCTCCACCCCCAGCCTTACCTGTCCCATCCGACCTTGAGAGTGCTTCCGTCCCTCCCTCCTCTGCCCTGCCAGCTCACACCTATAGGCAATACGTGCACAGTATCAATTTGCACCTTGAGCCTTACCCCAAACTTCACTCTCCCCCCTTCCCCCATCTCTCACGCTCTCTTTTTCCCCCCTAATCCCCCTTACATCACTACATCTATTACTGTCTTTGAGTGATGCAGTCTGCAGTTTGCCTTGTTGTGTGCGTGACAGAAGAAGGTGTTTGAAATGTGCCTCTGGTGGTTTCAGTGACGTGCGTCCCGGCTGGTACCGATGGAGTTGGGTGAAGTTGCTCCTAGACGCTGATCTCAGACCAGATGTGTGATTTAGGATTTTGGAATCGTAATCTGGCTCCAGATCTGTATCTAAGGGCATCCTCTCCTAAGAGCCAGACAGCCTGTGGACGGAATAAGTGTTAATGCATGTTTTACTCGTGGCTTGTGAGAGGAATTCTACACACGCGTACACACACCCACACATATATGATCGATCACTTCACTCGAAGACATGAAATCCTCAACTTTGACTGCCACAGAAATGCAAGTTTACTCCTTGTGGCACTTCCTTAATGAAGACATTTTTTTGCAAATGCAATGCAAATACAATGACATCCACAATGTATCACTAGACACAGTGGAGGAATGTAGGTAGGTGATCACTACTAAGTAATTGTGTACTAGCTATTATCTGTATTTGTGGAGGAAGCTTTTGAATGGTATGTCAGCCATTAGCCAAGGGTTCTGAATAGCAGAACAAAAGCCCTAGAAAGGTTCCATTTCAGTCACAAGCCTCTGCTTTTAGGTCCTAAAGGTCCTGGGTCATTTTTGGTACTGACCCACCAACCTGGAAGTACTGAAAGACAGGGAAGTTGGGTCAATTAAAGAGCAACTTAACACCAAACCCACATCTGTGTAAAGCCTGACATCTAATGGTAAAAAGCATGCAACTAAAATTGCCATCTGCTATTGGCTGATCTTTGGTGCCAGGTGATGTCACCACCTGTTGTACTCTATAGAAGGTGACATCACCTGGCACCAAGGATCAGCCAATGGCAGATGGCAATTTCAGTAGCATGCTTTTTACCATTAGATGTCAAGATTTACACAGATCTGGGTTTGGTGTTTAGTTACTCTTTAAATCCTTAAGGCTTTTCTCCATCTGGTCAATTCCGATTTTAAAGAATGCTATACAGTATGTAAAGAGGAGGGGCTAAGGACAGGGGTAAAGGGCTCAAATGGAACCAGGCTAAACACGCGTATTCAAGCTCCTCTACAGGAGTTCTCATACGAGCATGTGCAATAATGATGTTGTTTATTAAATGATCATGGCACACCGGCTTCTTTTTATTTCTTTGCCTGACACTGGAACATATAGTCACACTCGTAATGTTAAGAGACCATCAGTGCAATATTGTATTGTTCTGCGCATTATTATTATTTTTCTGGAGTGTTGATGCATGACGGAGATGTTGAAGGGTGAAATCAAACCGTGCAGGAAGTTGTGGAACAGGGGATCACCAATAGTTGCCAAAGTTTGGACTTTGAACTTCTTACTTGACTTTCACTTGCCTTACCCATGCGAATGACAAACCCAGCTCTTATCTGACCATAAGGAAGTCGTGATGGAAACCTGCTGTCTTCTTTCAGAGGGCTTCTAAAGCCACAGAGACGGTAACCGTTAGACAGTTGGTTCAGTTTATTTGGAAACGTGCTACGTTAATGAGCTCCTTTTATGGACCAAAACAAAGTGGATCTTTCCCACAAGGCCATATGCTACGTATGACTTCCACGTCCTAAAATGTGTTTTGTTTTTAGTATGTTATTTATCTTGGTTCAGGCCGTCTTAGCATTCCCATGGCAATGGCAATAGATGTTATCAAGTTCTTCTAGTGGATACAAACTTTGGCAGGCTACTGGTGGGATCATTGTTCTGGAATTTGCCTATTGATTACAGTGTTGCAATTCATCTTCCCATTTGCTTTGATGTGTATTTGTGCTGTACATTTGCCATTTTATGCTGTAAATAATATGCTTTTTTCTGTATTCAGTTTACCTTTTGTGTGTTTGTGTGAGTGTGCAGTGTGTGTGTTTGTGTGTGTGTGCGTGTGTGTGTGTGTGTGTGTGTGTGTGTGTGTGTGTGTGTGTGTGTGAATAATCACATCCAACATTTGCTTTTATGCAAAGTTGAATATCTGGGTGGCTGTGCAATAGCTTTACTCTATATCTGCTTTATTTTGATGTTAAACATCATTGCATTAGGAATATGTTTGCTGATTTGACTACATTCACTTTCTGCATTGTATGATTTATAAGCAGTGTACGTTAGAGGATTACGCCATTTTTAATAAACTAGTCACATAGGCTGTATCTGATATGAAATCACAAAGAAACTATGCCTTCATGTTACCTAAGTCACTGATCACAATATTGTTGTTCACCTATAACAAAGCTCTGGATAATGTTGCTTCGCTTGCCTTTAAATTTAGCTTGAGAGCTACTCCAATTGGCTCTCAACTGTAGAAATGGCCTTGAACTAGCGCTTGGTGTCTACCTTAGATTTGCCAAATTAGGTCTTGTTTGCGCTCAAATCTTTGGAAAAAGAAAACATTTGAGTGAATTGCCAAATATTTCAATAGATACAAAGTTTGTTATTTTGTTTTGGAAACTAATATGTTAAAGGGAAAAGCTTTGAAGAATTGTATAGCCTACTAAAGCAAAAAACACTGATTTGAAAGATTGTGAAAGAACTGGGTTCGCACTGCACCTTGTAAGAGCGTAAACAATGCCTTTTTACTGTTTGTTGTTAAGAAGGGAATCAAACAGCAGTTTGAAACAGTGTGCTGTTGGTCCTGAGTTTTATATGTATATAGTGCTATTTGATTGATGCAGCTATGCTATGTGATTGGAGAGCAGCTTTGTTTCCGAGTTTGTGTGTAATGAACTAGAATGCCGATACAGGACTCATATGGATCCTGTCTCTGATGACAGTCACAGTGTGTGTTGTGTTGGCAAAGTATTAGCAACGAAGGATTTTGGGAAAGAATGAATAAAACATTTTAAAAAAGCCTGTGTGGCCTAGTTCTGTTGAATACACAATAGGTTCGGTGGTATATGTTGATCCCACAGCTCACAGATGGTTCAGAACTTGGGTATCTAGTGATAGATATGGAAATAATGTGAAGAGAACATACAAAAATGTGTCTTTAGCTATATCAAACCAGCAGAACAGGAACTTAAAGTCGAGATGAAACGGCATTTCGAGAGTATCTAACTTCCGTATCGTGACGTATTTCCGAGTGAAACAGGAAAGACAGGCGGGACATAACGTTGGGAGGAATTTGATTTGAATGTTGAAAAGTGGGTGTGCTGTTGCTAGCTAGCTAACTAATGAATCTTAGCCTCTTAGCTCTGTGCGCTAAAAGTTGAAGATTGATTGATGGGTGGATGTCATGATATTATTGGTTGAAATTAGTTACGGGCATGCTTACGTAAGCACACGGCATATTTTGTTTTACAGGAAGAAAACATGATTGAATTTTGATATAATACAATGAAATTGATTTTTGGTATTTTTTTTGGCATATATTGTTAAATAGGTGCACAGTATGACCGGGGATGTGATCTAAAAGGGTTAAAAAGGCATTTTTCATTTCATCTCGTCTTTAAACCAGCAACATCACCCAACCAATAGAAAGAAAGACAAAGGAATAAGAACAGCTTGTCCTCTTTTTATTTGCAAACAAGTAAAACCTTGTACAGTAGATTTCAACACTGCTTCTGCTAAGTATTTTCTTAAAACAAACATGAAAGAGTTGTAAAATTCAAGTTTTGGTTTTAGCCTAAAAGCGCCATAATATGCCCATACTCCTTTATCATATCCTTAAGTCTAAAGCCTCTTGAAACAAAACATCATAATGGCTCAGAGTATTTTTGCTGTCTGGAGTTTTTCACCAACAGGAGTTTTGAAAGCCCCTTTCACAATTCTGTGGGTTATGGGTACATATGTGCAGATACTTGAAAGAACAAAATTCACACCATAACTCAAAATACAGACTCACTTGAATGGCTATAAACAACACAAAAGTGAGAAATGTTTTTACAGCTTCAAACTGCACTGAAAACTCCACATTTTCGTGTGTGGTCGGGCAACCCATTCATTTAAAGATTGGACCTATTTGCACTGGCTATTACATGCAAACATTATCCTTATAATGGGAGAGTATACAGGATAAAATGATCTATGATTAATTTATTACAAGGCCTTTATCTCAAAATGACAACCATGAGGGAACTTAAAGATCCACTTGCCATTTATTTCACTTTACTAATCAGAATTTGACTCCAAATGTGAGATCGGCAGGCCACACTTGTGAAATGTGCCATATACTCATAATTCGTAGACATTCAATACATGCAAAACAGCCAAGAGTAACTGTTGGGGTGTATAAGCCACTGTGTATAAATATACATGTAACAGATAAATACAGTACATCCCTATTTGATAAATAGGATTAAACACAGATGCACAAATACAAAGCACTGCAATTTCAGCATATCTATAAAATGCAGATTGGACTCTACAGTCCAAGAAGCTACAGTACGAGAGTAGTCTGCTGCATAGTTAAAAGCTTATGTCAACATTCCTGCTCACAGGATGGTAAAGTGCTCGCAAAATTGTGTCAATATAAAGGCAACAGCAGAACTAAACACAGGCTGCAGCATTAGACCTCCGTTCACCATCTATAAGCCCAACAACTAAGGAAAATTTGTTTATATTAAAATCCAGATTCTGTGGAAACAGCCAAGAAGTCCACAAATAGTGACCATGAAATATACACTTTGGGAAACTAGGGCTCATTGTTAATTTGGTTCATGTAGCGGTTGGTTCAGCAGTGTGATTCTACTGAATGACACAACTACACAAACTCAACACAACATGTAGTACAGATTACGTCAGACGTTGTTCGTGTCCCTTTTTAGTATCATCTCTGGGATGAGCGCTGCCTCCTCAGCAGGAACAGGACATCATGCTGCTGAGACTACCTTCAATTACAATGCAGTTCATTCTATAGCAGTTTATTGCACTTAATGATAAAGCAATGCCAAATCTGTTCTCATCAGTACCTAGGCCCCAACTAGTGGCCATTTTAAACCACTCTGGTATTCTGCATGCACTAGCCAAGGATGCCGTAAAGTCAAACGGTTTAAAACTTAATTGTATCAATGCCATAGAGGATATGAGGACACAATACTTTTAAAATCAAACAGTTGATCCACACCAATAACACTCAAAATCCCAACAATCCTCAACATCCTACATCCAACAGGTCTATGCACCCTCATCATCAAATCAAATTCTCTTTGTACACACTAACATGCATAGAATCACAAGGTGCTGCAAACACTCAAATACACACAGTGGTTTTGTCAGTCTCTTATCTCTGGATAACTGTTGATGCGTCACAGGTAAAAACCACAGTATGGTTTTGATCTCCCCCATAGGAGGTGCAGGCCGAGCATCACAGGTGACGCCCTACACAGTTTGCTACTTTTGTTCAGAGCCCTATGTAGAGATCAGTGTGCCCTTTTAACCCTATAGCCACAGTCACAGCCACTGGCCCTTAGCTCACCTGTAAACTGGAAATTGTTTCAGTGCAAGATTTGGCTAAATGTGATGATAAAAACCAGCAGAATACAAACATGCTGCTCTCTATAAGCACCGTGGAGCACGCAGGTGAGGTTTAGATAGGCTTATAGAGCAGAGATGTGACGTATTTCTTCTTATATCTGTGAGTCGCACTGAGCACCATCACTCCGTCCTGCAAAAACGGAAACAGAATATGTCAGTGGGGTCAATCTTCGCTGTCAACTTCATCTGTATGTCACAATCAAACACTTTGGAATTTCAAAAGTCTATGTAATACCGTAATCTAGGAAGTACAAATATACTGTGTACAAAATTTTGTGGAGTCTAGATCAATAGCGAAAAAAAATTTAAATGAAAAAATGGCAGAAAACCATCAAGGCAGAAATGAAACCAGTATGTGCAATGAATTCATGTTGAGTGAAGGAATCTGAGGGAAAACAATATTCTAGACTATACAGTTTGGGAGTTATGGGTCAGTGTGTAAAGTTAGTCCTTATAGCGCCACCATCTGACTGATTGGTGTGATTTGAAACCTATCTACCAAATTTGGTTGCTCTGGGGCTTGAAAGTCTCTGAGCTCCACATCATTTTAAGGCAGAAAAAGAAGAAGCAGAAGAAAACTCCTTGAAAAAAACAACAGGGTTCCAGAATCTGTGGAACATATGGAACATGGAGATGGGCAAAAAATGCCTATAGTATTCTTTAAGAGTCTAATATTTCACATCCAGGACTGGTTACATCTGTGAAGAGTAGGAAGGGTTGAGCAGTTTCCAGTTTCCACCTACCTTTATTGAGAGGGCATATAGGTGGTTCAGCATGACATGGTTGGGTTCAGGCAGTAGGGCAGGATCACACTGTGAAGAGAGGGAAAGAGGAAAACTTACCAATCACAGACAAAATAGTAAAACCAACAACAACAAAGAGAATCCAAGCTCTCAGAAAAATATAGAGCGAGTTACAGTAGCAAACAGAATTCAAGGCAGGGGGATGTGACAATGGGAAACTGACAGATATGTTGGTGTCCTTGTTGAGTATGACTTGAAGCAGGTGAGGGGGGAGTATGGGTGGGGCTTTGAAACGCTCCTCAGGTCTGAAGACGTACTGCTCCTGTCCATAAGGCCCTGGAGGGGAGCTGGACAGATCTGTGAACAGACAACAGACACAATCACATGACTGACCAGGTTCCTACAGTGTGATATATGTTGATAGCTGTGAGTCAAAATGACTGTTCTTACAAACAAATAGCACTGGGTCTACATCTACATAAAAGTAGTTGTATGTGTATTGGGACCAAGCAACCGTTTTTTTTCCATGCTTTTCCAGACATTTTGTCCAACTCCAAAACTTTAAAAGACCTGGAAACAATCAAGTTAATTTCCCAAACATTTCCAGACTGTCCAGATATGTGCATAAGATCTGTATTGAAGAAAAACAATAACAATTTCCCAATAACCATTTCTGTTGATTGATGACATTTAGTTGTCTAGAGGGAAGTCAGTATAAACAGTATAAGATGTACCTGTGTCAGAACTATCCAGAGAGTCGACCTGCAGGGCATCAAACACCTCAAAGTCAGACTTCTTCACCTGGATCAGGTTGTTGATGGTGCCAAGCTGGCTGGTTACCACCGGCTGGAAGGAGAGGAAAACAACTATGATCAAGCAGATTCCTAATTATTATTTATAAACACACTGCAGGCTTTTCCCTGGCCTTTAGAGAGGCTTAGGTGGTGTTGGGAGTGTGGCTGCTTTCACAGTCACTGGGAGGGGCTGAAGACATTTGAAGAGTGTACAACAATCTTTATGGGGTCCTTAGATGTTTTTGCTTCTCATATTCCTTTACTATTTCATGACAAAGAGCAACAGTTACAACATGTGTCAGCACCTTTTAGGGTTGAGAATTGAGATTTTATCCGTGTCAATACCTTAAGGATTCCTTTTGAAATTCTGCTGGCATTCAGACTGAAAGGCCATTTGGTTTGCTTCACACTTCATTATTCATTAATCATAATGAATCATAATTAATTCATGACTAGCGATTCAGGGCCCGGCTCCAGGCAAACCCATAATACCCTTTACTCCAAGATGACTCGAGCCTCCAAAACTGTTTACACATCACACAGCTGTAGACTGTGTGTGAGTGACTGTGAGGCTGTGACGTGATGGGGTGAGCTCAGGGGGAAGCAGAGTGTGTTCAGTCCACTTCTCTGCAACACAGGAGCAGCAAACAAAGAGGACAAAGAGACTCCTTATCGAAGTGTAGCCACACTTCAGATCCCTTCTCTCTAATATTTTCATTATGCTGCTTGTGCTTCAGCTGTGGAGAACTGAACTGAACTGAACACGCTCTGCTCCCCCCTGAGCCTCACTACGCCTCTCAGTCACTCTCACACAGCAGATGAGGGAAGAATTGAGAGTGAGACAATTCGATAATGAGTTACAAATTGCACATTTTGTTCTATTTAAAATAATACTGGTAATCAATAACGGGAATTGATAAGGCAAAAGTGTATTGGTCCGGTCAGTTGCCCACTTCAGTGTGCCACAGACGTCTCTACAGCTCATTGCTGTAGAGGAAACACACCTGATTGTGTGTTTTGTTGCCTTTAGGAGAAATCATAAATCTACGGGAATGCCGTATTAAAGCAGTATTAAAGGAAAAACAAAATTCAGAAACCTTGTGTAGGCAAAACATAAAAAATAAACGCATTCGGAATTTCACATTTAAGAGGTGAAAAAACTGGTGGCCGCCTACGAGTTTAACAAGCCGAGAAGTCCCGCACATTGGTAACATGAAAATTACTGGGTGTTGGTTTACCTCTGAAGAATCGTGGACCCACTGTCCGTCCACAAAGAACTTGTACTGGTGCTCTCCTTCTGGCAAGTCCAGGATCGCTACAAAGTCATTATGGCTTTGGAGAGAAGGAGACAGACCAGTATTAGTCTAGCACTGGCCTTCCTCTCAGTAAAAACTATACAACCGGTACTCACAGTCACAGCTAGTGTGTCTAGCTGAGATAATGAACATGAGATCCATATAAGACAATCAGAATGTACAAACATCTTTGCTGAATTTAAAAAAAAGTCATATTTACCTCTTATTTAGGGGGATCTTGGTGCTCCAGTTGTTGAAGGAGCCAGCTATGTAGACCTCCTTGCCCCCACCGGCCCAGCGGATGACAGTGGGTCTAGCTTGAGGCCCGGTCTTCACTAGGTCATCTAGATCTGGGGTGAATTCTTTCTCTCCTAATGCCTGGAAACAAAGAATCACATTCATGGATTCAGCTTTTCCACACTTTCTCAGTTAAATTTGACTGTCAACAGTGGCTTGATTTTGATTATTTCAGTCAGCGGGGAAAGCAAAAGATGAGAAAACAAGACCAGGGAATTGCAAATCTCAACTCTAAGCTCTTTTTGTTCTCTGGGAACAAAGGAAACCTCTGTGCAATATCACTGTACTCTAGTGTATTCATCCAGCAGCACCTTGGACTCTGGCCCGTGGGTGTTGAAAATGTTGGGGTCGTCTGTGCTGTCCACCAACTTGCTGCTGGGTTCGTGGTCTTTGTGGCTGCCGCTGCTGTCTGAGCGATGGGCCTTGGCTCCATGGCGATCTCCAGACACCCTGTCACTGGTGTTGCCCATAATGTCTCACTCTACTGGAAAGAAAAGATTATTTCATACTGTGATGTATTGTCTACCTGGGCACAAGCCATAACCTAAAAAAATCACATTTTTATTGTAACCTAGCCATTTAGAAACAGTGGCAAGCAAATCAAAAAGGGATAATACACAGATTATGTGCCAGTCAATAATGAGCTGGTGTTAGCTGTCAGTCTCATACCCTGTTTAATATGTTCTGTAAGGCTAAAGGGGAACACCCACAATTTGTAAACATAGTCCTTGATGAACATACAAATTAGACAGCAGCCTGAACAGCCTCAAGATCTGTCTGTTATTGTTTTGTATTTACTTGCATTTAATGTACCAAGGCCGACAATGTGAAACCTTGAGATAATCTTAACAACATCCGTTCGGACTCAATGTGAAAATAAGAATAGCAGCGACATCTTGAACTCGTTTGGCCTGCTTGGACGGTCAACAAGGGCTGCTTGAATATAGAGGATACGTGTGACATCTGAAACTTTGGCCAATTTACAATATGACCACACCAACAGCATGCTTGGTAGGAGAATAACTATTGCGAATATAATAAACAAACATATTAAATAGCATTCTGGTTCTTCCAGACTTAAAGCCTCGTGGGTTAGCTAAACAACATTAGATCAAACTCAAATTGCTATGGTAGAAACAACAGGGCCTGGCTGTAAGAGATAAGATCGCTTAACGTTAGTTAGGTTAGTTCAATCACCAGAATCAGAGACATAACACCGTCTGTCAACGCCCACTACTTGCAGAGCAACAAGTCCTACCTAACTACAGCTAACGTTACAGATCCAACTATGCAATTAATGAACAGCAACAGAAATATAACCTATTTGAGAGTATATAGCTTGCCGCTAGCTGTTACACCAAAGTCTCCTCGCTAGCTAGCTCCACTGTGTCCATCTCAGGTCTGCTCCGCGGGGGAATATTTTTAGCTGTTGGCGACGGTTAGCTAGTTAGCTGCTATCAATTGTAACAACCGAGGAGCTTGTTTACAATATCAAGGTGTCAACTAGAACAACGAGACGAAAACAATAATTGATCGTTTTAGCAATGATACAGCGAACGAACTCACCAGTAAACAGCTGATGTTATTATTTAGTTTGTTTTTAGCGAAGGGCCCACCTCTTCCCCAACAACTTCAGCAGGGTGCCCCAGCTACGGTGTCTGACTGGGACAAACTTAGCAGGGACGCGATTGAGAAGGGGGTGATTTACTACAATGTCATAAAAGCAAAACCTGTTCTTTGGTCCCAGCTAGTGGAGAGATGTTACAGATGGTTTCCACACAACTGCAGTACATCATGACATCGCCCATTCAGGGGAAACACAAACACCTTATATTTAAATGAGCTTTTAAAGCAGCAGAACTGTTCAGACTGTAGGCTTGTCATTGGATG
This sequence comes from Centroberyx gerrardi, assembly GCF_048128805.1. Lineage (NCBI taxonomy): Eukaryota > Metazoa > Chordata > Actinopteri > Beryciformes > Berycidae > Centroberyx > Centroberyx gerrardi. Next base: position 14,268,336 of record NC_136009.1, read on the forward strand.
CATTGTGTTGTCCTAATTTTAATGATACAAGCTGATGTTCTGTATTTCCTTCCCAGAAGTCCAGACCGCCCAGGGAGAGTGACATGTTATTTGAATGTTCTTTTCTTTGTGTCCATACTCAGAATGCAAATTGTGGTAATGTGGCAGGACAGACATTTGATTAGCTTGCACCAAGATAATTTTAAACCAGGTGAAGTATCAGGGCTTGTTTAAAAAGGGACTTGACATCCATAGACTGGCCATAGCATCATTTTTTTTGTCTTCCTCTCAGTCTTAGAGAATGTCCTTTTTTCTGTCTTCATAATTGTCTTGATCCCTTTGAATAATGAAACTAAATGACTTTAATTGCAAGGACTTGAGCTTAATATGACAACAAAAACTACTCATTACCAGCAATACAAAGCTGACAAGACAGTTTTCTCAATCTTGGTTCTACTGCTGGGACCTTGCATATCTTCTTCCTCTCGACAGTGTCTCTCTCATCAAATAATGACCATTTCAAGTCCATCCACCTCATTTTATTAGGCCTGCTGGTATTAATTTTGTAAACCTAAAATAAAAAAATAATAGGCCGATAATCCATGCATCTAAAATACTTTAATTATTGGAGGAATGTACATGAAATCAGACTCCTATTATGGATGATTTTTTTTCTTCATCCATTATAGGATTCTGATTTCATTACATTCCACTGACACACATCAACACCACCATCAAATGTTGGTTCTGCATGCAGAAATGAAAGAGTCCAGTTAGTGATTCCACCTTACAGACCTCTAGGTGGAGCTATTGAGAAATCCCAGTGATCTCCACTCCCATAGAAGAGCTGACCTTGACACCACTGTTCACAAGTAAGCCTTCAAACATCTACGTGAAGTTTCCATGTTCAGGCTAACAACTACTAACTTGAGCCCAGCTTAGTTTCTTGGGATCTCTAACAGTATTATAATGCTAACAAGCTGATTGTTTGTCATCTTTAATAGTAGATTAATATAAAAACCATCCCCCATAAGGCTATGTGAAATAACGTAATGAAATGTAAAATGTCACAGCATCCCTTTTTAATTTATCACACTAAAGGATTGTTCTCCCCTTTCACGTGTTCATGTTCGTGTGTGTGTGTGTGTGTGTGTGTGTGTGTGTGGATGTGTTGAAATGAGAACTGAGACAACACAAATACAAGCTCTCTCCAAGTATTTCACTGAAATGATTATTGCCAGTCATGACTGATTTCTTAAAAAGGTTAACTGGTTAATTATAGGCAACCAACATTTAAACCCATAAATAATAATTGCAAACAGAATATAAAAAAAACCATCTTAAGATCTCCTGTTGATGTCACAGAATAGTTTCACTGCAAGAGACTATAAGGCACATTTAAATAATTATCAAATATGTAAAATGTGGAATTAGTGATTTTCATATTGCACAACATATTGAGTATATTTGCATGCACATAGTACACCAGAGTTAGTAAGTGTTGATTTTTCAGTGTCAATTTATTTTGAGTTGACAACTGTTGTTTGGAGAGTTGTTTGTTCATTCATGAAACAGATATGGCTCTGGGGAAAGTGTTTAAAACCATGTAAAAGTATTAAAATAACTCTAATGGGTGTGGACGTTTTACATTCTCAGAGTTAAATTAACACTGGAGATTTTGCTGTGTATCCGTCTCCAAGTCTGGGATAAAGTCTATCTTTCTATAAAGGAAATTCCAAGTATATCGGCGTGCATGTAAACAAACTCACTGTAACAGTTTGACTGATTTGGTTTCATCACAGTTTTAAAAGGAAGAACATTAGCAGAAATTCTATGACCCAGTGTGTATTATTTTACTCATTTTTACGTATTGTGCACGTACAAGAATGGCTTTGTCAAGTATTATTTTGGACGGTGCATAACTCTGAGGAGTGCGTTTCGCTTAGCAATAGCATCAGAATTAAAGTTCACAGCATGCTTACCACAAATGATTAATGCTTGGGTTAGTGAAAGACAACCCTTTGATTTATGAGGCATATACCCTCCACCTGTTGAACTTCGGTGCCAACTGGTGGAATTCATGCCTGGTACGTTTGGCGTCCATGTGTTCCCTTGGTGTCACTTCAGGAAACAATTCTGAATTCTGAGACCTAAATGTTCCTTTTCACTTTGCTTGCAGTATCATTTGGAGATCCCCAAGCCGGTCTTCATGTACTCGTAAACAACATAGCTAATGCTGACAGCAGGAATGACTTTCATAAAGTTTGGCAGGATGCCCCTGTAGAGTCCGAAAAAGCCATCTTTGGCCACAATCTTCTTCACCAGTGTGCTCATGGAGGGCTGGTCTGATGCATCCAGAGACGCTGGAGATAAAGAAATCAGTTCGGGAGTTAGTGTTGCATCTAAAAGCACGCTTCTTTTTCTTCTCTTTTTTGTGTGGGATGTTAAAGCTATACTAGGCAACTTAGCACGTTGAAAGCTCCAAATGCTATTGAGAGATAACTGTGTGAAAAATGTAAAATTCAATACCCAGAAATCATGCAGTGTGATGTCAGTGTTTGGACAAATAGGACAAATAAGACAAATCTACAGGGTCTCAGTTAGGGGGAGTGGGACACTCTTCTCTGTTGCAGCCCCACTTATGTTATTTAGGCTTATAAGATGTGTATTTTCACACAAAATAACCTTGCCGAGTGTAGCTTTGTCGGCACATAACAATCAAGCCTACAGTAAGACATAATATGCACTGTGTAATAATGTAACACCATGTAACTATTGTGCCTTCCATAGCTGTAAACGTCATCACTGTTGCCGAATGTCACGTGACTGTATTTACCTTGTGCCTGCATCCGTGTGCGTATCAATGCGAGTGGATAGCTGGCCAGCTGGCCGCAGGTACTGGAGATGGTGCCGCAGCCCAGCAGCACCAGGATCCCTGGGTTAGCCGAGTCTTTGGCGTAGTAGGACAACCAGGTCGTCTTCAGACTCTGAGACACGGGAGAGGGATGGTGGAAGGATGGAGAAACAGAACTGCATCAGAGTAGCACCATCATCAATTTGATGCAGTCACACAATCCATGATGAACTGGTCTATCCATCAGGCATGCAAATGCTGTAATTTAACAAAGTGCACTCTAATGTGAGATATCACTGGCGCGGCTACATACTGTATATCACAAAGCCTGCATACCTCATAAACAGCAAGGTCTATCCCGGCATAGGGAATGATGCCCAGTAAGTTTGGAATGTAGCCCTTGTAGAAAACCCTGACGCCCTCATTCTTCAGGATCTTCTTGGCACAATCGAACATTCCCGAATACTGGCCCGTCTTCCCCAGGGTCAATCTGGTCTTCAATACCTGAAAGAGAAAAAGCACAGAAGAAATTGGTTGAAAGGATGCTTGGGATCTTTGGGGTGTTTTTGCTCAGGCATTTTTCAAAGAGCTCACTTGGTTTCCTTCAAATACACCCCATGAATGAGACAGTGTGATGAGACAGTGATGCCAACAGATGCCTCACCTCCATGGGGTAGATGGCTGTCTGTGCCGTGGCCCCAGCCAGAGAGCCAGCCATAAACCTCTGGTGCGTCTCCACCTTCTTGCCCTCTGACGCCAACAGCTTCTTATACTGCAACAGAAGACACACAAACAGCATGACAATAAATCATCCAAACCCCAATATTTTTGCTGTTGTAAAACTCTGTGATAAATGACCTGAGATGTACAGTATATTACGGTATAAAACGAACTCTTTGGAAGCACTATCCCTTACTTGTTCGTAGGACATAAATTTGATTGCTGTCTCGGGTGCGATCTTTAAGACATTGACTCCGTTTCCTCTCCACAGCGATGTTACACCCCCCTCTTTGATCATCTGCTTGAGGCCTCCTACCAGGCTGATCCGGTTGGACTTAGAGGAGTGAACCTGCAACATGGATAAAGGTTTACAGGATAGTTACACTTCAGTCTACTACTTACTCGTTCCTTTTTGAGAAAGTAGACTACGAGGGAAAGGGTACCGTTAGCTGTTTTCTTTCATAATATTCACCTGCATGAAGACTTTCACCCTGTCCAGAGGGGCAGTTCCAGTGCGGGAGACGGCCCCGGCCATCGCCCCGGCAACAAGCTGCTTCCACCAGCCGCCTGACGCCTTCTCCTCTTCTGTGAATTCATCAGGGATGGCAAGACTGTCACCTAGGTCCAACACCTAGTGAGTAAAGAAGCACACTGACCCTTCCACATGATTTGAATTTATGCACACTGATATGTTTGAACAAACAACAGCATAACTGCTATTGCTAGAGGCCATTAAGAGATATACCTTTGATGAAACAGGTCTTTATCAGTAAGATACAGGCATACCATCTGTTTGTGTGGTTATGACAGATACAGTTCACCAGCCTATTTTGCACTGCACTTCTCCTTTTGAGGTCTATTGTCACACTGATGCAGCAACTAATTTTTTTCAGACTTGCCAAATCACCAGCTGTACACTGGAGAGGGCAACACTTCAACACCTTGGACAAAAGGTCTCAGCAAGAGAGCAAACATATCAGCAACGTAACACACTTCGCTTCAATATGCCTGTGCAATTTACATATATTAAAACATGTGCTATGAGGGAAATGACATACAATAAGGAAATCTATCAAAAACCCTGTGCACTAGATGGCAAACTATTACTGGTAAGTAGAAATGAACAAAGAAACAACAAGCTGAGCTTCTTATCCTTTGGCTAGTGCTGCTTGTGAAATCATAATCACTGTGTGCTAACCCTTGGACTAAGCTGTATCAGATAAACCACATTATTCAGTGTTTTTCCTGAGTCATTAAAGGTATCTGGTGGTGTGTGGTAGCAAGTCTGAATACAACAATTTAAGGAAACGCAGGGGTTTTATGTAGTTAGTTATGTGCATTGCTGTCACTAACCTTATAAACGTACTGGAATGCAATACTATCTGCTTTTGTCATCTAAGATACCACAAATGTGCAGTGCAGCATTTTACCGCATGGTCCATCAAGAGATGTATTGTTTTGCTCAGGATCCAGCAAACACTTTGTGCAGCAGAAGAAGTAACAAACCAGTCAATAATATCTGCAACTGCACACTAACAGGGACAGGAGAGGAGAGGAGAGGAAAGGCAGTGTGGAGGAGTAAACTGGGGGAATGGGAGTGCAGTGCTGTGACCCAAATTATCTTAAGACAGATTGTACTTTCAGTTAAGCAGCTGCCAAAACTGTTGACTGCAGGGAAAATCCACAATATCTGAACACAAAGTCTTAGAGGACATATATTGAATATATATAGGTCATATATTGAAGTCAATGCAATCCACTGCAGTTGCTTGTTTCTGTATCTACAGCATGTGTGAGTGTCTGAGTGTGTGTGTGTGTGTGTGTGTGTGTGTGTCCCATACCGAGGAGTGTTTCCAGTAGCGTATGATGTCATCCAGGTTGTGTGCAGGGTTAAACAGGAAGTGTTCCCTCCACTCGTTCCAGTCCACCATCATGGTGCCATCAATGTCCATACTGAAGAGATGCACAGAAACGTCTTTAACTATGGATTGACACTTCTTACACAATACTTAGCATATTGTGAGCCATATGAAGCTTTCAGAATACACATAAAGCAATACTTTTGACCATGAGGTAGACAGAAACATTGTTACAGCTGACAGAAATGAGGTCAAACCTCTGCAGGATTTTCAGGGAATCCTCTCTGGATATGTCCATGCCCAACTCTGCCAGGGACTGCTTGATCTCAGAGGCATCAATGCGTCCTGGGAGAAAAAAAAAAAGGAGAGAGCTATTGAAAATATGCTGCAATATAAACAGTGAATGGCTTTGTAAACGTTTACTGGCATGTGTCATTATCTGTTCGGATGTGTGCCAAGTATCTTTACACAGAGGCAGCTCCTGAAACAGCTTCACACGTCAGCGCCTACCATCGTTGTTTCTATCCAGACTCTTGAATGTCAGCCGCAGTTTCTTCTCATGCTCTTTCAGGTATTTTGTGAACTCGTTGAAGTCAAGACTCCCATCTTTGTTTTTGTCACCGGACGACACAATTTTCTGTAGAAGAGATGACATACAGTATGCGTTTAGTTCATTTATCCCGTTCAGTATTGCAAGTGCAATTAGTACAGACACACACACATACAGACAGACACTGAAACAAGCACGCAAGGCATTTATGTGAAATGTGCAGGTCGGGACATGAAGCTGGCCTGGCTGCGGCTGCATGTGCGGGACCTCCGTGGCCCTGGGTTTTACCTGTGCAGCACCCTGGCGGAATATGCCCATTGCTTTGAGGCCCGCTCTCAATTCAGCGACATCCACCTTCCCATCTTTGTTGGTGTCGAGCCTCTCGAACAGGTCCTGGTATGTCCTTTGACTATCGGCATCCCAGCACCGGGCATTTGATAGTAAGAACGTCCGTAGTGCCTGATACATTGTAAGAGTGGTGTGGCAGCAGCTCTGTAGCCCAGGATTTGGGGAAGTTATTTATCCATATCGAGACGCAATCATAAGCCCTGCAAAAACAATCGACATTCGTTCGCTGTCGGCATGTAAAGATTTAGGTTTCCGCGTTAGTTTATGTTGCAGCCAGTCCCGTGCAGGAGATAGTCAGAGGGATTTCAGGGGAACTGCAGTGGTCGAGGGCGGAGCAACAAACGCTGCGTAGCCTACTCGCTTTCTACGGAAAAGCAGGAAAGGGGTGAAAACAGGAATGGGTGAAATATCCTTTGCTTCGCAGCGACAGAAGCGAAAGCATGTTCCTGCTTATGTTCCTAGTCGAAACGGCAAAGTCTTTAATCTATCAGTTGCCCTTTGTTCTATGTTATACTGCAGAGGAAATGTAGGCTAATCTCTTTATCGAAAAGGATGTGACATGTCTTGAAACACACAGTGTCACATTTCATGCAGCGCAATACCTTTTCAGAACAGTAGAGGGCGTTATTAGGCTATATTTCACACGAAGGTAGCTGCTGACAGTAGTTCCTAAAACTGAGGTCCGGGGACTCCCAGGGGTCATTGAGGAGGCTCCAGGGGGCCCTCAGCAAAATGAGGAACAGTTTACTTACACTATGGACGTCAGCGCAGTAAGTGAATGCATTTCCCTTTTCCCACTGTTTCCCCCCACCTACAGTAGAAAGTTAGATCATTCTGTACCAATTCATATTTACATATTTAACAATTAACAACATAAATATTTACAGATGCGGTTTGTTGGGACAGGATCTTAACTAGTGGTGGTCCAACGTGGATCTGTTTGAGCTCCTTCACATGAAAAAGACTGGGACCATCCGACAAGGACAGACTAAATATTTTGAAGATTTTCAAGATGTAAAGAGAATGAGTTGAAATGATAATAGTATAAAATGAACTTATAAAAACTTTAACGAGTTTATAAAATTAGTCTCATTCATTGTCCATAGATTATTACTTACATATTATATGACAGATTACTGGGGCAATTATTATTATTATCATTATTACTACTACAATTATTATTGCTTTGAGAGAAAGTTCACAAATTTACTGACTGTTGTCACCATTGAATAACATATGCATATTTACAAAGATATTCAATAACATGAACAAAGATTAGGCTACATAAAATGTATGTATTCAACACTAGGCCTGTAGTTTCGGTTTAGTTTAGTTTAGTCCACAGATAAAAAATTTTTTTTAAAAAATAGGCTACATATTTTGCAACCGGGTTTTTTCTATGTTGTCATCAAAATCTTTGCTTGTCTTACATTTCCTACAGGTCACGGTCTGTGAGATACACTGGATGATATCCCCTTTTTACTCAGTTCTATTTTTTTCCACGCACTTCATCATTCTGGTGAAGTGAAATTCTGATCATTATGGTCACAGGAATATTGTCAGGGAATTATGGGAGCTTTTCACTCCTTATTAGTTGCTAGTAATGTTGGAAACGTATTGTAGCCTAATAGCCTATAATTTAGGAATTGGACCTTATTGTAGCCTACTCGCCGTAGGCGCTGTGAATGCCTAAAGTGTGAAACCCTATAGTATGTAGTGAAATATTAATCTCAATTCATGTTAACACTGACTAGTTTAGTTTTTTGAACATGCATGGCCGCAGTATTTCTGTTTTTTCATATGCAGCTGCAGCTCCCAATCAAACGAGGGAGTTTGCTTCACGTCACGTTGTGTTTGGGCCGTCAGAGGAAGGGCAGCGGTTTGAACTTCGGATCTTCTGCGGAGCGACACGGCAGCAACAGCTGAGTGAGCAGCGCTGACGGGACGGAGCACAGACGGAGCGGAGAAAGTGTACAGCTGTCTGTCACATTCACAACTCAGGACTTTCTTCTGAGCCAGTCACACACGTTAGGCTACATACAATGTCTTTCATTCTAATGAAGAAGAAGAAATTTAAATTCAAAGTAGACTTCGACTTGGACGATCTGTCATCGATTCCTTTCGTCAACGGGGTTTTATTCTGTAAAGTTAGGCTGCTAGACGGTGGCTTTGCCGAAGTGTCTTCTCGGTAAGAACCAGTACTATTTATAGTAGCTAGCTAGTTCACGCTGCTTGCTAATTCGAGTCAGCTAGAGTTAATGCAGTTAAACTGATTTTGATTTTGGGCATTTCTATTTGTTATAATGTAGCCTTTCAGTATTATACTGTTTTCTTTGGGCATCTGTTGGGCATCTTTTGATTATTTTGCTTCTTTACTGGCCACAGCTAGGCATTCATTGGCATGTCAATGTAGTTTACAATACAGTAACTAACTAGTTAACGTTAAGTATCCTAACTAGCTACTACCAAGCTAGGAACTCTCCATTACCTCTGACAATTGAAGTAGAAGTCCTGTAGCATGCCATAAGCCAGTACAGGTCGTGATTTACAGTGATTTTAGAAGAGCCAAGAGGCGTTGTTAGAAACGAAACGAAGCAGCAGTGAAAAAGCAAAATTTGTTTAATTGATAAGCATTAAATAGTTGATTTTCTTCCACCAAGCAATGTAGTTCCTCTACAGTTGCTAAATAAATTGGTTGCTAAGCGTCACATGAGTAGCCTACTGACCTAATAAAAGTGATGATTTTCGGTTAGCGCATTAATATTTCAATTAACTGTTATGCGGTCACAGGTGTGACTTCAAACGTGGCTCAGCCAATCAGAGCTGAGGGTCGAAATTTACCAAAGATCCTTGTTGGGATCGTTATGGCTTCCATAGACCATAGTGGGACTAGTGGGAATTTGTGCCAGGTTAATTTTATTTCTCATTAATTTGTATGTTATGTTTTATTGTATCGATCCGTTAGTCCTATTCATGTGTTATGACAATGTCAAGTGACCAAGCCCAGAATTCCCTTCCATTGCAAAGGAGCATACATAGGCTACAGAAGTCGATCCCCTTTTGGCCAATGATTGTAACTACTTTTAGCACTTAAATGAGTCACTCTGGAAAAACGGACACACAGCTGTAGTACATCCAACCGCTAACCGTTGTCATTCCCTCACATGACTTTGCCATGGTAACTGCCTGTATTTACAAATATGTAAACACACTATTCTTACTTTTACCCTGCTCCAACCACAACTTTTTCTCTCTAGAATAGCCTGCAGGCTTATAGTCAGTTTGTTTATGGCGTGATTAGTGTATGAAAATGCTTCTTACAGCTAATTCATAAAATATCTGTTAATTTTGTCAAACCAATGATGAAATTTGAGTGTAATATAGCTAAGCAAAATATTTGAATTCTCTCTTGCAGAAGTTGACTCCATCAAATGGAGAGCTCTGGCATGCACCATGATAAATGGCAGCTTTTTGAGTGTTTGGTAAGCCAGTGTGTTTGGGTTTGTGTGTGTAGCTCAGCTGTATCCTTCAATGTGTTTCTCTCACAGGGAGCCAGTGCAAGCTAACTGTGTGCGCTGGAAGAAGAGATTCTCTTTCATGTGTAAGATGAGTGCCAATGCTGGGACAGGTGTACTAGACCCCTGTGTGTGCCGGGTGTCTGTGCGTAAGGTACGGTAGGACATGTTGATGGCTGTCAAGCTCTGTTTTGTTGACACTACAAGCACGCATACATATTGCAATAGCTACTTTTCCACGGCAGATTCAATGCAGTTAAGTGGGGCTTGCATGTGCTAGACTAAGAAAATGTTTATATTAAAAAAAAAGTCACTAAAGCACTATTTAATTATTTGAAACTGTAGCACAGTTGACAAGTAATTTCTATAGACAATGTTTATGATACTAGGAGTAACAGAAGCTTTGGTGAAAACAATGTGTGAGATAATAATGAAACAGGAAAACGTAAGCTCACTAATTTTGGTGTTTTGTCATTTTAGGAAATGAAGGGTGGAAAGACTTTTGCAAAGGTAATATTTCTTTTTTGAAGTCTGTAGGCTGGCATTTGCTTTGTACATACACAGTAGCTGAAGTGCAAGAGGCCTATTAGAACATTATCATTAAGTTAATATGATAACAGTCAGCCTCAAAGTGCCCTTGCAGGCCTTCTTTGTTAGGCGAGTCTGTTAGTCAAGAATGTTTTTATTGCCAGTTTCCGGCTTTGGTTACTGATTGAAACATTGGTAAATCAAAACCTTTGCTACGTTAAACAATAACATTCACAGATAAGCTGGCCAGCAAACCCAACAATTAGGTTATCTGACTTCTCAGGTATTGCAGCTCCCATCTAGGCCATGTACTGTATGTTCCCTATGACCTGAACTGGCCAGGTGTTACTCAATTGTAGATTGATTGATGTAAAAATAGATCATCAATGCTGACTTGACAGCCATGAGATCATGTGTAAAAAGGCAACTAGCAACTACTGACTCAGTATAATCTATATTTAACCAATTTGAACTGAGGGCCAAATAGTTCAAACATAGTCAATCTCTTGTAACCCTGTGCAGCTGGGCTTTGCCGACTTGAACCTGTCTGAGTTTGCTGGGTCTGGCAGCACCACACGGCGGTGTCTCCTAGAGGGATACGACACCAAGCACACCAGACAGGACAACTCCATCCTCAAGGTATGGTGGTGAGGCTTCCCACACAGCTCCTCAATCCTCCTTTAAATGCTGCAGGAAATGTTTGCCGAAGGAGTCTCTACCACAAAGGCTCTGCCCTGGTACAGTCAAATGATTTATTGTGACATGTAGGCTATACACCATTTAAAGTCACAGAATACATAGAAGAGTACAGGAATACAAGAAGAAAATTATACTTTTTAGCATACCAGGGCAAGCATACCACCTAGGCCATGGAAACAGTGAAGCGTTGTTAGCAACCCAACTATGCTGCCCCCAAGCAAGTAACCAGTTGGTGAGTTCACCAGTAGCAGTAAACACTCTGTAGCTAGGGAAATGGATACCAGGAAGTTGGATGCATGGCATGGATGTAATGGCTGTATACTTGTGATATAAGGCATGTTTGAGCCTGTGATCTATAAACTGCCTGAGCCATGGAAGTGAATTTAAAACATGTGGAGGCTCCTCCTGGGGCACAGACCTAGAATCAGGTTACATCTAACCCTGACCCTAACCCTACATTTCCCAAAATCTAACCCCTAACATTACAAAGTAAACAGCAACACCTGAAGGAAAATGGCATGTGCTCAGGTACAGCTTGTGTAGCCTACAGCTCTCATTGTTATTCTTCTCATCTCTGTTACAGGTTGTTATCACCACACAGCTAATGTCTGGGGACCCCTGTTTTAAAACGTAAGAACTAATTCTCATCCTCATTCATCCATTCTTTTTTATTACTCAGCTTTAAAGTCTGAACCTTTTATGAATTTAAAATATAACCGTGGTGGTGAAACTTAGAACAAAGGAAGTGTAGGCTTGTCTGTTACACTATTTATACACTGTGCAGTGTGCAACCACAACATTCTACTTGCTTTAGGTATGATAGTCTCCATCTAGCTTTGCCACAATCTGCTTAGAACCGTACCCACATAGGAAACTGTCTTCCACACATCCTGTCTGCCATAAAATTGAAACAGACTCCACTGTCTGAAACACACCCCACTGTCTGATGCTAATTGACATTGACAGTGTCAAGATTTTTATGTCATCTAGTGCCATTGTGTTGATGAAATCTTAAGGTGATCTTATCAGAGAGCTAATAAGGTCACACCCAGGTACTAACCTGCCCGGCCTCAGTTGTGACTCATGACTGATATGGGATCAGCTCAGCCCTAAATGTAATTATTTTGAGGAAAACATGATGTAACAGCACACTCCTGGCAAAGCTTAGACAATGTGCGTATGGCCACGCCTTCACTTTCCTCCCCTTACACAGTCTTTCTCCAAACTCATTCACGTTCCACTCCCTCTCAGTAAAACACACTCCGTTGCCTAGCAGACGCCTAAACCAAAGTGTAAACCAAAGGATCGCCTAGTCATCATCCTAATCATCCCGCGGAGTGTTACTCATTGTGTGTTGAGGATGCACAGCAGAGCTCAGTGGAAAGCCTCAGATGACGTTCCTGCACTCTTTCTCACTGTCTGTCTGTCACTCTGTCTCCCCCTCCACCCACTCTCTTCAGAGTTTAAGCTAGCAACTCAGGAAATCACACAGGATGTTTCTAATTAAAATTGCCATTCGGTTTTAGTAGACAATTTCCACTTATAGATGCTGTATATTAACCAATTTGATAAAAGAGACTTGTGGCTTTGTTGTCTGCTTAGCGATGTATTAAAATGTTTGCAGTTTAGCCGTTACACATTGTTGATAAAGTTATTGAAGGAGCTCTTTAACACCCAATGATACAATGAATAGTCTGCTGCTAAATAAGTCCACTGCTTACTGTGTTCCCTTTGCAGTCCCCCATCCACCGCCATGACCGTGGGACTCCCACAGGCCGAGGCAGAGTGTCTCCTTGAGGACAGAAAGGGAGGAGACATGCACATATCCCATTCTGTCACTGGTATGTACATACAGTGAACCCTATGATCAAAAAACAATGCATTTCTTCTTCTGTTGATGTATGACAGGTTTTTTTAAGCCCCTTGAGACATGCTTGTGATAAAGAGCTATATAAATAAACATGACTAGACTAGACTAGACTGTTCCTCACAAGGATGGCACACCTTTGATTATATTTCTTGACTTGATTCTGTAAAGAAATTGTTTTGACAAGGTTCTACAAAGAACCATTCTTCCTGAGGTACCATGAGTAGCCATGAACAGTTTATACATAACCATTTTTTTTAAACAAAATCTGGTCCTATCTTGAATCTCAACAAAACAGATTTTTGCTAGAGCCTCTCAATGGAAAGGGTCATGAAAGGGTCAGCAAAAATGAATCCTCTAGGGTATCACTTTGAAGAACCAATATTGCCTCTGAATAGCTGTTTCTTTTTAACAGTGTATGTATTCTTCTCCTTATGTTTTGATCATGAAGCCTGCAGATAGGAGCTTTCATACTGCGTGGGTGATAGCTAGATCTGATGCTCTGTTTCTTCCACTTAGAGACTCCAGGGAAGTCTGCATCCGTCCCAGAAGAGCTGGTAGCCTATGGTCACTCTAGAACATCCAGCTATGCTAGTCAGCAGTCAAAAATCTCAGGTACACACAGGCACACACACACACACACACTTACTCATTTTCTTCAAAGAAAGACAACATTATTATCATACAGGTCATAAATATAACCTGTCACATAGTGTTATTTTCTCCTTTCCCATAGGTTACAGCACAAATCACTCGCGGTCGTCCAGTTTAACTGAGCTGAGCCACCGGAGAAACCCGTCAGGAGGTTCTGCCTCCACAGGCATCGGCAGCATTCTGGAGCCCAGCGAGGGGGAGAGGGGGGGGAGGGAGAGCAGGTCCTCACCCCCAGTCTCTGCCACCTCTCTGCATGCGCCTGAACGCCCCTCCACCCCTGCCAAGACTCCGAGGTAATACACACACTCACACACGGGGTCAGAAATTAACACTCGCCAAGAGCTAGCGCTGGACGGTAACTTTTGAGATGATAACGTTTGAATGCCTCATGTATACAGTTTTTGGTATTTGCCTGTTCTCAAACATCAAAATTCCTCTTCAGAATGCTCTCTTGTAAGTTGAAGTCTACTACACTTCATGTTGAATTACAAATTCGATCCATTGTATAAGTGAGTGAGCAAGTTTTAAATCAATACACCAGTTTACCAGCCGTTGGTAGGGGAGCCAAACAGTTACTTTCAGGCATGCATGTACATACAACTTTTCTGCCATGGCTAAGCAGTGGATGTCACAGATTTACTATTTAGCATGCACAACAAGAAAAAAACATTGCTGACAGAGTTCTGTATTAGTAATTCGTATGGGAATTTGTGTAGATAATATCCGTCATGTAGAAAACACAAAAGTTAACATATTTTGTTTGGCACAGATGGCTATGATAGAAGATATGCACTGCTTTATAGTGATTGAAAAATGATATGGACAGACCTTAATAATGTAAAACATGCATTTAGATTCTATACAAGCTCTTTATATCATGAAATGACCAGCAATTTTCTCTTATTTAATGTAGACAAAACAGAACTATTGTTTTTATTTCTTTTACCTCTTCTCCCTTTTTCTTTTTACATGAATCTCTATACAATTGTTTTTAATCTTTGCAAAGTGTGTTAAAACCTTGTTATAAACAAACTCGAACCTCAGGAGACATACCATGTTTCCATATCCCACACCTTTCATTGTATTGTTTTATTATGGTGTTTCTTACGAAGCACATTTTCTGTAATGTACCAGCTCCTAACCTTTCTGCTTTTCCATTAGACATCCTGTAAAGCAGAACTCTATGGAGAATCAGCTGAAGAGAGTTGACGCCACTAGAGTGGATGCTGATGACATCATAGAGAAAATCCTGCAGAGCCAGGATTTCAGCCATGGCTTCTTGGACTCCAGTGCAGAGGGTGAGTACACCTCGTCCTTAACTTGGTGGACTTTGAAGGTTCGCTCAGGATATTACACCATTGCTGGCTATGCATAAGCAAGTAGCAAATAGGCTGCATGTAACAATATAAGGTTGTTTCCAATTAAGATTGGCCAAATATCTTAACTATAAAAATAAATATTATTACATCACACAAAAAAGAATGCCTACTTGTTTGTTGATGGGATCAGATGATTTAAGGTGTTACTGGTTTCAAAACACGGTAATGGTTCCTGGCCATTCCTTTCAAACAGTCTTCAGTATCCCCAAAGCAAAATTTACCCAAGGCTCTTAATACAATTCAAAGATGGGTCAGTATGATTTAATGACAATTTGTTGTTTATGATTACAATTGTTTGTAAGTTGTCATAATTAAAAAGCCACCTTTCGTATTTGATTGCAATGTCACTTGCTCCCACAAAACTTAGATAATAGGCAACTTTGTATAGCCTACTACGCTGATAGGCATACATTTCTTATTAAATCAGACTTTAACTTGGGGCGTCTAGCCCTTGCGAATAAAATGGGATATTTTGGTCTTGTATTGCAATCTTTGTAAATTTGGGCTTGAGTCCAATTGAAAGGACTTTAGCTTGGACCTATACTTAAGTTTATTTGATTAACAATTAGAAAGATTATGTTGCATTCCATATCTGTGGATAACACAAGGGCAGTTTAACCTCACTGATGGCTCCTTAGCTCAGCACACAATGTTGCTGCCATGTCAGACTGCACTGGCCTTTACCCAAGAGTTCATTTAGAGGACAGGAAAAACAGTTGTTCATTTTCGTTGAGTAATGGGGGCTCTCTCCCTCATTCCTGAGATTGAGCTTGCAAACTTTTGGCATGGAAGTAAATTTTCTGCTAGTATTTCTCAGCTACCTCCACAAATTTTCGTCAAGAGATGCAAGATTCATGGCTGCAACAGCTTTTTGTCTGCTGTCTGCCCAGCCTCCCTACAAAGTGCCCCTGTCAATAGTCATTTATTTTTAGATTGCCTAGCAACTAAGTGTGAGCCATTTTCACAGCCAGACACATTGATTGACGGTATCCTAATTTGTGATTTGTGTGTGTGTGTATGTGTGTGTGTTGCTACAGAGGAGGGGCTCAGCTTGTTTGTTGGTCCTGGTGGGAGCACAGCGCTGGGAAGCCAACACACTAGGTGGGTGTGATTACGTAACTTGTGGAACGTGGGTGCCACACGGCAGGCGTTCCCCACAAATATGGGGACTGCCAATATCTGATGGTGATAAAATGTTTCTATCTCTATTCAAAGGCAAAACTGAACTTTTTTGCTGGTAAATGGTGATATTGAAAATGAATCTTTGACTGTAATAACCAAATTGCTGGTCTCTATGTTGTACGTCTTTAATATGTAAAATTTCACACTGTGATATTTTCATTATAGGAGATTGTGTTCATTGTAAGAAAAAAATGCATGCAGCACAGCCAGATCAGATAACCACCCTCATCTCCTGTCATGTAACACATTGTGGCCTTCTCTTTCAGGGTTGCAGCTGGGGCCTATGAGCAGGTGGTGATCAAGCGCTAGGCTTTGGAAAGCATGTGTTCGTCAGAAATGGTGCCACATATACACTGATGTGATAGGGGGTTAAACAGAGGGGAGCTGGAGAGGCAGGGGAGGTGCCATTAGTAATTGTTCCCACATCGCTCCAGGAGGCATCATCTCTCTTACGCAATCCCTCTACGTCTGACCTACAGCGTCTGGAACAGGAGAGCTCCCTGGTGTTCAGAAAGTGGAGTTGAAGGCCACATTTCTGGAACATTTTGGTAACTGAGATCATCGGTATATTAACGTGTTTCTGTTGTTCTTCAGTTATGCCTTGTGTTCAGTGAAAGCCAAGGCAATAGCACCATAATTCTCATAATCCTTTCCACACTCTCCCTCTCTCATTGACATTTGAGCTGTTAGGTCTCCACCACTTATCTCTGTAAATTATTATTATTAAGTACCTAAAAAAATATCCAACATGCTTTTAGTCTGGAAGGTTTGCATTTTGTTTCACCATTTTGCTGGTATCATAAATGGTTTTGTTAGTATTTATTTAGTAAAATAGGTGGGGTATGATACAGTTGCAGCTGACAAAGGATGGGAAAGTGCTGGTACCATTTTTCCTATGACTTTAAACTAATGACTAAAGAGTTGAACATATCAGAGATAATATCACCATCCTCCACTGGTGTTGTTCTCTTAAAAACAGAGAGAAATGACAAGTCACGATGCAGGGAATGTACAGTATATAAGGACAGTATATTAGGGGACAATCACAGACAACCACCAGACTGCTTGGCTCACTATGATGATGTGATGAGTGAAGAGGCAAGAGTGACTAAGGTGGGTGGGGGTGTGGGTGGGTGTCAGGAAGAGGTGAGGGCAGGTAGAGGCGAGTGTGTCCTTTCAGACCAATACACACAAAGTGATTGTAGTTTATCAGTGTGGGAATTTAGGTTCCATCCCCTCAGCTAGAATGATTAGAGCACCTTTGCTTGTCGTTATCTCAATCCCAATACAGATAAACAGCTCTGTTCACCTGGCTGTGAGCATACACACTGAGTGTTTGTAATGTCTGAAGAGGTAGGGGACAGAAATAAGATGCCTATTTTTACAACAAGAAAGAGCTCGGAAGTTGGCTGCATTTAAAATATGAGACTTGTTTCAGCCAAGGAACAAAAACATCAAATAGTCTACAGAGATCTGAGACTGTCAAATACTGTCAAGTGCCATATTGTTTTTTTATTTTGTGTCTTGGAAACCACACACTTGTGTGTGTGTGTGTGTGTGTGTGTGTGTGTGTGTGTGTGTTGGGGGGGGGGGGGGGGGTGTTGTTTTCAAAGTGAAAAGGACTACATTTATTTTTAAAACTGAAAGTTCACTGTGTAGTTAAAGTTATATTTTTCACCAGTGCAAAAGTATATCCAGTGTATAAGCAATAGTTAATGTATTGAAACAGAACAGTTTCTGTAATGAAAATGGAAGTTGAGCCACACTTATTCTAGAAATATTCTAGCAGGAGTGCTGCTGTGGTTCAGTGGGTTTTGGTTCAAACCCGGTGACATTCTAAGATCGAGGCTGGCTCTCGACCTGTGTTGTATGTGATCCCTTCCCTTCACCATTCACTACCAAATCAATTGAGAATTCCATAAACTTGTTTGGAGAAAAGTTTTTTAGTCAGGCAAGTCACTGGTGTTGAAGTCCATGTGTCATTGGTGTTCAGAATTGTTCTCAGATGTTGAAAGACTGTTGATTGTTGCATATTTCTAATCACTCAAAGGCCAATGCTGTAAATAAAAAGTGCATTCTGGAGAACGCTTTTTTCTTTTCTTTTTCTTGTGCTGCATTTCATAGTACTCTTTTGGCAGACATGGGTGCATGCATGATTCTCAAGGAGAAACTCCTCTAGGCCTAGTTGTCATAGTGAAATAAACATTTCCCCCCACTTCAGGTAAACACAGTCTATCATCATGCTGCACAGAAGCCAAGACTGTCTTGGGCCAAGAGTATACAGGTGTTCCTTCCAACCAATCACTATACCAGGTGATTTCACTAATTAGCTGCTCCCTTCCTGCTTGAAAGTGTGCTAATGGGTGTAATCAGCTGGTGTAGTGTTTGGCTGGAAGGAAAACCTGCATACTCTTGGCCCTCCATACATGAATAGACACCACTGGACCAGACTGCCAGTGGCTGCTTGTTATGGCCTTGATGTATTAGCGGCAACCACTATTCCCAGCATCCTATTCTTTCCTAACCTTGACCAAACGCTAGGCTACTTGTTTAAAAGACTGGTCAAATGATGGAGTTTAAAAAAAAAAGAGTTGGCCCTAATTTAGTGGGTTATTTTGAAAATTGTAGAGACTTCCGGTTATTTATGTCAGTAACCCAGTTACTGACATATGTTCCATGAACAGCAGCAGCAATATTTGACAATATCACTTCCGGTTATGCAGGCAAAGCACATGTACCTTTCAAAATAAAATTCCACTGAGGACGTCGGTGTGAAAAGCAAATCAAATTAATAATTAATGACAAATACATTTATTAGCTGTGTTTTTACATACACTAAAATTTCAATGTTTCATTATATATTAGCAGGGTATATACTGCAGGTATATATTTGTTTTTTTGTGTTGACAAATACAATTTAAACCATATGTACGTAAATGCCAGCTTTTATTTTCAAAACGACTGAACATGAATGGCCCCGGCAGTTGACGTTGGTTGACGTTGGTTTACGTGCTCTCGCTGTTGAATGACGCACAAGTTACGTTCAGCAGCGGCCAGTACACTGCACCACCGTTGTGGACGGTCCTACTTCGTTACAGCACTTTATAACGACGGCGGGAAGTTGTCGCCGTTAATTTACCTCCACATCTTCAGTAACTGTCGAAACGGTTAACGATCGAAGATTTAACATTGGATATTGATGGGGTTCTAATCGAAAATACACTTACTGTGGAAACTAAGGTTAGCGGCGTGGGATTCAGCCATTATGGCTAACGTCGGGAACCAGCAACAAGCACAGGCCGTTAGCAAGCCTGCACCAGGAAAACATGGAAATGTATTGCCCCTATGGGGTAACGAAAAGACTATGAACCTAAACCCTATGATTCTCACCAATGTGCTATCCTCTCCATATTTCAAAGTTCAGCTGTATGAACTAAAAACCTACCATGAAGTCGTGGACGAAATCTATTTCAAGGTAACATATCTTCTTGGCTAATGCTAACACGCTAGCTAGATAACGTTAACCTCAACCCAAATGCTAAAACAAGCTAATTGTTAGCACGTTGGCTGCATTCGGTGAATAGCTAAGATGATTCGGTAATGGTGACCAGATAGCGGTAGTTAGCTAACGTTAATTATCGGAAAGGAACTCAACGAGTAGGGATATTTGCGTATTACAGCACACAATTTTATGAGTACTAACGTTAGCTTAACCAAACAAGGTTGGCTTAAGTTAGTAAGGCTAATATAAAACAGTCTGAGCTATCGCACGTTAGATATGGCTAAATGAAATTAACTTAGATTGAGTTGTCCAGCGTTATTTGAAGTAACGTCCTGTTTGTAGCTTGAGATCGCTAGGTTGTTAGAGGAGGTTTAGGCTATCGATAGATTGGCATTTTTGTGCAAAAAGCACAAAAGTTATGCAAGATGTTGTCAGGGAGATAAACAGTCTTCACGTTGCTTGGTGTGGATAGTGATAGTTGTGGTTGGGCCGTGCAGCCAGATGTCTCAAGCTAGCTAATGAGACTCTCTCCGTCCACACAGGTGACTCACGTTGAACCATGGGAAAAGGGAAGCAGAAAGACTGCGGGCCAAACTGGAATGTGCGGAGGGGTAAGTTAGAAGTACGTGCTTTTTGTCTTCCCCGCGTTTTTCTCTTTCAAGTAACACATAAACATGAATAACTATCTTAAGCCCTGCCTTGATGTTGTTTCAAAACAAAGTATGGTAGCCAAGGCCAGATCACTTGTGTAATTTCCAAGTAGGGATAAATTGCCTATTTCAACCGTAATTAGGACACTGAGGTCCTCAAGTATTGTTATCAACAAATGGTCTGCCATTAATTACAGCCTAGCTGCAATTCATGTGCTTGTGAGGTGGCTAACAAATGATTATCTTGTCTTCATCCTTGTCAGGTGCGTGGAGTCGGGACTGGTGGTATTGTGTCGACTGCTTTCTGTCTTCTGTACAAACTGTTTACCCTCAAGCTGACCCGCAAACAGGTGATGGGTCTGATCACTCACACAGACTCTCCCTACATCAGAGCACTTGGCTTCATGTACATAAGGTATGATGCTTTTGTGATGGGAGTAGATTGTCATGAGAAATGCAAAGATTTTGTATTTTACCAGCTATTTTGCAGTTGTTGATAAAGTCACTTTGTTTTAATGGTTGAATTACGTGCCCATTTTAAAAGATGTCAGTGTTTTCAGAATATCACATTACTGCAGGTTAATCTTAGTGCAAGGCCTTAAATCTCAAATACATTTTAATAAAGCTGTACAGATTTAACAGATGATAATGGATAATGGCCATGTTATACTTAGCAATGGAAAATTTAATTGTAATGTTTTAGTTGCTCCTGCTGCAGGTCTATATGTGTTTAGGGACACTTTCCTTCTAAGTTGCATCCCAGCTTTTATTCAAAAGCTCATTCAAAGTTTTACTTTAAAATGTTGTACATATTAATCTCACTGCATGTCTAAAAATCCCTACATGAAGTGTCACTGGAAGAGGTCTTGAATCATAGTGGAAGCTCCTGTTATCATATTTGAAATCAGTGGCACATGCAAACATGGTTCCTTCATTGGGGTGCTGACATTGTGCTGTCTTTTGCTGTTTTTTGTTTTGAAACAGATACACCCAGCCCCCCCCAGATTTGGTGGAATGGTATGATGGCTTCCTGGATGATGAGGAGGTATGTCGCCACGGGTAATAATTTAATGTTTCTTTCTCTTCAGTAAATATACAGTAGTCACATGACACATGTTTACAATCTGCCCGTTTCCCCCCGTTGTGATGCTCATAGCTGATTTTTCACCTTTGCCTTCATTTGGCTTAATTGTCCCCAGTTTTGTCCTCTAAACTTGAGTAGCTAGGTTACTTGCTCACTGCTGTGCTGCTGGTTATTATCAGGGTAAGTATATATGATTCAGAGTAAATCTTTTAGTCTAATGTGATCTCAAGGCATGCCCTCTGTTTTTTTTCACAAGATTTTATCAGGACTTGTTGCACAAAACAATATTTCAAATAAATTCCAATTGGAGCCTCAATACACAGCCCACAGACACAGTATAACACATCTCACATTTTGTGACATGAGCCTGTTATGTTTTCTTTATATATCATAAAAAATAATCTGACTCCCAGGCTGTGCAACCAGGCCTTCTTTCATGTTCTGTTGCAATATATTTGAACTGATCTTATGACATCCTACCCAACTGGTTAATTCCCCTGTTCTTTTCTTTAGATGCCCATTGTGCAGCAGGTGAATTGGATATTGTATCTCAGCACTGTTGGTTTGCGTGTGTGAGTGCAAAGCGGCTGTTCTCTACCATATGAAGTTGATTACTGTTCAACTGGTGTGCACTTACCTACCTGCTCCGATCTGTGCTTACACTGTGGGCAATTATTTTTCCACATACTGGCCTGAATAGTTCATTTTGCTGAAGAGAGATTGAAGAAAGAAGCCAAGGCTTCTCTCTCCTTGTCCCTTTGACACAATGAAGATGCGTCTCAGTGTTCTTAGATACTGCTCTCCCTTCCCTTCATTTCTGGTTTTAAATTACAGGATGGATGGAATCACTTTGAGAATATGCTATATATTTTTTAAACTGAAGATGTGGAGGAAAGGGGGAAAGATATTTCTGAATGTTTTAAACATGAATAATTTTTTGCTTGATTGGTGGAGCTCACTTTGTAAATACAGACTCCTGGGACCGACAGACAGTTTAGATGAGGCACACTTTTTTTTGTCATTTTTATACTTTTCCTCTATTTAGAATCAGCAGAATTAAAGCCAGGCACATTTGATATTTGAGAGATTAAGCTAGATGAACAGAGGTGAAGGTTCAGTACTTGGTCATCACAAATTACTTTTTGATCTAAGGCAAGCATTGATTATAAAAGCAAATAGGTTTGCCTTGCCTGTGTGTGCTAATTATGTTTGCATGGCTCTTCCCCACCCATTGTCTCTAGGAGCTAGATGTGAAGGCAGGAGGCGGCTGTATGATGACCATTGGAGAGATGCTGCGCTCCTTCCTGACCAAGTTGGAGTGGTTCTCCACCCTGTTCCCTCGTATCCCAGTGCCTGTGCAGAAGATGATTGACCAGCAGATGAAGGCCCGGCCTCGGAAGATTCCTCAGAAGGAGCCGCAGGAGGAGGAGGAGGTGGCGGCGGCGGCGGCAGCGGCCACGTTCACAGGGGCAGAGGCAGCAAGGCCAGGGGAACGCCGCCGCTCCAGGTAGCGCATTAAATGATTCCAATTCTTATCCTCAGATGGTCTTTTATACAACCTACACCTTTTCAGATTTCAAGTTTTCTAGTAAATTGTAGCTAATAATACCCTTTTTGCCAGGAGCCCCAGACGGACACCAAGCCCCAGAAGATCCCCTAAACGGTCAAGGAGCAGGAGCCACCACCGTGAACGGGACCGCCACGGCCCCAGCTTTGACCGTGAGCTGGAGAGGGAGCGTGATCGGCAGAGGAAGGAGAGAGAGGGCAGGGACCGGGACAGAGATAGAGACAGAGAGAGGGAGAGAGGGGAACGAGGAGACAGGGAGAGACGGCGGTCCCGTAGCGCAGACAGAAATCAAGACCGGCGAGAACGTCGAAGAAGTCGCAGTGGCAGCCGGGAACGAAGGAGCGAACGTAGAGACAAAGAGAGGGATGGGGGGGATGACAAGAGCAGGAGGAAGGACAGGGATCATCACAAAGACAGGGGCAGCGACAGGGAGAGGTCCAGGGATAAGAAGAGCAGGGGAGAGACGGACGAGAGGAGACACAAAGATGACAGGGAGAGGCACAGGGAGGAGAGGAAGGCCAAACGCTCCAGCCGGAGTAGAAGCAGGGAGAGGAGGCACAAAAGCGGTAGAACAGAGGGAGGAGAGGAGAAGAGCAGGAAAAGGGAGCGCAGCCACAGCAGGGAGAGGGACAGGGACAGAGATGGAGAACAGCGTTCTCACAAACGTAGTCATAGCAAAGAGAAGAGCCATCGTCAGCGAGAGTCCAGTAACGACCGCGGTAAACATGAACGCCGAAGGAGCCAGAGCATCGAGAAAATGTCCCCTTAGAGCAATACCAACTTCTACTCCTGTGTTTCTTTTCTTTCTCTTTTTCTACTTGATTGTCTATTCTGTCACTTGTGCTGAAGAGATCAAATGTTAGCACGACAAACATCGGGAATTGTCTTCTTTGGCCAATGTAATGTTGCTTTATGTTGATCTTTTTCTGACTTTCTCACTCCCCTTTAGACCATTGTTAGTCTTCACCTGAGATTTGAAAAGTATGGCATTTTAATTTTCTATGGTTCATTCTTTTTCTCCCAGGACGTTATATGGCGTTGTACATAATGAGTCTGAGAATGTTTTAATCCTCTAGGGCAGTCTGCAAAGGGGAATTTTTACCACACACTGAGCCCTGCTTGTGCTGTGTTTGGGTTATTGCTCTGTTGCATTTTGTTTTCTAATAAAACACTTTTACGGAAGGACACATCAGTTTGTTCTTTACTTTCATGAGAGCAACGACATCCGGAAGTACAAAATAATGCCAATGTTCCCAACAGAAAGTGATCTGTATGTTAAAGGAATAGTTCGGTATTTTGAGCCCTGGGCCCAAATCATGTTTTCCGTCATGATCCCTACCATAACTTCGGTAGCCGCCCCTCCTACTCTACTCCAATAGAAACCTAGGGGCATATGCGACAGTCTTTGAAAACTATGATAAAATTTTTGCAAAACACGACGCTCACAGTGTAATCATACTGGTGTCAGTATGTTATATTGAATTTTTTTTATAAAACCGAGCTTTTTTCTAAAAGATGCGCTATCTTCTAAGCCGGTGTAAGCATCCACGAGAGCCAGAAGAATCAAAAATAACTGCTGACAGAAAGCTTGGTTTTGTACAATTCTTTCAAGATAACATACTGAGATGAATGACTGAATGGACTCTGTTGGAAAAAAAAATCTGAAAAATGCACCAATGACTTTTGATAGTTTTATTCAAACTTTATTTGAGAATATTTTCCATATTAAATATACATTTGTAATGGCAAAAAGTAAACATTCTCTGTAGTTGTAAAACGCTGCCTTATATATTACTTTTTAAGACAGCTATAACATTTACAAAAGTGAATAAAAAGGATAAAAAATGTAAAAAGTATGAAAAAATCACAGATATAAAATATTTGAACCTCTTACCCAACAGCAAACAATGAAAATGTATTTCAGGAAAAGTTTTTTTCACAAGCGTAGAACAGAGGAAGTTAGAAATTCTTCACCTGGAAGACACCTACGCCTAACTTCAGATGAGGATATTGTCAAATATATGAATACCCTGTAGTTGTGTTATCAGTGGCTAGACTTGCAACAGTCCTACAATTCCAGTTTTCCTTATACAACCTACAAACACTACAAATACCTGTGCAGGTTATGGCAAACCAACAGAAATATCCTGAACAACCCTCGCCCCTTCCTATATTCCACCAGCTCTAAAGTCATCCTTGTGTATTATTAACAACTGGGAAAGAGGATTTGTTCTCGGATTTGGCTTTCAAATTTTAATAGCTATTAAAAAGGGCTGCCGCTTTGATACTGCTGTACAGCGGCAAGACCGTCACATTCTAGTTGCAAGACATCCACAGACCGCTGGCTTAGTTTTCAGAGGTCTTCTCCACATTTGGATCCTGTGTTTGCACACACACAGGCTCTGAGTAGGGCCCACTAGAGGTTGAGCTCCTGGCCGACACTGACAGGCAGTAGGTTGTGTCTGGGTCGAGGTCAGGGAGAATGGTGCTCAGCCCGATCACAGTCAGTACCTGAGGCTTGTGGGAACTGGCCTCCTGCCTGACAACCAGGCTGTACTGGGTGGCGTCGTCTACTGGAGTCCACTCGACTAGGATGACTGTTGACGTTTCCACGGTGACCTGCACCATGGGAACTGAGAGGCCTCCTGTGGGGAAAAACAGGCCAGATTTGTGAATTAGGCCTCGCTGATTCGGAACGTTTGTGTCTGATACAGATGGAGGAAGTTGAGTCTTAGGGGATTGCATGAAAGGTTAGTGTCTCTTTGGAAAATATCCCTTTCATTTAGCTTTAAAATAGTAGTTGTGATAAAAGGCTGCATTGAAGGCTTTGACTACTAAAATTTACTGTTACATGACAAAAATAATCATAACCCTGTCATACCCCTTCTAAAAATACAGTGAGACTTTGTATAGAATTGTATTTTTGCATAACAGTTCAATCTGCGTATGAATATTTTAAAATCAACAATAAGTGGTTGAGCCAAAATATCTACAGATAGTTTGAGTAGTGATACTATCATGTCATTTTCATATGTTCTTACAAATACCATAACTCACCATTTTCTTCTTCACTGAGCTCTCTCCTCCTGCGTGTCAACACTGTAGAGAATGAGCATTAGATAAATTAGGTAGTTTGTTTAAACAATATAATATTCTGTCTTTTTTATTTCAATAGTACAACATAGCATTACTCTTGTTCAAGTCAATGCTATCTATGAATGTATGCATCTATCACACTTAAATGCATCTGATTGTCTACTATACAGCAACCTCCTCACACATACACACACACACACACACACCAGTTCCTACCATTTGTGACGCTGCTTGCTTCACTTTCCCCAGCTGTGTTGCTGGCTGTGACCACCAGGCCACTGGCAGAGATGTTGGACAGAGAGCAGGACAGCTCTGCTGTGCTGCACACCTGGGCCCGGGGCGAAACACGGCTGTCATACACCGTGTATGTGGTGGCAAACACAGACGCATTCCACGAAACAGTGGCAAAGGAGCTGTTACCACTGTACGTCACTCCTGATGGTGGGCAAGGAGCTGGGGGAGGGAGAATTGGAGTGTTACGGTTAGTTACTACTCCATATACTGTTGGGGAGTTTAAACTCTTACAATGCAACATATTTTATGAGCTTATCGGATGTTCTGCATGTAAAACCTTATTCTGCTTATTGCAATAACTACAGCCGTCAGATAAATGTAGTGGAGTAAAAAGTACAATGTTTCCCTATGAAATGTAGTGGAGTAAAAGTATAAAGTCTTACAAAATGGAAAAGTGCCAGTACCTCAAAATTGTACTTAAGCACAGTACTTGAGTAAATGTACTTGAGTAATGTTACTTTCCACCTCTGCCCAGGGACCCATACATAAGACCATTTTTGTTGTTGATTTAGTATTGAATTGTAGAACTGTCTATACTGTACATGGGGAGATAACAGTGAGAAGAGTGAAACCTGTGATGACAATAGTTATGGTTCCTGAGTCCTCAGTGTACCTGTAGTTCCATTGATAGCCATGGAGAGGCCGCTGGCACCAGCAGGGCTCCTGCTCTCCACTGTGGCGAGGTAGGATGAACTGCAGGGGAGGGGTATCTCATAGAACGTCATGCTTGTCCAATAGGAAGAGAGCTCGAATTGGGCCTGGCTGTCTCCTAGGAGACTCCCTGTCAACCTCAGCTGGTATTGGATGTCTGTACAGGTGACCTCTGTCCAGCTGAAGAGCAACACCTGGTTCTCCATCTGCATGGGCAGCAGCTGCACCTGCAAATTGTCTGGAGGACAGGGAGCTAAGGGAGAGAGAGGGAGAGTTAATGTATTAGTTGCTTTTAAAGGCAGCAAGCAGGCGTAATGTGAGGCCTGATAAGCTATACTTATAGATCTTTCACAGTCCAGGGCAAACATAATTCTGTATCAGCCCTCTATGATAGCATTATTGGATGTTCCTTGCGAGTCTTTGAGAACAAAATCCTATACCTGCTCCAGTCAGCACTGGGTCACTGAAGGAGCTGTTGCATGTCCCATCTGAAGCCTGGACAGAGAAGTTGTAATTGGTTCCACACTCGAGACCCTCGATGGTACAGGTGGTTTCTGTGCTGCTACAGTACAGCATGTCGCCATCCTCAGTCTGGGCACAGCCAAAGTAATCCACAGCGTTCTTGCTGGGTAACCATGACAGCACTGCAGACTGATTGGCACAGTGGGACGTAACTGAGAGATTGGCCGGCTGGCAGGGACCTGGAGGGAAGGAAGATTGATAGGTTTTAAGTTTGTTTTTCTTAGCAAAGTGCTGAAATTGGTACTATTTAGTCATGTTAGGTGAATGTGCCCCATATCCAGTGTCTGTGAGTGTGTATCTCATGCATATACACAGTCGTAAATACATTCTCTTTAAGACAAATACCTGTGTTGAGGGTGACATTTTGACTGGCCTTGCTGGAACAGTTCTCATGGCTGGCAGTCACATATACTGTATAGCGCTGGCCACAATGGAGCTCTGACAGGGTGCAGTTGCTGTAGCTGGTGTTGCATTGATGTACATGTCCATCTTCACCCCTAGCGACGACATGGTAGGTCTCAGCCACCGGAGAGGGGCTCCAGGACACCTGCGCACTGCGGGCTTCACAGATCACGTCATTTACCATCAGGTTCCTGGGTGGACAAGGCTCTGTGAAGAGCAAGAGAGAGGAGGTCAGGATTAGTTATGTGTGAGTAAAAGGTTTTATCTTGAAAGCCTGGGTGATGGTTAGGGTAACAGTATTTCATGGTAATCTACACAATGCTGTCCCTCTGAGCTAATATTTTAGAAGATGTAATGCATCACAGAATACCAAAACAGAACTCTCTATGTACCCGTGCTAATCCTGTAAGGCGGACTTCTCAGATCGCTGCACTGGTCCGGCGACGGGGCTACGCTGATGGTGTAGCGGAGACCACATCGCGCTCCCTGGAGGTAGCAGCTGGTGTCGGTGCTGTTACAGGACAGGTAGGTACGGTCACTAGCTTCTGCTGTGGCGATGTACACAGTGTTTCCCTCGCCGCCCTCCATCAGTTCCCAGTCGACAAGGATGGAGGAGTTGTGGCACTGAGAGAATGCTGTGATACTAGAGAGGGAACAAGGGGCTGGGGGAAAAGACATCTATTAGTGAACACTGCAGTATGTACGCAGTGTGGTTTTAGTCATGGTCAGAGTATTTATTTCTCACTACCACTAGGACTGAACTCAGCTCTAAGCAGTGCTGTTACCTGTCTGTAACTCAATGGTGGCACTGGGCAGACTGTCACACTGGCTGTTGGTAGCAGTAACAGTGAAGTTATAAAGGACGCCACAGGCCAGGTCTTCCACCTCACAGGTAGTGTTGGTGGAAGTGGTACAGTTGGCTCTGTAGTCTTCTCCGCCTAAAGCCGTCACAGTGTAGCTCTCCGCCCCTGAGGTAGCGTTCCATGATATCCAGGCTGAATTGGTCACACAGTCGATGTTGCCCCTAATCCCCTGGGGCTGGCAGGGAGCTGGAGAATACACACGAGAGGGAATTCAGTGACTGGATTCAGGGTTTGGACACACAGGCTCTAAATCATGTCTTACTATCGGGGAATAATGAAAAACATTCAAAAACAGAAATCTCGCAGTGTATTTCAGTGGAATCATGATTTCTACGGAGGACAAAACGTGACATAATGAACCAAACTTCCTAACCATTACCAAAGGTGTCACATTTTGTCCTCCATAGGCTTCACCCATAGTTTTATACTGTACCTGATAAGACGGTAAGAGTTTGACTGCGTTGGCTGTGGCAGCCGCCCCTGACAGCCGTGGCTCCCACAGTGAGGGTCTTTCCACAAGCCAGGCTGCTGATGGAACATGAAGTGCTTGTGCTGTTACATGAATAGCTGCCTCCACTTTCCGCCACTGCTGAAACCAAAAAGTACTCGGCATCTGCGTTGGGATCCCAGGAAATCATCATGACGTCCGACAAACAGTTGACCTGGGCGCTCACATTCTGGGGTGGGCAGGGGGCTGGGAACAAAGGGGATCATTTGATTACTCATCTAAGAATTTAAAGTTGATAGTGCGCGGTATATAGAGTACATGAGCGTATATCTAGTAATATACATATTAGAGTGTGTGTGTGTGTGTGTGTGTGTACCTGAGTTGAATGTCAGAGCCTGGCTGGGGGTGCTAGAGCAGCTGTCATCCACAGCCACCACCTGAACAGTGTAGTGGCTGCCACAGGTGAGGCTGGTGAGGCTACAGTGGAGGTCCGAGCTCTGGCAGGTGACGTTGCCCTGACTACTGTAGGCAGAGACAGAGTACTGTACCGCCCCCTGGCTGGCAGACCAGGACACAACAGCGGTATTGTTGGCGCAGTCCGTCACCACTGAGACATTAGTGGGAACACATGGCACTGCAGGTAGGAGACAGACAAGAAGGGTTAATTATTACTTAGCGTAATCAAACGTAATCATAATGTCGAGGAAGGCGAAATATAGCAATAATACCTGTGATTATTGGTACAGCAGTGATGAAATACAGTAAAGAACATCCTCAAGGTCATTAAAGAAATAGTTCACCCCCAAATGAAAATTCAGTCATTATCTATCTACCCCCATGTCAGCCAAAAGTCCTTTGAATTTTGTAGGACCATCAAACACACAGCGAGTTATCCCCCATAGTTCCATAGTTAACGGGGCCATCCTTTCAGAGCCCCAAAAAAAGCATAAAATGTCCATCATATTTCTCTAAACAGCTTGTACAGCATAATCCAAGTGTTTTGTAGCCAAATGATTGCCCCGTAGGTCCAAAAGTCCAATATTACGCACGCCCTACTTGCTATAGCGTGCATGTGCAACCAGAGCATTGTGAGTGTGGAAAATATAGGAAATAATGAGGTAAATATTGAACTTTTGGACCCACAGTGCAATCGTTTGGCTACAAAAAACTTGGATTATGCTGCGTGTGCCGTTCGAAGAAATTTGATAGATATTTATGCTTTTTTGGGGCTGTGAAGAGATGACCTCCCAAACTCTGACAGTTTGGGAGAAGGCTGAGATGGAGCCATGGTGACTCGCTGTGTGTTTGGTGGTCCTACAAACTGCATACAAAGGACTTTCGACTGACATGGGATTGAATAGATAATGACTAATTTTAATTTTGGGGTGAACTATTCCTTTAAGGTTTTTATACAATGGTTATCATCATGTGAATAGACAGAAAAGCTTTCTTCAAAGCAGTATACATACATAACAATAAAAAAACAGGAGAAAAGAAGAAATATACAAACTAGCTGCCTGGTTACCACAAGAGTTTGCATAGTAACCAATGTGTTTTATAGGATCAATCATGGTTAAATGCATCGTTGATCAATCAGATTGCTTGGATGAAACTACTCGTTACAATGACATACTGCACATGTTGCCCCATGCCAAGAGCTGTTTGAATCCTCACCTGTCTGCAGGTTGGTGGGCACACTGGAGGTGGAGTTACACTGCTGGTTAGAAGCTGTGACTGACACAGAGAAGTTCAGCCCACAGGCCAGGCTGGGGACACTGCATTCGCTCGTGGGGGACATACAGGTATTTGATAAGCCGTCATCAGTCTGCAAGGTGACTATGTAGTAGTCTGACCCGTTGCTGGCCTGCCAGTTTACCAGGACGTTGCTAGAGAGACAGTCCTGGGAGGCATTGACCGCTGTAGGTGGGCAGGGCCCTGGGAGAGAGAGACATACAAATTAACTTTAGTCCTGTGTGAGCTGAAAAACAACTGCGGTGTTCGTAAAGGTGCTGTCACTACTTCATTCATTTTATAGGTTCTTGTTTGTGTATCATTTTCCACCATGTTGTAATCTGTTGTCATTTAGATTATGTAATCCAATCCAGCTGTGTCATTTCTGCTGTTTTGTTTGTTTCTTTTGTTTTTATCTCACCTTTGCGAATTGCAGCTCTTCTTTTTGTTTTTTACCATTGCATTTTATCACTGTTATTTTTTTTTATCTGTTTGATTCTATGTTTTATAACCCTTTATGTCCCACTGAACAAATCTAAACTAAACTTCTTTCTGACTTTATTTCAGGTGAATATGAGAGGTGCATAACCTACATGTCTCTATGTGAGTCGGTGCACTAGAGTTGCCAGGGCAGTGCTGGTTGTGAGGCGTGACTGTCAGGCTGTAGACTTGTCCGCAGGTAAACTCTGAGAAGTAGGCTTTGGTGTCATTAGTGGTGAGCCCAATCATACTGTTCCCTGCTTCAGCTGCTACCATGTACAAATTTGCCCCTTCACTGGCGTTCCAGCTCAGAGAGACCACTTTCATGTCACAGTCCACAGAGCCAACCAGGTTTTGGGGCACACAGGGATCTGGAAGAAACAAAGATGGCTGATAGATTAGAAACAGTGGTCTTCAACCATGTGCCATCAAGGCCCAAGAGGGTTTCATTCCAACCAAACACTACAGTAGCTGATTTTACTGATTAGACCCTCTCTTTCTGGGGGAAGGTGCTAATAAGCTGCTGGTATCTGGATGAAGAGGTAGCAATTGAGTAAGATATGTTGATGGTCTATCTGAGGTTGCAATTACACAGTTAATGCATTTGACTCATACATATATACAAAATCTGCAATTATTCATATTCTGTAAATTTAGGCACTTGCACATAACGTACCCATATGGATGACAGAGCTGTTGCTAGGTAGGCTGGTGCAGTTGTCGTCCTTTGCTGTCACCATGACGGTGTACTCCTCACCACAGTGCAGGTGCTCCCAGGTGCAGAAGGTGGTGTTGGTGACACACTGGTGGGTGTGGCCATCACGGCCAGTGGCCACGGCAGTGTATGTTTCAGCACCATCACTGCGTGCCCAGCTGACAGAGCCGATGTTCAATTCACATTGTACATAGGTCACCACGTCCTGGGGGATACAAGGGGCTGGGGATGGAGGGGGGGACGAGAACACACAGTCAAAAATGTATACAGAACACTGAAAGAGACAGACAGAAATTGTGCATGTGCGTTGTAGTATATGATGTAGGATCATACTAGTTTTGAGGAAGGCAAGGCTGCTGGGGATGCTGTCACACCGGCTGCCTTGCCCCTGCACAGTGATGCTGTAGTCCTGTCCGCACGGCAGAGCGGCTGACAGAAGGGTGTCGGTGGTATTGTAGGCCTCCATGTATCCAAGGCTCCCAGTGGCTGTAATTACGTATTTCACTGCACCGCTCGCTTGGTGCCAGGAGATGTTGACCACCTCACTCTGACAGGGCGCCTGGGCAAACACAATCACCGGCTGGCACGGCTCTGGCAGGAGAAAGGATAGAAAAAAGATTGGAAATGGGGGAGAAAGACAACAGGGCTGTTAGACTCCATTGCCCTCAAATAGTGAAATGATCACATTCTACCAAAAGAATAAGGCAGATAAAAAAGTGTGAACATCTGCAGTACCTGTTTCGATGAATACGGTGGTACTGGCCTGGCTGGAGCAGCCTTGGCTGTGTGCTGTGGCAGTGAAGTTGTATGTTTCTCCACAGGCCAGACCAGGGAACTGACATGTAGAGCCTGTAGAGTTACACTGCTGCACTTCCCCTCCTGTCTCCTTGATGGCGCTAACTATGTACAGTTCCACCTCGGACCTCTCCTGCCAGGACAGGACTGCAGTCTGGGAGCCGCACCGCAGGTCTACAGCCAAATCCTCAGGGGCACAAGGACCTGTGGAGACGTGTTGATGGATGAGGATGAAATCTTGTGGAAATAAAACCCAGAAACAACAGTAGCTACTTATGAGGATCTACAGCAAATGCTCAACTCACGTGTGGCGAGGTTAGCATTCACTGGTGCTGTGACATTGCACTGCTCGTTGCTGGCGGAGAGGCTGAGGTTGTACCTTTCCCCACAAATTAAACCTGTCACATTACAGCTGTTCTGCTGGGTTGTACACAGGGTCTGATGACTCCCATGGACCCAGGCTGTCAGGGAAAAGTCTGCAGTCCCATCAGTCATATTCCAGGACACCATGGCAGCACCGTCAGAGCTACAATCAACCTCTACATGGAGAGTGCTGGGGAGGCACGGAGCTAAGGAAACAACAAAAGTAAGTTTAAGCATGGACTCCAAAAGAAAGGTAGAAACTTAGACACACTGTAGTTATTAGTTGCTGTGACATGTGGGTGTGCATGAGTATGTCCTCACCTGATGTGAGATTGATCACTGTGCTGTCAGAGCTGTTGTACTGCTGTCCCAGGGCCTTGACTCTGATGTAGTACACTGTGCCACACATCAGTCCTGACACGGTACAGGTGGTATCTGGACTTGTGGCAGCACAGAAAGTGTTGTGGCTATTGTGGCTGTCAAAGTAGGCAACATAACCCACAGCAAAGTTGCTCAGCTCCCAGGAAACAGTTGCAGCGAGTTGTTCGCACATCACATGGGCCTGAACGTTGGTGGGCGGGCAGGGCTCTGAACGAGAGGAAAACACACACATTTCAGCATGAAAGAAAGACACTGCCATACTTGTACAGAGCCATACCTGAACAGAGTTAACTATTTTAAAGTCACTAAACCATCCCTTTCTATTCAACCTCTATCACCATCATTCAACCATCCAACAAGTTTATTCTTCAATCCTGGAAGTGAACAACCTGTATGGACACTGTCAGTGTCGTAATGGGAGCTCCAGTCTCCATCCAATCCCACCTCACTTCCTGATCAGGTGACTCACCTGTCATGAGGCGGTAGGTGTCAGAGGTCACAGTGTTGTTGCAGGCCAGGTTGTGTGCTGTCACAGTGATGTTGTAGATCTGACTACACCGCAGGCCGGTCAGGTAGCAGTGGGTGTAGGTGGTGTTACAGGTGGCTGTCAAGCCCTGGTCAGTCACAGCCTCAGCAGAGTAGGAGCTGGCACCTCTTGCTGCGTCCCACAGCACATGGGCAATGCTCACATTGTAGTGGACAGACACATTCATGGGAACACAGGGCTCTGGGGGGAAGAAAAACGAGAGGGATGTTATGCAATGCTATAAAAACATTGAAAGAACAAATGAGATTGAGCCAAGAGTATGCAGGTTATCAACCAATCACTAGACCAGCTGATTTCACGCTCTGGCTGAAGGTCTGCTAACTGTGAAATCGGCTGGTGTAGTGTTTGGTTGGAAAAAAAACCTGCAGACTCTTGGCCCTCCATTGCACATGGTTGCTCATCCCTGCTTCAGACAAAAAATATGACAAACAAACAAACACACAAAGGCAGGTTCACACACTACAAATGCCCACACACACACACACACGTACATATACAGTGACACACCTGTCATGAGGTGTCCTGCCATTTGGGCAGTGTTGTTGCAGGTCTCTCCCAGGGCTTTTACAGTGACATTGTATTCCTCTCCACACTGCAGAGAAGTCAGCTGACAGTTGGTGTGGTTGGTGGCACAGCTGGCGGGCTGGCCTGATGAAGCTGTGAGCTCGGTAACGTAGGACACAGCTCCAACGGCTGGTTGCCAGGATACGGTTGCAGAGTCTGCCTGACAGTCCACAATAGCCTCAATGCCGCTAGGCTTGCAAGGCCCTGTAGGATTAATGGAAGAATATGACTGAATTCGAATACCTAATATTTACAGTTGCAAGAATGTCTTTTAATAATGATCCAGTCTCTTTAACAGAAACTAATGAAGCTAAGAAACTTGCTATGCATGTATTTATTCCTATTTTAGGCCGTCAAATTCTTATTAGAGGCCTAGAAAAAACAAAGTAGCTGGTAACTAGTGGGTTACTGAATTTGGTTGCATTTTTAGTAGTAAGGGAAACCCTAACTTGATTGGACTTGATGTCATCCTAAGGAGAGTAGCCAATCAACAATCAAATTGGTTTATTGGCATGATAACCACATACATTAGCCTGCTAACTGGCATGAGCTTCTTAGCGTCATTGTTCACTAGATGGATATTTAATTATCATTTAGTGTACCAATACACAGAATATGATGTAACTATCCTTTGTGCTATTTTGGGAGAGCAGCTATGTAGAAACCTGGGATGTTGGAGGAAAAAGGATGAGAGCAGGTATATCACAGAAGGCACTGACCATCACATGTTGTTGTTGCCATGAAACCTCCAGAAGACTCAACAGTAAATTATGCTATCCTAGAACCACCCAACTCCCACCCACTCTCAACACTAAACACAACCTGCACGACCCTGTACCTGCCCACTTAGGCTTATACATACTTCACAACATTACCCAATAATTTCTAAACTCGATATTGGTCTCAACAAAAATAGTCAAATTGGTCAGCTGACCATCTCTTGAAACACTCCATTCAGCAGTTCAGAAACTGAATTTTCCCAACAATCATAGGCCATAGGGATGGCTGACTCTTCTCGCTTGAAACGGCCCACTCAGCATTCCAGAAACCAAACTGCATCAGCAAACAGTAAGCTTTATGTAGCTGTACCTCCAAAGTGAGGCATCATGTGGGGCATCCTTATCAGATGCCCAAACCACCTCAAGTGGCTCCTATGTAAGGATTCGGAACAAAGACTGACCGGTGAATCGAGAGTTTAATTTTGTGGCTCAGTTCTCAAGTCAATCTCAAGATCCCTTTACCCTCACACATGAATAACACCCCAGGATATCTGAATTCCTTCACTTGGGGTCACTGCTCACTCCCCACCTGCATAGGACAGGCCACATTTTCCAGGAGAGAGCAATGGTCTCGGATTTGGAGGTGGTGACCCTCATCCCAACTCTATCACACTTGACATCAAACCGCTCCAATGAGGCTAAAAGAACAACATCATCCACAAACAGTAGAGATGCCACCCCAATGTTACCTTGATATTTTGATCATGAATGTCACAAACAGGTCGAAGTCTGTCACCCACATTGAATGAGTTTGACTTAATGTAGATGAGATAATCATTTCCTCTAACCTTTTTTATGGGTATCTCTTACACTGATCCAAACAATAGAGGAAACTGCTCTTCCTGCATTCAGTCCTTCAGTTCAATTGGTGTGTAGGGACGTGCATCTCCTCATATCTCATACAACGTCAACGTGTATCAAATCTTTTCTTGATTGTTAAGATGCAAACCGGCATCAAAACACTTGAACATATTTTATGTGTGTGTCCTAGCATTCTAGGTAGTAGTGTGTTTGTATCCATATGTGTTGTGTAGATGTGCCCGTCTCACCTGATGCAAGAGAGATGACTGTGCTGTCAGAGCTGTTGTACTGCTGTCCCAGGGCCTTGACTCTGACGTAGTACATTGTGCCACACATCAGTCCTGACACACTGCAGCTGGAATCTGTACTTGTGGCATCACAGGAAGTGTAGTAGCCATTGTAGTCATCAAGGTAGGCGACATAACCCACAGCAAAGTTGCTTAGCTCCCAGGAAACAGTTGCAGCGAGTTGTTCGCACATCACATGGGCCTGAATGTTGGTGGGCGGGCAGGGCTCTGAACGAGAGGAAAACACACACATTTAAGCTTGTGTAACACATTCTATTGAGCTCATAAGAAAAAGTAATTTAAAGTCATTAAACCATGTCAATTCTTCATCATCATCCAATCATCCCACAAGTTTTTTCTCAGATCTTAGTATGAAAGTTTATTCTCAAATATGAGGAACAGAGTGTCATAATGGGAGCTCCAATCTCCATCCAATCCCACCTCACTTCCTGATCAGGTGACTCACCTGTCATGAGGCGGTAGGTGTCAGAGGTCACAGTGTTGTTGCAGGCCAGGTTGTGTGCTGTCACAGTGATGTTGTATATCTGACTACACCACAGGCCGGTCAGGGAGCAGTGGGTGTAGGTGGTGTTACAGGTGGCTGTCAAGCCCTGGTCAGTCACAGCCTCAACAGAGTAGGAGCTGGCACCTCTTGCTGCGTCCCACAGCACATGGGCAATGCTCATATTGTATTGGACAGACACATTCATGGGAACACAGGGCTCTGGGGGGAAGAAAAACGAGAGGGATGTTATCTCAGGTGCATTTATGTTCAGTGTGATTAAAATTACAAGTGTCTAGCAAAGCTTCTGTACATGTATCAAAAGAACACATAAGATACCAAAATTAGGGAAATCCAGGTGAAATGTACTATGACTCGTTTTTTTTTATATTAAACTGTATTAACAGTGCAAGTTATGCTTACCTGTAGTGAGCATTACAGGGACACTGGCAGGGCCAGGGCAGCCGGTATGCATTGCCACCACAACAACAGTGTATTCCTGTCCACAGACCAGGTCGTTAAGGCTACACGATGTCCCGACACTACTGCAGGAGGAGTTGTGTCCATATTGGCTGTGTGCATGCACACTGTAGGCTGTGGCTCCAGCAGCACTACTCCAGGAGACCAGGGCTTCACCTGTACTACAGTCCAGATTGGCTGACATGCTGGTAGGAGGACATGGGGCTAGAAAGGGAGAGAAGTACAGTTCAGAGAAAGAGATGGGGAAAATAGGATAGGGAGGATGGGGGAGTGAGAGCGAGAGAACAAGACAGAAGGATGAGCAATGTGTTTAAGCAGCTCAAGGTCATAAAACAACAGATAACACGTTTTCATATGGACATAATACTGCACATGTATAGAAATGGTTGTCAGAGTTTATTTATTCAGTGTACCAGTGAGCTGCTCCAAAGGGGTGCTCATCTCGCTCATGCACACATTAGTGTGTCCCATCACAGTGAAATTGTAGCGCTCTCCACAGCTCAGGTCCAGGAAGGAACAGCTGGTCTCACTGGAGCTACAGATAGAGTTAACACCCGAGGTGGTGGTGGCTCTCACAGTGTAGTTCTGAGCTGTGCCGGCGTGATCCCATTTTACCGTGATGGCGTTGGTGCTACAGTTCAGGTCAACAGTGGTGTTCTCAGGTTTACAGGGAGCTAGGGGAGAGTGAAACAAGAGCAGATCGCCCATTATAATCATAGAATTCATTGTTCCTGTGTTGGTTTTGGTAACATAGTATTTTTGCAGATCAAATTATGAACGTGACAGAGTTGCACCCACCAGACTGGACCTTATAGTCAGAGCCAGCAATGATGTCGCAGTGAACGGAGGAGGAATTGACAGCCACCGCGTAAGTCTGGCCACACTTTAGGCCATGGATAGAGCAGGAGTTGGAAATGGAGTCACAGGAGGCGCTGTAACCATCACTGCTGATGGCCACGGCTGTGTAGTTATCTGTGCCTGGAGTCTGCTGCCAGCTCACAGTCAACACGTTGGCATCACACTCCAGCTCCGCCACGACATTCTCTGGGAGACAGGGGGCTAAGGGAGAGAGTTTAGTTCGAGATGAGCACCTGTTTTATACTCAGTTATGTAGACATTGAGGTGTGATA
This sequence comes from Centroberyx gerrardi, assembly GCF_048128805.1. Classification (NCBI taxonomy): domain Eukaryota; kingdom Metazoa; phylum Chordata; class Actinopteri; order Beryciformes; family Berycidae; genus Centroberyx; species Centroberyx gerrardi. Next base: position 14,307,104 of record NC_136009.1, read on the forward strand.
ACTAAGTGACTAAACTGTTTATTAGTCATAACCATTAGTGCATACATTTTTAGCATGGGTAGCCCCAGTGGGAATTGAACCTCTAACCTAAGCAGTGTTAGTGCCATCCTCTACACCTTGGGGACTATGTTGGATTGATCTTATCAATAAGTAAACAAATGATACCATGGGAAAGATGTGTGTGCATTGGTGTGTATTTGTGCATAGATAGAGGCATGCCTGTCTGAGTGATATTACCAGATGTAAGCGTGTGCTCATGTCTTACCAGAGTCAAAGTGAATGTCAGCATGCTGGCTGCTGTTGCAGCTATCTGTGGATGCCACCAGTGAGGCAGAGTACGAGTGGCCACAGTGAAGTTTCACAGCGCAGGAGCTGTCATTGGAGGAGCAGGAAGCTACATGGCCGTGGTCTCCTGTCACCTCGACGGTGTAGAAATCTGCTCCGTTGCTCTCATCCCAGGAGAAATTCCCCTTGTTTGTTCCACAGTCCACACGAGCAGCAAAGTTGGTAGGCTGACAAGGGGCTAAAGGGGGTACAGGTGCAACAAGGATGACACTTAACATTATGTTGACTTTAACACTGTTTATTTATACTTTATTACAGATTTTAGATTTTGATTATATTTTTATAACTCTACTGTAGCAAGTAAGTCTTCCCACAGTTGCCATAGAAACCTGTCCTACCTGTGCCTATTTCTATAGGTGGGCTGTAGCTGCTTTGGCAGGTTCCATCACTCGCTGCAATGCGGAAGGCGTATTTCTGTCCACACGACAGGCCGGTGACGTTGTGTGTGGTTTGGGTGACAGTGTAATTTGAAGCGAGGATTGCGGTGCCTAACCTCTGAGAGTTTAAGATGTAGGTGGCCCCAGCCACAGGGCTCCATGTGAGGGACAGATCGTTGGTGGCACAGTTGACCTGGCCCATCAAGTTAGTAGGCGGGCACAGGGCTAGGACGACACAAAGAGAAGTTTAAACGGCAAGTCTTTCTCTACACAGGTCAAGAAATTACTACTGCCTCTACCACTTTCATTCATTCATTCATTCATTTATCCAGTCATTCATTCATTCAGCCAGCAGCAGGTTATTACTCTTTCCTCTCACCTGCTTTCAGCTCCACGGCTGAGCTTGGCTCACTCTGGCAGCCCCTGTCCACAGTTACGACAGTGACATCGTAGGTTTGACCACAGTGAAGGTCAGAGAAAGAGCATGAGCTCAAGTTGTTTGAGCTACAGTTGTGAGTGTGTCCATCACTTCGACTTGTAGCTGTTGCTATGTACATGTCTGCCCCTGTTACATTAGACCAGTAAACAGTGCTGCCCTCACACGCCGGAGACACAGTGACATTACTGGGGGGGCAAAGACCTGGAGAAAAGGAAAGGATTTTATTTGTCTCTGGATTGAAGTGGAAGGGTGTTTTTCATTAATTAATTTCATTGAAAACTGCTTAGATTAGAATATGGATCTCCAACTTCAAGTCTTAGTGTTTCTGTACCTGCGCTGAAGATGTAAGGTGCGCTCGGGTGTCCAGCACATGACTCGGAGTGCGGTAAGACTGTGATATCATAGGTTTCGCCGCAGTGCAAGTCGGGCAGCTGACAGCTGGTAGTGTTGGTGTGGCAGTGGTGTGTGTGTCCATCCTCGCCTGTCGCTGTCACATTGTATGCTACAGCACTGGGGCTTCCCACCCATGTCACCAGGGCTGAGTGGCTGAAACACACCAGACTGGCGCTAACATTCTGCGGGGCACAGGGGACTGGGAAGAGAAAAAGAAAACACAAAGAGGGTGGCTGTATTAATTAAAGAGGACAATCCACAGTTATTATCAGAAATTTAAACGTACAGTGCATCAACTGACATCTTGTGAAGTCCAGCAAACATCCACACTTAAATCCTTCTTTCCCCTTTACCTGCATCTGTCAGTAAGGTTTTTGGCTTGTTTATAAGCACTATAGCATGTGGAAGGAGTAATACCTGTTTCCATGGATTCACTCATGCTTGGGGTGCTGTTGCACTGCGCTCCCTGAGCCTGGACTGTCACGGTGTAGTCCAGGCCACAGGGAAGGCTGTGGAACACACAACTGGTATCTGTAGTCATGCAGCTATCCAGATGCCCTGCTCCCTCCAGCCGAGCCAGGAATGCGACGCGGCCCGTTGGGTCGTTCCAGCCAACCGCTGCTGTGCTGTTGCCACAGGTGTAGTGCTTAAACGTGATGGTCGGAGAACAGGGAGCTGAAATGAGAGGGGATGATATGATATGATGGTATGATGTATATAATCCAGTAACATGATGTATATGATGTTTGCATATGACGTAGTATAGGATGTATATTATGTGTATATAGTATGTATATATGATGTAGTATGTATATGACATGTACTGTATATGATGCTATGTAAAGCCCTTTGAGACATGCTTCTGATAAAGGGCTATATAAATACACAAGACTAGACTAGACTGGATGATAGGTGTGGGATTATTAGGTGGAGCAGTCAAGACGAGATTCATCTCCCACTCATTTTTTCTCTCTCTCTCTCTCTCTCTCTCTCTCTCTCTGTCTCTCTATCTCACACTCACTTGTGGTAATGTTGATGCTGGAGCCGGGTGCGCTGTCACACTGGCTTCCCCGTGCAACGACGGCGGCTGTGTAGGTCTCGCTGCAGAGGAGACCTGTCAGGTCGCAGGTAATAGTAGCCGAGCTGCACGAAACCACGTGGCCGTTGGCAGCTGTCGCAGTAGCCGTGTAACCTGTGGTGTCGGCCACGGGCATCCATGAAAGGGAGGTAGAGTTGGTGCCGCAGATCAGGGTGCTGCTCTGGATGGAGGGAGGGCAAGGAGCTGAGGGGGAGAAATGAAAGAAGAAACAGTGGAATTATGTGTAGGATACCAGATGTGTTGGTTGTTTCTACACAGATACTAAATGTTCCACCATTTCAAATAGATCTGTTTGTGACGCTTACTATCTCATGCTGTTGGTACTTTATGTTGAGTTTTATTTCTTGGCAGCTTTTCTGTTTTTCTTTTTCCTCCCTACCTGTCATGAGGGCTGTGCTGGTGTCTCCGGTGCTGTTGCAGTTGGCATCCTCAGCCAGCACAGTCAGGTTGTACACTGTCCCACAGTTCAGCTGGCTCAGCTGACAGGAGGTCGCACTGCTTCTACAGGACGTGTAATGCTGAGAGCCGTCCTCCTGGGCCAGCACGGTGTAGGCCACAGCCCCAGCAGCGGCGTCCCAGGACACAGTGGCCATGTCTGAGCCGCACTGGAGGACACCGGTCACATTGGTTGGGTCACAGGGTCCTGGTGGGGCAGAGAAGAGAGAAGACAATTGTGTGAATGTGTGAGTTACAAATGATGACACTTTGTGAGTTACATAAAATCTACAAAAATATGCCGCACGATCTCACCTGTCATCAGGACAGTTTGACTTGGAGAGCTGCTGCAGTGGCTGCCCTGTGATGTTACTGCGATGCTGTACTGACTGGCGCACTGCAAGCCAGTGATGGAACATGTGAGGCTTGATGAGGAGCAAGTCTCAGAGAAGCCATTGGGACCAGTCACAGTAGTTGTGTAGGATGTAGCACCAAGGGAAGCGTTCCAGGAGGCCAGAAGAGAGTGTGTGCCACAGGCCGTCGTTCCTGATAAGCTCTGAGGGGCACAGGGTGCTGGGGCAAGACATCACACAGAGTACACAGTAAACAGCATGAACATAACTGTAGGTTTTATTTAACATTTGCTCAGGCCACTTCTTCAATTTATCCATACAGCATTCATTGTCAAAGTAATACACTACCAGTCAAAAGTTTGGACACACCTGATTGAATACTATGTTTTTCATTATCTTAAAGTTATTTTGATCTAAAAGCTTATGCTTAAATGCTTGAAATTTGTTTCTTAGACCAAAATATAAGATAGTTTTGATTTGTTTAACATGTTTTTGGTCACTGCATAATTACATTTGTGTTATTTCATAGTTTTGATGTCTTTACTATTATTCTAAAATGTGGAAAATAAATAAATAAAGAGAAATGTGGTGTGTCCAAACGTTTGACTGGTAGTGTATATTTTTAAGACATTATTGATTCTGCCATTGGGATGAATATCAACATGATCACCAACAACATCCTTATTACCTGTTTGCACAGTCTGTACAGCGCTGTATGGTCCACTGCAGCTACCGTAGGAGGCTCTGACCAAGACATTATAAGTCTGTCCACACTGAAGGCCACTCAGACTACAGTTGGTGTCCTCAGTATGGCAGGTCACTGGGCTAATATCCCCAGCCAGCGGCATGGCAGTGGCACTGTAGTTGAGTGGCATAGCAGCAGGGTTCCAGCTGACCATCAGGATATTGGTGTCACACAGCAGGTTTGTGCTCACGTTCATTGGAGCACAGGGTGCTAACAGAGACAGATAGGACAAATATGGCACTGAATCAAAAACGTTCTTAATAGTTGAACTGGATATAGGCAAAATATGATTCCACAAATTCTCAATCCATGAAACCAGGGTGCAATTTATGTAAAAAAAATAAAATAAATAGAATTGGGATTTCCCAGTGAAAACTGACATTTCTTGATACATTTTCTTACAAGTTAAGCTATACTGTACATATCTTTACATATAGATTGTGACAGATCTAGAACATATTTAGGGAGAGAATGAAAGAGAAATGGAAAGAGGATGAAAACTTCTTGCATAACCATAACTCACATATGATTTAATGATCTCAACTATACATCTATCCCTCGGTTTGCAATTTGTTTCACCTTTCTGGCACTGATTGCATTGTCCAATGGGGCAAGCAAACACCTAGAATTATTTCAAAATGCTATTTGACCCAGGTCTAATCACCACTTCATAAACAAGACTCAACGGCTTTTTCAGTACCTGGGTCTTGTCTGAGGGGGGCGCTGAAGGGGCTGGCACAGCTGCCGTCAGAGGCAGACACGACGATGTTGTACTCTTGGCCACAGATCAGGTCACTCAGCAGGCAGCCTGGACTGGAGCTGTTGCAGGACAGGATCCCTCCGACAGCCCCTCTGGCTTGCACAGCGTAGGTCACTGCATTCGGGCTGGGGGACCAGGACAGCTGGGCGGTCCCAGCAGTACAGTTCAACTGGCTGGACAGGTTGGAGGGAGGGCATGGAACTGGGGAGGGAAGTGAGGGTTGCTCATTAGACTGTCAATGAGGTCATTATTAACGACACTGTAATGACACATTAATAAGAATAAAAACACTTTCATGTGAGATTTCAAGCCATAAATAATAAATAATACATATTGTGTTACCTGTGTACAGAGAGAATGTCTGGCTCTGCTGACTGCTACAGCTGTCGTCTACTGCTGCGACACCAATGGTGTAGACCTCCCCACACTGGAGCCCATGGAGGCTGCAGGACGTGTCATTGGTGGAACACTCTGACCTGTGACCCCCCCCACTCACAGCAACAGCAGTGTAGTTGATGGCACCGAGGCTGGCCACCCAGGTCACTTCAGCAGAACTCTGCCCACATATATGGGTGGCTGTGACATTGGTGGGGGCACATGGCACTGGAGGGGAATATAGATGAGAGAAGCATAAAGGTTGTATGCAAGCAAGACATTGGTTGAAGTCCCATTGCTGTATCTACATCATCAATATAGATTATGAGCATTTTAGTCAAATCTGCGTCCCTCACCAGTGTGTATAGTGACTTCTGTGCTCCGCTGACTCAAGCAGGTCTCGTGGACGGCAGAGACCGTCACCATGTAGAAGCTCCCACATGCCAAGCCTCCCAGGGTGCACTGGGTGTCCGTGGAGTTACAATGTAGGCTCTGGCCCGTTCCTGAGGAGATGATGGTGGTGTAGTTCTCTGCGGGAACAGAGATGTTCCAGGCGACTGTCAGTTCCCCAGTGCTGCAGGCCACACTGGTCCGCACATCCTGAGGAACGCATGGGACTGGAAGAAGGGGAAAGAAGGGGAAGAAGGGGAAAAATACACAAGAGTTTGGTTTAAAACAAGAGCTTTTATGCACTTTAATGACTTCTCTTCAGTGATGTCTAAGTAAATAATGTGATACATCTAAAAATGTAAAAGAGACAATTAGGTCAAGGTCTCATTAATTGAGGCATAAATTGAGACTCAAATGCACTCGTTCCTTCATTCACTTAACCCCAGGTTGTGTAGTTGCAGTACCTGAGTCCATGCTGATAGGTGCTGAGGTGGAGGGACAGTTTCCGTCGTTATAGGTGACAGTGACGCTGTATGTCTTTCCACAGGGCAGATGGTAGATATCACATTTGTTGGTGGTGTTGCTGGTGCAGTTGAGCCGACCTCCGCTCTGATCCTCTATGGTTGCGATGTAGAAGCCTGTGGGCTGATAGTTCTGCCAGACGATCAGAGCTTGATTGGCTGCACAGTGTCTGAATGCCTCAACGTTCGTTGGAGGGCAGCGGGCTGGAGAAGAGGCAAACGATTTAGTAGGAGAATGTGGATGTTGTACAGTAGATCTGACTTTGGGCATTAGGGTTACACATTTTACATTTATTATACCATGATTGCTTTTGTCTTTTGCGTGTGTCTATAAAGGCTGGAAGAAGAGCTTCAGAGCTTCCAATGAGTAGAAAGAAATAAGGAGATATGACACAATTACTAATCTCGGCCATAAATCCCATTTTTAAATTAGACCAGTCTTCTGTCGTACCTGTCATTATGTTGACCTGTTCGCTGTCAGTGCTGTTGCACTTCAAATTTGTGCCGATAACTCTGGCAGTGTAGTTCTGCCCGCAGCTCAGGCCCTCGATCAGACAGTTGGTGCCCATTGCACTGCAGCTATGCACCGCCCCATCTTCATGCTGAGCAATGGCAATGTAAAATACAGCGCCCTTGCCCTGGGTCCAGTTAACCCTAGCAGAATCGTGGCTGCAGTCAACTAATGCTGACACATTGGTGGGGGTACAGGGAACTGGAGGGAGGGGGAAAGAGAAAGACAATGGTGTGAGTGTAGTCCTGCAGTATGTGTTAGACCAATCTCTCACTAATCAAGAGCAAAACAGAGCATAACCCATTATCCCTCCCACCACAGCTCCCAGTGCTTACCAGTCTCAGCCACCTCTCCCAGCACCTTGTTAGAGGAGCAGTCATCATCCGTGGCAACGATCCACACACTGAGGTGTTCCCCACATGGCACACCAGCCACTGCACAGCTGTTGCTGTGGGAACTGCAGTTGTAGATTTCTCCGGTGTTGCCCTGCGCTTCTACAAAGTAGGAGAGAGCGCCAGCCGCAGTGTCCCAACTAGTGATCAGCACCTCTGACTGACAGTTAGCTGATGTCCTCACATTTGTTGGTGGACAAGGAGCTGGAGGAATGAGGAGAAAAAAAGAAAACAACAACAAAAAAAGAGAAGATTAAGGTAATGTGGCCTGCTGGCCTTTTTCATCATGTCCCACCAACATGGTACATGGTAAATGGGGCATTATGTCATCATGGTGGGTGTGTCCATGTCTTGCAAACACAAGTAAACTAAGTAAAAATTCTATTATTTTGAACATCAAATTTAAACTAAGAATCTTCACACTTTAGCTGCAAATTTTCACAACTCCCACAATCCACTTCTCACATTCAGAAAGAACCTAAACAGATGCATTGTGGGATTGTCCAGAATCTGTACTTTCACTGATGTATCCCTACTTTTGTATTAAAGACATCACAGTTCCAGAATCACAAATGTTTTACAAAACACTAACCCTGTATGCAAACAAACCGACTCAACTCCTACTCACAGGTTCGGACGAATTTAGGGTGGCTGACTTCACTGTTACACTCGTTGCTGACGGCGTACACATTGTACGTGTAGGATTGACCGCAGCCGGTGTTGGTGAAGTAACACGTGCTGTCTGCAGTCCTACACTCAACCACCCTGCCTGTGTTGTCCACGGCGGTGGCCACATAGTAGTAGGTGTTGTTGGTGGGCTGCCAGCTAAAGACGATCACATTGCTGGAGCATTCACGGTAGGTCTGAAGTTCAGCAGGAGCGCAGGGGACTAGGGGGTACAGAGAAGAGGCAGAGGATTAGGAACTGCAGTATTGTAAATGGAGAGGAAATAAAAGCAAAGAGTGCCATGGAACATGAATGATACAAGAGAGATAAGGTTATTGGCTGAGAGGGCAGTTGAGTTTATATTAACAAGTGAATACTGTAAACAATTTACAACAGATTCACAGGCTAACAGACAGTAGACTTTCGCCCGCTATTGTTGCAAGTCAACCAACAGCATCTAAGAAACACGAGATTTGACTCCTTTTGTCTCTTTGTTTTCTTTCAATTTAAATACACTTCAGTGGATTCTCACTCTATAGTAAACACATGCCTAGGTGTGTGCGCCAGACACTAGATCAGGTCCCTGGGCGGACTGTGTGTGTCTTCCCAGACTGATACTATAGCTGACCTTTTGAGATAACTCCCTCACTTGAATAGACTGTAAAGAACTTTAGATCAGCTGGTGTTGGATGGCAGTTCCTGGTGGCTAATGAGAGGGTGTGTTTCACCGCTCAGCATGAGAAAACAGCATAGGACACCATGGGAGAAACCTAAACAGAATCCCACAGGACGTACTTAAGGGGAACGTTTTTGACAAGAGCTTACAGTGTATCTAGAAGTATGAGTGTGTGTGACAGAGAGAGAGAGACACCTGAGGTAAAACGAGAGGGTGTGTGCATGCGTGTGGGAGACGTATAGAGATATAGAGATGGATGATGAGGCACATAAAGGGAATTTAAGACAGGGAAAGGTGGAGACAAAGAATAAAAAGTGACACTGCACGTTTGTATGTGCCCACGTGTCCCTCACCTGTGTCAAACAGCATCGAGGCGTTGGAGGTACTCTCACAGTCGTCAGAGATTGCTGTGACTTTGACCTGGTACTTCTCTCCACATTTGAGCATGGTGATCTGGCAGCTGGTGGAGTCGGTGGTACAGCTCAGAGCTGTGCCGTTACCGTCAACGGCCGTGGCCCTGTAGGAGTTGGCCCCAAATACCAAACCCCAAGTCACTGTCACCATGCCGCTGGAGCAGCTGTAGTCCACAGAGACTGTTGTCACTGGGTTTATGTCTGAAGAAAGAGAGAGAGATAAACAGATCTCATGATGGAGAGGTTCACCGTGTCTGTTCACCTTTCAGTGAGACTTATCAGTCTTTCTGACAGATCAATTCTGCCTCTCAAATACTTACTAGAGGTGTTGTGTATGACGTTAGAGGCCTCTCCAGCCACGAGGAAGACGTTGACTGATGACACCCCCACTGTATAGGTGGAGCAGGGCTCCAGATTGCTGATATCCATGGTTGTGGACGAAGTGTTCCTGATGACTGGGGTGATGCTGGAGTCGCTGTCAGTAACAGTCACTTGATACAGCAGGACTTTACTCACAGAGTTCCATGTCACCCTGGCGGTGCTCTTTCCCGTTGACACAAGAGTCACACCAGTCGGCGGCTGCACCACTTCCAGGAGAAAATACTGGTGTTAATCTAATACATTTATTTATAGCTATAGATTTATAAATCTATAGCTATTTACAAATATCCATAGTTTTCGAAGGGTTGGTACACACATCACATCCAGTTTAGTAGCTGACCGTGCATTTAGGAATATCCAACTTCCAAGTTTATATTACATGAATTATTCCCTCTGAATACAAATAAGCAAATCCAACATCCCATGTACACTTACATGTTGTAATTGTCCTTATTCCACTGCGGGCCCCCAACCCAGCGCTGTTGGAGGAGTGAACATAACAGTTGTACGTTGTGGAAGGAGTCAGGCCATCCACTTGTCCACCCAGGGTGGTGAAGCTCTGGTTGTATGTCTGTGACATAGAACTAAAAAACTCCTTCACAATCAAGAAGTAGCTGTCCGCCCCAATCACACTGGACCACTCAAACGTGATAGAGGTACTCGAAATAGCTTTGGAAAAGGTGATTTGGGACGTGGCGGGCACTGTGGGAATGTAAGATAAGAGATTTAAGATTATTCAACAAAGGGGTAAGTCTGATTTATTAGGCTGGTTACTTTGAAAACAGTGTCCTCACCTGTCATGGCTATTTGCTTGTCACTGCAGAGTATGCTGTAAAATTGGAAGGCCTTGAATGTTACTTCATAGGCACGTCCTGGCCTTAATCCCTGAACTAGCCTCTGTGTGCTGTATGCAGGCACCGACACCACCACTGGGGCAATACTGGTAGAGTTCACGACTCTGAAGTCCAGTAAATAAGTTGACGCGGCACTGTTGCTGCTCCATACCACTTTCAGTGTTGATGCTGTGGGAGATGACACTGACGTAATACTACATCCTGGAAAAGATAGATGAGACCATAAATTATTTGGTTTGTTTCTATGATACATTTAATATAATACACTTTATATAACAAAGGAAACAGATAATTGTTATAGTTGGGCGGTGGGTTGCTACAACAGTAAATCCCATAAAAGATGCTGCAAAGGATATTATACAAGTATTACAGCAAAACCACTGTATAAGAATCTATAGCATTATTTTAGTAATACCAACTGAGATGAAACAAAAAGTACCATACAGTACAATAAGGTTCTTAAACACACTTTAAGTTCTCATAGGAATATTATATAGATTTTTCATTAGAAGGGAAATGCCAGATCAAATAAAATGTGCACTGCCCAGCAAAATTAGGATTTTTTTTTTTTGCATTGGTTGTAGTTCTAAAAGTTCTGATCAGCACTACAGCACTACTCTTGGTGGGATGAAATTTCATATTTGTTGTTTTATTAATGCTGATGTCTGTGGTTGTGCACCAGAGGACCCCACTGTCCAGGTGGGTTGTCATGTGGTGACAGAAACATCCCTAGCAGTTACTCTTCTTTTCATGCTCATCCACCCCAAAGAGGTTTAGATCAAGCCATCCAGTGACCAGTGGTGCGGTCCGCATGGTGCACTCTCATACTGGAAGGGAACCAAGAACCAACCACACCCTGCAAGATCCTGGCTCACCGTAGGATGCAGTTCATCTCTCTGAATGGCTTCATCTTAATTGGCATTTCTAATTTGCCAAAACCTTTCACCACAAGCAACTGCTTTCATATACTTTCAAAATCCTTTATATCCTTCATTCACTGTGGTATTTCCTTTAATCTATCAGTTTATTTTATATCTTTAGCTTTACAGTGATAGGGTCCATATCCTTTCTTTCATTTATATTTTAGAGGTAGTTTTGATCAAAATAAGAAAAAGATGAACTATGCATTTCACTATAGAATTGATAAAAGACATAAACATTACTGTACTAATGCTTGGACAAACAATATCTTTTTAAAGATTAATGTTTATGTTGTGATGTTTTTTTTTAAATTACTGTTTGTTGTTTTTTTTTATTATTATTTTACATATTTTTTTTATTTTTATTCATTATTTCTTTGCAGATTGGCTCTTAACTGAATAGCAACAGTGGCTCATAACATCATCATCCATCCAACCTGCTTTAGTGTTGGACAAAAACCTCTGTAGATTACAGTTAGGCAGCTATAAACCCTGAAGTGATTGCTAATAAACCCTACTTTTTTCCACATATATCAATGAGAGAGCAGGACACTCACCTGTAGCCAAAACATACTGTATCTAAAAAAACAAACACGAAAAGGGCATAAATGAAAATTACATAATTACACAATGTATGCATTATGAAAATAGAAATAGTGCTTTATTTATCAGTGGCAAAGAAATTTAATTAAAAAGTCAATAAGAAGTATAATTACCTGTGTCACAGAGAGTAGGATGATTGATGTCCACAGCTTATCCATGGTAACTGTCAGAGTTTCAATGAGTTACATCCACACATGGGTGCTGGACACAACAGCTCATCTGGAATCTTTACAGGCTGAGCACTGTAGATCAGCTGCATGAGAACCAATCAGAACGTCCTAAATGAGGACAGGGAGACTCCCGACGCCTGTGGGCTCACTGTCATGATGAGAAGCTTAGGAGGTGGAGGCGGGGGTGCTGTCAATCTCCCACGCCATCCTCAGCCTCAGGTTGCTATTCCATCATGTTTACAGAATATTTCAGTGCTATTCTAATAGTAACAATGCATTTAATCTCTGTACTGGACCAACTTCATCTTAAATTGAAAGCATAAACTGGAGGATTTGTTGTAGGAGGTGATTTTTACCTTAATATCTACACAATATTTCTTGAATTATTCCGACTTCCTTGTACAGAAACAGGATTTGCCTGCTGTAAGGCAATATCAGGTCCATTGTATGACACATCGAATGACTGAAAAGAGTTAATATTATAGGGAAACTGAATTCCTCATAGTGCACCTACATCCTTCCTGGATTGATGACAACATTTTTTCCCCGAAAAGCTCTGTTATTAGACAATATTGTGTAATTGCTGCCTAGTTGACACCAAAATAGCCAGTAATGTGATACTTTTGCTTAGACCTTTTTCCAGTATATAACCTCATCAGTACTATTTCCTAGAATGGACGAAATTGATCGTCCTCCATAAGAATTTAGTTCATTAGATATTTGGTTGTAATCCTTTGTTTTGATTTGAATTCCTATGAAAACTCTAAAAATATCACTGAGCCTTTGGGCCTTGCTTACCATCATTTACACATCATTTCATTGAACATCCTAGTTAATAACACATCAAGGCTTCATTTTTTCTGATGACATCACTCACAGAATAATTTCACACTCCAAAAAATCTGAATAACTCTTACACCAAAGTTTTGCTCATTTTTCATGTCTTCTAAATATGTTGATGTAGTATTATGCTCCAGGAGAAGACATTACAGAGAGTTTGGTATCCTTGTGTTATAGAAGTAGGATCAAATACAGTATGATCAGACAGAATCCTATCAAAAACTGAGACAGGTGGAGAAAACAGTCAACAGAAATTTTGAGGATGATTTTTGTTGTGGTGAAACAGTCGATGGGCTATTGGCCATAGGAAGGACTGAAAGATGGGAAGTAAGACGTGTCTTTCTAGATATTTGTGTATTTCCTCTAATCTTGACTGTCAGTCTTTGTTGTAAGATAATGTGGGATTAAGAGGGCATAGAAGTAACCGTGTATTACGTGAAAGCGAATATGCCACTTGAATTAAAAAGCTGAAACATAAACCATGCTACGCTGCTGTTTAGACAATGAACCGAAAAGTTTTCCAAACTGTGACTGTGGCCACGCTGCTGTGTCTTGAGGAGGGATACATGCTTTACAACTTTCTCTTTGTCCTTCATTTGCTATCTCCTCCAAGGACTGGCCTGCTGCTGCTCCGTCCACTAAAAATATCACTGGTTTCATAATAATAAATAATACAATCGATATAATAATAATAATACAATCTGTGATCCTACTGATGCATTTGGACACATTTGATCCCCCATTATGACATCTGAAACATTGTAAAACCCAGGAAAAAAAAAGTTTTATTTCTTATTTCCTCATTCCCTTGTAACATGTAATACGTTTTATTCAAATGTCGTTAATTGATGCCATTTGGTTGCCTTTTGGGATAAATTAAAGCCACTTAGTACTGCTTTGTGACTCAGGATATTGTAGTGAAAGTCCACACCGTAACAAAACTGCCAAAATGAATGGCTACAGGGGGTTCCTTCTCACGATATGTACAGTATCCCAATCATACCCACTGTATTCCGGCATAGGTGTTATGTAAGTGAATGTGATAGCCTGTTGCGTGTAGCAGTGTGTAAAGGCTGTGACAAAGCAAGGGTTTGACAAAAGGCCCATGCCTCAGCCTCCTGTCTTAGCCCTCCCCGGCTGTTTGTGTTTGTCTCTAAGCTATATGAGGTATAGCAGTATGTCCCATTGTGAAAAACCTGAGCTGCGGCATACAAATCATCACGGTGAAATGCATCCTCCTGGGTGTCAAGTAGCTTGTGGCCGCCACATGCGGGACCCGAACGTTCCTGAGTGCATCACGTTCTGTGCATTCAGACTGGTAGTTGTTTGTTGGTGGTGCACCTGTGGGATTATTGGCCACCACGTTTGTTTCTCACGTGAGTTTATATTTTATGCAGATAATCAGAATCTGGATCAGAATCAGAACTTCCTTTGTATAGCATTTTATTTTCAAAAACACAGTTTGCAAAGTGGTTTACAATCAGACAAATAAAGGACACAAAAACAAGGTTACGCAAGCAAAGAAGAGGACAAAGACAAACTAGAAATAACCGCCTCGCGGTTGTATGCCTCCGCCAATAAACTTTGTTTTATCATTGCAAGGACAGTCTTTATTTATTAATAATTAATAATTAATGTGATTATTAGGTCAACTTAAAGGATTTTGGTGTCCTCAAAAGTGACAGCACATTATGATGTCACAGTGAAGTTGACCTTTGAACTTTTGGATATAAAATGTCATCACTTCATTATTTTATTCTATTAGACATTTGTGTGAAATTTTGTCATAATTAGCGTATGAATTCTTGAGTTATGGCCAAAAACGTCTTTTGTGAGGTGACAGTGACCTTGACCTTTGACCATTGGCCACCAACTTTTAATCAGTTCATCCCTCCGGCCACAGCTGTCGCCGGCGCGGAGGCATAAAAAAACAACCATTAACTCCATTAGGGTGGGGGTGGGATACAGACCATGGTTAGGATAGGGTTATCCAACAAACCAATATAGTGGAACAATACTGGAAAGAGAGACATCATTACATAAAAGCACATCTGTAGAAGTAGGTCTGAAGAAGTGATTTAAAAGACAAGACTGATTTTGCCAGTTTGACAGTGAAGGCCCCCATCTTCTTTAGTCTTAAATCTACATTTACGAATCAACTTTTTTTTTAATGTTGTATGTCTATTGTTTATGTATGTTTTTGCTTCTTATAACCCAATAAAAACATTTGAACATATAAGATTCCTATGACGAACAAAAGAAAAAAAAAAGGAATGAGCAGAACCAGGATCTGGGGCTGTGCTCAGACTCATGAAGGGTTAAAAGATGGGAGATTATGAATTCCCTCCTATTTGGAGCTATTATAGTGTGCAAAATACCTTAAGAAAAGGATTATGATTTTGAATTAAACTGATTAAAGCAGTCAAATCATCATCAAAATCAAGTCAAAAATTGTTAATCATTATTTTACGCTAATCATTATTTCACATGAATCATTGAGTAGCCAGTATTTCTCATGGTGTTCCAGCAGCGTCTCTTATGAAGCTTCTGAATGGCCCATAATAGCCAATCAATCAACTGGCCAACTGATCACCCAATCTTGAAATGCATGATGCAAGTAAGCTAAGGCAGAAATTTGGTTCAGTTATACTACATTTAAGTTCAGCCCAACAGTATGTATTATAGTAGTATTGTATTTAAAATAGTTCTACTGTATGAGAAGACCTTTTATATGATGCATCTCTTATATTTCCTCTTAAAGTAACCATGGAGGATTGAATGTGCCCCATGTATGTAACTCCCATACCAGAACAAAAACATGGAAGACTATCTCCGCTACATAAAGACCATGCAAGATGACTGACACCACACAGAGTTGTATTGCAAAAGGGATGTGCTTTATTGTTGTCATCAGTCAGCTAGGAGACATGAACGCAATGAATGCAGAGGTAACATTGAATCCATCTCCAGCAATCTGATCATCCATGTAGGACTTGCCATGCATGACTCCAGGCAAACATGATGGATACCCGCTGCTCCACTTTTACAGTAACCTACTTCCAGCTCCACGACCACCTTCACAACCCGAGACATGTCCAACAGCAACCCCATGGAGGTTTCCTACTTGGAGAAGTCCTAAAGCTTTTCTTTGATATTCTTTTGTATGAATGATTATTGCCAGAATCATTTTGTGTGGGATTTTACTGTATAGTTTCTATACCTGCTTTTTTCCCAATTTTTACTAGATATTCTTCCATTACATGATGGGGTTATTTCAAATCTTAGTCTCATTCTGATCAGGAAACTGTAATGATTAAACATGAGTAGTTACAATGAACAATAAGTTGTAATATAATACAACTTATTGTTTTTCAGATACATTGGATACAGAAAATATTACAAGTGGGCCTACATTATTATTTACTTTTTTCCCCACAAGTCCTCTTTAGTTTTCTTCTTTAGTTTTCTTCTTTAGTTTTCTGTTTCATAGTTTTCGCTTTTTTCGTATCATATTAATTTAGCAGAAACAGTTTGTCACATTGTATACAGTTTGTCATGCAAACAGCAGTAATAACAAAACAGAGGTATTCCTAAACAAAAGAGTGATATTTCATCTGGGCACATGGTATCTTCACAGTTGCCGTTGACGTGTAAGGCAACTTTCCCTGTAAGGCAAAAGAGACAAGAGAGAGATCATCATCTTGGACTTGATGGAATAACCTGTATCTCAGGTTATCGCAGGTATCTCTTCAGCTTCAGTATCGCTTCAGTATACTCAGTGGTTGTTCTGCACAAAAGAAAATCATAATATTTGTGAAACTGTATATGCATAAAACAGAATTCATAAGCTTTGTCAGACTGAGTCATCATGAGTCATTAAATACATCTATCCTCTTACAGGTTGGGTGCTCAACAATTACGGCAACCCGTGTCAG
This sequence comes from Centroberyx gerrardi, assembly GCF_048128805.1. NCBI lineage: Eukaryota > Metazoa > Chordata > Actinopteri > Beryciformes > Berycidae > Centroberyx > Centroberyx gerrardi. The sequence continues at coordinate 14,323,697 of NC_136009.1, forward strand.
AGACAATAAGATGCCTCATGTCTGTGTCACGCTTCTGCAGCACCTTTTCCATCTTCATTCACCCTTGTCACGTTCTTCCTTCCACGTTTTATAGACGCAGGCAGGACAGATATGTGTCCCAGCGGTCCCACAGGTAAACAAAGAGATAGAGATCGGCCTCACCTGTGCTCATCTATACTCTCTCCCTGTTGTTCTACCCAAGCATTCACGCCTATTGTTCCCAACGCACTACAGGCACGGTCAGTTTATGGATGCGTATGATGCTGTCACAAGATACCCTTCAAGCCGCGAAGTAACACAATGGACGGGTCTTATGAATGCAGCTTTCGTCAAATTCTTTCACAGCTTTACAATCAGCGCCGCGATGTAAAGGAGAGCACAATGCCAGTCTCAGCTTGTTACATAATAGATTTGTCTGCTTTTTTTAGACACAATGTTCTTATCTGGAGTTGCCTTTGAACAAATAACTTACCATGTTTAATCCACACTTCGCTTTCCCCGATAGATCACTGAAGAAAGATGAGATGAGTTAATTACTTAATTAGAGTCAAACTAGCAAAATACAAAACGTGAATTAAAAGGAGATTTAAGAGGAGATTCATTCATTACAACAGGATACTTACCCACACCAACGCTATTCCCTGAGCAGGACACTGTGAATATGACAAGAATAAGAGAGATTACACAGCAATTACCACAAATCCCTATATTACACACACACAATAACAGATTAGACACACAAATTTGAATGCGCTATCTATTTTAATCATTTCAGAAACGGAGTATACACACTCCACCCCCTTCATGACTTACCGGAGTACATCCTACGTGGACAGAAGCTAATTTTGCCCCCGTCCTGTCCCACTGGTGCTACCACCACTATGTAGACATCCCCGCACATGACATCCTGGACGTCACAGGAGTTGCTGCCGGCAGCCGGGACGCAGGTATAGTTGGAGGCTGTCCCGTACATGTCCACTATGTGGTTCTGGGTCTGAGGGGGGCCCGAGGAGCGCCAGTACACCCTGAGGGAGTTGTTGGCCATCCGATAGAGCTTGACACTTGTTGGACAGCAAGGACCTACAAGTGGGTGATTGGAGAGGAGAGGAAAAGTAGAGTCAGGCGGTAGGTTGAGTGTGATGTTTATGTCATGGGTGCTGTGTTCAAATTAAGGGCAATGGGAGGAAGGAAAAATGCCATGTCCCCTATCCCATGTCCAACTACCCCATGCCCCCCTGTGTCTTTACTATTATTCTAAAATGTGGAAAACAGTAAAAAATAAAGAAAAATGTGGTGTGTCCAAACTTTTGACTGGTAGTGTATGTGTGTGTGTATATATTACACGTGCGTATGTATATGTTTGTCCTCACTGGATGAGAATCCATGGTAGCTGCACTGTGATTTGTGTCCTGTGCTGCTGATGGCTTCCAAGTTCACACTGTAGTTGGTGCCACAGGTGATGCATCCCATCACGCAGTGCGTGTCCAGAGTGTGGCACTTGGCGTGCCCCCGCGTGGATGTCAGGCCTGTGATGTAGGAGCGAGCCCCGCGGCCAGCTGACCAGGTCACGTTGGACATCGCCTGGGTGACCTGTTCCACGTTCAGAGACGTGGGACAGCAAGGACCTTAGGGAGCAGAATACAGTACACTAGAGTCCACAGTGGAGTGAATGGCTGCTTGATATGGACAAATGATCATACATCATTTTGAATGATACTGCACCTGCAATATAAATTTGTAGGGGCTCTTTAAAACACTTCAAGTTAGCTCAGCAATGGTACATTATGGGAATATAGCCCATTAGGGTGATCATGGGTTATATTGTGTTATATATGATTTTATATGATACGGTCCATTTTGTAGCCTTAGCAATACACAGTCTTTTTCCACTGGACCCTATAAGTCTCACTGGCTACGTTTACATGCATGGAAACCTCCATTCTAAATCCAGTTACTCAAGAACTCAACTCAGTTAGAATAACCCAGTTGAGGTCATATTCTGATTATGACAGACATGTTAAATCACTTGGCTTACTCCTATATTAAACGGCAACATGCAGTATTTATTATTACTTTTGGGATCATCATTTCTTCCCCCTGTATTAGAAGTAACCTCAGTCAAATAGGGAGGGAGTAGCTGGAAGCCTCACGTTTTCATACTAATACCATTTTATCTGTCGACGGGACACCTCAAGTGGACAGGAATATTCTGTTAAGTTATGACCTTAGCTAGAGTAATAGGCAAATAGCCATTGATACACCATAGAGTTGTTAGGTGCCATATACAGAAGCTTCAGTAATTTCCTCACACAAATAAATGATATGATGAAACACATTATCAAATGATAACCAGCCATACAGTCTTGTTGATGGCCTGCACAGTAGCACAGTACCTGTTTCTAAAGGCATATTGTAGCTGGGCAGACTTCGCCCTACGGCTGTGCTGGCGACTGCCATGACCTCATAGGTCGTTCCGCAGGGCACCTGTGTGAGCTCACAGGAGCTGGACTGTGTGTGGCAAGTGTGTGTGTCGGTGCGTCCGACGGCGGTGATGGTGTAATTTGTGTTGGGGGTGTTGGGGGAGTTGAAGAGGACTCTGACTGTAGAGGAGCTGATCTGCGTCACATTCAGGATCTCCGGTGCGCATGGCGCTGCAGCAGGACAGAAAATGGAGTTGTCATACCAGAGACAGATGCAGCGTCACAAATGATGTTAATGTATATTGCGGTATGTCTTAACTGTTTGATATGGAGAGTCCATCAGCATGTCTCTCTTTTATGGGTGTGTATGTGTATTTGTGATGGGAGATACCTGTCTGCATCTACCGTTACTGTTGTCTGGTCAAGATGTTACCTGTCTCATGTGCGTTTGATTTGCAGGTGCGGTTGCAGCCCCGTAACTCGCTGCAAGGTGTGACCACCACAGAATAGACTGTGTTACACCTCAGGTCTGACAGCGCGCACACCGGTGCCGTGTCATTACAGTGGATGACATCATTAGTCTCCGCTGCTGTTGTCTCATACAGCTCCGCCCCTCGGACCGGCGACCACGTGATCTCTAGGGTCTCCGTGGAAACCAGCTGTATGGAAACATCCTCTGGACAACAAGGAACTGAGAGGATGAGGTGAGGAGAATAATTGACATTGGTTAGAAATATTACATCCAGCTTAGGTGACTGACAATTGACTTGATCTGTGTGTGTGTGTGTGTGTGTGTGTGTGTGTGTGCATCCGCATGGCGATCATACTGGTGGTGTAGTTGCGGACTTGTCCTTGAGTGCTGGAGCCGGCCTGGTTGTAGGGGAAGACGGTGGTGAGATAGGTGTAGCCACAGATGCAATGGAAGTGGCAGGTGGTGTCAGTGGTGTTACAGTGCTCCTCGGCCCCGTCGTCCCTCTTGATGAAGGCCACGTAGTAATCCACCAGCCGCTCCTCACTCCACCTCACCATGCAGCTGCCTGCCTTGTGCTCCTCCACCCAGATCCTCTCTGGGGGACATGGGCCTGGCAGAGAGAGAGAGAGATAGAGAGAGAGAGGTTCAGAAACAACAGTAATGGCATGCGTGCCCGTGTGTTTTGTGCAATATACCCACGTGTAATGTAGTCTGCTGAATCCGAGGGGCTGCTGGGTCCAGCTCTGTTTTCGGCAGTGACAATGACAGAGTGGTTCTGGCCACAGACCACAGGGGCAATGATACAGGAAATCCTGTCTCCCTCTGAGGTGCAGTTTTGGCCACTACTGCTCCAGACTGTGTACACATCAGCTCCCTGGGATTCGTCCCAGTACACGGTGAGGTCCGGATTCCGACCCGGCCTCCCCTCCACATGGACATTATCTGGCCTTGGTGGACCTGGAGAGTGAAAGACGAGAGGGAAGGAGTAAGGGGGTTCGACCTTATGAATGTTACTACCAACTGATCAAAGGGGATTGTGAATAATAAGCGATAATTTGTGATACCACTGTCAGTCTGGAGTACATCCTACATCCAGATAGTGAAGTAGTTAAGGTGGCTGTATTGACTCATGCTGACCACTAGGTGGAAAAGAGCTTGGGATAAAATGTGTTAACCATATTTGGATAAAAAGATCCCAACAGTCAAGTAATGGAACCCAAGTCTTTTGTCGTCATCCTAACTCATCGCCATGCTTACGTGTAATCTGGCAGGCGGTGACGTCGTCTCCGGGGCGACCCTCAGAGTCCCAGGCCGTGATCTTGATGCAGTAGATAGTCCCCGGCTCCAGGCCATCAAAGGTCACTGTGGTCTCGGTGGTGTTCCATTCTCTGCGGGTGTCTGAGCCCTGCTGGATGATGCTGAGGCTGTAGCGGATGGCGTGCTCCACCGGAGACCAGTTCACTACGATGGTGTCATTGGCTGGAGAGGAGGTGCTCAACACAGGACCCACCACCACTATGGACAGGGACGCAGGATAGAGAGTAATGAAATGATCAATCAATTTGCAGCTGATTGATGCGGTGGCATTAGGGGGGGTGATGGAATGTGAAATTTTCAACGTGGAAAAATAGACAGATCCCCACCTTCCATCCGCCACCCAAAAAAATTAAACTTTTTTGAAAGAGGTGTGAAATGGAACCGATTTCCCTGCGATTATGTTACATTCAGTTCTCCTTCGGGAGGGGAGACAACCTAGTTCTCATGGTTTTCCTTTTCATATTCTGAGAATGGTAAAGTGCAGAAGGATGGATACAGTTTCCACCCTGCTGTGGTTGTTGCATAGAGTAGGAACACCGTGACAATGGGCCAGTGAAATGACACGCCGTTATGGCCGGCGGAGCGAGATAGCAAGCTATTGTCCTGCAGGAACAACAGACAGGCTGCGTTTCACTCTTCATAAACTGATTACCATCTTAAGTAAACAGCTTTTAATTTGCTGTGTCTGGATGAGTGAAAGTGGAGGGAGAGGATCATTGTGTGGTCTATTCTTCTATCAGTTTTGTTAGACTTGGCTAAGGAGATCTTGAATCAATTTTTGAATCTATCACCAAAAGCCTTAAAGATGGCTCCATTTGAAATGTCACAGTTTGAATCTAGGTATTATCGACTCTATTATCAATACGATCACCCATACCTGTCCTGGCTTGGAAGGGGTACGAGGGCTGGCTCCGCCCCCCAGTGTTGACGGACATGACGCTGAGGCTGTACTCTGTGTAGGGCTGGAGCTGCAGGACTGTGCCCGGCGAGCCGTTCACCGCGGTCTCCGAGAAGAAATCCCCGCTCACCGACTCTGCCCTCAGGATGTAGCCGGTTGCCCCGGAAACCTCGGTGAACTCCACAGTGATGCTGTTGCTCTGCTTGGAGTAGGCCTGCTCAGGTACTGCGGGTACCTCAGGAGCTGTGGAGAGGAGGACAGTCCCACAGATAGAAACACAAATCAAGGGCGTTTTATCACATTAGATATTAGTTTCAACCCAGTAAATTAATGGAGGATCACAATTTCACCACCAGGAGTCAAAGCTTCATCCTTAATCATACTTTTGCTGCTGTGAACTGACCTGTTATCTCCTCAGTCTCTGCACTACTGAGGACATTGAGGGCATTGTCCATGGCCTGTACCTGCATGGTGTACAGTGTGTTTGGGGAGAGGAAGTTGACTGAGCCCATCACTGAGTTGCCGCTGAACTGAGCGAAGAAAGATGATCCGGGAGAGTTCTTCGGTGTTGCCGTGATCTTGTAGGAGCTGGCACCGCTGTACCTGCTCCAACGCACCGTCATACTCTTAGATGTCACCGTATACACCGACACAGTGATGTCTGGAAGAGAAATAGAAGAAATACATGTTAGGAAATATTTATAGAGGCTTACAGGTGGCATTACAGCAGACAAACAAAACATATTTTAAGCATTCTAGGTCAAAAGTACAAATGTAAGTAATGAAATATGCATGTTGGAGTAGGTTTCAGAGTAGGTGCTTTCATTTACTTTTCAAAATATGAATAATCTTATTTAGGACTTTCAAGGTCATATCTGGACATAATCTAAAGGTAGCTTGTATTTCAAACAAAGGCACACATTATTTCAGTTTGGGGCCATCATACAGTGACTTGAGGCAAATGTCAAAAGAAGCTCATTTACCATTTTGAGCCGCACATATCTGAAAATGAAATAAAAAAAGATGGTTAATTAACGAATGGAAAGAGGAAATTACTTGATGAAAAACGACAGGACATACAGTATTTTCATTCCAAGGGTAGCAAGCTATTGGTATTTCACATTATATCCCGAGGCAAATTATCCCCTGTATCATGTTCTCGGACCATGAGAGGCAGCAGGCTGCACATTACATTCACTCAACACAGATTTCAGGACTGGTCAGTGCAGGTATTTCTTTCAGGTCGGAATGAATTTGTCTATTGAGCTAAGGTTGGGCATGCCACACGTACTTGTTGAAAGCAGTGACACTCAAAAGAGCCTGTGTTCATACGTTTCAAAAGTCCTCCCTCTATACACTAGTCTTTTTCTGTACGTATAAAATTTGAACAATACAAATGATAGAAAATACGGCAATTATTGTACATTGATTTGTTAAAAGCGTTCTTAGTAGTGTGTTCTTTTTAAAAGATTTGAGACAAAATTAGTGTATAATGAGAAAATGATACCTTACCTCTGTTAAACTCAGTAAAAGCAAAAGTTTTAGCATCTTTAAATCTGTTGCTCCCATGACTTCAGTGATTTTCTGATGAGTCACTGCCTGCAGGCTAGATGTATGATGCTACTTCTGAATATCTTCAGGGTAGCAGCTCAACTTAACTTTGACTTTTTTTTTTCTCTCTCAGATAAACCGACAGGTCCTTTATTGTTTCAGCGAATACCAAAGAGCCCAGAGGCTGTAACTCCTCCCCTTGGGGGTGCTTGGCCTATCAGAGTGAGAGGAGGAAACTCACCTGTTAGATGAGGATGCAGACAGACACACTTGTGTCTGTCTAAGCCTACTATCCTTTTGTTTTCACAACCATAAGCCCTTAAAATGTACAGTCAAATTGGCCTAATATTGTTAGGGTTAGGGTTAGGTTTAGTCTAAGTCTTGATCGTTGTATTTACACCAAAGAAACTACACGAACATCTCAGCTGAGAAATGTGCAGCGTCACCACTTACATAAAACATTACCTGATACAAGTGATGACCTATTTCTGTGCCTGTTGTGTCTGGAAGGCACCTTTTATGGGCTGTCAAAGGTTTTGTTCAGTTGATATTTGATTTCTCCTGGTTGAAACACCGATGATATCTTGTGATAGATGAGACCATTTTTGATCAATTTGTCACTTTCCCCTCAATCTGTCATTGCTTGAACAATCACAAGGAGATATCAGGTCACCAGCAACACCTTGAGATTTGTATAAATATAGATATTGTGTTTGCAACTGATAGTGTATCATTTGCAGTTGATGACAGTTGCTTATGAGCTCTAGGATTAGCACAATACAACCATATATTTACCCTGAGAAATTTATCCACTAAGCCAATTGACGAACGAAACGAACGAACGAAACAGGACGGACAAACCCGTCTTTATTTGTCACAAGCAACCATTTTTTTCACATATTGCATGCACACACACGTGCACGGCGGCTTGCACACACACACACATGCTTCTAATGGCGCCGTGAAATATATCCTCCGCATTTATCCCATCCTGGCTCGTCCTCCTCCACGGGCAGGCCAGGAGCGGTGGGCAGCTTGCAGCGCAGCGCCCGGGGACCAACTTCTCTTTTAGCCATCGCTGGTCAGACGACGAGCTTCTTGCATGTTTTTAGTGGGGGGTTCTTATCGATGTTATATGGAGGAAACCCCAGGTGAGCACGGGGAGAACATGCAAACTCCACACAGAAAGGCCCTTTTTTACGAGATAACCCACCTGGGCACTGGGCACCGAAGGCAATCTGAGGCCAATCCTCACTTTTACCACAACACATTAGCATGGAATTACAAATAAAAACCAACAGTAGCATAGAAATGACATTATATGAATGATAAAACACGTGTCCTTATAGGTAGTTATGTAAGCACATTTGTTTGGTAGGTTGGGATAACTGTAACCCTATATGCTACAGAGAGCTTTACCGTACTCCTCAGAATGATGTGCAGTACAGCGCAAATTGTTTCAATAAAACTGACAAAGGTGTCGCTCTATCCATGTTGTTGTTGAATAGAAAGGTTGGAATAATAGCCTTCTATTCCCGGGTGGCTGAGTGTCTGCTTCAGGTCTTTGTTATAAAGACGGGATGGGAGGATCCCTAAGGACCAGATTTGGGCAAATCTCCTTTGTGAATAAAGGCCAAAAGGAGAAAACTGATCAAATTCACACAACTTCACACTACCAACATAATCCCTGCTTTCTATCATCAAAGAGCCCTATAGCACAAAGCAAATGACAAATTCCCAATTCACCAGTCAGACTCTTTTGTGTACATATATTGGTGCACATCAATATGTAATAGCCAATGCCAAAGATTGTTTTGATTTCCAAAACTGCTATTCACCCTTTAGAAACTCTAAGACACTCTTGAGAAAGAATGCTTTATAACACCAAGATACATCATACAGCTTAGAGGATCCTTATTCTTTAAGGATTCACCATGGTAACACGTTCTATGAAGGTCATATCTATAATGCACTATAAGCACATTCATTATGTGCTATAATGCATTTATAAGTTGAATGTTTAGAATTATGCATGACACCATATAATGGGGTTTATTATGTATTATAAGCTCAGGGTCCATAACGCTTTATAACACCAATGCCAAAGTGACTACAGTGTATGAAAGAAGAAACTGAGTCCTGGGTTGCATAGCGCATTACAGGCTTAGGGGGGAAATTACCTCAACCACTTCTAAACACTAATGGATACTAAGCAATATAAAATCCACCTATGCAAGCTCACAATGGATGGATACCAAAACGAAAGACATGAAATTAATAGATCCCGTTCCCCTCTTTATCATGAAAACGTTGTGTTTTAAGCATGCTATGGATCAAGGGCTGACTTTTTCTCATCTTGATTTCTGATCCAGCTTTTAGTAGAAGAGGTCAAAGGGTTGCAGAGTCATGCTCTCCCAAGTTAAGAAATATGCAGGGTGAGAGAAATGTAGAAAGGCCTTTTTTATTCCATGGTGATCTGAAGTCATTCATACTTTTGCCTTTTCTCATTTAGGTTACTGGAACTCTCTTGACAACTTGTACAAAATGCTACAGTTAAGATTTGTCTGTATTTGAGGTGTTACCCGTTTTATTTACCTGTTCTATTTTAGTATGCCTACATTTTGAGTTTGGAATTTTTAAGATGTTATACATTATTTATATGAGACAGTTGAGTCTGGCAAATTTAGGTAAGGGAAAATAAGATACATTTCACTCAAATTGCAAGTCCTTGTTCCACCATATCAGGAATGACTCTTTAGACAGTAATCTCACTTTTGTAAACTTAATTTTTTATTCATGTTAAGCACTTTGTAATAGTTTTAAAAGTGCCAGGCTACATAAACATTATTGTTTTCTCATTATTGATAACTGATACTAATTGAAGACATGGCAGTCAACTGAGATCAGTTGAGACCATCACTGAGGAGTGCTACACCAGTGGTTTCCCATGTTTCTTTGTCTCTGCACCTGTTAACTGTTTAATGGGTGGGCCCTCCTCCGACTTTTGTAGTCATTGTTACGGCTGTTGGGAAAAGCATTGGCACCTCCTCTTACACCACTACTTTCTTTTTTATCTGGACATCAAAGGTGATGGGTCCCATGAGGAAAACAGCAGATCAGACTTCAACATACTGTTTGCACATTCATGCACACAAACACACACAATGGAAGATGACCAATTGACGTAATATTTACATCCCAAAGTGGAGATTGGGATACGTGTTTCACGCCTGTGCAGTGTGCGGTATCAGTGTACTTCACTGGCTACAAATAATTTGCAAATAGGTGTGAGCTGCATCTACCTACAAGTGTTGGTGTACATTAGGGTTGCACAGTTATGGCTAAAATTATAATCCTGATTATTTTGCAAGATATTGTCATCATGATTATTAATCACGATTGTTAGTGTTGATGATTTGAGGAACACAGTTATTTCACTGCACTTTTTGTCAACCTTAGCTATTCAACTACAGGGGACATTCTAGATTAAATCAATTCTTTCAGTAATCCCAATATTCTACAATTATTAATTATGGAAACAAAAATAGTCTTATTAGACGTGATTAATTATGCAGTTAGCTAGTAGATAGAGTCACCTAACTGTCAGGCCTCACATGGTGGAACTTCAGAAGTCAGGTAATAGTGTTTGGTGATGATGACAGTGATGAACTGGGTTTGTGTGTGTGATGCTGTGACTGTGTGTGAGAGGGTTGAGGAGCCATGGCAGCCTCACTGTGACTTGTGTCCTGTCCTGCTGATGGTCTAGAGGTTAGTGAATTCTGAGGAACAGATGAGGTTATCTGTTCCTCCAACAACCAGAGGGGACGGTTCAGGAATGTTGTTTGGACACATCTCATTTCCTGATACCCCAACAGAACAACAGGAGAACTCGATACCCCACAACAAGACCTGAATACAGTGAGTCACCAGCGGGCTATTACAGGGACAGGGACAGCGCCACAAAGGCATCCAACAGAAACTCAATAAGAGATTTTGTTACTAGTACCCACAGGCCAGCAGGGCTGGGCATAGAGGCGTCAAATGAGCAAATTATCTAAGAGGACAAAAGTTGATACTCATTCTTAGTGAAGACCAAAAGGGATTTTCCTGAAATGTAATATTGCCAATCTGACCTAGTTTCAATTTAATTTAACTTAATCTCCTTTGCCCTGTGCTTGCTTGTGTGTGTTGGATAGCAGGTGGGTGGGTAGCAGTAGGGTCAGATGACACAAGTGTATGGATTTTGGGCATTATAGGTGTGAAAAACTGTCCCGACCTAAAGGTCACAGCTGGATGACAGTGCAGTGCTGGTGCCCCCTATTGAGTTTTCTTTTTGAAAACACTATTTAAATTTGTCACACTCACAATAAATTGTTATGTATACAACATAATTAGAGTTTCATCAGATGTCAGACAGTTATTGTCCACTTCCAATATGATGGACATAGTGCAGTTGGTTTGATTGCATATTTACTGTATAATTTATGAATACTACACTGGTTGTGTCTGGCTAATGTAACATTTTGATTGTATTTCACACAAGTATGGACCAATGAATATGTATTATTATTATTATTAGTAGTAGTTTATTATTATTAGCAGTAGTAGTAGTGGTATTATCAGCATAATTCTGGGTTTCAGTGGAGCGCCCCAGTCTCTAAATGCTGTTTCAGAGGCTTTTACACCCTGCCAAGAATAAAATTGTTTGGGAAAATCTGAATGTTTTCCCTTTTTGGGGATTTTTTTTTTGGCAGGAAAGGTAGGATAGAGTATGAGCACAACATATTGTCAGCTTCAATCCAAAAATACTGATATCGGCCTTCAAAAATCCATATTGGTCAAACTTTGGTCAAAACATTTTTATTTTTACAATATAATTTCAGGCTTCTCTAATTATTGTAAACATACAGCACTGTACAAAAGGAAAACAACATTAGATCATAAATAACTTATCACAGATTCATTTAATGTCTTTGAATAATTCAAATACAAAAAATCCAATCAAAATCAGAGCTATTCTTTTTTCATCCAACAAAGGAATATTCAAGTCGACATAAGGGTCTTTCAGGTATCACAGGGACTAGCAGGTTGATATCACAGGGTAAAGTGATCTGCAGCCCGGGTGTTAGAAGGCATTGTGGTTCCTGCCCCCCAGTGGCTGCATGGTGTGCAGCCTCCTGTAGAGCTGAGCCTTGGCCAGGTCGGCAGACAGGCTCTTGGCCATGCGATCGGTGGTTCTCTTCATGCTGCGGGCCGTCTCAATAGCCCGGTCCAGAGTCCTGTTCATTTCCTCCTCCTGGGGAACAGCGGCAAACTCTCAGTCAAGCTGACCAAGTTCAAAAATATATTTCACCTCAGATGTTCTCAAAACTCAGGGATTACATTTTCAAAAGCTTGTACAGCACTAATCATACATGAAAACTACTTTACATTCCATTCCATTCTTGGCGTTTCACATTTATTTACATGAATTATAATATGGTCATGCTTCTTAATGTGCTGAGCAAGTTCCTTGACACTAACACCCATTAAACCAATTCAAAACATGGTATCATTTCAAAAATGTATGAGAAAATCAGGTGGTTTATCTTAACAACTGAAAGCTGAGCTTGGAGACGCAATGTTTTCACGTTACGGCAGCGATATTCCCCCACATGTAAAGGTCAAAATATTCTCCGGAGTTGCATGTGGATGGATGATACGTCTCACCTTGCTCCCTCTGCGTCTGCTTGCCCTGCTGCCGGTCTTGGACGGGGCTAAGACTGGGGACAGTGTCCGCTGGAAGTACACATTGCTGGGCAGGAGTGCCGTGTCTGACTGGGTGGAACGCTTCCACTGGTGGGACACGGACTGAGGGGGAGGCTCCCTCACTTTATAGCTGGTTTTGTGAAGAGTCGGTGTGAGGATAGGTGGCGAGAAACAGTGAGAGATGGTGAAAGAATCAGCCAATTTACTGGAACCATCTAATTTTAATGGCTCTATCAGGGAAACTGCTGTTGAACATCTTTGAGTTATGGGTGGGAAATGTGATTACCTTGCAGGCAGACTGCAGGAGGAGCCATAGTTGACCTGGAGGAGGGGCTTCTGGAGAGGTGGAGAAGAGAACAGAGACCACCTCTCCTTGGAGTACACACTCTCCATGTCCCCTGCTGACAGTGGACACATAAGGAGCACTACAGTATGAGCACCAACACACAATGCTGCCCTACCATTTTGTTTTTAAAGTACAAGCCCCAGGCCAGCAGTTCAGTCTCCCTGCTGCCAAGAAAAACAGGTATAAGGACTCTTATATTGCTGCTGCCATAGGCCTCCTAAATGTTGGCAGAGAGAGGAGGAGGGCCGTGATTGTTTGTTGATGATGATGTCATGATGTTGATGATGATGATAATGATTTGCATGCCTGAAGCTCTGTATTGACACCTTGCATTGGTGACTGACTGTTTGTTGTTTGGTGTGTCTGTTCATCTTATGCTTTTTCATGCAATGTTGTTTTTAATTTTGCTGGAAACCATTTGTCTATTGGGGACAGATAGAGTTGAAAGTTGAAACATGAACTTCATCACTCACAATCAAACCAAAATGTTGTAGCTGTGTTGCCATGTTGTAAACATCTACTGAGAGACAGTTGCTGACTCTGTGGTCTGTGGGCGGCACTGCTGTAAGAAATCCCATGGTTCCCTCTCTTTAAAGTGGACTTGGTCAAACCAGAGGTTTTCACTGAGCAGATTTCCTCTGACCCCAAAGGAGAATCAGATCCATACTGTCCAGTTTGACTGTTTCTGTACTTTGGAAATGCACCAACTTTTAAGCAATTCGATCTTCAGTAATGATATATATTGAGGATAGTGTGACAGAGAACTGACCTCTGCTGGAGCGCTGTTTGCCCTGAGGTTTCCGTGGCACCTCAGATCCAGAGCAGAGACTACCGCTGCCTCTCCTGCTCCCTACAGGCGCACTGTGGAACTGCAGCATCACCTCAGAGCCGGCTGTGTCACCACTATCTGTGCCTGGGGAGCAAATTATCAAAACCGTAAGGGATGATGGAAGAAATACCTGGACACACACAGACATACAGATGTAGAGACACACTCAGAGGCAGACAGGGAGTGATATACAGACTTGCATGTTAGTGTATGGTGGTACTGCACCTTTGCTCTTGCTGGGGTCCATGTCTGAAGAGATCCAGTCCTCTATCTTCACCAGACTGGAGCTGGGGTCGCTCCCATTCTGTATCTCCAACCTGCTACCGGGTGGCTTCCACACACTAGAGGTTATAATAATTAGGGTTATAATGACTATGGTTCGACCGATATAGGGTTAGGGTTTTTTTTACCAATTGTTCTTAGACTGAAGTTGAGATTAGTTAGATATTTTGTGCTGATATTCATTGTCTTTAAATTTGACAAATTAAATTCTCAATTTACAAGCATTCAGTGTTTCCCTGATAATTTCATTCTTGTCAAGGTGCAAAGCCTCTAAACCAGCATTTAGACACCATGGGACACAGCAACTGACCCCAAAATTTATTTTAAGTGAGTTGACTCACACCTATTCAGTGGTAGGGGAGACTCTGGGATAAATCAGATTTAAATGAAGAATTCATTCATAAAACTGAACAATTAAATGAATAAATACAATATGCAAAGAAAATAAAATTCCATTCTAGCTTTTACAGACTGTTGTTATGTATCTGTGGTTAAGATGGAACCTCCACCATATTGGAGGTGGATAACATGTCTAGCTGTTGTCCAATATTGAAAAGACCAATGTCAGCCCGATATATCGGCACACCAATACCAGTCTAACCCTAATAATGATCCATCCATCCATCTATTCATCCCAGCCAGGACCAACAGGACCCGACCCCTACCTGTTGCAGGGTGGTTTGTGGTGGGTCCTGGGTCTGGTTTTAGACCTGCGGTCCTGACGGTCCTGTCTGTATTTGGAGGTGAGGTAGTCCATCCTCTGTGCTAGATGAGGCAGCTGGACTAGGCCGTCCTCCAGGTCCTTCTTCAGCCTGGACACTTCTGACTGCAGGGCCAGGATCGCCTCACTGGACCACATGCATGAACACACACAGGGAGAGAGATGGAGATGTTCACTGACATATATAAGTAACTAGGGGAATAAAAGGTTTAAAATATTGTTTCATTTGGGTGAAACAAACGATTTGATATTTCAATTTTCACCACTTATGGACAAATCAGTCAACTATGGTTGCTTCTCAGTAGTGATTTTATTCGCTAACCTTTGTTTACTTTCAGATTTCAGTAAAAATAACACATATTGAATATATATTTTATATATAGATAAGCATAAAATAAAAATGTACCAAAGCAAAACATTACACTAAGAATACTGTGTCTACATACAGACACAGATGAGATGACCTACAGACATATACAGAGCTACCAGCGTGTTGTACACTGACCTATTACAAGAGCAGGAGTACAGATGGCTGTCTCTCTGCACTGTATCCATGGTGATGCTGAGGATGGGTTCAGACAGGTGTTGATGAAGCTGGGTAGGCAGGTCGGGGTCAGATTCTGTTGGACCAGCAGTAGAAAAGTACTCTTTCAATCACTTCAGTCATAACCAGATGAAACAAAACAAAAAGAAAACTTCCTTATGGGGATTAAAAAATGACATTATGATCACAGGACAGGCGCTCCCTCACCCTGCAGCCTGACTGGTGGCTCCTTGGTGGTGCTCTCCACCCACCGCTCCACCGCAGCACCTGCACCACAGGACTGTGTCTGGACAGATGAGTGGGGGCTGGCCCTCCGCTGGCCTGTCAGGGTGGCTGAGTGGATGGCTGTCTGCAGGTTGGAGCAGGAGCCCTCGCTGTCTGAGCCACTTAACCCATCATTCTGGAGCGGCACACTGTAGATGGGAAAATTAAACTTCAGTGATATAACGCGTTACCGATACCAAGACAATCCTGTGTGACACAATATAACAGGATACAATATGATTTATCAGTCACTGTGGGTCAGTTCAGGATTAGCAGGGTACTTTGAGGATAAACACAGACAGGCAACCTAGACAGTATAACAGTGAGTAGTTACTACATGAACTCATGTATTTGCTTAAATACTGATATGTGTAGAGCAATAATTCTGCAAGTGCTTTAACTTTTATTGTTGTTGGTTTTATGGTTTTTGTACCTTTCCGTGAGCAATTTTGGGTGGAATGGACTTGTGGTTGGTTGACTCAAGTAAGAGCTCCCAAATCCACTGTCTGTCTCTGGGCTCACAATCCTCTGCAAGAACACAACAACATCAATTACAGTGGAGCCACCTATACAGTCTACACACTAACTTATAAACCAGGAGCTTTGAAACACTGCTGCATAACGAAGATCAAATTACAAGAGACTGAGGGGGTCCAATTAAGAAAAATAGGCTGTGCAAATGCAACCTCAATACTTTTAACACAACTTCCACCATAGACTGAGATAGAGTCTATCAAACCAGCTTTTAGTTGCGACTGACCTGTGATATGGATGAGCTGTTGAGAGCAGACTCTGAGAGGCTTTGGGTTTTCAAAGCATCAGAGGAACAGGAGACTTCCACAGCCAGACTCACACTAGCACCCAGATCACATTCACTCTCCGGGGTCAGCACACTGTCCTGGGTGCCAATACTGCAGCAACAACAACAAACCAGACATGAAAAAAGTTAGTGCAGAGGCATCTTTCAGTCCCTGGAGGGAAGATGAGGAGAGTTAGGGAAGGGTTAGGGTTTTGTTTGAAGAATGGCAAGTTGTATTTTAACAACATGACAGGAGAAGCATTGATCAAGCTCAATCCTCTTGGTAGATCCCTCCTATTTCTACATTGCTGCACACATTCATAGTAGCTCACTTACACTGTGGCAGGATTACAAGACGGATTACTTGTATGAGCCATGCATTATTTAATAGCGATCCAGTATAGAGAAACCAGAACAGACAGCGGGTCATGGTTAGCTATTCTATACGATGCCATGTACCCTCCAACATCACAACACCGACCTTTCGGGCGTCCACTGTCTGAGTCTCGAAGACGAGTTTGTTCCGCTCAGATATGCTAAGATGTTATCACGGCCGATCCCCTCTGAGGTGATGGAGCTCCCGTCTTCTTCCTCGCCCTCCTCATCCTCGGCGGTCGTGATGTCCAGTCCCTCCACAGAGCCTTGTGAGCTCCTGAAGAGGGACAGAGAGGAACACTAAAACACTCTCCACACCCTCTGCCCTGTGGAACCTAACACCACCACTGTGCCTGAAACACTATCCGCCCCATAGGAAGGCCGAGAACGTGCCGCTATTTGAGCACAAGCACACACATACACACACACAAACAAACCACTCAAAACATCAACAGCCAGATAATGACAGTAAAACAGTTACAATAGAGGTATATTCACATCATCTGTATAAACATCAGGGCAAGTGTAGGTCCAAATTATCCACAGTTAGAATAGTTCAATTAATATTTCTGTATAGAATAAACATCGGTACCTATAAACCTTCATTATTCACAGTTAGAACAGTGTTTCACTCAGTTGCTCTACTTGTATAATCCAAAAAAAAAAAATTGAACCTAAAGGCCTACATTATTCACAAGAATATAAGACAAGACTGAACGCTATAAAATATGAGACCATTCTCGGAAAATGAATTCAGAGCCTTAAACTACTTAATGCAGCAAAACTGTACTGTGCAGTGAAAAAAGAAGGATCATAGGATTTTTTTTCATTTAAGTACCGTGGATGGCAGCTGCTATGTCCAGTGTTATTCAGTAGAGAGTCAGTGGTCATGAGCTCACTGCTTTGCTCTAATCCTCCATCATCGTGGACCTCACTGGCCTCTTCCTCCTCCTCTTCCTCCTCTCCCTTCTCCTCCTTTTCCTCGTTCCCTCTCCCCATCTCATAACCCACAGTGGAAAGACCTGCACTTGGGCCCTGCAACATGAGACCCAGTCAGATAATTTGCAGTTAGTATAATCTTACACACAGTCACACACACACACACTTAGCATCTCCTCCAGGAGGGCATGGATAAAAAATAAGGTTCCTCTCTTTGACACAGAGCAGTGTAAGGGCTAATAGGCTTGCAAATACGCAAAATACATAGTCATGTTGAAGTTAAAGCCATAAATTTAGCAGAAAAATTTATTTCAGACAGTGGAGTGAGTCATTTAGGGAGTTGGGGAGTGGGGCGGGGCTGCAACAGACATGTTGTAGTGATTAGAGGAGAGGGAGAGACAGAGTGAGAGGGAAACAAGAGTGAGAGAGAGAGAGTGAGTGTCAGTGAGTGAATGGGTGGGTGAGTTACCTCCTGCTGGGATGGTGGAGGTGAGGGGGTGGATTTCACACTCAGTGACTCTAGCGTGGGCGTGGGAGTGGAGGATGAGTGGGGTGGGGAGAGTTGCTCACACACGTTCCTGTCTATCATCTCCTTTATGTCCTCCAGGTGCATCCCTATCCTGAATATGTCTCCCTCCACCAGCCTATGCACACACACACACGTGAATGGATGCGTAAACGTACGTGCGCATATACGACACATGCACACACGTACGATGGCGTCTACTGCAATCTGAGCTCTGACCTGTTGGGGTCAAAGGTCCCCGTGTTCCTGGACAGGCCCATGTAGTTCTGCATCTCCAAAGCTCTGTGCTCTTCTTTCTTACTGATGTATCTCCTCTCCAGCTGGTCCTGAGCCTCCATCATGCTCCTCAAGATCTGATGCAGAACACGTTTTACACACACACACACACACACGCCCACAAGTACAGATTAACAGATTAATTACATTTCTCCTAAATACTACAATGCACTGGGGAGGCATATTATACAATCCAGATGTTCTGTATCTCCATATCCAGTGCATTGCATATAGGAAATAAACAGTGCTTACCATTTGCTGTTCTGCAGTGCTGACTGACATACTGCTTACACTCAGTTTGAATTCTTCCACCTGAACAGAAGATGTCAACAGATGGTTTTAGACTTCTGTAAATTTAATGGTAGCTTATTAATATTTTGGCATGTCTTCAAAGTTACCTTCTGCATGAACTGGCTGATGATGTCTGTTAGCTCAGTGGTCATCCTTTCCCCATCGCTGGGATCCTGCTGATCAAGCTGGCTGGAGGAAGCTGTGTTCAGCTCCTTAGTGCTGCTCTGGGGGGCTGGTTCCTCTAAGAACCTCCCTGAAGTCCAAAGACATGCAGGTCAGGGGAATTGAAGACTCTAAATTGCCCATAGAGGTGAATGTGTTTGTGTGGTATTGTATATGATGTAGTACATATTGTAGTATATGACATAGTATATGATGTGTAGTATGTATATGGTGTAGTAAACAACGTATATGAAGTATGTATATGACCTAGTATAGGATGTATATGATGTGTATACAGTATATGCATATGTATGGTATATGATGGTATGTAAAGGCCTTTGAGACTTGACTGTGATAAAGGGCTATATAAATAAACAAGACTAGACTAGACTAGACTGAAAACATATAAAAAATGGAGACATGACAATATATAAGTGGATGCTGCTAATCTCTGTGTTGTGAATGATTAAAAATTGCACATAATGCCATAACTGATGACTTTCCAATGTGAAAAACTATAGCATAATGAAAAGTGACTTTGTATAATTACAGGAAAACAATTTTTATGAGATGTGTTTTTGAAAGATGTTATAAAACGCACATAAAATGATGTCAGATGGTTTAGTGTGTCATCTTCTTCCAAAGCCACTTATGTGAAGTGCTCCAAAAGCAAAGATGTTTGTGTAACTAGACTTGTGTCATCCGACCTCATTTGTCTCTATGGAAACCGGTTGCACTTGAATGGGTAATTTGTTGTTAGCAAAGTAAAGTGTCGAACTGTCATAATATCAGATGTCAGACACAGAGACGTACCTGATGGAGGAGGGGGAGTAGCCAATGATCCAAAATGGCTCCCCTCAACCAAGTTATCCTGATGATCATCACAGTCTAAATCAAGTAGCAGTTCTGACGGGGCCTGAGCCTGTTAAACGAGATTCATAACATTGAATAAATAAATAAATAAATAAACAAATAAATAAATAACTTTGTAATTTGGCCAGCCACGTAGGAACTCATTTCAAATTTTTGAGTTCCTACTTGGTTTAGGTCAGAAAATCGAGAAACCACTTCTTACTTACTTTGGTTCCTAGTCTCATTTGATCAATAAGGTTCTCTGCTTCAGCATATTTGGTTAGCAATTTATCATATTCAGCCTAGGAGAAGGATGAGCAATGAGACAAACATTAAAATACAGTAGGCCTATGCCTAAGACAAGAATGTCCAGATTACTTTGTTGCTGTACTAGGAAATGCAAGCAAATGAAACCAAAGGTCATAGGTACTGAGATGCTATAATCGCACCGTAAAGAGCAAATCTTCAAAGTTTGCCACCTGTAGGTGATGCACCAGCGCTGGGGCAGTCTGCTTGTCCTGGTCTTTGAAGACATAGGGCTTCTCTGATGGCTGGACTGAATCCTCCAGTACTCTGCTGATCACCTCTAGAATGCCTGGAGAAGACTGGGCTCTGTGCATGGTGCTGGGGGACTGAGCAACGGGCCTGGCTGGACCACTAGGAGATTTAGGGATTTTTACCTTGGGGGCAACCTTGGAGAAGTCAGGGAGAGGGTAATGGACTTGGCCCTGGCCGTACTTCATCTCGCTGAAGGACCTGGTACGCACCAGTGAGACTCTCTGAGCCTGAGCATCTTCTTTGGCCTTTTCCTGCTCCAGTAAATCTAGAGCAGTGCTTTCCCCACTGTCCTGTTTAGAGTCTGTACTCTTAGAGTTTGATGTAACGCTGTCAGTAGCAGTGGAGGTGACATTATTAGATTTTGTTTCAGCTTCCTCTTCCAGACTTGCTGATATTTCTGAAGCACTGTTACTCTTTTCATCGGTCCTGCTCCCATATTCCTGACTCTGATTATTCTCACTGTCACCAGCGTGGCTCCCAGTGCCGCTACTATAATTCCTAGGCATTTCTGTGTTGCTGAGTCTTGGAGCCCAGCTCACTAGAGTGTCATCCATGCTCTCCAGGAGCGACACCTCCGGCAGGGTCTCTGCTTCGATCAGCCTACCTGAGCACAGCAGCTCTTCCTGGGAGAAGTGTCGCAGCAACAACTGGTTAATGTCTGGCTGTCTGGCTTCATCAACAGGGCTTTTGCATAGAGGGGCTCCCTTACTTGGATTGGAGGCATGAATAAAGCTGTCTTGTTTAGTGTTGACTTCCTCTAGAGACCTAGACGCTGGTTTCATAGCATTACTCTCTACAGAAGCCAAATCTTCTATGATATTATTATCTCTGTCTACTGTTGTTAATTCAGGGCCTTCGGGGTTTCCATGAAGAGTTTCCCCTCCATCAGAGCTCATGTTCCCCTCAGAGCCGGCTGTGTGGTTAAAGTAGCGGCTGCC
Organism: Centroberyx gerrardi; assembly: GCF_048128805.1. Lineage (NCBI taxonomy): Eukaryota > Metazoa > Chordata > Actinopteri > Beryciformes > Berycidae > Centroberyx > Centroberyx gerrardi. The sequence continues at coordinate 14,344,805 of NC_136009.1, forward strand.
TAGGTCACCATCATAGGGCAGGTCTTCTTGGTCTTCGTCACTGGTGTCTTGCCCTGGGTCCTCGTACCCGTGGGTTAGGGGCGGCTCCTCGTGCACGGTGTTTGGTCTCTGGGCAGACACTCGCACTATGCTGCTCTTGGTCTTGCCCTCCACCACCCTCTCACTCTGACTGCTGACACTACTGCAGTCTGAGGATGTGTCATCCAAGGCTGACAGCTCCGCGCTCCCTGCAAATGACAAAACATTGAAGCAATATAACTGCCTAACTGAAGTGTCACATAGCTGCCTTTAAACATTCTATTGTTTGACTTTGTGTCCTTTCCCACCCCAACCTGCCATCACCACTAATAACTGACGAAAACACTGTACATTGCTTAAATGTCAACTGTAAACTGTGTTACATCTGTGTTATAACATTGCATAGAATTATTCAGGCCACATGAGGTATAGTTCAGCATAGATACAGCAAGTCAGTCAAAAAACGAAAAACTAAATGTTCAACAGACAAATAGGAATGGTGATGACTGTAGGACTTACCACTGAGATGGATGCTGGCCTCCGAGGCAGCGGACTCTGCCTGGGAGAGATGCACAGCAAACGAACTCTCCAGATCGCTGAGGTGGAGACTTTCATCCTCACTCAGGTCCACAAAGATGCTCTGCTGGATGCACTTTTCCCACAGCACCGCAGACCTGTCCCGTCCCGCAACATCATCGTCCGATTCCTCTGGATCTCCCTCCATGGACACTTTCTCTCTGACAGACAATGCGTGTGGAGGCTCGTCAAGCCTGTCTTGGCCCGTGCAGGAGGATGGAGCACCTGTTCATTCCTTAGCAACGCAGGCTGACGAGCAGACAACACTGGATCAAAATGTGCTGAAGCTGTCAATTATTCAACAATCTATGCATTGTGTGGGCGAAGGTTTGGGTGGTGTGAGTGTGGTAGGTGTTTGTATGAATGTGTGCTGTGTATGGATGACAGAGTTTGCGTGTGTGTGCGTGTGCCTATGTGCGAGCACATGTGAGTGCATTGTGAAAGCTGATTAACTAGTTCTTCAGCATTACTAGAAAGTGAGATTGCTATGCAGACCATGACCAATGCAATTTCAAAACAATTCCTGTACTGCCATAGCTCAATTCAGTAAACCTGTTCACTTCACAATTCTGCCACAATTTGCAGACATAACATAAAGAAAGTTTTTAAAATAGCTGAATGTCCAATGACATATATATTGGTAACTTACTCTGTGTAATGATTTGGTCCCTCAGTGATCCCACATCAGGTTTGTACTTGACATCTTTTGGAGTACTTCAGATCCACAGCCTATAGCTCTTGCTCCTGACATCATCTTGCAATTACATTGTTTCTCGCTGTTACGCTACAGTACATGGTTTCACGGGCAGGCTGAGTTTCTGCGGCCTCATCAATAATGTACATCGCAGCGCTGAACGTCTGGTGTCGGACTGGCAGCGTGCAGGCGGAGCCTGGTTGCCTGGTAACCCCGGCGAAGCCTCCTCCAAAGACTGCTGAAGACGTTAGCTAGCTAGCAAGTAGCAGCAAAGACTCCGGGCGAATCAACTTCATACCCTGCTGCTTTTAGTAAGGCTTTTCGGGTGTGATGCTTTTGACTCAGACCAGTTAGATGATCTGATTTCTGCATCATGCCGGCGCAGGTTCACTTTGAACCCTTACCTCCCTCAACTGTCTGTCAGTGAATACACGGTATGCAAATCCCAAGTGCTACATCGGCTGCCTGGAAATAAGTTACTTACTGCAACTCAGTTTGCATGCAAAAAAAGTTTTCAAAATTTCAAACGAGGTAAAGTTAGCCGCTGTTTGCTAACTCTTAACTAGTTGGCACTGACAGCTGAATGTTAGCAACACGTCACTCTCTCCATTCTATTCAAATCCTATTGGTCCAATGACAGTTATCTGGGCGTGGCTATCTTTGAATGTAGTCCTCTGATTGGCTGCTTGGCTAAAAACAGTGAGTACAGCCGCAGGGTTTCTTCTTACTCATCGAAGTTTAAGAAGTTTCACAATATACTGTGGAAAAGTGTAGGGATAATGTAGTGTTAGGCTGGTTATAATACAGTTTATATCTAGACTTAACCATCAGCTGTCCGTTTTTGGAAATATAACAAGGTTAGTATTCTGCCAGAAAGCAAAGAAAAGAAGAAGAGAATCCACCATTGTTCGAACTGGATCGTCTAACGTAAGTTTAGCAGCTAACAAGCTAACTAACGTTAGCTAGATGTGATGCACTGTGCGTTTGTTATCACCCATGCTTTGAACTAACGGCAGTTTGGTTTAGCAGACCATTGACTGAGAAAACTACACATCAGTAAAGTCTTGTGTTAACAATCTCCAACCTCAGTCAAGCAACCTAAACGAAGAGTAAAATCTGTATGAACTGATGTAGAGACCGAGACAGCGATGTGTCCTGGCTGTGACAGTCCAACCATTATGATTAATCACCTTGAGTTCGGATAATCAATAAAGTTACTATTTGTTACGATTATTACTGACGTTAGTACTGATATGTAAGGGCACAATGAGATTCAAATCAATGTGTGTCTGAAAAGTAATTTCTCTTGCATGTTGAACAGAGTAGCCAAATGTTGCAACACCAATTCTTATTCAGATGTACTTTGATGTATTCATGATCATGATACTTTCCCTACAGGCTTCTCAGATTCCCTGTCCCTATATTGAAGAATTACCGGTAAGTATCCTAGTAGTTATTTGTTGTATGTCTTCCTTTTGTTTTGGTGCGGGGTTTGCTGGTGCAATGCTGTAATGCTGAGTGCTGTTTCCATGTTTTGATTTGGTTCTCAGAGGTTGTGGTCATTTCAGTGCATCAATGGGCTGTAGGCACAAAGAAAATAGATCACATCTACTGTGTGTTTAGGATGGCATCATGTCCTGTTTGTGACTGAAAGAGTCAGTGATCACCTCCTGTGAAGCTGTCATTAAAAGACAACCTCTTGTTTCCTTTGACTGCCCTTAGTCATGGATCACTTGTCCCTTTTACACACTTACTCATGCACACTGTAGCTTTGTGACCAGGTCTCTGAGAAACACACCCATTTGGCATACAATACTGGAAAAGGCTGCACCAACACTGGCAGTCGTTGATTGCTGATTATAAACATATGCAGGGATATGTACTGCACAGACTCCCAAAGCCCCGGGCTTTACTCTGGATTATGCCTGTTCACATTCACCTACTGCAGTAGCAGGAATAACAGGCTGAGCAAAAAGACGGTTTAGTTCTCATGACATTTTTTTTTTCAGGCAGATTGATTAAAACACAAGGACTTAAAATATCAGAGCTTTGTCTATTTCGGTACAGTACATGGATTATTGCGGAATACAAGACTCAGTGGAAATGTACCATCGCAGCAAAGTGTGTCAGATTCTAAAGTCATCTGGGTGTGATCAGCACTTTAGCTACAGCTGGTTTAGCTCTTGACTAATACTGTAGGTCTAGGCAATGCAAAAGTGACACACAACAGATACATGCAGAGGCACACACAGACAAATGTATATGCATGTAAACACACACACACTGTATACATACATACACCTATTGGTGTATCATCTAGTAAGCTCTGAAGTGTAAAATGTCCCTTAAGTCCAAATTTTACTGTTTGATGTCTACTGCAGTTTATGCTTCAGCTCAACTTTACAAGCCTTATTCTCAGATGAATGGGAAAGGCTGATATCAACAAGGCCTGATTGAGTTGTTGCATGTTTGTCACAACAAGAATGGTGTTCTAGTGTAGGCTTCGTAGTCTTGGATTTGTTGTTGTTGTTGTTTGGTCTTTTGCTTGTCATTTGTGTTTTAAGCTTCAGTGCAACTCTTCTTACAGTATGAGTTCAGTGCTGATGATCTTGGTTTTACCTTTTGATAATACATGTAGATCAGTGGTCTTAATCTGAGGTGCTTTGTGAATACAGGCCCTGGTTAGTTGTTAGGTAGGTAGAACTAGGCCTGCATTCACAAAGTATTGTAAAGTTGGCATACTGATCTGACACCATTTTGACTGGTAACTATTTTTAGAAGCCTGATAATTACAGGCTCATGTTTGTGGTGATAATCTTAGCTGGTCACTCATGCTGTCTGTGATGTGGACAGTGACAAGACTTTTGCAGCCAAACAATATCTCATATAGCTGGCTGATATTTTGTTGATGATTGGAAAATGCTAAGCAAAATGGGGAGACAATGAGAAGTATGTAGATAATTGTATGTGGATAATTCACAATGCCTAATCTATGATCATATCTAAAATGTAATGCAGTTCGACTGCAAAGTTACAGTATGCCTCAACTAAGATGCCCTAAAAATCTATTAGAAAAATTAAAGATTCCTTCTTAAAGTTTTTATGAACGTACAAATGAGAATAGTAGCCTCTGCTTATTTATCACCTCTACATTTTTTAGCTGTTATTTTGTTGAAAGAATCAGCCCAGTTTGCAAATTTCTGGTCTGCTCCATTTCCCACTTTGTGTGTGCGAAGGGGAGGGAGGGGCTGGGGGGCTAAACTTGGGGGACAAGTGGGTGTGGTTAGAATGACCTCATGTGGGAATGAGGCAATGGTTGGCTCTGGTCTTTCCTTGGTCTATTCTATCTTATCCATGTAGCTTGCTTATCATTGTCCTTGCCTCTGGTGGAAATTACATGCACACTGTGAGTTCCTCTAATTCCTGTTTTTTTGCAAGTGGTGTCTGGACTATTTCACCTCTTTGTTTTAATTTAGTGACCTTCTTCTTCATGAATCATGCAGCAAGTTGTCGGTTGTCGGTTGTTTTCATTGCCTACCTGTGATTTGCATTTGCACACTCTGGAAGTGATCTCTTCCCTGCATCTCTGCTTGCTTAGGCTACATCTCAAGGCATTTGTAGCTCGCTCACCTTGTAAATAGAGCTCACACACCTTCCAACTCTGGATGAATTGAGTCACTGCCTTAGAGTGACAGCTTGCGTGTGATTGACCCCATTCATTCTCACCCCACTCTCTCACTTCCTGCCTGCCCTGCTTGTGTGCGCTGCTGTTTGGTTGGTGTTGCCATGGCATCGTGTGGCCAGAATGAGGCTTCACATTCAGCATCTTGTGTTCTCTTCACAGAGGGCCGCTGAGGAGAGATCGCGGGGCAGTGATGCAAAACATACAGTAAACGAACGCAGCCCTACGGACTGACGCTCAAGACTCTGCGGCTGTCTTTCACTCATGGGGTTTTCTTCCCCCTGTCTACATTCAGCAGAGGGACAATCTCAAACTTGACCAAAAAGGGTGACTTTTAGTTCAGTGCTGCTCTTGCCCACCTCGCTTCAGCCAAAGAACTTTTTTTTTATCTTGTTAACTGTTGTTTTTAAACGCAACCATTTTTTCTGGATATAAATCGGGAGTTTCCCTCATATTATGCTCTTCAATGGATACCAGTGGTTCAATGGGTAGCATTCGGAAAGAGGAGCAATCCTTTCATGTCCGCTACAGGTAGGCATCTCTCATCTCTCGACTAAAGTATGGTTGTGGAGAAGATGGCATGGCTCTGTTTTCCACTTTTTCCTTTTTGTTTTTCCATATTAGTTTTAGATGGGACTGTTAATGAAATGATTAGATGATGGTTAAAAGAGAAAAAGCTCTTCTATTTTCATACTTGTTAATGCTTGTTACACAAGATGAGGTACTTTTCCATTTGTTGTAGCCTAGTTGAGGAAATAATGGCATTATGAGTAATATGGAGTTGAAACTTGAAGCTTAAAGGTAAATTCAAGAGTTCAGAGTGAGTGGGGGTTGCTTTTCACAGCGCTTCCTGTGAGTTTGTTGACTAAAGGCAGGTTAGTGACTTAAATAGGCATCACCCAGCTGTCCCCACTTGCCCAGGTAAAGAGCACTGGCAGCAGGTGTGACCTGCCAAACACAGGAAGACCTGCTCCAGCTATAGCATCAATATTTAACAAGCCCCTGAAAAATTCATCACTGCTTGCTTTGTTTTGTTTTTTTGACACACAAGTTTATCCTACTTTTTGGGATGGAGCATACATCTGCTTGGTGGAACTACTAGCAGGGCAATTATTCTCAATGAAGTGAGTCCATTAGATTAATTTACAGTGACCACTTGTGTCTGACATGTCTAATAAAGCTCCTTAACACCAGCCAGCTCGGTAATCTGTGGGGTGTGTGCACTCTACTCCTGTAATCTCAGGTGACCAGGTCAGAAGAAAGAGCTTGAGAGAAAGACAAGCAGATTATCTGAGAAAATGCTGATTCAGGAGGTTCCTTGCTGCCCTGCGGTTGGGGTTAATACCATGACAATATCACAGGCTTCACCTTGAAAGCTTTTACTATATGTGGTGCAAAATGTCTTTGTGACATAAAATGACCAGTGGTTTTGTTACAGGAAAGGAGCGCTATCTTTTGACCTTTATTTAGATTTGATTGAACACCCAACAAGATCCTCATCATCTTCTTTCAGTATAGGCTAGTAAGTTGGGTCTGAGTCCATCTCTCAATGCTTCAGAGACAGAGAAGGAGCTGCAGCCTGGAAGTTTTCCCCAGTGGAAGCCTCTGTAGATGCCTCTCAGATGTTCCATGTGCTGTTGTTGTTGTTGTAAGACACGAAAAGCCGGCAGGTAGGCTAGTATTTACCAAAGCTAGAGTGGTGTCGTGTGTTGTTACTTTGTAGTAAACAAAAGGTGGGCTTTTCTAATTTAAGGCCTAAGACTAATGTTTCCATGATCTTTACCAATTATTCAGAACACCATTTTTGACAAAATTATAGGCTAACTGAATGAAGAAACAAGCTACCTTGTTGGGACTGTTATGTTATTTCTATGTCATTTCAGTAGCACACCATACACTGTGTAGCCTATTACTTTGTGTGAAGCAGCCCAGATTAGCCTATGCCTTTGTGGCTCTCTGCGGTCAGTTTTCTTTGAGAGCTTCCAGACAAAACACTGGGTGGGCACAGGAGGAAAGCTTGAAGTAAACAAATTGAATAGACTTTGTGTGAAGCTAATCTCATCCCCAACAAAATAGTGGGTTGGCTTGCTCAAAACCAAAAGTTGGCACGCCTGTAACAATTTTTGCTGTGCACAAATTCACCGCTTAATCTGCTATTAATCCATCTGCAGAAAATCCATCTGCCATTGTGGATACTCCTCTGGCCTGACCTAGGCACACTGCAGCCTAACCTCATTTCCAATGCCATGAGGCTTAGCTACTCTGTGGTCATAAGGAACAACACAAAATATTCAAACAATTTCTGGTACTTAATCTAGCTTAATATGTTTGTAATAAAGAGGGGAATGGTGAACATTAGTGCTCTATAACATTTCTACCCAGTCTAAGCTTGAGTGTACAAGGAGCCCACTTTACTGTCTTGGCCATGCCAAAAGGATGTGAGACCTACCATGATAAACAAACCCAGCTAACTTGGGCCATTGTTCTCTGAAGGTGGAAGGAAGTAGCTAAACAACATTCCCTGTTGAAAGCTCTCCTTAGAAAGAGATTTTGTTCCTTGGTTGTGAGAGGAGTCCAATCAGTTGGCCATAGGTTACAGCCAAAGACTTTCTGTTTTTCTTCAACTTCTTCAGCTCTGGTTCTCGGTTTATGCATGTGGATTGTAGTTACTTTGGAACTACTCAACGAGTGAGTAAGCTGATTTTTTTCCCCCTGAAGCTTAGCCAGCGCAAACAGCAGACCAAAGCCTTGTTTGTGCTTGACACTTGAGTGGAATTTTTGTTGTGTAAGCGGTACGTTTCTGTCTGCTGTAGGATGGAGGCGTCCTGCCTGGAGCTGGCCTTGGAAGGTGAGCGGCTCTGTAAGGTGGGCGACTACAGAGCCGGCGTGTCCTTCTTTGAGGCTGCCATCCAGGTGGGCACAGAGGACCTGCAGGTGCTGAGTGCCATCTACAGCCAGCTGGGCAATGCTTACTTCCATCTGCACGACTACGCCAAGGCCCTGGAGTTCCACCACCATGACCTCACCTTGACCAGGTTAGAACTTCACACATCTTGCCCTAACTCTGCGAACAGGTTTGTACTTTCTTTATCCTACTCACTTACTATGTCTTACATAGGACAATTGGCGACCTGCTTGGAGAGGCCAAAGCCAGCGGAAACCTTGGCAACACGTTGAAGGTGCTGGGGCGGTTTGATGAGGCTGTGGTTTGCTGTCAGAGGCACTTGGATATAGCGAGGGACATCAGTGACAAGGTGAGGCAGCAGCATATACAAGCACATTAGTGAATGATGCAGAGAATGGCACTAAACTGTGCTGGTACTTTGTAGATCCTGTAGATTGGGTGGAGTTTCAGGACTTCAGGACATTTTCCCCTGTGTATGTGTTAGGTGGGTCAGGCGAGAGCGCTGTATAACTTCGGGAACGTGTACCACGCCAAGGGCAAAAGTATCTGCTGGAGCGGAGCCGAGCCTGGGGATTTTCCAGAGGAGGTCATGACGGCACTGAGGAAGGCGGCTGAGTACTACGAGTAAGTCACTGTGTGCAGTGCTGGTTAGTGTGTGTGGGTGTTTCAACAGTAGTAAGCGTGCCTTATACTGAATACACTAATAATAACATGCCTCACCGCGAACTATTCTAATCGGATATCTATATCATAGAAATTAGTTGCTGTCTGACCATTCGGTTTCATCTGGATTTTGCAGGGCGAACTTGGCCATAGTGAAGGAGCTTGGGGACCGGGCTGCCCAGGGCCGAACCTACGGCAACCTTGGCAACACTCACTACTTGTTGGGAAACTTTCGCAATGCTGTGGCTTCGCATGAACAGGTGCAGTATAACCCTGAAAACCCTTTCCTTATCAAAAGACGTATTTCAGTCCATAGAAAAGCTTGATAAGCATTTGACTCAATGACAATCTACTATTACAGTGACTAAAGTTAATGAGAGAAATGTTGAAATGCATGTGTGTGTGTTTTCATTTCTTTACTCAGCGCCTGCTCATAGCCAAGGAGTTTGGCGACCGCTCGGCAGAGAGACGGGCTTACTGCAACCTAGGGAACGCCTATATATTTCTGGGGGAATTTGAAGTGGCAGCTGAGCATTACAAGTAAGCCAAACCCATTAGGCCCCAGCCCAGGCATTCATCTCCTGTTAATGAAGTTTGCCAGCTCCAGCTCACAGGCCAACTGAGACAACAACAGAGGAGTCTTAAGTCTCTGTCTGGAGTGTCTAACACAGCCAGTTTCACAGGGTTTAGTTTGGTCAGACATGGCAACCACATCAGTTCTCCAATCCAAAATCAAAAACCACATTACAGTGTCAAGAGGGCCAACTGACAGAGACAATGCAGTGTGTGTGGAATTAATAAAAATTCTCCATAGTCTTGAATAAATTAACAGCTTGTTTTTTTTCTCACTAGGCCTCTTTAAAACAGATCTCTGATGACTGTAAAAGCAAAAGAAAAAAAAAAGAAAAACCTTTCCTTGACTATATTAGACCAGCTGCTATATTACCAACTTGTCTTCTGAGAAAGTAGGCATATACCACGGAAAGCCAGAGTCAAATATTGAGGCGTCACATCAGTTTGTTGAATCAGTTTGTCTGATTGTTTGTCAGGAGGACTCTGCAGCTGGCGAGGCAGTTGAAGGATCGGGCTGTGGAGGCCCAGGCCTGCTACAGTCTGGGCAACACCTACACACTTCTCCAGGACTACGAGAGAGCCATAGACTACCACCTCAAACACCTCATCATAGCCCAGGACCTCAACGACAGGTACACACACACAGCATTATTACTTTACTAAACACTTACAGTACGTCAAAGGAGTTTGGACCATTTATTGCAAGAAATGGTTGTACAGTTGTATTTCCCAAAAAAGGCTCTGCTCTTGAGGATTCCTACCCCAAATAAATTGAAGCAGCATGTGAGAGATTCTGCGAGGAGCGCAGTAAAACCCCAAGGCGTATTAGATATGTCATCCAATAATATGGAAACCAACATAAAACCAGACATAATTCAGAGCTTGCACAAGTGTCCTGGTACAGATAATAGTAGCAAGAGGTTAGGGTGGCAGAGGGATTTTTTGCAGCAGCCTTTGTCAACAGCAGCAGTGGCGCGAATAATCAGTAGAGTGAGCTGTCAGATTATAAAGGCCGCCTCATTGACGTGTTTGAATGTGATTGGTGATGGTAAGAGTCATCTGATCAATATCAAATCAATCTGATTACGTAGAGTCTAACTAAAGTAAAACACTACGAAACATCCTATGACATTAACCTCAGAAAAAAGAGAATTGTCGATTTAGCGCCTTAAACATTGGCAGTTCAACATATGCACTTATATATGGAGGTTATGCCTGGTATTATTGTCTTCTATCTCAAACAACCCCTAGATATCAGTTAACATCTCAAAACATGTTTTAGTGTTTCTCGCCCCTTTAACAAGGCACCAGTGGTTGTCCACTGGAATGGAAACCATAACCATGATGTTAGCCGTGAGCCAATGTATTATCAATCTCAACAACCAGACATGATCCCAAGTTAGTATTTACATGGAATGAAAATATCTGTAACGTCGCCTGAGATTCCTTTTCCCACTGTCATCAGGCCCAGACAATCATCCAAAATCATTTTTGACAGTGCATGCAATTGAGCTTGTCATCTAGGAGATGAATGGATCAAAACCATGTTATTACAAAGCACACTCACTGTAGCAAATCTTCATGCTGATGTTTCCTATATTTTGACTATACCTTATATATATATATATATATATATATATATATATATATATATATGGCATTGGATGTGTATTTGCTGCAGGATTGGGGAGGGCCGTGCCTGTTGGAGTCTGGGAAATGCTCACACAGCGCTGGGGAACCATGACCAGGCCATGCACTTTGCTGAGAAACACCTGGAGATCTCCAGAGAGGTACATACAAAACACAAACGAAAATTTTGCTTCTCCACCTTAGCCTACAGTAAAACCTTATTTATCATAGCCTCTGACTTCATATTGAACAAATATGTAGTGATGCGAAAACAACATTCTAGTAAGTGCACATTTTTTTATTTCCTGGTTGATGCATGCAATAAATAGAACTCTCCAGAGGGTGTTAGGTGCGTGCATGTTAGTTTTTGTTGCTTGGGATTTAAGGCATCAATGGTAGAGTTGTACTTTGCAGTAAATTCCACAAAACAGGTAAAGAAATCCTTCAGTGCTAATGTTAACTTCTCCATCTGTGTGGTGTGTTTTTTCCAGACTGGAGACCGGAGCGGGGAGCTGACTGCTCGAATGAACGTGTCTGATCTCCAGATGGTCCTGGGTCTGAGCTACAGCACAAATAACTCCACTCTATCAGAGAACAAGGAGATAGACTACAACCTGCATGGTACAAAAACTGTATAATCACACATCCTGAACTCTGAATTAACAGTTATTAGTGGTGTTTTGACAGTGTGGTACGTATTCCAGGTATTAACAGTGGTTATGTGTTTCAGGAGCAAGGCCCAGGATGAGCAGGAGACACAGCATGGAGAACCTGGAGCTGATGAAACTCACTCCAGACAAAATGAATGTAAGAGCTGCACATGAACTTCACATTCCACTCACACACATTATGCTCCCTCACTGCACATTGTGAGTCACGCCTTGCTGCCAAACCAGATTTTTCCAGATGTTTTATGACCATAGATAATTAGAACATTTATCTTATCCCTATTTTGTATTTCTTCCTATCAACTCCTTTCCCCCCATCGTTTCCATTCTGCGTCATGTTAATGCGGGTCATTCCTGTGTGTCGAAGGGTCAGAAGTGGAACAGCGACATCCTGACCAAACAGTCCAAGCCCAGCCTGGCTAAGACCTCCTCCAAGCTGTTCTTTGTCAGCCGTCTGCGCGGGAAGAAACATAAGGCTGGTGGCTCCAGTAAGGTCCTCCAGGACACCAGCAACACCCTGGATACCAACCAGACCGCTGCACAGGGACCGCAGAAGGTATCGCAGCACAGGGAGCCTTGGACCCATACCACACACGTGCCTAGGTCCCATTCATTCCATTAATTTTGGTCTATTTCTTCTTCTTTAGCGAGTCAGTCCTGACATGCTCGGAGACGAGGGCTTCTTTGACCTGCTCAGCCGTTTCCAGAGCAACCGTATGGACGACCAGCGCTGTTCAATACAAGATAAGGGCAGCAGGCTGTCACTCAACAGCGGCCTAGAGACGCCTCCCACAGCCATCAGGAAATGTGAGTACACACACTAAATTTAACCAATCCCACAACAAAACTTCATTTTCAGACTTGTATAACATTCCTCTTCTTGTCCTCTTCTGCCCCTTCTCTGATCCCCGCCATCTCGGCCGTAGCTGTGTCAGAGTCTGCGAACGTTTCGGGCGCCCAAGGCCGGCGGTTAGAGGAGTCGGCAGCAGCGGGGGGGAGCTTGCCCGGCCTCAGGCTCAATCAGCACAGCAGTCAGGCGGTGCTCAGCCACCTGATGGCCAACGCAGACAACGCCGAGCCCGACGACGACTTCTTCGACATGCTCGTGAAGTGCCAGGTGGGCCATACCTGTATTTTGACCGTATGTTTAGTGCTTGAGGAAAAAAGCTCAGTGTATGCATTAGGGCAGTTTTTCCTGTGTTTTTTTTCTAGATGAGTGGGTGGGTGGGTGGGAGTAATATTGTTTCTGAGACCCAGGTTCGCTCCAGGGCCCAATGTAGGATCAGTTCCAGTAGATCTTTGGCTCTTATATGGATATTTAGGATTTATCTGGACAGGCTGAGCAATGAGGTCAGATGATGTTGATGATGAAGTTTTGTTGTATTTATATTTTTCTAGCCATGGGAGTCATTTAACTGAATGTAAAGGAAACACAGCATAAGGGTGTTTGTTCTCTAACAAATGACTAAAAACTACAAAGCAACTTTTCACCTTGAGGCAGGAAATGTATTTAGTCCCGCCCTCATTTGGTCAAGTTCCCGCCCCAACACCTGTCACTCATCTTGATGAGCTGTTTACTTTGAAACGGCATCTAGCCTGAGGCTGAGGTAACCAGACGTGAAACAGACGTGAACACAGCCAATCTGTATTAAAATATAATGTTCAGCCATGTTTTTGAATGGGTCTTGTCTGCCACACGTTTAGCTTCACTGTTCTTTCGTTTCTTACTAGTTTCTGCCATTGTTGTTGTTATGATTTCCCTGCACTTAATAGCCATAACCGGGCTCACCACTGGCCGCTCCCGTAGCAACTGGTATACTCCCAAATGCAGCACCATATCTGACTCACTCTCTCCGTTTCTCTCTGTCTCCTCTCTCTCATATCGTCCTTCCTCTTTCTGTACCAGGGGTCCCGTTTGGATGACCAGCGCTGCGCCCCCCCTCCTCCCCCGGCCCGTGGGCCCACCGTACCTGATGAGGACTTCTTTAGCCTCATCATGCGCTCGCAGGCCAAACGAATGGACGAGCAGCGTGTCACCCTGCCCTCCGCAGCAAGCTGTACAGCCAGGCCCAGCTCCAGCTCCAACTGACCCGCGCCAGGGAACAGGGCTTCGACTGTGGGTGAAACACCAAGGAGACCGGCCCCCGTGGGTGAACCAAACACCTAGAGGGACCTGTTCTCATGAAGATGGCGACGATATTGACTCTGTACCAGTGGATGGTCACACTATCAGTTATTAACAACTGTCAAGTGTGAGAAAACCTTGTGTGTCTATATATTTGTCCTTATGGGCAATACAAAGCACTGCCAGCATTATGTAGTACAGTAGGGGAAAAAGCTCACTTGGAGTGTGGTTCAGCAGATTGAATCATTAAACTAGAACTGGATTCGCAGAACTTGCACAATACAAACACACAGTAGTATCAGGGACAACAGTATGTTTTTTTTATCCTTGTTTTTAATGATTCTGTATTCCTTTTGAATTTCATACCACCAAAAGTGTATCTATAGATACACAATTATGTTTGTATTTATTGTACTTTTGATGATTGTTTTATGGTTCTGTAAGCTGCCGTCCTACCACTCTTTATTACTTAATGTGGCTTTACTCACAATGGTGTCTATGAATCAGTATGGACACAAAGGTACAGCACTCTTTCCATGTATTTTAATTGTTTGTATGTCAGGTTTTGGTTTGATTTACAGTAGCAGTGACCTAGGTCAGATAAAGGAACTTTAAAAAGGCGGTTTCAGACAAACAGTCTTTGACAAAAGAAAGAATTTAACCATTGTACAGGCCCTTATGCTCTTTTATACTACATATATTTTGATTGAGGTTAAAGGGAATAAAGCCTCATTTATTTAGTGTAGTAATATGTTGTATTGCCTTTTTTTTAAATGTTCAAACTAAACTCCTGTGTCTCATTTAATCAAAAACAAACAGTATACAACTTGTCTGAAGTGTAAAAGACGCTTTTATTTAGTTAACGTACCAGCAATCACACTTCATTGAGCTTGAATTAACTTAATCACTTTTTAAAACAAGAATTAGAAAGGCTAAATACAAGAGCCACTAGCATTTCAAAAACATACTAACTGTACATACATAAAAACACAATTGAGAAATAAATACATCTATGTATTAGTTTGGCCTTATTTGTTAAAACAATACACTGTACATAAACAAAAACTTAAATATGCATCTTGATAAGTAAATCAGTATTAGGAGTTTCAAAGACAAAGTGCGAACATAAAATACTAGAAAGGAATACAATGCATATGCCCCAATACTTGTTCCAAATAAATATCAAAACACCGTGCTTTCATTAAGATTTCATTGTGCATATGGTAATGCCCTTCTGATGGGCAAAGACTGCCACCTACTGTTGTTATATATTAAGACAGCAGTAGACAAACCAAAGCTTTTTTTGTACAGTGAAAAATCCTAAATTGAACGCTAGGGTGCTAAACCAAGACTCACATTTTTAATTCCCTTTGATGCTGACATAATAACTTGTTATTCTTCCATTGCAAGCAAGCCATTGCAAGACACTGAACAGCTTCAGAGCAAAACACTGATTTTCAATTTAAAACAAATGCACAAGCAAATTTACACATTTTGAGTTCTAGCGGTGCAATGGGCACAGTAACGAGACATTAGTACATCCCACAGGGTAGTAGTAATGACAACAGCTGACTGATCAACAGCTAGGCTATATTATGACTTCCACAGATTCAGCCCCTGATAAACCGACACGTTAAAATTTACATCCGCGTTTTACACCATAAACTCAACTCTTGTTTTCCCAAACGATAGCAGCATAATACCAGCTGTAAGAAAACAATGTGCAAAAGAATGAGGAATGTAATCTTTCTCAAAATGAAGTAACAAAATTTGATCTTTAAAAAATGACCTATTTTTTCCGTCTTTTTTTTTTTTTGCTTTTAATGGAAACTGAGAACTCAAGGAAGGCACCATCATGAACAAAGCACTGTAGCGTCTACCCTCAACCAACTCCTCCATAAATGTACATGCAGTGACTGTGACTGGTGAGCGCAGGGAGTGAGAACGTGTAGGATGCCACCGCATGGATTAAGGGATGAAGAGAGGAGTGATAATGAGGACAATGAATGATCCAGGGAGTTTTACCCTCCTGTTCGCCCCTCAAGAACACAACAGCCAGCGTGACAGATGCTCATATTGTAAAGAAAAGGCAGAACCAGCAACATGTGGGCTTTTGATCACAGGTTTGTATTTGGTTTCCTACAGTGGGGGGGGGGGGGGGAGGCCCTATCACCTGTGTGCGTATGCGTGTTTGTGTGTGTGACTGCGTTTTGCAAGTTGTATGCGACGCAAGGGTGTGACAGTGTAGACAGTGCAAAAGGAGCAGTGTGTGTTAGCGGGGATGTGTGTGTTTCAAAGTGTGTATGAGAGGATACTAGCGTGTTTGACTGGCTGTGTGTTTTGTGTGCTAGGGGTTGTGTGTCCAGAGTGTGACGGTGCGGTCAGCGGAGGACGAGAGGAAGGACAGGTCGTGTGTGTGCCACCGACACTGAATCACCTTGTCGCCGTGCTCTCCCACCACGTTCAGGGGCAACTGCTTGGTCAGGTCACCTAGACACACACAGAGAATGGGGCTCAGGGAGGCAAACACAAAATCATGACATACAGTTGTGAGAGACAAATCAACCCCCTGCATTAGATTCTATTAGGCAAAAATGCAGCATTTCCTATAGAAGTTTTTGTAGATGTGGGGCTAACATTGGTTCTGGTACCCAGGTTCACTCCTGGGCCCATTTGAGGATCAGCTCCAGTAAGTGTTCTAGTTCAAGAATTTACTCTTACTTGGATATTCACAGCATGATAAATGGGCAAGAGAGCATGGAAAAACAGGCCTGCTTCTAGGCGTCATCATCAAGCAGATCCTACAGGTAGCTTGATGCTTTTGACATTAGGGAAGGGAGCGTAACAATGTAAGATGATACCAAGGAAAGGATAAATAAGTGAGGGAACTATTAAAACTCAGCAACCTAAACCTATCTTTATATTTTTTGTCCTTGTTACCTTTATAGACATTAGAGGCTAGGGTAAACAGAAGGAGAAGAGGTACCTATACCAAATGCACCAACAGAAACCCAAGCACAGCCTATCATCTCTTTTTTGAATTGTGTTTGGAAATTAAAACCAGCACTGTATGGGCAGTGGCAGCAAAGATCTTTTTGCTGTTTTTTGTTGGGGGACTTGTACCATTACTTTGTCTGTGTCAACAGATTAGTCTTACCTTGGAGGTTGGTGACCATGACCTTTGTGTCGTAGGAACCAGTGAGCAGGTAGTGCGCTCCGGGGGAGAACCTAACGGATCGCACATCACTGCTGTGCGGCCGGTACGTCTGGACCATGCGTCCCCCTCTGATGTCATACAACATGCATGCGCTGTCCTCCTGTCCTGTTGCTAGGAGACGACCGCTAGGGTCCACTGCTACCGAGGCAACGGGACTGCCTGTGGAGTGAGAGAGAGGGAGAGAGAGAGAGAGAAAGGGAGGGAGGGAGAGATCGATGTGCAAAGATGGAGGTGATAGATGTGATCTTGTGTGCGTCTCAGTTTCCAGAAATGGATGATACGACATTTACAAGTTACCATGATTTCAGGTAGAAAAGACGATTTGGCGTCACATAATTACAGGTTCAATTCCCACTAGGACTAAGAATGTATGCATTCATGGTGCTTTGGATGCAAGTGTCCACCAACTGGTATATGTTATACATTAAGGAGAGAGGCAAAGGCACTGCCAGAATATAGTGTAGTGAATTGATACACCAAAGCTTTATTGTAGTATAAAGTGAGTGCGCAGTTGCATGATTGACACACACATGGCGAATGAGCCAATGAGCCTTACCTGAGCCGTGGAAAGCAGTCCCCACTACTCGGACACAGCTGGGCACCCTGAGGTCCCAGAAACGCACCGTCTTGTCTTGGGAGCCAGAGGCAATCATCCAGCCTCCCCACGTATATAGAGACAGAATGTGACCTGGACAGCAACGCACAAATTACACATTTGACTCTAAACTCCAAGTTTTGGAGTAAAAGAAGAGGTCAAATGAATAGGTTTGTGAATGCATGAAGCAGCAAACCTGTGTGTCCGCTGAGCGCGTGCAGGCCCTGTCCTCTCTGGCAGTCGGTGGTGTAGATGTTACAGTCTCCTGCTCCAGCACTGATCAGGATGGCTCCTCCACTTTCTGGACCCTCCATGAAGGCCAGGTCTCTGATGGTGCCATCATGCATGCTGAACTCTAGGTCCGGGCCTAGGACATAGAGAGAGAAAGAAAGAAAGAGAGAGAGAGAGAGAGAGACAGTGACCTCAAGTGAAAGGAGACTATTCCTAGGGGGGATCAATAAAGTATCACATTATTATTACATCCAATGCCTGCTGACACTTGCAAACAAGACTGTTATAGCACTCATGAGGAGTACGCTTACCCGTGGCGTTGCAAGTCTCAGCGCTGAACGGCAGGACTTTGACATATTTGTCATTGGAGCCTGTGGCCAGCAGCTGCCCACAGTGGCTCCAGGCCACACAGTAGATAGAACCCTTGTGGTGCTTGTTCCTCTTGAAACGGACAACCGGCTGCTTCGTCGGACCTGACCCGCTGAGGACAGGAAGGGTGGGGCAGAGAAACAAGGGGAGAGAAGGAAGACAGAAACAATAGGAGAGCAGAAGAGTAAAAAGGCAGTTCCTAATGACAACTTCTATTTCAATACAATATATACGTTTAGGTTAAAAAAATGTGTAATATATAAATTATCCGGTCTGTAAAAGTGACATGATTTTGTCAGTCAATGACTTAACGTGCCTACTGTGCTTCAAGAAGTACTAGCATTTATTTTAATTAAGTACTATCAATCCGTTTCTAACAAAGAGTGTGACTTAAAAGTTGGATATCTTATTTTGGAATGAAGCTCTTCAGATGTTTGGTACCTTGTGTCCAGAGTTTCTGGATAAGCACAGACGCGTAGTGTTTTGGAGTTGGATCCCACAGCATACAGCGCGCCAGACGGGTGGAAGGCTACAGCGCGGATAGCCTGAGTGTCTTCCAGAGTATTCACTTGCACAAACAGGCCTTTGGGCTTGTCGCCCTGAAAACACACGCACACAGATTAAATGTAATTAGCGGCATAATCTACTCTGATCTTTTCTACCCTATGACATCCATACTGTCATCATGCCAGCATGACATCGCCACCGTTCGGCTGAAACTGTGGTATAATCTGCTTAATCAAACCCCGAATTAGCATTTCTCTACAATGTCTTACTATAATGAACACACAGGGAAAGTGCTTTTCTCTAAAATCTATAGGGAAGTTCAGAGAATGTTGGATTCACCCTGCTGAACACCAGGACAAAATAGTAATAGCAATAATAGTGTGTGAGTGAGACAGTGAGTGGAAGCAAGCATGAGTGATATTTCACAGGTGAATAAGAGATAGAAAGAGGGATAGAGTGTGTGTCAAGCCTTGGAGAGAGAAAATGGGTTAACCCTAACCCTTAAACTTGTGGTGGAAGGGCTGATGTGAGACTGTGGATAAACAAAACACTATCATGAGGCCCCATCATGAGGTTCAATATCTAGGACAGTGAGGCATGATGTGCTTGTTTGAAGTATGAACTTTTTACAGCAGGTCTGACAGTATTGTTTGAGGATTATCATTATGAGTAATAGTATTAATATTGTATTGGTGTGTGCATGTGTGCGTTCCTACCTCTTTACTTCGGGATAAGGAGCCTGGAGAG
Source organism: Centroberyx gerrardi (assembly GCF_048128805.1). Classification (NCBI taxonomy): domain Eukaryota; kingdom Metazoa; phylum Chordata; class Actinopteri; order Beryciformes; family Berycidae; genus Centroberyx; species Centroberyx gerrardi. The sequence continues at coordinate 14,364,004 of NC_136009.1, forward strand.
TCACCTTGCTGACTTCCCTTTTGTTTCTGCCCACTGTCAACAAAACGCACAACACAGTAATCATCTAATTCAGAAACCCTGGTATGAATACAAATACACACACACAAAGAAATCCCACCCACCTCTGGGAGACAACAGGGGACTCGCTGGGAGGAGGGACTGCCTGGCCCCCCGCAGTGTGCTGAGGGGTGCTGCTGAGCACCCCTCCCCCCCGGGTGTGGCTCTGCTCCGGGGTCAGAGTTGAAGGGTCGTTGTTGTTCTCCGTGGCAGACGTGTTCCCGTTGCCGTTACACTGCTGGGCCAGAGACTGCACCTCCTCTCCTAAGTTCTCCATCCCCACGTTCAGCTCCTCCAGCTTCTGGATGGACCTGAGGAGCGCACGCACACAGACACACACACACACAAACACATTAATGGGCACATGTATATGCTCTGTCTCTCTCTTTTATCTCTCCTTTTCTCTTTTTTACTTTCTTTCTCTCTCCATTACCCTTTTTCTCTCTCTCTCTCTCACTCCCTCCTTCCTTCCTTCTTTAGGACATTCTTGCTTATAGAGGATTTTTTTTTGTATTTCTTTAAACTGTATTGGAAAAGGAGGAAAATTGGCTTTCATTTTACTTTTGCCTACAGGCCATTTGTGCCTCGTTTCTGCCTCTGACTGGATTGACAGGATCTAACAATATTCTGCCATGGACATATTGTCTGAATCTAGTTAAAACTGCAAAGAGCAGGGAACAAAAGAAAACTGAAGTAATGATGTCATTATACACTGGCCTTGTGAATAATGCAGGGGGTAGGCAGAGAGGCAGAGGGATGGGTGGGGGGAGAGAGGGAGGAGTGGGAGGAACTTAGGGGGAAAATCAAAGGGCCTTTGTCCTGCTGACAGAGCAAAAGAGAAACAAACTTCCTAAATGTCATTTTTGTCATGGAGTCAAAGCTCAATGTACTGCTTGTTGCCAGGGTGATGCCTATGGTTTGAAAGTTGGTATATTGGCAAGGAAAATGGTCCTGATGGCTAATAAGTTATGGGTGGATTCTGGGTATAATATTGTGTACAACTGTTAAATACAGAAAGTGACAATCCCGTGTGACGTAGCTGATCACCACAGATGGTGCAGTGTGGACTGGAGGCAGGTTGTGGGGGAGGTGTGTGTGAAAGCCACATGGGACCCATCATTATCAACCCCGCACCATACTTACCTCTCCTTGTCTGACAGCTGCTCCTCAATTGTACAAAGATATTAAAAGCCACACTGGAATTAGCAAGCTTAATTCTGCCAAGCTGTGCCAGTGTGTGCATGTATTACGACCGCACTGTCCTCGCATGGCGGACTGCAGCCGCTTTCTTAAGCCTGCTATATGACTTGGCAGGTGTTTATATGTTATGGATGCGCAATCCCTGCCCGACGAGGGGCATTCTCAGCAGGAGTCCCATGTCCCGCCGTGTCGGTACCTGTTGAGGAACTTCTCGGTGAGGCTGTGCTGCATGTCGCTCTGCGGGGCTCCCTGCTGCACCCCTCCCTCCAGCAGCATCTGCTGGTACAGCTGCCTCTGCTGCTGCTTCTGCTCCAGGTGCTGCTGCACACGCAGGCGCTGCCGGTAGTACTCCTCGAACTTCTCTGTCGAGTCGCGAAGCTGAGGATCGAACACGTTAACGTTAATATGTGTGGTACATGAAAACACAAGAACACACGCAAGAAAAATCTCTGTTCATCTTTCTCCTTATATTGCAAGGCGATAATGTAATAATGTAAGGGCACTATGACCCTGACTCTTGCAGACACAATTGGTTGCTTGTAATTTTGTTGATCTAGGAATTTATTCTACTGTTGCATTCACTGTAAGCCACATTGGATGAGACCATCAGCTAACTGCCTAAAATGGAAAATGTGAACACAAGTGTGTACAAATGATCAAGGGTACATGAAGACATATTGATTCAAGAGAAATAAGTTCTTTAACTTCTATGAATAGTCACACAACAGAGCATATACATAAAAATCATACACCCGAAGCACAAAGTGAAGCAAATTCATTCAAATTCATTAACATTTGAGGTAGTGCAAATTTCTATTAACGCTATTCAAAGGCCACAGTGTGGTCAGATGAGCTCCAGCTCCACCCCGTTCCTCTGTCAGTTCAGGTATTAGAATAAGGAAAGAGGTGAGGGTGAGACTGAGAGCCGAGGACAGATAATTTCCCCTCTGTGTTCTCTGCTTCCTTTCCTGACTATCTGATGGGCAAGGCCCTACACTTGCGGAGAGGGAGACATACTGGCACTGTGCCAGATTAGGAGTAGGAGGGAGGGTAGAGGGGAAAACGAAGAGAGTGAAGCGAGAGAGAGACAGAGGGAGGGAGTTAAAAAGTGAAATCACAGAGGCCCCAAGTCTGCTTCTGCTTCTGGCCTCTTTATGTGTCTCCAGAGTGACGGGGAGGGCAGGGCAAAGCAGTAACTTCACACTGTGACTGCACAAGAGACCCAGAATAGAAGCGACTGAGAGACAGAGAAACAGACACTGTGCTAGCAGTGTGTTTATAGGCAAACAGATGGAGATAATAGCTCATTTTTGTGGTTAGGCCCCCTGCGTCTGGAGCCACATGTGGCCCCATTAACCTAGGATCAAACCCGGCCTGAGCTTTTTTTTTCCTGTCTGCCTTACCCAGTCTCCCTTGCTACTGGCTGACTACCTACAAAAGAGGCACTTGAGCTGCTTATAATCACCATGATATATTAAACATAACAAGTTATGCTAATGAGGTCATTAAGCTAACCAATGCATTAATTAGTAAATCTTTCTATGTCAACATACTTGTCTTCACATAACGCATGGGTGAACTCTGAATCCTAAAGCATTAAGGAGTTATAGTAGTTTCAAGAAAATCAATTTGTCTTCATTAATATGCAAATTTCTGCAGCAAGGTGCTCCAAAATCTAACTAGATCATCTGCTCTACAGAGGGAACCTGTGGTGTAAGCATGAAGTTTCTATCATATTGAGTTATTGTGTTCACAAGATTGTGTCTACACAAAGACAGACACACAGATGTCACCACGATGACATAATGTCCTGCATACCATGTTCAATGGTGGCAGGACAGAATACAATTATAAAAACACTAAGGGTGAGTGGACTGCTCACTTTCCTTAATTAAAAAAAAATCTGACCCAGGCAGAGAGACTGGGGCCGTCAGTCTGTCACTGAGCCAGCAAATCAGTCAGTCAGCAAGCCAACCAGCCGGGTCAAGCCTTTAAGTAGACCAGGCTGTAATTCAGACTGACGGGGAGTTACAGAAGGATGACTCAGTGACTCAGAGACACCCTACTGAAAAAGATTTCTCAGGGCTGGCCTATATTTAGACTGTTGCTGTAGGCAACACCCATCCTGGAGGGTGACAACAAGGAGAAGAAACAATACAGGGGAATCGAGGAATGCTGCATTTATGCGGTGGGCAAAGCAATGGCGGCTCACTCAAAGTTTCACATGCAACAGGTCTATCGAGATAAGAAGTAGAGGTCAGCAATGTTAGGATTTACCTCATTCTTGTCAGCAGAACCAGGTGATGGGGCTTCCTCCCCAGGAGCTGAGGCGGGCCGCAGGTTCTGGGCTCCACCCGAACCCATCATCTTATCCACAGGCGTGTCTGTCCTTGAGCTGGCACAAAGAAAACAGCAACAGATTAGTGTAGCTCTGTGATCATTATCATACCTAAGATATCAGATGATCACCGCTGTCACTCGCTGATGTCACATACTTCAAACAAGGTGTTATGCAAGAACAAAATGTCAAAACATTCACAGAGCCTCCCTCTAGCTGTACCGATTTTACCTTTTTAAGGCAAAGCTTTTTTTTTCCCTGTCCAAATCTCCCTTACCTCTCGGGTGATTCCTCGAAGATGCTGTGGCAGTCGGAGCTCTCCATCATGAGACTCCTGCTCAGGCTCTGGCCCCCCACTCCGGGGTACTGGAAGTTGGCGAAGGAGTGGGACATGGGGGAGACCCCTTTGCTCCCCGCTGTGTCCCCCCCAGGCCCTCTCTTGTCCTGGCCAGACAGACCGTAGGACAGGCCGTCCAACGCCGGGTTCAAGGAACGTGACATGTAGGTGTCGGCGGACTGGGGGCGGCGCAGGGGGGAGGAGGGGTACGGGGACAGTTTGCTGATGAGAGGGGTGAGGAGGTCAGAGTAGCCGGTCTTGGCGGGCTTGACCAGCCGGTCCACGTGGATGTTGAGCTGCTTCTGCTCGAAGGCGCAGGAGAAGACGCTGTGGGAGAGGTTCTGCATCCAGGAGAGCAGGGACAGGTCCAGGTCGTCGCAGCCGTTACCACACAGCATGTCAACACCCAGGAGGACCTCGCTCTCTGTGATCTCCTCACCCGTCGCCTTGCTCTGCACATCGGTAAACACACAATCAATAACCAGGGAATGAACCATCAATTAGTGACTTATTTTACTCATTCATCCATTCAGCCATCTGATCCAACTCACTTACAGTGTGCAACTTGTTATGCCACCCTAAACTAGATGTCTGGCCATTCAGAAGCACAAACCTTCAAGCTTCCGGTAATGGGTGGTTCTAATGGTTGATGACATTGATTTGACATTATTTATTTTCATTCAGAGGCGAGTAGAAGAATAGACTTTTCTCTATTCTTCTACTCTCCTCTGAATGATCAAAGAATGTCAAAAACGAACATGCATCCTACTTTCGGAGTATCTGTGTTGTTGTTTGGCTCTAGCGGTCCACACCTGGCAGAACTCCACACAGCACTCATAGAGCACTCCCTTGAGCAGCAGCTGGAAGAGTCGGTTCCCGCTGGCCTTGAACCCGGCCTCACTCAACTTCCTGTCTGCAGGGATGAACTCTGCCACCATGGTGCAGGCCTCCTCAAAACACTGCACCCTCGCTGTGCTGGGGTTCCAGTCCTGCAGGACACCAGTAAAGAATTCAACATACTTGTCTAACATGGAAGCAGAATTGCCTCTCTAACACTTCAACCAAACATGATTATTGATATGGAACAATAATAACTTTTTCACAGCACATTCCAAACAATAATACAAATATAAAAGAAATAGTCCAACAAGCACAAATTGGTCAAGTATCACATATTACAGTAATCTGAGTTGGAATTCAAGTATTGCTATATTATAATTGCAATATTAACAGTGGTAGTATAAAGCATGTGAGCTGTAATTTCAATCTACTGTAGCAGAGTGCTTGCCTTGAACTCAGCGTGGTTGGTGAGGCGCGGCAGGGTGAGGAGCAGACATAGTTTGCTGTAGTCATCTTTAGACGGACAGAACTCCTCCAGGGCATGGAGACACTTGACCGCCTCCTGCATAGTGAACTCCAACTGAAACACATATTTTTTAACTGTCTTAGATGATAGAGTAGTTTAGAAAGTTTCTTAGGTAGAAAATTACAGTTCTTTTCAAGAGAGCCTAATCTCCAGCAGCACACAGGAGGGAAGGGCGACTTTTAAATGTCAGTGAGACTGAAAAAGAGCTCCAAGGCTAACATACACTAAAAATACAGAAAATGATCAGGAGCACAAGCCTAGCTCAGCTCTACAGATTTCTTCAGATTCCCAAGATAAAAAAGCTGCTCTGGAGCATTCTGAAAACAATTTTAATAGACATGCAATCAGTCCCATATGACAACACCCAATACACTCCCCTGTACAAACAATTGCCAGCAAGTATGCACGCCAATACATGGTGTGCAGATGTCCAAAGAAGCCCGACCTAATCCAGTAATAGGACACGATAGCTCTGGCAGACTGACACAGGCTGCATTCACAGCTACGCCATGTGACAGTAGGCCTACAGCTAGCCTGAATTAAGAGGATGAGTAATGAGTGGATGAAGAAACAATGGCTTCTGAAAGTAAACAAATGGAAGCTAGACACATAGCAAATAGAGGTCGACCGATTTATTGTTTCTGCTGATTAATTAGGGTACAAGCAATTAGAAATCATAGATATGGTTTAGAGCTATCTCTCAATGTTTGTTCGGAGTACTATTGTAGCCTCTGCATGTTTGGCAGTGCAAGGTGGCCACCTTGGCACTAACAGAATATTTCATTATGCATTTGTTTTTGTGACATTGCATTTCTGCAACCAATAAAGAAATCACACAAAAGTGGAATTATTCTATCATGATTTTGATAAACCTGTTAGCAATCCTCACTATTCAATCATAATTAGTATTATTTTGGGCATAATGGGCATATTGATTTAATATCCAATATGTCAAAATATGGCATATTGGATATTAAAGGCATTTTGGCCTTTCGTCAGCATATATTCTTCAACTACATAGTATTTCTATGCCCTCTGGCAGCAAGCCCCTGTCTTTCATTGGCTACATTTATATGGACAGACAATTCAGTTCTTAACCTGGTCACTCAGTAACCTGGTTCTGGGTTGATGCATGTAAACGTCATATCTCGATCAATAACCCTGAGTAAGCTCATACTCTGATTATGAGGATCACAGTTAAGATGTCTGGCTTACTCCCATATTAAATGGGTTACTGTGGCATGTCAACATCTTACTCCTTCTACTTTTGTTTTTTGCCACGTGCGCAAACTCAGACTCGCACTGCATTATGGGTACATTTTCATGTCAACAAAAACACGCTGGCGAGCAGTACTTTCTATTGCTGTTACTACTAGGATCATCATTTCTTTCCCCTGTGTTAGAAGTAACCTACTGTCCAATCAAAGAGGGAGCGGGCAGCTGCCGGCCACGGCTTTCATACTTTTTTTCTGGCGGACTATTTCATTTGTGGGCAGGGCATTACAGGTTTATTCATGGCAACAGGGATACTCACTTGCACGGTATAAAAGGTGCGTGTAAACAGCTTAACCCAAATAAGAACTTAATCGGAGTGTGGCCAATAGCCAGGTGACTACTTGCATGTAAACACAGCCACTGTTCAACACACACACACACACACACACACACACACACACACACACACAACCTGCCTACTCCTCCCCCACACAGAGAGGCTGTGACGCTTGTTTAGATAACTTGCAGTGCTGCAGGTTCAAACTATGACTAGAAATGTATTTAAACAAACAACTGTTCTACGATCAGTAAAAAAAAAAAATTAAATCCCTAGATCGCCTATGTAAGAACATTTTGGACAATTAGGTTATTTAAATAAATTTCCATCACTATTAACCACATTTTTCAAACACTGACAATCATAATATTACAAAAATGTGGTACAATATATTTGCTGAATTTGTTAAAAAATTCAATCTGTGAATAAATGAAAGGGTTCAAGGGTGAATGTTGCTGACAGGGGAGCTCTGCGGCTACTACAGATCTTATTATTGTAATACATTCACAAAACATTCATAATTTTTAGCTCCTAAAACTTGGAAGCAACCTTCAAAAAACAATAATCAGTCGATCTCCATTATCCAGTGTTTTGACTCACATGCTGTGGCTCGTCCTCTGCAGACATGGCGTTGTTCACACACAGAGCCTCCAGAAACTTCTGCTTTAGGATAATGTAACGGAACCTGAAGACAGTGTGACGATGACAACAGTGTCAACGCTTTGTTACTGTGTTCATGTGTACCTCAGCATCAACCTCACAGAGTCAAATAACTTGTACATATAGAAAGGTGCAAAAAGTACATGTAAACTTGTATGTAATGAAAGTGATTGTGATTATGAACACGTACCTTTTTCTGTCAAACTTATCCATGCACTCTAAAGGCTGAATGAACTGCAGGACCTCATCCCACTGGCCATCAAGCACCAGTTGCCTGAAACACATCACACTTCATTAATACGCATGTAATGCCTGCAATAATGTCCTCATTTTAAAATGGTCCACAAATGCCTAACCTCAAGCACAAAAAAGAACAAAAGAACAAAAGAAGAGTCTATGTCTCCCTAATTGCTGAGGCATTCTCTTAATTGTTGTCTATTACACAATAAAAATGACAAGATAAAAGAGGGTCAATGAATGGAAACTTCACAACAGAAGGTGCAATCCCATTATGCATTTAATGCTCAAGCTGAGTGAAAATCCATAGAGATCTGCAGACAACACACTGCTGGCTGACTTTCAAGGGAGCACTCAGATCTGATGCAGCGATTCAGTTTCACTATCAGAAATGTATGAGATACTATCAGAAACCAGAGTACACAAAACTTATACCTAGGATAGTCTGCCTGATGTTCCTGTCTCACAGTAAACTACCCTTTGGAGTTGGCTCTCAGTAGAAGACTGTATGCTCTGTAATCCAGACTGCATGATGTGATTGTTGCTGTTGTTCGATTATTTTCTTTCATCTACCTGAGGAACAGCATGTCGTCAGAGTAGAGCCCGTTGATCACGCCACTCTCCTTCTCCAGAGCCAGCATGCTGATGTGCAACTTCCTGGAGTTGAGAAAGTCCAGGATCACCTTGATGATCTCCACCTCCTTCACGTTTATGGTTTCCTCCGCTGTCATGGTGACGACGGGCTGCCAGAAGGACAACGAAGCAGAACTCTAACAAGTTGACTTTGTGAGGATGGAAGGTTTTAACCTGACAGCAGCATGTCTGTTGTGATTTGCAACACACTCTTGTTTAACCATTGTGTACATTTTAACCATATCCTTGCAACCTTGCTTGTTTTGTATCAACAACATCAAACTTGAACATCAAACATAAAAGAATTATCAGTAAAGGCCACACTTTTTCCATTTCAGATGATGAGGGCACTGTCTGCAATAATGTAGGTTCTTGTAATCACATTTAGATGGCACTTGTATGTAATAATTATGGAGTGACAACACAGAACAGTTAGGCATGTTTTCATAGTAGCTAAGAGACAAGAAGTTGATAATGCAAGAGAGCAACAAATGTAGCTGGAAGGGATGCACTCTCCTCCACAAGGTTTGTTTACAGAGAAAATCACAATCCCATATTGAAATCATGGCATTAAATAGCCTCCTTCAGCATTGGTTTTCTATCAATCATTACACCTTAACAGCTACCAAGCTAGCAGGCAATATTGCCTAGCTTACAAATAATCAAAGACAAGCGCTGCAGCCTTGCTAAGCTAGCAAGAGAGGCGGTTAGCTAATAACACTGGCACTGAGGCACAAGTCAAACACCATAAGAAGCTTAGCTACTTGTTAGCGTTATGTAGCTAGCGAATTTAGCGACCGGATTAAAGTAAAACCAACAAATAGCGAGTTAGCTGGTGCTCATACAAAGCTAACTAATTTGTTAGACTGCTGGAATTAAAGGGAAGGGGGGGACCGACTAGCTAGCCAGGCCGAGGGAAGCGGGGATGACAGGCATCATCCGCTAGTTAGCAGGACGGGCGGGGTGCGGACTGACAGCTTTCCCACCAACAACACAACCGCTTTAGATGCGATTCATGCTCACCTGTTTCTAAAAATACATGGGATGAAAACGCTGTTCCTTGAGTGTTTCTGTGTTGACACACGCTGTCACGACGGTATAGCTCGGTATTGTCAGTGTTGCCTGCCTTGTTGTTCCTCCTCCTCTAACGTTAACTGTCCCCTCCTTGCTGGATGTTTCTGAGCCGCTGCGGTCGCTCTGCTGCTACCCAGCCCTGCCTGCCTGCCGGGAGCACCGCCTCCATCCACACAGCGCAGCTTCTCTGGAAACTTCACTGCTCATCATCATAAACTCCAGAAGGTTTCAGAAATAGGCCGTTGTGAAGTGGGATAAAAAATAGAAAAGTTTTCCCACGTCTTATCAAATGTAGTCAGAGGTCTCAGTCGCAATGATGCATCATTCAGTGGCAATGGCAATAAAATAAACATATAGCAATCCATTGATCATTTTTTTGAGGAATACTATAGGCTACAAATTCACAGCAAAACTATTAGTCCTCATAGGAATTATAAGAATACCTGAGATTTCAAAAAATACCATAGTCCGACGAAGTCACTATAAACTCACTATTGAGTACCATATACACACACTATATTTTATGGGAATATTATAGGAATATTATTGCATTATTCTCGTTAGGGCAACATAGGTAACATGGCTGGCATAACTACCATCAATTTGTTAAATTTGAAAAATAGTGAGCAACCCATTGCCGAAAAGAAGTATAGTAATCTTATCCTATAGTAAATTTTGAAAGGATAGTATAGCCATATCACAGCAAAACTGAGAAATGTCACAGCTAGGCTACTATAGGTCAAATAATTATACTACAGAAAATCCTTCAGTAATACCATAGGAGACAAAAAAATATATGATAAAATAAGATAAGGTCACTCTAAACCCACCAAGTACCACAGTCACACTATAAGAATAATGCAGAAATAATATGGTGCTTTGTTTTTTTTGAAAAGTCAAAACATTTTTGTTAAATATGGTCTATAGTAACAGCAGTGACAGTGAAGTTCATAATCTCATTAATTTATGCATTATGTAACATCAGTGATGGTGATAGATAATGACAATGACTAAAATGATGATAATGATAAGTGCGTGTGTGGTCTTGCAGGGTGTTCATGTCTGAGCTCATGGTCTGATGTGGTAAAAGCCTTGTTTTTACAGCTCAGTCTTAAACCCACATGCTTCAGTACAGGCACTGTGATGATGATGATGATGATGATGATTACATTGGCCTAAGGTGCATATCTATATTGTTTATTTAGGTCTTTACAAAGATAGTAAACAAGTAGTGAAAGTGTTGTCAAACTGGGATGGACGTTGCACCATTAATTATAGTTTAAGACAATAAGACCATCATAATCATTAGCACTAACTTGGAAGAATCAAGACAGGAATATTAAAAGAGACACCAAGAGTACTGTTGATAGCTGGCATTTTAATAAAGCTCAAAGGAATAGAAAAACAACAAAAATTCATGAACAGTTGAACATATTTAGTAAATTGAAAAGAAAAGGAATTCAGAGTTGGAAAAAAAAAATAGTACGACTTATTGGATATACTTATTGGGTTTCATAATTCCATAAAGCCTGAAGTAAAACTTCTGGCCCATCTCCCCACCATACACCATGCTTTCAACATACTTCCTTCTTCAATTGTGCTGCTTTGTCAACACCTCCGAATGGTAAATGTGGATACAAAAAATACCTCTATATGCCAAAATATATCTGTACAGCGTGAACACATAATAAAGGAACACATTAAAAAATGTAACACGAGTAAAAGTAAAATAACAAGCATGACGGTCCTGAAGTGGAAATATCTTTATGGTTCGACTCAACTACAGTGGATAGGGTCATGAAGTGCTATCATAGGTGAATTGACTCTTTTATTTACAATTGTGGACTACTTTGAGGGTAATCAGGATCTAATAGTTAAGACAATATCCACAATAAAGTGACATGTTGAATATTTGTAAGGTCCAACTGCTTTATGTCAACAGTGATTATTCAAATTATTCTTAGATTGCACAGACTGATGACACGGTGTGGGATTTCTGGCTATTCTACTACTGATGATAGTCTTATCAGTGATACTGTTGAGTGCACACTTCACTTTTTGCATTTGTAGCACGATAAAAGGCCCCAGACGACGATATACTGATACGCGTACATGATAAATGATAAAAGCTACTCAAAAGCTACTAAAAGCTGACTCATTCATTCTGAATGGAATAGCCATTATATACAAACTAATTTAACTTATAGACATATAGTATATTATGTTTCTCTGAATAAAATCTCAAATGCCTTTTAAAAGATCTCCAAAGCATTATCAAAATGAAATAAATTAAAAGAGTCAGTTGCGGGTGCTTTCCAGAATTGGTCTGATGATACTCAATAAACAATCTCATCATCTTACACCGACGGAAAGTAATGGCAATCAACAACTGAGGTATTTTCCTCACTCTTCTTGGCACTTCACTATTCACACACACTACACAGATCTGAACTGTTCAGTTTTTCAGTCACATGGGAAAGCATGCCTGTGTAGCAGCAGAACTCTCATCCACACATGCTGCCTCTACCTGATTCCAGATCAGACCGTTCGCCCTTCAGATGATTGGGGAGCGAGGGAGGGTAATCTGATCCCAGACCTGTGGTTACACACAACCTCTCTCCTGCATCACGACAGACTTTGCAACAGGCGCTTACATAATGACACTGACACTCACATCGCTTCCATATGACACAAAACAAGCATAAGGCCACACATGATCAACTTAGGGAAACCAAACTCTGCCTCTTTCAGAGGAGTGACATTCAGTGCTTCAGTGGTTCAACAAGGTAAGGCATTGGTCCGCCTATTCTTTTCTTTCTTTTTTTTTTTGGCACACAAGAACATGGATACACATGCTGACAAGTACACACACGTGCCCCATTTAAATAGTCTAGGGTGTCACAGTCAGTTCTGTTTCATAACAACAATGTCCGTGAGGCCCTTTTGTTGTAGCTCGTGTGCTACATTCCAGTCGTGAATTATACCGGTGGGGCCGTGAGTCCCTTTAATGAAAAAAACAATATCCACAAATTCTTCTATATCTACTCCAGAGCAGGGCAGAGAGTTATGTCCAAATCTTGCCCCGAGACATCTGGCACTACTTAGGCTGCAGTTTTTTGGGCGTCCCCTGCTTCTTGGTCTGCCACAGATGGCTGGCGATGGTGATGGCGTCCACGCTGGCGGACATGGTCTTCGCTGGGATGTGGCTGAACTGCTTCCTGTCCGAGTTGTACTTGTACAGGCCCTCGATCATCTTGGTGGTGATGCTCTTGGGTCCGATGCCGGCTAGCTTGGTGATCTCCTCGGTCTCGGGGCAGTAGGTGTACACAGACCTGAACTGGCAACCCGCGTCACGGAACAACACCAGGAAGTTATTGGCCTCCGACTTCTCCATTTCCTACAGCAGATAATGGAAAGAAATCATTGTTGAATGCAGAATATTAGCCTAAAGCGGGAAGAAATGTAAAGAAGAAATCACATATAGACACATAAACACACAAACACAAAACATACATCAAGTATCTTGTTCTTCTGCCCTTCGTTGACTTTGCCAGCCAGGCAGCAGTGAGCCAGAGCGTTCTGGATGATGTGTTTGTTGGACTTGGCACTGGGCTCCTTGTATAGTTTGGGTCCTGGGGGAAAAACAACAGGCATGGGACTGCAATAGGACACATCTGCATTTGCCAATACTAGACTTTACTGTACAACAATGAAATAGTCTGGCATGTAGCTATGTAAATGCCCATTAACCACGGTGTGTAACTGAGTGGAGAGTGTGTACCTGTATATTCAGCGTTGGAGGGAGTGGAGGAGGTGGTCGACTCATTCTCCCAGTCCTTCTCTCCGTTCCGACTGCCAGCCGATGGGCAGGATGAAAAGCCTTCTGCAGAGTCTGGCCTGGAGACGACCGCATACAAACAAATGACACGCACAGACGCAACAAAACACCCACAACAAACGCATAAACAAAGACACACACGAGCATGTACGAGGTATGAAAGCATACACCCACAGATTGCAACACAAACATGCACACACATAGATATTTAACACAGAGAGAGATCAAAACAAGGTCAGACGCTGTGACACAATTCTCCGAACCCTGCCTGTTCTCCTGCATCACATCATACATATCCCACAGAAGCTGTGCAGCGAGGGACGGAAAGAAAGGCATGTTCAGCCGAGCAGAGCAAAGTCCCAGTCCTGTCATTATGGCCGGGCTACAATGAGAGACAAGCTCAAGTAGTTCTGCAGGAAACGGCAAACACAGTGGTTAAAGCATAGAGCAGCCAGTATGGAGCAGTGAGCAGACAGCAGCCTGAGAGCAGCGCTACAGCAGAGAGAGCGAGAGTAAAGAGCTGAAACTGAGGCAGACAGTAGAGAGTAGAAACAGCTCAGCCAGGCATGTATTGTGTAACTTAATGCAGAAGCAAGTACTACAATGAACTAAATGCTTTATTAAGATGGAATCTGTAAAGTAACTGTAGTCTTGACACGTCCATTTTATGCTATGGCATACCATGATGTGTGTGTGTGTGTGTGTTAATGCATTGCAAGCTTGATCAAAGTTCTTATATGGAGCTATATCTACATGGAACTACATCTATAGTAATCCACTACTTTTTGGCGTCCTTACTAACCTTCCCTTTCTCTCTTTGGGAGAGCTTAGAAAGAACGAGATATGGCCAGAAGCTACTTTATTGCCTCTGAGGGTCGCAAAAAAAAATAGAATAAAATAGAGAGAGCCAGACAGAGAGAAAAAGAGAGAGAGAGAGGGATAAAAGAGGATCAAGATGCAGAGTTTAAGGCTCACAGGGAAATAAGGCAATTGTGAACGTTACAGTCATAGAACTCATTAATAATAAATAATAACCTTATCATCAGAAGGCCCCATGAAATCAAAATCAGAGCTCGGTTTTATGATGTCTGGCTCTGACAGAAAGGAAATATGGACGGGAGTTCTGGAGTTTTGCAAGCTGAACTTTTGCATCACGTCGGTGACAATACAAGCCAAACAGTAGAAACCAATTATTTAACAGTACTACACACTATTTAACTGTGCGGAGTGAAGTCAGCTCTCGATTGTGGATCAATCTTGTGCTGACTGTGTTTGATATAATTAGAAAGAACAATAGACAGGTGATGTTGATGTGACTTTGGGGGGGGAATGGGGAGGTAGTCGGAGGAAAAACTTGAGGAAACTGAGGTGGAGTTTAGTTTTAAGTTTTAGTTTTGTGTATAAACAACCAGGGAACATGATGATTAGATGATTGGACGCGACCAACTTTGCCATCAAGAGAGTAAAAGGTTTGCAGAGCTGTGCATACTGTCAAAGTGTTGACAGTATGCACAGCTGCTGTGAGGATGCAGAATATGAGCTTTCATCATGAACTCCAATTACTTTAACCTACTGGAATCATTGTGCCTTTTTTAAAATTGCAAGCATTCTAGACAAACTAACAGCGCTTATATCATGTATATTGTTTACCAACTCAAGAAAGTTTTTTCATGGGGTCTTAAAAGTCTATAACCTGCCATTTGGTGCTCAGTCTTTAACATTACAGTATTTCTTCTCATTACATTGTCCTCCTGACTGAGTGGTGTAAGTCTTTCTTTCTTCTTTGAGGTATGTATAAGTCTAGCATGGTTAAATTCACAAAGAATAAAGCTGGAATAATTGCTTTCACTGTGTTTTTTTGGCTCTAGCTGCTAAAGTCAAAGGCAAGGTGGAAGGAAGACATTTAGAATTCAGCGAGGATCCTTAAAAGGTTTTTCCTCAGGCAGAGAGTGGGCCTTACCTGGGGGCCTTCTTGTTATCTGGCTGGTTGCTGTCGTTGCTGTCAGCCAGGTTGAGAGAGGCCAAAGACACACTGGAGACGGAGAACCCTCGAGGACGCACCCCTGGACCACCACAACACACAGGACAAGCACGGATCAGTGTCTGTCACGCAGTCATAAGGTGTGTGTGTGTGCATGTGGTGTGTGTGTGTGCTGCTTACCTGTTGCTCTCACAGGGGGTTTAGGGGACTCCATGACGTCCCTGTGGATGGACTTGGGGCGTGGCTTCTTCTTGAGACTGCCAGGTCGGGGCTTGATGACATCATCCATGTCCTCCATCAGCTTGAGCTGCTTCCTCCTCAAATACTCGTGCTTGATGTAGTCTCTCCTCGCCTTCTCGTCATCCTTCTTCTGCTGCTCCTCCTCTGCTTTCAACCTGGAGGGGGAGACAAAGATTAGATCCAATAAGGCGGAGCTAGACAAAATGATGTTGGCTGGTTGGCTCACAGAAGAGTGATCACACACAGACACACAGAGACACATTCCTACAACCTGCTACAGCATTCCCTGGATTATTACTATAAGCCAGGGAATAGTTCAGTATTGGAGTTGGCAATCAGACAGACAGGAAGTGAGAAAGACAGACTGACCGCGCAGCTTCCCTCTTCTGCTCCTGGTCCAGCTCCTGCTGTTGCTTCCTCTCCTGAGTCTCCTTCTCCCTCCTCAGCCTCTTCTCCAACAGAGCCGCCCTCTTTGCCGCCATGTCCTCCTCCCCTTTCACATCATCCTGGTGGTGGGTGGGATGGGTGGGCAACAGACAAATCCGTAGGTCAGATATTATATGTATAGACATTTAGATTGCATCTTTATAATTAGTACTTCCAAGACAAGAACACGCTGGCAATTTGTCACTGAATGTTTAACTTAATTAATTACTGCATAGTGTATGCAGTTAGGACAAATAAGGCCAGAATGTGATGTATTTGTGTCATCTGTCACTTCAAAAATCATGTCAAATGTATGATGGGAGGAGACGCTGACCTCCTGAAGATTATGTGACCCATTTTAACTGGCAATAGTTTTATATTTGTATTAAGCAGCATTTAAGGAATGTACATATTTTACAGCCTTATCTCAAATGTGGGTATTAGTGGTATTGCAGCACGACAATCACCTTGTATCAACAAAGCTCTGAGCTCCTAATGAAGCAATACAGCATAGTGCAGCAGTCTTCTGTTCTACCATGGGTCTGTGTGCTGGCTTGTCTTTTGGCCTAGATACACTACGGCCCTTGATCAACTCACGGTTCAAGAGGCACAACACTGCACATGTTGTGCCGGGCACACACAGCATGAATATCTCTCTGCTGCTGCTGCCCACTTACAGCCCCATAAAGCTATATGGATGTATTATTAATGAGCATTTAATGAACTGTGCAATTAGTTGTGATTACACATTCTATTGTAATGCTAAAAAAACATGTCTGATATTGTTACAAATGGGGAAGTCTCAGTCTCAAAAAAATCCCCTCCAGTAGACAGTAATGTGTGCTTCAAAAGCACTGGAGAGCTAATAAAATATGGCAATAGAAAGCAGCGCACAGGGGCCATAAAGTTTTGTGTCAATAGTTGTTAACACAATTTATTTCACCATGAAATATTTAGAGAAACTACTACATGAGTTACCGTTGACACTAAAAAGACAGAAATACACTATTTTCTCTATAAATTCCAGTTAATTGTGTGACTGTAAATATTCTCCTACACATAAAAACTGATGTTCAGGTTCTGTAGCTCCAACACACCTTGTAAAAGAATCCACAGCACATCTTCTGATCCTCTCCGTAAGTGTCTCCTCCTGCCTCTCCTTCTCCTGCCGCCTCCTGACCCCGGCCATCTGGAGGCTTCAGCCCAGACAGAGGCACTTCCACCAGATCACTCCTGCCCTGGGGGTCCTCCTGGGGTTCTGCCTTTGCCCGGCTGCCACCAGCCCCCTGGATCTCAGACACCGGCTGACGCAGCACCTCTGACGACCTCGTCTGTCTGACCTCCCCCTTCATCTTTGCCGGCTCTGTGTCTCTCCTCCCCACCTGTCTCTCATCCTCCTTGTCTTTGGCTGGTTCTTTAGTAGGGGACTGAGGAGTGCCAGCACTCTTCTTTGCCTCTTCCTTGCCCTTATTCTTTTCTTGGTTGTCCCGGGTCTGGCTTGCCCCGGGCCCCTCGTCGTGGCCCAGGTAGGCAAACGAGCTGATCTGGGTCTGGCTGGGGGTGAAACGCCTCAGTCTGGGTAGACTGTCCACTGAGGTGGGGGTGTTGAGCATCCGGCTGAAGGGGGTGACCTTCAGATCGTTTGGCCGTGGGGTCCGGGGCGTCCTGGCATGGAAAGAGGCCGGCCGGCGTTTAATGCCAGCAGGGGAGCGATGGGGAGCGTGGGGTGAGCCGGACGAGGACAGGATGGGAGACAAGGAGCCCACTGAGCCTCGGCCTGATCCCCGGCCTGCTACACTGCTGCTACGCAACTCACGAAGCTGCCTGTGGGGAAAGAGAACCACATGGACATGTAAGCGCTCGCATGGTGAGGGTAAAATCAACCTTACAATGTCATTACAGATGCTGGATTTCATTAGTGATACCTGTGTGGGGATGGAGCAGGGGGAGGTATGACCCAGGCTTGTTGCTGCTGATCTCTCATGGCCATGATCTTCTCCTGCTGCTGGGCCAGACGCTGCATTTCGGTCTGCAGGAAGCCCAGCGATGTGTTCAGCCTCTCGATGGAGCGTGTGTATTCTCCAAGGTCGATTTCTCCTGGAGCCACACCTATTCCACCGCATTAGATAGACTGGTCAATCAATCCATTAACCATTTAATCAGCATCATCCACAACGTCTAAATGCACAGTAGCACAGCAGAATAGCACTCTAGAGAAATACATCTCTATTCTGCTCTGTCCTGTTCTGTTCTATTGCATTCTGTTTTCCATATGTTCTGAGTTACCCACCTCCACCATCTTCACAGGGGGACTTGGGAGCTGCTCCGTCTGGCTTGCACCTCTCTGCTCGCCCCATGCTGCCCTCGCTGGTTTCCTTGGAGGGTGTGAGGTGAGGTGGCTCTGGGGAAGGTGTTCCTGCTCCCCCTGGGCTGGGGCTGAGGGGGGCAGTGACTCCTTTCCTCCTCACTACATTCAGAAAGGCTGTTCTGCCCATCCTCTGGCGATGGCGAGTGAAAGCTGCTTCCACCTGGAATGTGAAGAGATGAATATGATGTGGACATTCATATCTTAAGCTGTACTATTGACTATCTATCTATCCATCCATCCCTGCCTACCTTCTTCTTCTGGGCTTCGATGGCTCTGCGTTTCTCCTCCAGCTTCATCTTCAGGTGTACCATCTCTGAGGCCAGCAGGTGGGAGGGGTCTCTTGGGGAAGGCGTGACTGGAGAAGGAGATGTGATTGGCAAAGGGGGACCAGAGACCTAGAAAGAGGTGGAAAGATGGGTGACATTAGAAATTAGAATTCTGTGTCAACCTGCTTTGAGCTTACACAGAAATTAGTTTTACTCTAAAATCATTCTCTGCAAAAAGAAAGAAGAAATTATGTCACGAACCTCAGAAGAAATGGGTCTTGTAGGGTGTGTATACGGCATGTTGAGCTCTGAACTCTCCGGCGTGGTTCCTCCACTGCTCCTTCCTTCCAGCTTCCTGAACTTCTGCTCTGCGAAGCTGGTCATCCGGACCATGCCGCCTCCGGAGCCGCCGGAGGAGGAGACGGGGCTGACCGTGTGCGATCTGGGGAGCGTGGGCACCGAACTGGGACAGGGGCTGCTCCTCTCACCCCCTTCTCCCCTCTCACCCCCAGGGTTAGTGTCACCAGCCTCTCCCTTTTCTCCCTCCCGACCAGCCCGCTCGCTCTCCACCCTCTCAGGCAGAGGGCACGACCTGGTCATGGCCTCACAGTCTGGGTCTATATCTGAATAGTCTCTCAGAGAGGAGGAGTCCTCATCCAAGCTTTGGATGTCCTCTGTCCTCACGTGGATGCCCGTGTCCACCTCGTCCGTGGAGACAGAGTTGGGGTCGTGGTCGTTCAACTGGGCTTTCGCCAAACCCGGGTCGTCTCCTTGACCGTCAGCCCCTGGAGGCTCTGGAGGCTCCGCGCCGTGGAGGAAGAAGCCGTTGTCTCCGTCCCCCAGGCCCAAGCTGGCATGGGGCCTTTCTGTGTCGTGGATAATCTTCAGGGCCTCCTCGATGCTCGGAGGGGTTGACGGGCTGATGTGGCCGCTGTGGTTACCATGGTGATTGCTGGGATCGTGGTTGCTGTCTGGGAGGACTCCATTGGAATACCTAGGGAGATGTCTGGATAAATGGACTGATGGTTGATTCAACTGATAACATACACTACCAGTCAACAGTTTGGACACACCTGATTGAATGTACTATATTTTTCATTATCTTAAAGCCATTTTGATTCTAAAGGCTTATGCTTAAATGCTTGAAATTAGTTTTTTAGACAAATATATATAGTGATAATAATAAAATAAATACTGATGCCTATGTATGAATTTCTATAGATAGTTTTAGGATTTGTTTAACACTTTTTGGTCACTGCATAATTCACTTTTGACTGGTAGTGTAGACATTTAGTGGATATGTAATATGTGGCATTATTCAGAAATCAGAACATGCCACATCCCACGCTACTGTACCTGCTTTGGTTCTTGATTGAGAATGTGTTGTTCCGTCCCAGGGGCTTGTGGGAGGTGAAGTCCTCGTCCTCCTCTGGTATGTGTTTGCTCCCACTCTGGCCATTTACATTGACAGGCATGAGGGAGACGTGGCGCTTCATGCCTCCTCGTGGTGCATAGTGAACTTTGAACCCAAGGCCGTCGGTGCTGGCGGAGCGAGTCATGCCGCGGAGGGCGGGACCCCCGCCGGGCGGCACAGCCGGGTCTCCGTCCAGTGGAATCTCAAAGGAGATTCCCCGAGAGGAGGAGCTGAAGGAGAAGAAAGTCTGTTAGTTTAAATCAGGATCAATTTAACTGGGACACAACAGATCACCTCAGAATGGTATGTGGATGAATGTCACCTACTCTAGTAGGATAACTTAAGCTGTGGATTTTGCGTACTCACCGTTTCTCTTTGGGCCATGTTCCAACACAGCCATCCACATAGGACATGGAGGTGGATCTCTTCATCACACCTATTACAGACACAGAGACAGAGTGGTTTACTTGACTTTATTACTAAATAAAGGGTTTCATTCTAAAATGGATATCCATTTTTGAAAAAATTTGGTACCTGAAATTAGTCGGGCAATATTTGAAAAACATAAATCTCATAACAATTTTAAATCCCTTATTTCATCGGTCAGGTCGACTAGAAAGTGACATAAGTGATTTTGTCCATATTCTGCTTTAACCTTTATAGATTTCAGCACGTACAAAATATCCAAATATTTGTTTGGACCACTGCTGAATATTCAACCATTGGGAAAATGGACTTGTGCACGTCCCTAATTGATAACAGGTACTGTCACCTTCAGTAGGGAGGCTCTCTGGGCTGTCAGGTCTGTCTGCATAGCTCTGTTTGACTGGGCTGGACACAGGAGCCATATTTCTACAGGATGAGACGGGCTCACAGGCTGCAGAGGAAAACATACATCAAATATGACATGCATTCAATATCCAGCAGGACTCTGGAGTTCATTATTAGAGTAAACAATTAGCCTGTTGATACTGTCAAATTATCATCATCTTCATCATCATCATCATCATAGTGCCTGTACCGTACCGTGTGGGTCGAAGACTCTGGGCTGTACAAACGAGGGTTTTACCACTTCAAACCACCAGAAGAGCTCAGCCATAAACACCAGGTAGTTACTCTGCAAGACCACACACACGCACACACACACACACACACACACACACACACACACACACACACACACACAGACACACATCGTTGTAATTTTCACTATTGCCATTAAGTCAATAGTTGTATTAGTCTCTTTGCAGTTGTAGGCACAGCTCCTTTCCCCCAGGTGTCTCTGTAGAAATGCTAGAACATTATGCTGTGCTGTGACAGATCAACGAGGTCACGGCCTGGCAACTGTTGCTAGGTAACTGGCTCAAGGTGTGCACCTGTGAGTGTGGATGTTTCAGTGTCTGAGTTATTTAATGTCAAAACCAAACCCTCTTGAAAACTGCCAAAAACACCATCTGGAGTATAGTTCAAATATGTCACATATTCACACACGGATGCACCAAGCTGTGAGTAACCCAGATCCATGGTAAATACATTAATTAAATAAACAGAAAGGCTCTGGAGACCTCCACAGATGATTTCATCTGTAGGAAACCTTTTCAGCAACACATACAGACCGGTTTCTTCCCTCTCCAGCAGAGATACAGTGAGGACAGCAAACAAAGGCTGAGATTTCTATTCCTCCAAACTGCTTCTGTGCTTTTCCTCAAAGTGGATCTTCACTTTGGATAGAACATCGTGAACTGCTCATAAACAATATTTCTTTTCATCAAATATTCAATGAATGGACACATGCGTGCAAGCACACACACACACACAGACACACACACACACTTGTTGGGATTCAGTGGGAGGTAGGCCTATGGTGAACGGGCACGGTGCCAGAGCCTTTGGCTGCTCTTCATGACCAGTGTTCTCATTCTCCTTCCTTCCTTTGCCTATTGTAGCACTATCCAGTCAACACACACACACACACACACACACACACACACACGATACACACCATATTGTGAGTAAGAAAGGCAGAGAGAAAGATGGGGAGAAAGAGACAAGAGGGAGAAATAGAGAGCAAAGAGTGTAGAAGTGTGAAAAACTTCTGTTGTGTTGTGTTGAAGAATGGAAAGTCCCTGTCGGACCGGACCGTGACTAGAATCCGAATGTTTCTGCCCACGCTCTCCGCATACTGTTTACCCACACTGGCTGTAGGAGGAGTCCACTACTGCTGCTTCTAGTGTCTGGATGGCACAGAGATCCTCTATAAACTGGCTGCTTCGCATTGTACAGCAAGTCTCCCAGTTAGTCAGAAACAAATGCGTGTGAATAGGAGAATCTCTGCCTCAGGGTTGAAATCATTTTCCAGTTGTGTTTGTGGGTGAATCAGCAGTTGTGTTATGCTCAAATGTTCACAGATCTCTGTGTCTGATAAAAACAGCAGCGATGTGAAGGGAGAGAACAAGAGAGGCAGGGGGAGATGGGACAGGACTGCGAAACTCCTCTGAGCTGCCTCTGTCCTCTGTCTGAGAGGGGAGGTTTGGCCCGGAGGGTACCGTCTGTGCTAGATACACACACGCGCACACACACACACGCACACACACAGAGACTCTCACACTCATTTAACTTGGCAGCAAAGCAATATTCACTGTAGCAAAATGAACTTCATGTCCCCTCTAATACATCAACACACACACACACACACACACACACACACACACAACCCCCTTGAGTGTCGAGGCCCCTCCGCACACATTCACTCTTAAAACCCTCCTTGCGTGACTCATTTTTGCCCATCTGTAATTTCCTACCTCGAACTTTCCTCATTCCCAATCCCCCTTTCTTTTCTCTCCTTCTCCCACCAAATCCGCAACATAAAACACTATACTTTCAACTTCCTCCTCCTCCGTTCGAGCCCTTTGGCCCGGGCGATATCCTACCCCCCCTTTCCCCAAATCTTCACCCCTGCACCCCCCCCCCACCCGCCCTCTCCTACCTTTATAGATGCGTGTGCGTAGAGCATGTCCTCCAGGCTGAAGTGGCAGCAGTGGTTCAGGCTGTCCCTGCAGAACTCCTGCACCAGCTGCAGGTTGTACAGACTGTCAGCCAGTGACATGGTCTCCTTCAGACAGATATCTGCACAGCCGGGGGAGGGGTCACACACAAACAAACAAACGCGCATACACACACACAAGGGAGGGGTGAAACAAAAGACCAGACAGGAAGGCATGGAAAAGATAAGACATAGTTTAGGCCAAAAAAAGAGACCCAGATGAGAACAAATTGCTTAAATTGTCCCACTTGTATTTGTACCATTATAGCTGATTTGGATCACTCAGAATTCTTTCCACAATTTTTGACACACCTCTTCAACTCCTTATAGGGGAATATTTAGGATACAGAGCCCCTGCTGCCATGTTAAGGACAGCCCAGGATGCATTAAGATGTCTGACAAGAGGGACTAGACCAGCGGTGGGCAACCATGCGCCTTAGACCAAGAATATGTAGGTTTCCATTCCAATTAAGCACTATAGCAGCCGATTTCACTGAAACGATTTCATACTTTACAGTACATCTTTAGGGTTTTCAGAATAAACAGAGCTGCCAGTGAACAGGCCGAAGTGCGGCTCCCTTCCACAGCTGGCTCCCATGTGTGTGAACTCGCTCTGAACTACATTCAACCCCGCAGAGTCTCGGAGCACCGAGGCGAGAGCTGTTTATCTTTGAAATAACAACGGCTAACTTCTCCTCTAACGGTTCTCTGTCACACACCCCTCGTGACCAATCACAACCCAGCCCAGGGCATTTTTAGAACGGAGGGGCGCGGGCGAGCTGAGAGGAAACAAGCCTTTGTTTCTCTCTGTCTCTCTGTCTCTCTCTCCCTCCTCCACTTCTGCCCTCCCTCCTCTTTGCCTCTTGGGTTTAAGTTTTAAGTCATCATTCCCTACATCATCCTCTATTTATATCATTAACAGTAAATACGGAAAGTCAGTAAATGGTCCTTAATCTCTTGATCGCGTTGTTGTTTGAGATTAGAATTAAATTTAGCCCATTGATGCCAATAAAACACTTAATCCTACACTCACCATGATGCTGCCAAAGACTGATTATTTGCTTTGATCTGTCTGTACTTATATAGGGTTATATAATTTCATTTACTTACTTTCCAATGTATTTTCATATAGCAAAAAATCAGAAGGCAGCAGTGGAAAAGGGCAAATGGATTATAAATATGTTCTTTGTTTGAAGCACCCTATTAAAATGTATGGCAGTAGAGACGGCTGTAGCAGCAGAAGACATACTGTCGAGTTTAGACTGAAAAACATTGTGGTTAGCTCCTTGTATTCCCTATCTCACCTATTTCTGAGTGCATAACAGAACTGAATGCTCTCTGGTATGTATTCTCTGTGTGTCTACTTTTTGAAATCATTAAAAGAAGAAGAGGGTGTGGCTAGTGAGGGCGAGTGGGTGTGGTTATGGGTTGAGGGGCTGGCTTCAGGCGGCCCCACCTTCCAGTCTGACGGCCTGTGGGCAGTAGAAGTGCAGCAGGGCGGTCAGGGCACAACCGTCTGTGTTGTCCTTCAGCAGGTTGTCCACCAGGGGGAGTGAGGGAGCGCTCCTCTGCTGGGCAAGCTCCCTCCTGTAGCGAGCCTGAAACCATGGCAACGGCACACAGACATCACCATCATACGCCTATATGTGTCATCGGAGTGGATTTGTACAGTAGGCTCTTCATTCACACACCCAGTGAGTGTTAGTGCAAACACACTCACTCTTACATACTCATACAATATATGCATGCGCCCGTGCACAGACATAGACACACACACACAAACACACTCATGCCCACATACACATACACATACACACACACACACACACACACACACACACACACATGGATCAGTGTTCAGTTGAGGAATTTCAAGCATAGGATGGGCTTCAGACTCAACTGAAATGATGTGGATTGAATTAATCATGCAATCAATCACACTTTGGGATAAAAGGCATTGACAATTATAATCTTAACCAATTTAAATGGACAAAAAGAAGGAATCATATAACACTTCATCTCTATTCTGTTCTCTTGGAATGTACTCTTGCATTTCTTATGAGTGTTTGGCTCTCTGGAATGAGAGGGGAACAAAATGCATGCGAGCGGTTTGCACCACAACAGTATTATAAATGTTGTGTACAATGCAGTGGCATCGAGGCAGGGTCTAAACTTCCTCTGTGGTGTTGTAACAGGCAATGCGGGTGATTTAGAGTTTAATAATAAGCTGTGTTAGGACGACATCTATTCTGACTTCAGGTTTATGTCTCTCCAGGCCTATAAAAACCCACAGATACAGCACTGCTACATATGTCTACAAGGCTTAATGCTCCCAGTTTGCCCATAAACACACAGGAGTGGTGTCATGTCTGCATTTTACAACAGATACAAGGAAAGCTGCAATCACAGCAGCTCTCAATGTCTGTGACAACCTCACTAGTGTCTGAGAGACAAGGTGTTGTCTTTGTGTGAAGAGCTGCATTTGAATTATATAAAAAGGTCGAGGCCATTGACCGTGTTCCCACAGCGGCCATTTTGAACTTATGTCATAACAGGAAACTCTACCCGGAAGATTGGCATAGTGCATGGAAACAGTGACGTCAGACAAACCAGATCGAACAAGAGTGGACCAAAAAAAGGGATGTTAGCTAGCTTACTAGCTAGTTAGCTAGTATCCCTGATACAGGACCCTTTGGTCCCTGTGTTGTCTCTTCCAAAGCAATACGACCAAAGGGTCCTGTATCAGAGCTAGTTAGCTAGTAGCTAGTTACTTTGGCTTGATTCCGGTAGCTAGCTATAGTGGGCCATTACCTTAAAATGTGAACCTATGGGGTGTCCGGGTGACTCAGTAGTCTGAGGCACATACCAGTAACCACAACATCCTGGGTTCGAACCAGGACCTTGTCACACATCATCCCCCTCTCTCTCCCACTCTTGCCTGTCTCTCTGTACTGTGACCTGTCCAATCAAGGCAAAAAGTGCCCAAAACAAATCATCTTAAAATGTGAACCTATATCCCTCTGGATTCTTGAGATCTATTTGTTTCTACTGTATGTTTTTCAGTGGGAAATCTGTGAAATGATATGTTTGCCTGATTCCCGATATTCTGTGCATCTTGGTACAACATGCCATAGCTGGGCTACTTGTTCTTCCCTTCCAGGTAGAGTTTCCCACCCCGAGTGTGATGTAAGTTCAAAATGGCCACAGAGGGAATGAGGTCAATTCATCTGCTTCCTATGAATAAAGGGGGGTTGTTTGATCAGACCAATGCATGATGGGACAAAGGCCACATGCACCAACAAACAAGGGAACCAGGGAAGGTGAGGGGTATGATGGGTTTGGGATTAGAGAGGGAGGAGGTACTGGAGGTTGGTGAAGGGGTGTTCGAATGGATGGACTTACAGGTAAAAGTCTCCAATACCATTTGCCAGAAGACTTGATGGTGGATGATGATTGGACGACAACGGGAGAGAGTGGGACAGGCGTTAGGCCGACAGCAGGCTACTGGGTTATGTTTCTAGATCTGGGACTGGGGAAAAACTCCTCTCTAGCATTGACTAAGCTAGACTAAGCATATTAAATTTCTTTATCATTGTTGAAGTTACAATGGAGTCTGCTTTTCTTAACTTTTCACACAGTCGCATGTGAAGACACACTCATTCACACCGTATCCACAAAAATGCTGAGCAACACGCACTTAGTCATCAGACCATGGTTAAAGATTTTCTTGCACCGTCTAAGAATAGGCTTGGTTGCACTACTGAGAAGTGGATTGTTTGTTTGTGTTCAGCCATCAGTGTGTGTGTGTGGTCGCATTTTGTGTGCGGTTATATGTGTGTGTGTGTATGTGCGCGTGTGGGCATGTGTGTGTGTGTGTGTGTGTGTGTGTGTGTGAAATTATCTCCTCACAGTATGTCCTATTCAGTGAATGGACTTCTGTTGAGCCTGATAATGCAAAGAGAGAGCAGGAGCTAAAGCAGCTGACTGACAGTATATCCCCGTCTTCACTCACGCCCTTAAAGGACTCTCTTCTTTCCCAGTTGAAGCCTGTTGCCTTTAAAAGAAGCTGTGTGTGTCTGTCTGTGTGTGTGTGTGTGTGTGTGTGTGTGTGTGCATGCATAATAGGTCACACACCCCCTGTGTATTATCAGCTTACAGAGTGATCGCAGATAGGCCGCGATTTCTCTCACTATACCAGAACACACTGAGACAAACGCACACAGACACTGGGTGGGAGGAAATTTGCCAAGAAACTCCCACAGAAGATAAAAGGTCCCTTCTAAACTGATTTAGCCACTCATGACATTCTGCAGCTCTTTGAAGAGAAAACTAATTTTGTCGCGTATTAGGGAACAGGGTTACACTCTTGTCACATGATACAGCCATTTTACAACCTGTTGCATGTAAACAGTTAATTCTACAATGGTGTGTTGTAGTCTCAGGGCGAAGAGACTGCCAATCAATGAGGAAGCTTAGCTAACCAGTCAGCTGTAGGTATCTTTGATCAGAAACCATCACTTGTTGACTTGTTACTGAATTGCAGGAAGTTCATTCACCTATTCCCAGTTGTAACGGTTAGTTTTTATATGTGTACACACAGATAATATTCATTTTTCAATTTTTTAACCTTTCATCGCAGTGTTGGAACTCCACCCCTAGGCGGGGGTCATGACCTGACGAGGCACTGTGCCGTAGCTTTATGGTTAAGCGAGTGGGGGAGGACTGCAGCCCGACTGCTGTGTCTTCTTTGTCCCCCATCAGTCTGAAGTGGAGCTGAGGACCGACTCGCTCCGTTACACGGGCCTTATATAACCCCTCAGTCTGCAGAATGACAGCACTGTCTCTGTCTGTCACTGCCTCCCTTCTGCTGTGTCTAACCCTCTCCCTGTCTCGATGGGTGTCATTTCTTCTCTCGTTCCCCGCTCTCTGATTATCAGCCGTACTGTACTCTGTACTCCTTTCTCACTTGTTCCGACTCCTTTTCTCTCTTTCCCCCGTCTCTGTCTATCGCCCTTTCTCTCTTCCTCCGTCCCACACATATCTCTGTCTCCTCCAACAGCAGTGTTGCGTCTCTTGCCAACATTTCTCCGCAGCTGGTATGAGACTGAGCTCATCTGTTCCTCTGATTTGCAGGGGAGTTGTGTGTGCTGTGTGTGCTGTGCTGTGTGTGTACATACTGTATGGGTGTGTGTGTGCGTGCCTTGTGTGCATACACATGTGTTTAAGCCTATGAGTGAGGCTGAGAAATATTTAGAGAGCGAGAGAATAAGACAAAGAACAGAAAAAGAATACAAGCGCCGCTGTGCTTCTGTTTGAGTTAGTTTGCACAGGGGAGGCAGACAGGGCATCACCAAATCCCTGCTAGTTAGACCTTTCACACCTTGTCATATGGGAGTCTGTGTGTGAGTGTGTGAGTGTGTCTGCTCTTACCTTGTGTGTTGTGGTGTTGGAGTCTTGGCAGGAGGCCTCTCTCAGCTTTTGCTCCTCCACAAGGATGTCCCTTAGGTGCTCATTCACCTGGAGAGAGAGAGAGAGGACAGAGAGAGAGAGATTACTTTGGTTCAAATTTCAGAGAAGTATTTGGTGCACACTGAGAGAATGAATGGAGAGGCTGTGTGTTAGACAGAGGAGAGTGATAGAGAGAGAGCGCGAAAGAGACAGAGAGAGAGAGAGAGAGAGAGAGAGAGAGAGAGACTAGAACATGAGAACAAGAACCACACGCATCAAAGAAAAACTTTTCACCACCTCCACTTATTAGTGAGTGGCACAAAACATCACTGTAACTTAATATGTGGCACTCTTCTGGCTTCCTGCTGGAGCACAATATAGAAACATCTTAAAAGCAAACGAGATTACTCTATTGATAGTATTGTTTCCTTAAAAAGCCCTCTTCTTTTTACTACCGTTACTGTTCCTCTGTCTTCAAAGGGTCTATACAAACAGTGATGTAACACTTTGGCCTGAGGACACATATAGTCAATTCAGCTAATCCCAGCCATGGCATGCAACGCCTAAGAGCTACAGACAGAGACAGCCACCCCTGTGTGTTTTTATATGTGTGTGCATGTGTGTGTAAGGGAGTACTGCATGTGTATCCGCCTGTCCTTGGCCTGCAGCAGGGAGCAGGAAGCACATGAGCTTCTGCACTGAGGAATGTCAACAAACTCAGCTAGGAACCAACATGTGGCATGTTTTGTGGGGGACACTACTGGCTGTTACTCTAGATCATAAGAACATGAGCATGACTGGTTCATGCCAAGCTGGGGCTTAGTTTATTATTTCAAAATAAGTTTAATCAGGTCAACATCGTCTTTTGGGATAACTGCATCATATTTACACAAAAATCTAATTTCCAGCAAGGTCAGTAAACTTCAAGTGGCTAAGTAATCTCTCTCAGATGAGGAGGGAAAAGTAAGGATGCAATCTCACAGATTTACTGCCCTCTTGGAGCTTACAGCACGCAGAGACCTCAACATTGTATGAGTGAGGTCTGACTTTACCCTCCCGATCCTGTTTTGGCAGACCAGAGGAGGTCAGGTTGAGCCTGACCTGCTGGTCAGCTCTTGGTAATCTCTCTGACATGATTACATGTGGATGGTGCCAGTTCTTCTGAGATGGAGGTAGTTCTCTTGACGACACTTTGGATTTGAACCAGCTATGGAGGATTTGAGAGCTGACAAGCTTCCCTGCACCTCACATATCTTCTATATCCAGAGCAAACAAAGAACTGTGTGTCATGTGAAAGACCACTAGAAGATGTTGGAGGATGTGTACAGAGTTTATCCCCTGTAATAAGAAAGCATGTGTCCTTGTGTTCTTGTGTGCACCCGAGTGTGGACACACTTTATTGATCCAGCTGGTGCAAATCTCTTCCTGGTTATAAGTAAGAGCCCATGTACGCTGGCGTTAGGCTGTCTGTACGTTGTGGGAGTGTGTGTGGGTGTCGTGGCGTTGACGTGTGCATGCGTACCTTGTTGATCCAGGTGGTGATCGCGTCCTCCGTGTCGTACGGCAGCTCCTGGATGTGTCCGTCGGTGTGCGAGGGCTCGGCGGAGGAGCACCTGTTGATGCAGGCCATCACCCGCTCCACACTCACCATCTCCACTGTGTAGGCCATCATCAGAGTGTCGATCAGCGCCAGATGGGAACTCTGTGGAGACACACAGCAGCCAACAACAGGCGAGTTAGGAGGGATTCTACCTGACATTTCTAGTGTCTGGAAAGAGAGTTGGTGCACATGTTAATTCATTCGATAGAGACCTCCAAAAAGCCTCTGAAGCAGCATCTACACAACTGGAAAACACTGACTTAAAAAATATTCTCTCTTATGCCTAAAATACAAATCACTTTTATGAGATGTTTCATACCTGTCAAATTACTTGAAATGATGTTATGTTGTATTTTCTATGTCTAGTAATGTTTATCATGCTATACTATCTATCTGTCTTGTGCAAGTGGTTGAGGTGGCAGCTAATTGGGATCCTATAAAGTATCATGTATAAAATGCATCTTTTCAGAGAACACAAGGCTTCTGATCGCCATCTCTCCCCATCCCCTTGGTTATGGCATTTGAAACCATTTGAAACGTTTATAGTACGCACACAACCCAATGTTGAATAGTTAACTTCATGGAGGTGGGTTTACCAGCCCTCAACACCTACACAAAGCATGACATTCTCCTGGCCTTTCTAATCCCATTCCAGACCGGTCAGACCAACAAGTCCTCCCCTTCCCTTTCCTGCCACGCCACGGGTCTACGCAAAAACATTTATGCTGTGTGTGTGTGTGTGTGTGTGTGCGTGCGCTTACCGCTTACCTAAGCATCTATCTGCGTGTCCAACCTAACTGAACAAACAGCCAAGTCAAGTGCTCCGTGATCCTGACGCCAGGTGACTCAAGCCAGTGGGCACAAACAAGCGGCGAGACCCACCGCGCCGGAGCCTCCCGCCCGGCACAGGCCTCTATTCAGAACCGCACAGCCTCATATAACAGCCAGTGTGACCATGTGTTTCCCTAAGAAACTAATAACCGATCCAATACTACGACTCTGGGCTGCCGCTACTGGTGCTTAACGTCAGCACCACATGCTCTGGAGCCAGTCTAAACAGACAGCCTGTACAGAAGAAACCCAACTATGGCTGTTAGACTGAGATGCTCTTATAAACTGAAGAGCCACTTGATGTCAGCTGTGAACAAATATTATTACCTGACTCTTACATCATTCAGTCTAATTCAACACCAAACATGACAACTAAGGTGACAGGGATGAAACAGCAGTCTTCCTTATAGTCGTTCGTACTGCACCAAACGGTCAGACTTGTAACCTGAGAGAAATACTGAAAAGTTTAAATCAACCAATCTGAGATTGCAAAATCTCGCTACCTATTAAATTACTGTATCTCACTTACCCTACTGGCATTGTTTATGTTTTGATTAACTGGAGAGAAGATGTTTTATGGCACTGACAAAAAAACTATGACAACTAAACATACAGTAAGTTTAACAGATTTTAAGTGTGTTGATGCAAAACAGATCTGTATATAGGCTTATGATGGCTAGGAAAGTTACAAACAAATTATTTTACATGCTAGTCAAACTCTTCTGGAATCTTACACATTATAATGTATATGGGCAAACAACATCTGGATTGGGGCTTTAAGACAAGGCTGCCACATTACAGGAGCTTGTTCTTAGAAACAGTCTGCCGACACTGTTTTGATTTCCTGTATCTTCAGGATATTGGAAGATGTTTGACATTGCGTGCATTCTCGTCTAGAGGTACTGCAGCTGGTCTGGCAGACAGCTGGACTGACTGACTGACTGGCAGACAGACAGACAGGCAGACAGACAGGCCAAGCAGTTTAGGCTGGGGCCGCCGGTAATCCAGAAAACCATGCTTTCCATATAAACCAACTGAGCTGCTTCTGAGATTGAAGCTTTTCCGAACTCATTTCACCTCATTTGCATAAAACCCCTAAATCTTTAATGTCGTTAAGAGGCTTGTGTGCGTGTGTGTGTGTGTGTGTGATTTTACATGTGTGTGTGTATATGTGTGTGTTCTGAAATCTGGGCGGAGAATGTAAATGGTCAGTAACAAATCACTTCTGTCAATTTTCTTTGTCATCTTGACTTTTGCATATCAAAATCTGTTTCTTCACACAAAAAATAACACATTTTAGAAACGTTTAGAAAACGACAAATGTATATATACACTGTATATACTTAGTATATTATGCTTAGTTAGTATGCTTGTTTGAATGTACATGTATGAATCCTAGTCCCTTTCCATTATTTATCCTTTTATTTGTCCCCCTTCACTCCCTTTTTGTGGAATTTTGTTTGTTAAAAGAACAAGACTTACTGCACACTGTGTCTCATTACTTACTTTATGTTTATGGTCACTAGACCTTCATCAGGTAAGCTTCCCAGAATTCCCAAGAATTTTGTTTATGAAATAAGGAGATGGACGAAGAAAGGGAGAAAAAATGACCTCCTGCCTCAGTATAAACCCATGAAATTGAATCAACCAACAGTTTTGTTCTGCTGTTTTCTCACTGCACTGTTGCTATAGGGACGAGCGCTCATACCTTTTATTCTGAGCTAGGTGTGTGTGTGTGTGTGTGTGTGTGTGTGTGTGTGTGTGTGTGTGTGTGTGTGTGAGAGGGTGTATCTGTGTGTGGGTGTGCATGTGTGGGTATGGGTGTGTGAGAGAAAGACAGAGAGTAGAAAGAAATGGAGCCACTGCTTACATATCTACAGACTGCTCTCATATCCACAGGAATAAAAACACTACTGTTGACACTACAGCATGGATTTAAAAGCCATGTGCTGCCTATTATCCCTTCACAAAGACCTCTGGTACCGTGTGTGTGTGTGTGCGCGCGCGTGCATGTGTGTTTAAACCACTCATGGTGACGGACACACCTTATAAGGCTGTGGAAATCCCAGACACTGGTCATAAAGAGCTGTACAGAGCCGCATTACACTCATGTATACTATAACAGCAGCATCAGTATTCATATTCACTACTGTTTGTGTGTGTGTGTGTGTGTGTGCGCCCTTGATCAAAGGCATCTAGAGGAAGGCACAATACAGCTGAGCAAACAGATAATGAAAGTAACCTCTTTCTCCACAAACATCACAAGTGTCTGCTTAGCACAGGCACACACTCCCAAATGACCTGTGTCTGAGCTTTGTGTTGTGCAGCTTTACACCTACATGTCTCGCTTTGTGGCGATGCCAGAGTGTATTGATGATTCTGGTGCAGTTGTCCACATCGCCAATAAAACTCTCTCTCTCTCTCTCTCTCTCTCACACACACACATACGCACAAAATCCCTAACTCCTTCCAACGTTTTTCCCTCCACAGAAAGCTTTCAGACACAGGTACACGCCCCTCTGCAGACAAATTCAATTACCGCTCCAGCTCTCTTTCTCTCTCTCTCTCTCTCTCTCTCCTCTTCGCTTCCATTACTTTCCCAGTGTTTTAACACTCAGAGGGCAGCGTGAAGCGTGCGTGAGACAGAGCGTGGAGGAAAAGAAAAAAAAAGAAGTCAAAGAGAGAGGCAAGGCGATATGGGTGGATGAGGGGGAAAGTAGAGCCAGAGAGAGGGACACACGTGGCTCGCACACTGCTGGAGGTCTGTCAGCTTGTGGAGTGTGTGTGTGTGTGTGTGTGTGTCTCTCATTTGTGCACCAGACATGCCTCGACTCACTGCGAGACCCCACCCTCCATAGTGCTGCAGTAGAGCACATCACGTCTTCCTCCCTCCTCCTCTCCTCAAACCTCCCCGCCTTTCTTGCTCTCCGCTCTTCTCCTCTCCCTTCATCTCTCCCTTCATCTCCTTATTTTCTCCCCCCCCCTTCTCCCTTCTTTCCAGATGGCCACATTAACAGTGGGCCTTTTCCACTCCTTCTCTGGCACGCACATGTCCTCCCTCTCTTTTCTCTCGCCCGCCAAAACGGCCATACCTTACCCTATACCTCTCCACTCTTCCTCTTCCTCCTCTCCCTCCTCCCTTGGCCCCCTTGCCACAACTCTTGCCCCTTTCCATTCGTCCTCTCATAGACTCTCACATTCACCCTTTTCCTCTCATCTCTTGCTCTACTTTCCTGCTTCCGGCTGGATCCCAGCCAAATGGCAGCCCCTAACCTCCATCACTCCCCCCCCTCTCCATCCATTCACCCTCTGCCACGCTCCTCCTCCTCCTCCTCCTCCTCCTCTCCCTTCTCCTCCCTGACTAGTTCTCCCTCCGCTGCACAGTGTATGGAAAAGCATGAGGTCATCATTTTCTTTTCAGATATGCCATAACCCAAAATGAAAAACCTCGACTTCAGCGTGACGGAAACTATACTGCTGACGTGCTGAGTCTACACACACACCCCACACACGCATACACACACACACACACACTTCCTAAGGGACAGCATTAACCTTACGAATTCAATGTGTGTGAGAGACAGAGCAACAGAAACGATAGACAGATTAACAGCTAGCCTGGCTGTGTGGTACACAGATGAAGGTCAATAGCCTTAGGGACTCGTTAGGCCTATAGGCTCCATTTGTCTGCTTAAACACTGTCACTAAAACTGTCTACTAAATCACATGCCATGCACACACACAGAGACACACAGAAACACACAGAGACACACAGAGACACACAGAGACAGAGACGATATACAAACACATACACATATACAATCCCTGTTGTGTGAGAGGACATGGGATAATTAAGTACCGCATCAAAACGCCACCCATCACTCCCACTGTCATGACACCTTCACTCGATTAGTGATGTAGTGCACACACATACACACACACACACATAAACATGTCCTTGACTAGTGACTTTGAATTATCCTCTAGATCTGCACAAAGGGTTGAGCGACACAAAGGGAGGGCATGGGCAAAACTGTCTATAACCAGGAGGGACAAATTTTGGGATGGGGATGGGGAGTAGAGGAGACAGAGAGAGAGAGAGACAGAGAGAGATAGAGACAGAGATGTGCTGGTACAGACGGCAAAGATGAAATGTGGTTAAGCTTCTATTAAATATTCAAAAGATAAGTCTCGCTTTAACCAGAAAGGGGGCGCGAGGATGAGACGGGGACAGGGACAGATAAAGGGAGAGATCGCAGGAGGAACAGAGAAAGACTAGGAATGAGCATGGGAGAGCATGGCAGAGAGGGAAAGAGAGCGAGAGAGAGCGAGAGAGAGAGAGAGAGAGAGAGAGAGAGAGGAGGCAGACGACAGACAGACAGAGAGAAAGACAAGTGAGCTGAGGGAGAAAGAGCCGGTGAGACAGACAGAGCGAGAGACACAGAGAGACTGAGGGAGGGAGGGAGGGGGAGAGAGAGGGCGCACTGCAATGCAGACACCTTTTGCCGTCAGCAGAAGTGCCCAGTCTCCAGCCATGCATGTACTAGCAGTGTGTCTGGGCCTCCATCACTGCAGATGAGCCCCAGCCACGGACTCACACTACTTCATAACAAACACACAGTCGATTGACTCAGATGCTTTTCTACAGTATATTTAGCCATAGTAGAATCTGTTCTCCACTACTGATTTCCAGTGAATGGTAACAGCATTATGTTGTGCTGCTAAGGCATGTTTGCCCTGTGCTGCCCGATGACACAGAAGCCGAACAGTGAGTAATGGGTTGCTATAGGAAACCTGTCATTAGGGGTTGTTTTTCTCCCAACAGGACAGATCTTGGAGGACACTCTGAACAGTAGGGCACATGGAGTGGTACACATGCATGTACTCTCTCTCTCTCAGACACACACACACACGCACACAATAGATCATAACTCACTTGTCTCCCATTCAAAGACATAAGGGAAGGAGAGAGCAAAAGGGCACAATAACATCCAGTGTGATAGTGTAAGTGTAATGTTCTTATGTATGTATATATTTATCTATCTATATATACTGTATGTATATCTGTATTTACACATCAACAGATTGAGATCCAAATCAAGTGACCACCATTTCACACATCAAACAGATCTCCATGGTTACTATATATATGTGTAAGTGTGTATGTGTGTGTATATGTGCAGTAACAGCAATGGGGGAGAGAAAAATGGCTTCCAATGGACCATAGGTAGGCCTATAGAACACCAGAAAAATGCAAAAGTTGAATATTTTTAAATTGCACACACTTTTAATGGCATCCACAGGCCAGATCCTGAGAAAGCCTGAGGAAAATCACAATGCCTGAAATTCGCTACTACATCATAAGCTACAAACACGCACACTCTCAGCCCTGCCTCACCACTCACCATGTGTATGGGCGTGCTGGTCAGATCTCTCTCGGTGACCAGGCGGTCCTGGTCGGTGACATACAGGCCTTTCTGGGCCAGGGCCTGGATGACAGCGTTATGTCCCAGTAAGGGTTTGACGGCATCGCTGCGCAGGATGAGGCTTCCCGCCCGGCAGTAGAGCTCTGCAGACTGCAGCAGGCAGGCCACAGGGGGCTTCAGGTGCTCCTGGTTGTACTGGTCCCTGTAGAAAGGCTCCGCCAGCTCCTCTGGCACCGCATCTGGGGAGGGAGAAAGACAGAGCATGGAGACAGGGAGAGAGGGGATGGGTTAGATGTGTTTTTCATGGTGATTCAATAGATGCTCTTAAAGTTACGATATACAACTTTCTGCCTTGAGGAATTGAAATGTAATGTTAGTCCCGTCCTTCCTCTCAGTTGGTCAAGTTCACACCCCAACACTTGTCACTTACAGTATGTGTCTACCTTGAAATGGACGCTGGGGTAACGCCACCAAGGTGATGAAGAAGCAAATGGCAAATACAGGCAGTCAACAATAAAAAAAGCAATGCCAATGTTTACTTGTGCTTTTGAATGGGCCTGGTTT
Organism: Centroberyx gerrardi; assembly: GCF_048128805.1. Classification (NCBI taxonomy): domain Eukaryota; kingdom Metazoa; phylum Chordata; class Actinopteri; order Beryciformes; family Berycidae; genus Centroberyx; species Centroberyx gerrardi. The sequence continues at coordinate 14,400,903 of NC_136009.1, forward strand.
AGCTTTACTGTTCTTTCTTTTCTTACTGCTATTGTTGTTGCTATGACTTCCCCGCTGGCCACGCCCACAGCAAATGGTATACTGTAGCCTACGCCCCAAAGCGCCCTGAACATTATAGAGAAGCCAATTCAGGCAAACGCGGGGGAATTAGACGTGTACATACAGTGACACAGTATTGTTATTTAATGCCAAAAAGTTGCATATTGCAGCTTTGACAACACCCCATAAACGCAAATCCCTGTGTTTAAAGGTTTTCAGTTGAAGTGATTATGATTGACGTGAAATGAATAGAATTGAACTGAATAGAACTGAACTGAACTGAGGTGGACAGAACTGAACTGAACTGAACATTGAATTGGGAGAAAATGGTGATCTTTGTCTTCTATTCCATTTAATGTCTGGTCAGTTAGTAGATAGCCTTATTCGGAGTGAACAACGTTGCCACAACTGATAATGTAACACCCCTTGTGTTTATACAAGTTACCAAGACATGAGTTCTCTTTGAAAAGTTTTCTAACGCATACATAAAAATAAACTAGGTTCCTGGTGCCACAGGAGTTGGCATAGCAACCTGTAAACCACAGCCAGCCAGGCTTTATAATAAGAAGTAATGCAACAGCAATGACACACTGGTGTGATTGTGGTTGGGATTGTATGGAGGGAAATGAGTTAGTGTGGCGATATTAGAACACCAGGAGGCCAGTGTGATTAGTGGTGACTGATGTCTCACACAGCGTCTTGCGATGTGATGTGTTAATTTGTTGGTGTGCATCTGCAGTATGTCGGACAGGAGGACAAGCCGCCGTGTCAGCGCAAATCCAATGTGTTGGTGTGTGTGTGCAATGTATGTGTGTGTTGGCGGAAGTGTATGTTGTCTATGGAGTCCCATCTAATCCTGTTACCTCACACAGTAAATCTGGTTTGTAGAAAATAGCTGGACACAAGCACACACACACACACACACACACACACACACACGCACACACATGCACACACACACACACACACACACAGTCCAGGACAGGCATTAAGAATAGATTCTACACTTACTGTCTATTACCAGTACAATTAAAGCCTATCCAAATCCAGATACTATGCTCTCTTTCTTTCTTTCTTTCTTTCTTTCTTTTTATATCTCCCTGTATTTACACAATGTTAACCACGTTTAAAAAAAAAAAAAAAACTGTATTCGTCATAAATTTGTCATGAGTATGACAACAGTGCAATTCTGGTGCGATCACCACTGCTGCATGCTCTGTATACATATTTATGCGCCTCTACCCCTCATGTATCACATGATGAGTCAGACGGCCCTGTGTGTGAATGTCTCTGTGTGTGTGTGCGTGTGGTGACACACATATCTGTAAGATTGTGTGTTACAGCGGTGAGTGTGTATTCCTGGTGTGTGGGGTCATTTCCTCCCTCTCTGCCTGTGAATCACACTGAGGGAAACAAGGGATCTTAAAGGTACAGTTTTCTGTTCTTTACTCCCCCAAAATAGCAATACTGCAGCAGCAAAACAGTTAAAACAGCAAAACAAAATAACACAATAAAAGTAAAGCCCAAGACACAAAAAAAATACATTAGGCTTGTGAGAAGACCCAGGCAGTTTGGCATGGATGTGGTTTGCATATCCCCCTCCCCCCCCTCCCCCCAAGAGAGATGAAGAGGGATATTACTTGACGCAGCAGGCAGACGTTTAACCACTTCAACAACTACTTAACAACAAGCCCTCTCAACTCCTGCGTCTAGTCACAACTATTAAATTTGCTTAACTGTTGTCAAAATGTCCGTCAAGTTGATTGATAGAGCTACATAAGCCATATATAAGCCACATATGACAAAAAAGGATTTAGCCTTGGTGAATTCAAATTTGGTTAGATAAATAAAATGGTTACTGTGTGAGATAAGTACTTTTGTGAGAGGTGCTTCAGAAAATATTCACAAAGATACAAGCTTTCTTTTCTGACAGTGAGCTAGTAGCATTTACACTTGAAAGCTGTGTATGTGTTTCATCTGATGACCATTAAGCTTAAAGGTTAATAACAGAGTATTTAAAAAAAAAAGCATAAAAGAACAGTAGGCTACAAGAGCTCTTTACACAGAGGGCAGGCTTTTCTAGAGTTCATGAAAAAGCTGCCTCGTCAAGGAAAAACCCTCCTTTGTGTCGGCCATCAAAGAGGAAACAGACAGGAAGTAGCTGCCACAGGAAGTCCAGACGCGGAGAAGACCGCTACCCTGGAGACCTGGATCACAGCTCAGCAGAGCAGGGAAGAGTCTGCTCAGCAACATTAACTCTGCTCTACTGCTCTTTGTTCGAAACCCGGCTCAGTTAGTGATCATGTTTGATGTTTGGTCATGATTTCTAAGGACAGTCCATATAGAAATTATATTATTGGTTCAACAGCATTAGCTCATATGTTTTTAGTATTATATGGTTGATTGGTGTAAACTCTCTCCTCCTTTCCCATCTGTTATAGATCATGCTCAAGTGGTAGACTGACTATTGAAACCTGAATCTAACTTTAAGGAAGACACCAACTTTTTGACAAATGAGCTGTTTGATCAACTTAACATTGTGCTACAGGAAGGCTGACTCATCTCTGGGTGCCCAGTATTTATTTACTTGACTATGGTACATGCCAAGTATGTTAGTGGACAGTATGAGCTCACTTTACATCATCTCAAAAGCACCGTAGCAAATGAAATACTGAGCACACAGATGTGAAACTCGCCGCACAGCTCTAAGTTGATCAAAGGGCTTCCCAGTCCAAAAACCTGCAGACTTTTGGCCCTCCAGGACACATGGTTGCCCATCCCCATGCTTTCAGTGATGCTGATGAGTTAAAGGATTGCGTTTCTAGCCAGGCCAAGGGTATCTACCGCACAAAAGTAACTGTCAGTGGCCAGTGGTGACGTTGGACACATTGGTGAGTCCAGCTCTCCAGCTGAAGTCGCTGTGGTGAGTGAGGAAGGGGTGAATATCATGCAACTGATACCATAATGTCATTGTCGGGTGAAAACCACAGAACTATTTTGGTGATTTTCATGGTTTAGCTTTATGTGCAGGATTACATGGTTCTCTATGAGTTGAGAAAGTTCTACGACCCTTTTGCTTATGAAAACCTTTCAAAGCCCAAGCAAAGCCGAGGTGAAGCGCCGGTCAGAGCGACCACCAGTTACATTAGCGCAAGAGAACATTCACCAGCCGTGAGACAAAAAAATCAATGCTGCTCTCGCATTGATTCTTAACAATGCTTAATTACATCAGGCTATTAAGTTAGCACTAAAGAGTTGTTGTTAATGTGAGAGGCGTCTTTTGTTGGTGCTTTGCTCCCTTGGGCTGGACTGACCAGACAGACTCTGTGTTGAGATGTAACTGATCTGTCCGCTGAGCTCCCATGATGCCGACATGACATGGAGACACACTGGGAGAGGAGTGTGAAGAGAGCGAAGCTGTGGTTTCACATGTAAAACACACCTACGCACAAAAACACACATGCATTGGTAGACACACACATATGCACAATCTCCCCCTCCGTTTAGCCTACGTATGTGAGTGTAGTGTACGTTTTTGTGTAAATAAATGCTCAGTACAAACTTTCAGCTGATGAGGATCTGAGCATCACCAGATTCAAACCATCGCTCATACGGCCAAACTAGGCCAAGCGGGGCTCTGAAGACTGGTTATGAATTGGGCCACAGTTCTCGGCGGCGCTGGGAGCCGAATCTGTGTCACCAGGAGGGACAGGAAAAAACAAGGCGGTGGTGGTATGCTAATAGCCCCAGGTCTTGTAGAACTGCATGAGGCTGGCCTGCTCAGCTAGGCTAGCACACAACACATGTTGCTGTATCCAACCCTGTCTGCCCCTGCACCATTCCATTTTCTCTGGGACAAGAGTGAAAAACAGAGGTTGAAAGAGTATCGCGGCGCAGCTCTATTCGGTGCACCCTGATGACAGGCCGATCGATAGGTGTGATCGTGTGTCGGTGTGATTCAGAAGTCCCTCTCTCTTTTGATCTCTCTTTCTCAGTATTTCTGTCTCTCTCTGCCGCGGCCACTCAGAGACTCAAAGAACTGTACATGGAGGAACAGCCGTTAAAAGCATTCATTAGGAGCTGGAGTAAACCTCTGGGCTCGGAGAAGGCTGGAATTACTCAGTCTTTATGAGGCCAGGCTGCCAAGGCTGCTTCCAGACCACACTGAGGACAGGAGGCAGGCCCAGAGCTGGATAAATGTTGTCATGCATACGGTAAAATCACTCACACACATATCCATGGGAAGAGATCAGTCCAGTCTAGTTAGACGGCCTCCATTACCACCACTGTTAGCATTGTCATGATCATCATGGTTAACAAAAACACGACAGTAGACAGACTGTATCTTAGTTATGCTTAGGTATGGTAATGAGTATAGATAGTAAAGATCTCAAGTCATAAAGTCAGACATACATTTAGGCTACATTCTTTACTATGGGTTTGTTATATAATAGGCCTGGCCTGGCTGTCTATAATGGGACTGTAGCCATGTTAATTCAGGAAAAACCAATGAGCAGGCAAGGCAACAAGTTAAACCAATAACTTTGTGACAAGAGCAGTGATGTAGCGGGTTAACTGTGACCTCCAGGTAGAAGGCAAACAACCACCAATGTAAGCAAAAATCAATCATATTGTCAGAAAAGCATTAATTTATGCTTTTTACCTCTAAAACACCCTATTCTCATACACTTCACATCAGTTTGATATTACATATGCCAGCATTAAAAGGTGGGTAAATTGTATTATGTAAATAAAAAGGGGGCAAACTGAGTTTAGGTGGGTTATCCTCCCTGGACAAGAGGGAAAATCTGATTCTAGCTTTATGTATAACGGTGAGTGGCTGATTACTGGATGTTGTTTACAAAATACTCCCATTTGTAGGCCTCCAATCCAATATTACATTATTACAGATGTTAGAGGATGTTATCTGACAATATCTTTCCACTCATCTCATCCAGAAATGAAAACAAGAGGCGCCACCTACCCGAGCCGAAAGCTTTGGCCACCAGCCACGTCAGGCTGCATGATATTTTAGCCCTTGTAAAGTCATAGTGATCGAAAGCCTTGATCGCGGGGACGATGAAGGTCCGTCTCATCCCCCTCTCATCTGCCGCATCACCCATCTTCACCCCAGGACTGTCGGGATCCCGTGACACTGCAACTGGAATATCAGTCAGCCTGAGGAATGTCTCCTAACGGCGGATGACATCCCGTCCAGAGGAATTCAATGCAGCAAATTTCCCCTTCTCCTAAAAAAAACTTTGAATGTTGGCCTGATTTTGAGGAGGACGGCGAGTTGACGAGCAGACACCTAAGGGCGCTCCGCGGTTACATGTGCACCATCCTCAGCGTTGTGTCCTTCTGTTCCAATAATATCCTTAAACCCGGACACCACAGAGCAGTTTAGCGTTTGTAGCAGGATTTCTGAAGATTTCCCCCATTCCCTGACGTTATCCTCAGGTTGTCCAGCATAGCGGGATAGGATGCACCGCTCCCTGTCTGTAGCGGGGGGAAGCTAACATGCCACACAACGGGACGGGGTCACATATAAACCCACAAGACTGTGTCTGTCCATGTTTTTCCTTCTTCTTCTTTTACAACTGTTTTCCTCTCTCCCTCAATCTCGGCGGCGTCTCCTCTGCGCTTTTCCTGCCGCACTGATCGGAGGAGAGAGCACGGTGCGCATGCGCGATCCACCCACCCAGTCTATCCAGTGGCCATATGCCTCCTCTCCTTATGGGAGTCATTCCACCACAGTATTATAAAAACCTAGGTGGAGTTAGTGGCGGTACGAGTTCGACTGAATCCCAGTTTTCGTTTCCACTGGAGAAATATTGAGTTCAGATTTTGATGTACATTGCCAAACCCATACGAGAAAGAAGTATAGTAATCTTCTAATGCATTTTAGATGGATGCTTTACAAGCATCACAAAAAAACTACAAGTCACTATATAAACACTAAGGGAATATTATAGTAATGGCATAGGAGATAGAAAAATATCATGGAGTAGGCCTATAATAAGGTCACTGTAAACTCACTATGGAGTACCACAGGCATACAATAAGTCCTTATAAGAATATTTTAAGTAGGCCTATACCATAATGGCATAGAATATTAAAAAAAATAAAGTATACCCTACTATAAGGTCACTATAAACTCACTATTGAGTGCCACTATACCTTTATAAAGTGATATTATATGAATATTATACTGATTTTTCATTCAGGAAAAATGTGTTTGATGGATTATCAGTCTCAAAACTTTCTTTGCTTATTTGTCATTTCAGTATGAGTGTGTGTATCATGTTGGATCGGCACCCGCATGAATCTATAAGCTTCATGGCAGAAGCAAGTGGAGCCTAAATGGAGCGGTGATGTTTTAACAGTGATGATCCAGGCAGCAGGTAAAAGCCCAAGCAGGATTATGCAACAACATTGACAGTTAGTAGTCATGACTCACAACTACACTCCTCCACATCTGTACAGGCATCTACTATACCTGTTTATCAGTTCCCTTAAGGATTAGCAGCAATGCTAATGCAAAATGCTATCCTCATGGGATTATTAAGCAAATCTACTTATATGTGACTGGATTGGCCTGATTAAAAGTCAGATGAATCATTCAAAAGTTTGCAGCTTGGATAATATGGCTGGTAGTCTCTTGTATTGTAAAAGCTGAATTCCTGATATCAGAAATTTGAGTAAACCAATAACAATGATAAAAGTGCCAAGATGATGGAAGTGATATCAGTGTCTCATTATCTCTCACACCCCAAGAACAAAGCAAAATGATAAGTGATCGCTGTAATTTCTTATTGCACCGAGCATCTCTCACTAATGTAAATTCAGTCACATTCTGGAGATGATCATCCAGACGAATGTCTTTGACCTTCGGGGAGATTTAGATTGTGGTCACACACAAGCAAAACATGCAGTTTACGTGTCTGCCCACTCTATGTCTCTTGTTTTGTCTATGCTGCTGTCGTTGCCATGTTTCGCTGTTTTTACCTGTTCGAGTGTGTTTCTTTTTTATGCATTGTAAGGTGACCTTGGGTGTCCTGAAAGGTGCCCCCAAATAAAATGTATTATTATTATTATTATTAGTTTATTTTGCTTTTATGAAGTAATTTGCAGTAGTGAATGTCTTTGTCAGTGGCCCTGATGAGCCTTCTCCCTCTGCTGGCAGCTTCTTGTGGTGTGGTGTTTTATTGTCTGGTCCTGGTTTGCTATAAGGGACAGAAGACTCTTTCGCTCTGTCTGTCCCAGTCTGAACAGGAGAACTGGAGGAGAACAAATTGGATGTATTAAGGGCAGTCCTTTAGTTGAAGTGGTCATGAACAATTTTCGAATCCTGAGTGTGTCCAAGGTTTTTTCCCTGTTGCAGGCAATGGCAGACCAGCCGGTAGGTTAGGTCATAGGTGTTTCTTTTTTTATTTTCTTTGGGCATTATTGCCTTAACTCACAGGGGAGAGAGGCAGGGAAGTTTGGGAGAGAGAGGGATGACATGCAACAAAGGTCCTGGGATGGATTTGTCACAGTTAGATGGTATACGCCTTTCTTTGTGAGCCTTCACATGCACCAGATCAATTTTTATGATTGCCAACAAGGAAATAAAAAAGATTGTCTATAAGCATCCAAGTGTCATTATATAGCACATAAATAAACATAATCAAGGAAAAGATAAAACAGCAGCTCCACTCTGGGAAAGTGTTTTTATGCATTAATTCAGCAGTTGGTTTGTCTGTTTGTTACCAATAGTTAAAGGGCTTTTCCCTCCAGTTCATCCTTTATTCCTTGTGTTCTGCTGTTGTATTTGAACAGTTTTCATATTTTACTTTATTTGAACATGACAGAAATTGTGGTTTAGACTATTCTACAGGATATACTGCAGGGAGTCAACACAGGTAAACTATTAACAACAAAAGCGAAATACAAAGCCGACCTGTTGGCAGGGACTGCAAACAATGACAACTGCAGATTTTGAGTTACAAGCCATGAAACTGTTTCATAGTGTTTCAAGTGTTTCATAAACTGTCTAATTATGTCTTAAATGTTGTTTCTCTCTTAAGCTTTTCATCATTACACACCACTGTTTATTTCTTAATTTCTGTACTTACTTTCAGTCAGTGTTGAACGCAGAACGATCAGTTGCAGAAAATGACATTAAGTGGAAAGCAAGCCAGCACACACACATGCATACACACATACACACATACAGCCTTTTACACATCTGCAACCATGCAGAGATCAGAATACAGATTCAGCCATAGTGTCATGCTCCTAAATCTAAATGGGATTACTGTAACATTAATAATAATAATAATAATACACTTTATTTATAGAGAACTTTTTGAAACAAAGTTACAAAGTGCTTCACAGATCACCAGACAAAGAGAACAATAACAACAACCAAAACAAAAAAACAGTGTGATAAATTTAACAGATACTAAAATAATAATAAAAGAGAAGATGATAGCAATTAATCTAATCTTGCTGCATGTGCTAACAGCAGACAAGAGAGAGAGTTTTGACTGAGAATTGCAGAGATAATATAAAAGTATGGATCACCTTTTTGAGATCAACTGGTGGAAACAGGACTGCACAACTTTCTTAATTTGAGAGCACCAAAACAGAGACTTGGATCGAAAATCACTGTTACACTAATTATACCCAATGGATCACACCTGCACCATATATACAATCGTGCAAAAATTAACAACCTTCTGTGAAACACTACACTTCACATTTTACTGAACATCATAGTCCTCAGATACCAGAACAGTAGCCCTGCTGAGGAAACCTGACTGGGTGACACTGCACTTCACCAGATCCTGTGGAGGACGATGTATCAGCATTGTGTGTCAGCATTGCTCCCTAGTGCCCATAGTGGGTTCATACAGCCAATGAGGTCAGGAAATAGACATCACCTTATTGGTCAGTAGATGGCAGTCCTCAGCTAAATATTCACCTAAAATGTTCAGCAGCGGTAGAAGACTTAATCCCTGCTGTCTCTGCCAAATGGACCTACTCTGCAGTAGCTTCTCAAATCAGTGTTTTACTACTTGATTACTCTTTTTACAACATCTTTATTGGAAATGTCTTCCATCAAGAAATGTATATATGATGATTTTAAAACAATTTGCAGTGAATATCCAGGAGCAGTTGTTACAGCTGTGACATTGTAGTGTTGGGAAAACATGAACATTTCTCTCCACATTTTGTAGACATAAATTAAAGCTCAAACAAGTCATATGAAGAAAAAAAAAAAAAAAAAAAATTACAATTGTATTATTTCTCCTGGCTGTAAACAAAAGTGTCTTTGTCAGCTCCACCCAAGTCCACAGTCATTTGAGAGTCATTACCAATCATGATGTACTGAGCATTTTCAATATGGATGTTTGATTGTGGTGGACACCAAACCCTGCCATCATCACCGACCGGGTGTGGTGACATACTAAGTTTTAGTTCCATTAAACGTCTCTCCTGCTCTAGCAATTCTGCTTTCCTATGCTCACGGTTGAACTGCTCCTGACGCTTGTTCATAAGTTTTAGTCTTTGCTGTCTCCTTACCTGCTCTTTCACTCTCTGCTTCTCAGCCCACACGCTCCTCTGATATTCAATTTTTGCTGGCAATAACGCCTTTTTTATTCTTTTGTCGAAGGCCTTGTTCTCTTGCAGTGGAACTAGTGTCTGCAGAACTATGGGCATGTTATCTCTGGGCATGCGGTTCTCCTGTGGCAGCAGGGGGATGACAGTGTCGCGCTTTTCTATGTTATTTATGGAGCTGATGAGGGCCGAGTCTGTCTCCACCTCCAGCAGGCGAGTGTTGAAGTTGCGGGTGAGCAGCAGGATGATATAGGCCGAGTTGTTGATAGCGTCCTCCACACACTTTAGAGTGCTCTTGCCAGGGATGGCAAATTCCTCAGAGAAAGTCGCCCCTTCACCTACAACAATAGACTCCAGTTTTTCCTTCATGCTCTCAGCCATATCTTCATCCTCTGGTGCATGCAGGATAACAAATGAGTAAAATGTCGCCTCTTCCTCTTCTTCTGCACCTTTCCCTTTATGCATCTCTGCTGGAACATTTGTCTGAGGTGGAAACATGTTTGCTGCAGTAGGTGCTGCCACTTTTGGTTCAGTGGTTGGTACTGTGGTTTGGTTCGGAGGCTGATTTGGTGCGATATGACCATCCGACTTACTGCGCTCTGCTGCTGATGTTGCAAAGCTACGAGTGTCTGTCTTTGAGACTCTCTCTGCATTGGATTCCAGCGGAGGTTCCTTAGATGAGTTAGATGGAGCAGCAGCATTTTTCACTTCATATTTAACAAGGGGCAGGGCACTGGCACTGCATGGAAGGGGGTGATCTGATGTTTCTGGAGTAATTTTGTCCCCTTCAAATGTGTCCGTTGGGGGTATACTTATTTCTAGATGGGTGGGATATGAGGCTATGGAGGAGCTAACATGTAATGAGCTAGGCGGACTGTGAGTGCTCTCTGATCGATCCTGAGACAGAGACGGTTTTAAAGCTGTGTTCCCTGTGTCCAGGCCCCTGCGAGGATCACGGTAAGACCCCGATCGAAGTTCCTTGGAGAAACACATCCACTCTGCAAATTTTGGCCCACACACGACTTTAGCCTCTTCTCTCAGCTGATCTATACATGTGTATTCTAGAGGCTTATGATCCCCTGTTTTATGGTTGTCACTGGAAAGGGCTCTCTGATATGCCAAATCTCTCAGAGGTGGATCACACAGCCTCTGCTCGGACAGTACTTTGAAAATTCTGGCCAATTCTGCCAATGTTTCTACTGTAAACTCTTGCACATGACCACACTTAACTCCAAAGTCCTCCAGCTTGCCCCCACTTATGTGCCATTTTTCAGCCAGATGGTTAGCAAGGTAGTTGTCCTTCAGCGCCTGGAGTTTGTTCAGGGCCTCTGCCCCTCTCTGGAGAAAGATGAGACACAAGGCGTGTATGATATCCTCTGCAGGGGTCCCGCCCAGCTGGAATAGCAGGCTTAACAGTCGCTCCTGTGGTAAATTCGCTAAAATCCTAAAGACATCTCTCAATCCAGTCCCCTGTCTTTCAGGCTCCTTTTCATCCATTTTCAATTTTACTTGATGCTACTTCTCCAGTTCTATGTGGTCACATCTGATTTTCCAACATCGTCTCATTTCCTCAAGGACTTGTGCTGCATAATTTCATGGACCTTGTGTTTCTTCATCTGGTACACCAAAGAGATAAAAACAACAAAGTCAGAACTTATACTGTGAACACGTACGGTCATAATGTAACTTGTATTTTTTGTACACTGCTTAAACGGTGCGTCACTGATCATAGGCAACTTGTCTGAGTAAGTAGCCCACATAGAGCTTGAGAAACCAAACTTGTATTGTAATGGCAGCAGTAAACTAGATAAGACCTGTACATATTTATGAATCTTTAAGCAATGTTAGAACAAATTCAACTTTATGATGTTCCTGATACTAAAACAAAAAAAAAATGGATAAGAAATACTCACCGGCATGGAGCCATGACAGTTAATCTTATCTGTGTTTCCAGCTCATATAAGGAAGTTACTGAGTATGGCTTTCTTCCAGTTCAGCACAACCAGTGGAGAATCCTCTCCGCTGCGCAGGAAGCTCTTGCTACAAAGTTTGACTCTACCAGCCAGAAGGCCATTGGGTGCGGTAAGTCTTGTCATACCTTTGGAATCAAGTAGGTCAATAACCATGTGCTTGGCGGTTATAGGCCTGTGTCTGCCCTGCAACACTTTTGTAAACCGTCTGCTGATGATGTAACAGGTAGTGAAGTATGGGAACTCATGAGGGACAAAAGGCACAAGGAGAGAGAAAAAAAATCATGAATAACAAACACTTCTCCACACATTCCTATATAAGTTATGCCATCTTTAACAGATGCTTTTCATAATGTATAAAGTATTTACCAGCATTGACACTTTGTCAAGGATAGTAAGTTTTGAGTTTTAACAGCTTTGCTAATCTGACAAACAATCACTGACTCCTCAAACATATAATACTTTGCAGCATACTGGTGTGATAGAGTGTTATATGACTTACATCTGAAAATCTTGGAACATCTTATTATAACATCGTAAAGGAAATCTTTACCTCCTTATACACAATAGGCACAGAAGGGAGAGGAATTCTGGATTTTTTCCCTTTCTGCTGAGAAGCAAGTGTATTTTTAACCATGGAGGAAACCTCCAACCCTGTATTTACCAGGGGTGGGGTCACACCAGGCAGAGCAGAGCGCAGGCCAACTTCAAATCCCTCAACACAGTGCACACATAGAGCCTCTCTGTTCTTACTGCAGTCTGGGTGCAGTTTGATATGTTTGCTGTATGACCACTTCTGAGAGATTACAGTAACTCTATAGGAAGTGTGGTTTCTATGGCTTCCATACATACAACTATTGTAACATGGGTACTGCCAATGTATGCTTCTTTTCAAAGTATTGAGCTATAATGTGCATGCTACCCAAACCACAGCTCTGTTGTTTAATCATCATCCCATCCACAGCTAACAGCACAGCATGCCAGCTAACCAACTGCTCTTAAATAGAAGCCATGATAGGATGCAGAGCATGTTCATTTTCTTATACACACTCACATGCCGACACATGCCCCCCCACCTCCCCTCTCCACACACACACACACACACACACACACACACACACACACACACACACACACACACGCACAGACATATACACATATCCGGCCCCAAACATGAAAACTCTCTCACTCGCACAAACACACACACACACACACACAGCTACACAGCCGCGGGATCATCCTCACAGTCGGTTACGTAACTGACTTCCAAACGTCCATCTTTATTGGGGTCACTTCTTTTAACAAGAGACATGCTCTCCCAGCAGCTGTGTTAGTCAGCCTTGCGGTAAATTTGCCTTCACCTTCAGGCAAAACATATAGCAAGAGTAAGAAGCTCTGTCAGTTCTGCAAACCCTCGCATTGTACAATTTCTGTAATGGTGTTTGGAACAAATGCATTCTGACTTATGCTTATTTTTTTGGGTGAATTATTACACCGTTTCTACACAGAGAGAGACACTCACACACTCGCGCATGTGAAACTGTCGTCTTACTGTGTTGATTGCTATAAACTAATAAGCATAATTGTGTGTGTGTGTGTGAGTGTGTGTGTGTGTGTGTGTGTGTGCTTTCTGGGCGTGGGAGAGAGCCCTGAGGGAGACACAGAAGGGTCACATATAAGAGGCTTTAGGGCAGACAAGTGAAAAGGAGGCCCTTTCTTGGACAGAGACTACGGATTAGGATGAAAGACGTACGAGTGGGGGATGCTCTCTTTCTTTATCTGTCTCGCCCGTTCGCTCCGTCTCTCTCACACATTCTGCATCATGCCTATTCAAAATGAACGAGAAATAAAGAGAGAAATACAAAGCCAGAGAGGTAGATAGAAAGAGATACAAAGCCAGATAGATAAGACAGGGAGATAGGGGTAGAGGGAAAGAAGAATTGAGACCTTGGCAGATCGATATTCAGCCTCTTTAGAATTCAGTATGTGAGAGAGAGAGAGACCACGGGACGCACTGCTCTTTTCCCAGCCACTTGATTCGTCACACATGCTAAGAGAATTTAACACACTCACTTCTGGCGGGCAAATATATGCCTCACACACATGTACATGTGAAGACGCACACGGATACAAGGCCGTGCACTCATTGAATCGGACGTCCATGCCCGCACATAGGCCTCTATTGAAACGCTGAATGAAACACCTGCGCTACGGCCCCAACTGCACACAGCACAAACTCATGGGAAGTCTAGTATTTTCCATGAAGCCACTGACAGGACTTCACAGCCCTGCGTTTCACTGCAGTTGTGTTGAGAAGATGCACAACAAAAGCAGCATCAGTGTCTTGTGCAACAGTGTTCAATTACTGCGAGTAAGCAGATAAGAGTAAAGGGTATGGATGGTTGCTGCTGTAGCTAGCCCACATACATTCAGTCAAGCTCAATTCATGCGTGCGCTGTTTATCAAAGCAAAAATAGCCCCGGCCGTCACACACTGAGGCTAGTTTATGTTGTTGACAAAAAGGGCCAACAGATCTGAGTTAATGTGACAGTTAACTAGCATTAATTCAGGAGCAAAGGTAAATGAAGCAGGCCTGGGGACACGACAGGGGAGAGGAGTGGGGATGGGAAGACGTGTGTACTGTACCACACTGGACCATGCTTGGATGAGCATGTAGGCCATGCCAACAACAATGCATAATACAGCCTCTGGTGATGGGGGATGGATACACGCACAACCCCCCTCTACACGCACAAACACACACACACACACTCGCACAAACACACACGCATGCACAGACATTGATGGTGATGGGGCATGGAGCGGTTTATGCTCATATCAAGAGACCCTCTTTGATCAGTGTGACAGGAAGGGCACTTGCCCCAAAGGAATTAGCTAACTCAAGCCTTGCAAAAGCACATTCACAATAAATCAGGCATGTTTGCACTTCCAGCAGAGACTTTATGCAAGAGGAGAGAGAATGCCTGATATTTAACTTCATTAATATGCTGAATGTATGAATATGATTTGTTCCGGTTCATTGTCCAGAGTAGCATGATAACTATTTTGAGCAGAACATGAAGAAATTTAGGTTGCATGTATAATCCTCTCAATTTAATAGGCTCTTAATCTGTGTACCCAATTTACATACAGGCATCATTTTACCACCATGCCACAGCCACATACATTTCTCCTGTTTCAAACTGAAAAGAGGGTTTTTGGTATGTTGTTGAGGAGACGTGTTTTTCACAAAGCACTTCACAATGGATTTTAGATGTCATTTAAGTCTGGTGTTGGAGTCTGTAGCTAGTTTCATGTGACAGATACATTGTGGATGAATGTGAGTTGGATCTGATTTTAGCCAATGAGAAAAGCTGTTTTGTGTGTCATCCACAGCTTAAAGTGGTGCACCCAGTCAGAGATTTTAAAAGGAGGAGCAGTGCGAGGAAAGGAGCGGGGAAGAGAAGCGAGAGAAGATTAGAAGAGAGTAGAGGAGAGGAGAGGAGAGTAGAGGAGAGGAGAGGAGAGGAGAGGAATCCAAGCTTGCATTTTATTACAAATGAACAGAACCAACAGAATAAACGGACCCAATTTGGCTACACTCGGTGCTATAATAGTTGCCCATCCAAAAGCCTATGCCCAATCCCCGTGTCACTTTTGTCTGTCTCCAAACCCTGCGGATGTTCTGCTTGTACAGCAGATGCACATAACCAAAGGATGTGAGGCATGAAAGCAATGGGAAATTCATTACATATTCCTACCCCCCTCCGTTCACCATAATCACCACAATTAGCAGACATCTGCAGTGACTCCAAAGCTGGGAGTGTATTCAGGCAATCAGAGCGGCTTCACCAACAGCACTGACTACAGCCCCCTCTGTGATGGGCCCCATCCTGAAGGGAAGCATTCCATTAGAAACTCAGTGATTAATTGAGATGGAGAATTCGCTCCTGGCATCACGAGAGAATGAAAGCCAACAGGAGGCATGCATGATAGTAGGGTTGTACAGAGGCTCGGGTAGAGGTGGTCCGGACTTAGCGGGGACTCTGCCATACTGTTCGTGATGCGAGATAAGGCATTCACACTGTGGATCGCAATTAGCTGCATGAGAACAGTCGCCAGAAAACAGCTATATGAAGATTTTCTGACCCATCAAGTAAACAAAACCTGTGTGTGTCTAATGATAATCCAGATTTTATAGCTGCTTACCATTTTGAGGCTGGAAACCTATTGGTCTTGATTGCTATGGCAAGAAGAACACATCTGAGCTTAACATTTAATATCCGCCGCTCTTCCTCAGGACCCCTGGAAGTCCCCAAATTACCCATGTGTGATATAACCCAATATGTTTGATATCTGCATATCACCTTGTGGATAAATGCATCCACTGGTTTGCATGAAAGGTTAAACTCTCTCAAGCGTTACTGCTAAAACTAAAACTTTGAATGGTTTGCGTCTAGATAATTCTCAGAAGTGTTGAGTGGCCTGTTTACTCCATCTGTAGAGGATGGCAGAATGTTAGACAACTCATTACTAAAGCAGTGGGAGATGTCACTCTTACTAGGCACAGTATGGTACAGCCATGGTTTAAGCCTGGGCTTAATACGTCGTCATGGAAATCTACAGTAGCACATCAGACACACTTTCCGTTTGCGATGAGACCAGGAACAGAGGAGGCCAAATCACACACATATGGTCATAATGAGGGTAAATAAGTACGTCAATCTAGCTCACACACGCATGGATGCACACACACAGGCCTACACACATTTATCACTTTTATTCGTCGCTGTCAGGTGAAAACCTCCTATCTCCAAAATGTCAACTTTTTGGGAACAAGGCAAAACAGCCTTGTTTTCAGATCGACCACCATAAATTTTTGAGTTTTTTAAATGGGTGTTGAAAGGGTTTCATAAGCCGAAGTGGTTGTAGTATTTTCTAAACCCATAGAGGACCATGTAATCCTTCAATTAAAATGAAAACACGAATAGCACCAAAATTGGAGTTACGAGGTTTTCGCGTGACAACAGTTACACTCACACACACACATAAACACGCAAACTGTTAGAGCTGTGAACGTTCTGAAACTGTGATTGAGGCTGCAGCTACATTAAGAGGAAAGAGAGATTACAAGCTTAGAGGAAATCTAGCCAAGGCTGTTGCTCTCATTTGGATGTTTGAAATTAGACTGAATAAATCTAGGTGTTACTTCTGAGAGCATTATTCCCACCAGTTATGCAAATTAGACTTCCAATTCACACAATAATCAGATGATGTGCTGCTTTGTTGAGACTTGCTTCACCAGGGTGCGCACTATTTCATCAGTTTAATGGAGACAAGTACAGTTCCCAACAAGAGCTAATTTGCGGTCGACGACCTCTTAAGAGTCATAAAGTTGGAGTCACAATTAAATGGATGTCTGTGAGCTTACACCTGGCGCTTCCTTCCTTCCAGTCCACGGGCCTGGCCGTAATAAAGGCCTGTGTGGTGCAGCACAGACAGACTGCCTTTCTGCTGTGTGGAGAAATGTGTTCAATCACCATGGCTACCGGTCAGAGTAGAGCCCCCGCTGTGGTTATTAGGATTTCTCTGTCTGCTCACACACTAGCTCAGTATGCAGGTTAACACCTCACATTCTGTATTATGGATGTGAATCCGTGTGTGTGTGTGCGCGTGCATGCGTGTGTGTGTGTGTCTGTGTGTGTGTGTGTCGATGAGGGGGAGGCCGATGTGTCAGGGGTGATATAGTATTGTAATTACGCCTACAGGAGGGTGTTGGACGATTTCATTCAAAGCATCTTCTCTAGAAAACGCCTGCTAAAACGGACTGACCTGCACTCCTCTGGTAGTCTACTGCCTCCCCACAGTAGCACTGATGTGAGAAGGGGAACATGAGAAAGCTTTGAGCAGTATTGATTCAGCTGAGTACTCTCCGAGTACCAGAGGATCTGAAGAGGGAATTATCCATGCACCATTTCCTCCCTACTCCTGTGTGGAAAATTCTGCAGTTCTAGCTTTCTCGTAGCCTACATACAGCAGGGGCAGAGGAACACACACACACACACACACACACACACACACACACTGACACACACACAGAGGCACACGCAGACTCACACACTTCACACATGCGCGCAGAGACACACTCACATACACACACAGAGACATGCACAAGCACACACAGACTTTCTCAAGGTATGATCTACTAAAAGAATGGTTGATTTATTTATAGTTGGTCCCTTCAAACTGAGTAGTCCATGCAGCATATTTCATGTCTATCAAATTTACCCTTACAAAAAAGAAATATAGTAATCCCATAAATTGTAGGAGGACACTATACCACAGCGGCTTTCCCTTTAGGAATATTATGAGAATATTAAAGTGATGCCATAGGAGATATTAAATGCAATAAGGCCATTATAAACACTATAGAGTGCTGCAGACACTCTGTAGGAATATTATAGTGATTTTTTCATGTGGGGAAACAAGAGTGCAACTTGAATCCTCAAATTGGATTCTTACCAAAATGAACAGATTATTTGAAACCATACTATATTCATTGACTTCGACATTGCAGTGTTTAAGTCAATGAATACACCAATGAAAACAGAAACATCAGAGAGACACAGGGCATTGTCTGCATATGCCGCTTGCCCCAAGTATCCTCCTCCACTCCCCACCCGACTTCTCCTGAATAATACACGACGTGCCCCCTCCCCGCCGCCTTATCGTCCAATGGGAAGCGCGCATTTTATCAAGCTATCTCCTCGGAGCCAATCCCGGCGCTCCCGGTGATCCATGTAAACCGGATGCCCTCCCTTCTGCCTCTCAAACAGACGTAGGCTGTGGATCGGAGACCGGGAGGCGCTCAGTGTGGAGTTGGCCTTGGATGGAAGTGATGAGAGTGAAAATGCCACTGTGGCAGACTTCAAGAAATCGCTCCTAACACATCAGTCCGCCTCGTCAGGACAGTGAAGCCTGCTGTTTGGCGAGCAGGAGGTTGCAATCGAATTTTTTTTGTAAGTATGCCACCGTGTAAAATGTATAAACTGTAAAACAAAATAGCGAGCATGTATAGATTCAGTGTTTTGTGTTTTAATCTTTTCTCAATAGAATCTGTGCAATCTGATGCAATAGGTCGAGGAAAATTATTATTAGTCGATGTGAGTACTAATTAGGTTAAGTTGATGCTTTTGAACTCTGTTTTCCTTGATATGTATATTTATATGTATAGATTTATTTTGAGGAAAGCGTGAATTTTCTGCTGAATATGCACATGGTTTGAAAAAAAAAAAAAAAATGAATGAATGCGAAACTCTGTGACAATGTTCTGAGGTCTGGACCCGGCGCTCCGGCTCTAGTAATAGGCGGCTGCACATGTCTCCAAATCAGCGCATGTGAATTTGTTCAACATGCCAGTGGAAAAAAGGATGTCTTTCATAGCTCATTTCGTAAGGGGCATATTCGTGTGGCCCGAGGAAAACGTGATCCCCGAGCAGTCTGTGCCAGCTGAAGTGCCGATTTTTGCACACTTCAACTTTTATGCTTTAGGTTATGCTTGCAGGATACATCGACGCTCTGTGTATTTCTACAGATTTCTATAGCATGGAAAGTTTTAACGACATGTTTAAACACCCAGCGGGATCCAAAAGAATCTCAGTAGATGCCTCCCCAACACCCAAACAATATAACTTTGATTCATTTCACTCTCCAGACAGTCGCTTATTCCTAATGGGCCTGAAAGTCGGCGAACACTGATAAATGGTGGCTATTATTTTTCAGCTGAACAATGCGCACCGGCTTTGTCTGGACCATCTGTCATTGTATCGACATTACACCACCCCTCCTGGTCCAGAGACTCAGACTGAGACACCTGAAGAGCAGAAAAACAGACAGCGATCATTCACGGCCCCCACCCGTCTTGCTCGAAGCCGTGACTCATGATGTGATCCGCCTGTGTGGATGCGTGCGTAACGCATGACCGAAAATATGAATACGCACTGGCACAAACTGGTACAATTAAAACATTTTATGCTGTCTTGAAGAGGTACAATGAACGATAAACCATGGCTAGCATGTTTTCGAATGTAATTGGAAATTGGAAATAGTGCAAGTCCACATGGCAAGCTTCTTGCGCATCCTGAATTCTCGGAAATAGTCTTGGCGCATCTGACTTCCTCACGGAATTTGGGCCTCCAGCATGTGGCAGAAACGGCTAGCCTACCATTTTCAGGGTGGGCATTTTGAGAGGATGCTCACTGGCCAAATTAGCATACTTCAGTCATAAAAAGCAATTCAGACTCAGTTTTGAGGCTCATATTGTGCCACTCTGTTCATCCTCAGTGAGTGTTGACCCTCCAGGTAGTTTAGCAATTGCCTTCCTGAAATGCAGCTGAGATGTTTTTTTTTTTTTCTTGAGGTCTCTTTAGAAACTGCGTGCTTAGTCTCTCAGCGTGCAGTGCCAAGCACTAAAGTGCCTTAAGGTTAATGAGGCAGTCTCCATAAATTCTTCTGCCATCTGGATATAGTAGGTCTAGACGCTTAGTGCAGCACAACATTTTAATGGCTATGGACTGTATAGGGGGTCCTAAATTTAATGGAAAAAATGCATAAGGGCCCCCTCTTGAAAAACAAATATTTACCTAGTACTTTGGTAAGGAAGTAGTATTTGACTGCTTGCAATTAATTGTTTTTTACATAATTCAGTGGAACTGGCTGTTTCAAGTGTTAGTCCAGGTTATCTTTGAGAGAGAAAGAGAGAGAGAGAGAGAGAGAGAGAGAGAGAGAGAGAGAGAGAGAGAGAGAGAGAGAGAGACAGGGGGCAACAGAGTGAGTGAAGGGTACTGATAGGCCCTGATATGATCAGCTGTGATATCCTTACTTCCGTCCCTCTCTCAGGGCCGAGTTACACATAATTCACTTTAGCTTTGTCCGCCATGGAGAGAATAAGCAGCAACCTCCTGCTCACTCACGATGAAGAGCGGCGTACGTCTGTGCGCGTGTCTGTTGTTGGGCTTTAATTTAGTTTTCAAGGTGAAATTGCTCTCAGTGGGCTATCAGAGTGGAATGAGTGAATGGAGTAAAGCCACCGACTTCCTGCCATGTGGGGAGCGGCCTGGCTGCATGTTGGCCTCCTTATCTTCTGCTGGAACTGTGATCATCATTCCTGTGCTACCCGCTCTCACACGTGACGAGTTTCATCAGCTGCACCCTGCAATTATGTAGAGGAGAAACCTGCTATCACAACAGAGAGGCCCTTAACCACGGATCACTGTTGTTTTTCACAGTTACATAGTGTTTAGAAAAGATTTCGGACAAAAAAGAATCTTCTATAGTTTTTGCTTTCAGCGACAATGCCGTGCTGCTAGGATCAGGGAGTCCCTTCTCCCTTCTCCTACCGTCACATGACTCCCAGGCACCCAGTTCCTTACCTGACATGCCCGTGCAAACCAACAACCACTGAACACTCACACGAAGAGGAAGGAACACGCTACTACACTCGCTTCTTCCTCATTATTCCATTCAATCACTGAAATACAATATGCAAAATCTTCTTCATTCATTATTTCTGAGTCATCTGGAAGACATAAAAAGCATAGGTCCCTAGTGGATGATGCACCATATCCCCAGAAATAGAGGTAATGAGTGTGCTTTGTTTATTTATTTATTTTTTTCACCACCTCAGACTTTATAAAACAGCTTTGGATCCAAAGCCAAGAATGCTGGGAGAACCAGTTTTATAACAGTGCAGTCCAATCTTATAATAATAGATTTTTTAGCTGATACACTTTGGGTTGATCCAGTCAAAGGTAACATTTTGGTCTGAATGGGATCGTCTGATGTTACAGAGGCAGGAATTGGTGTCCATATGTGTGTGTGTGTGTGTGTGTACTTGTGCTGGTGGGTAAATGGAAAGGTTAGGTAATGGCATACTGCCTATCTAGATGAGTGGATGACCTCTGACCTCTGTCTAGCCCGTGGCTAGACAAGGGACTTTCAAGAGCGGATTGGCCTGTTCGGCAGCATGTGACATTTGAACTCTTTTCACTTCAGAATCAAACGCACTCTTTCAGTTAATTGACAAACCCTTGTGCCTCATGTGTGACCGTGTGTGTATGCATGCGTGTCTGTGTGCGTGTGTGTGTGTGTGTATGTATACACAAGCCTCCGAAATAATTTCCTTGGGTTATCGGTGTCACAGGTAAGGTTCTGGATCAGTAAACACTGATTAAGGGGTTAGGGCAACTTCACAATCATTAGACAGCCGCCTTCTGCTCTCTCCCACATCTCTCTCTCTCTCTCTCTCTTTCTTCTCACCTGGTCAAACCAAGCCTGTTAAAACTAGAACATCTGCTCTCCCAAATTCTTTGATTTTAACCACTCCCCATGCCTTGTACTCTGCCGAACTATGTGCTATACTTAACAAAGTCTTAAGTCACACATCTGTCCAAACTGCCTAATGCTTCAAAAGCCCCTTTTATCTAGAGGTTTGCACTGTACGTTAGCAACATCCTAGGAGATAAAACAGATTTGCCAGTAGGTTGTCAGAGACAGATTCAGGTCTGCCATTAGACTTCATTCTGAGCTCATTTATGAGACAGTACAGCTGTTGTGGTTCCTTTAATCATGAAGCATACTAGTTGTTAGACAAAAACACAGCATTAGTCCAGATCTTGTTGGAGCTGAAAGAAACAGCCTGTCTCCATTCTGTCACAACGAGATGTCTATTGTATCGCCATACAAGAAATTCCCCATGGAAATTTTGGAATCTTTCCCATTGTTCCTAAAGGAAAGGGGGCTTTCATATGGAAGTGGGGAACGCCAGGAAATGACAGGCATTCTTTGTGGACTATTTGAAAATAAACTTGTGGGTCCTCACTTCCTTCTCAACAGCTAAGGAAAACCAGAAATGAAGAGAGGATTATGATCTCAACAATCCCTTAATGGCATTTTCACCTTCTTATGTTTCCTGCTGCAACTTGTCCTTGAAGTTTATTTTTCTTATAGTCAAATTACAATTCAATATACTGGAGGTTTGCCATTGGAGTTTTAGTTAAAGGGCTTTTGTTGTGGGCTTTTCTCTTTTTCTCTTCAATCACTTGAATGGTTGCGTTCTTATTTTCTTCTCATTTGTCCTCATTTTGCCTTATCTTTCCCCCTGACTTAAAATACAACCCCACAGCCCGAGCTACGCTTTATGAGGTGTGACAGTGAGGACTGGTTGCCAAGGCAGGCTGTGTGGACTGGAACGTAAAGCTTTACATTCAGCCGGCTGTGGTCGGTTTGGGGAAGACTTAAACTCACTTCACCCCTATACAGTTCCCCGTAACAGGAACTGCTCTCATTCTGCTGAGCTGGCAGGAAGGTGCAGAAATGGAAGGGGAGAAAAAAAAGAAAGAAGAAAAAATAGAAGAATGTCAGACCTGCCCTCCTTAACCTCAAAGTTCTTAATTGTGCTTTAAGTACCTTTTAAAAAGGGAAAAAGAGAAGTGCACTGAAACTGGGAGGAAAAGAAATGAGAAATGATGTTTCACGTTTGGGAAATTATACATAACAAATTAATTCATTTTCACAAGCTTTAATATCTTTTTTTAAGTATAGTTTGCCACCAGGTGTCCATGGCTTTCAGCAGCTTTGCACAACTTCTTCCCCCCTCTCTTCCTTTTTTAAGATTTAATAACAGGTTTTATTTAACAGGCTCTTCCTCCTCAGCTGGCCAGTCTCGCTGCTCGTCAGATTGACACTCGCACCTTCTTCCCCCTCCTCTCTCTCTTCCTCCTCCTCCTCTTGTTGTTTTTCCCACCAGGCCACTGGTAGTTCCCAGGTATTTGACCGCTGTAGCGTAGCCGGGAGGCCGGTTGTTCCATCCTCTGTGAGACAAAGGCAGTGCGCCTGGAGGAGAAGGATGAAAGGAAACGGGGCTGTGCAGCCACTCCTTTTTACAATGGGAAACCTTCTTAGTGAGGTTGTAGAGCAAATAACCACCTTCTCTCTTCCTTTTCTTTTTTTTTTTTAACAAGACCCGGGAGTGTGTGTCTGTCTGTATGTGTCTGGAGGGCTGTGCTGTGTACATATAGATGTGTGTGTGTGTGTGTGTGTGTGTGTGTGTGTGCATGCAAAGAGAAAAGGGCTACATAGAAAGTTTCAGTAGACATGCAAATGTTTTCTGCCTTCCACCTGCTTAGATTAGGCCCACAGATGGTGCTTCTCTTGTTAAAGATGTTCCCTGAGTTTAGCTTTGTTTTTGTTGTGGTTTAAACTGTAATGAGGTGGTTAGAAATGGAGAGGGGGAAGCACCTGCAAATGGACCAAAGAAATAGCATGTAAGTGATTTTTTTTGTGTTTTTTTTTTAAGAAGTCCAGTCCCACCAATGAGGCTAAGAGGAATTCTGTAGAACATGCCTTTTGGGTTAATGAAATGAAATTTTTTCTTTTTAATGATTGGCACAGAATATTGCAAGTTGTTACCAAGATGTTACCAAGTATTACATGTATGCAATTCTCTTTGTTGATTTATGCACCTCCAGTAGTCTGCAGTGTGTGTCTGCTGCATGTCTCTGTCTGCTCTAACCCAGTGGCACTTAGTGCAGTGTTATCATCTAGGGCGGTAGCCAGGGGGAGGGAGGGGAAACCACAGGAGTCTTTTATGGCCCCAGCTCCAGAGACAACCTGTTCTCAGGCACTTCTCTTCTGGCACTTTTTTATGACATCATAAATTCCTCCATTTCCTCTGACCAGCCTTAGGTGGGTATAAAGGACATACCTGGTCAGTAATTGTCTGTCTGGCCCTCTCATCTGTCAGTCTTATTCTGCTGCTGGTGACTTCCTCCAGAGCCAGACGCACAGACTGCCTGAAGATACAGACAGCTCTTAGATCTGGAAGGTGGACCGGTAAAAAGAGGGGTTTTATTTGATGAGTGATGAAGCAAGGCAGGTTTCTCTTGAGCATAGTCTTCCTAGAAGCCTTTTACTGCATCTTTGCCGGTCATTTAGGTCAACGGAGAGAGTCGGCCTGGCACCCGTATAGCGGCCTTTCTGTGTGGACGCGCACTTCAGACCGAAGACAACAGCCCGCTCTCAGACCTGTTGATACCTTTTGTTTGTTAAAGTCCGAGGATGAGGAGTAGAAAAGAAAGGATTAGGGGAGAAAGAAGGGGATTGGGAGAGTGGGGAAGCCCTCGGGAACATTCAGCATTCACAATCGTCTGAGGCATGGCTGGCCGCTCCTCGGGGAGGCAGGAACAATACACGCACCAGCACGACAACATTCCTCGGGGTTAAAAAAGGCCGGGGTCAACCCACGACCCCACCCCGCCAATCAGACCCAAGGCACTAGCTCGGTCTCTTTGTTTTTGGTTTATGTCTTTGCACTTGTTGAACGGACTACACTTTGCGTTACAATGTGCCCTTTGCTCTCTAATAGACTGGACTGGCATGGAGCACTTTTGCTGTTCTCTTTTAACGTTCGTTCTCCTATCAGGTATCGACAGTTTCACTTGATTGCTCCCTGAACGAGGCGCACGAGTGAAGCTGCTTTTCACAGCCTCGCACAGCTTCGAGCTGATGCATCGAGTTGAAAATAGATGTTTCGCATCTCGGGGGTGGCGAGGGAGGAGTTGATATTTTTCTTCCGTTGTTTTAGCAGTTTGCTCCAGAGAGACGGAGAGATGGAAGGGAGGTGAGAAAGATCTGCCACACAGGAGAAAGACTGCAAAGGCTGAGCAGGAGAAGCAGAAATTACACTAGCTAGAAGCTGCAAAGAAGTGTGTGACTTCAGAATCAAATTATGTTACATATTTAAGTAGTTGCATTGAAGGCTTGCTTGGCAGTAATAATAGTGGGACAGTTATAGCGGTTTTAAAAGTAGCGGAATGGCCTATGTCGCATGTAATACCATAGCCAGATGTTGCGGAAGCTCAGATCTTTAGGAGGTAGTGAACCATCACTCCGAGCCAAACAGTGATTACTGTACATATTGTAAATTGACTTTAATGACCACAGTATATAATCAGTCCAGCTCACAGGGTCAAGTCTCAGGCCAATGAGAACACAGTAGAGCCTCAGTGTAAGCGGACAAATGTAGAAGACTATGTATTTGGAGACCACATCATGACGACAGCCATTGAAGTTTATTACTTTTCATTTTGCTGAATGTTGATGAAGTTGAGCCATATTTTTCACCCGCCACGAAAAATCCCGGTTATATATATATATTTTTTTGGAACAGCGCAGAACACTTCCAATAAAGTCTGAAGGCTGCCATTAAAGTGGAGCATATGTGTGTAGGCATGGAGTGGCGTGTGAGGCCCCTACAGGCAGACTGCAGGTCTGTTAGTCATTATGAATGAATGTACAGTACACACTGCAGTGGACACGCAGCTACATTAAAGCCTTGCCCACGGCCACATCAGACCACCCCAGAGACACACCACTGGCACTTCCTCCACCTTCTTCATTGCTCCGCCTCGGGGGAAGCGCATTTTGGGATTTCCGGCGGATGCACTGGACATTGATCTTTTTTTTCTTTTGTTCAGGAAACTTTCCAGTGAAAATCAAATTGATTGTAAATTTGAGTATAGATTTTCAGATTCCCAGACAAGCCTGCCGGTGCCGCTTCTATTGTTTCTCTGCAATGTAAAAATCAATCATGTGCCTCTTACCTCACGGGGTAAATGTCTCACCGTTTTGTGCTCATATGTTATTATTATTGTCTCTGTCTCCTCTCTGTAGGTGATCACAGTGTGCCTCTTGAAGCTGACTTTTGTGCCTCCATGAAGATCCTTTCAGTATCAGGTATATATCAATATCAATATATCCGACACCCACAAAAGTACATAAAAAGACGTCTTCATAAATCGCACAGTACAAGTGGCAGTAATTTCTCTACTGGCGAAGACTCACCATGTGACACGTTCTTATTTTTTTTGTTGAGTATCTTGGAGGAGCGGCATCACAGAAGGATGACACTAAACCCCCTGAATTTCATTCGGCCGTCGTTCATCATGCAGACTAAAAAGCGACATACAGTACAGGAAGGAGAGATCGCTCTCTATTCCCCTGCAGTTAGAAATGAAAGCCTATCTGACTGCAGCTGTGGAGGCGCTCCAAGATGGGGACGTTTATTGTCGGGAACAAATAGAGCCTTTTTTATTTTGTCTAGCAGCTGACGCCTCTCCCCACCCACTCCTCCAAAACCGCTTTTGTCAGTGATGTAGAGCGGCCTGTACAGGCGGACCGAGAGACCAGGAGAGTTTCACGGTAGAAAATAAAGTGTGGGGTTCGTTCGGTGATTGGCTTTCGGAGAGGAAAGGCCCGGCTGTTTGCCATATGGTGTAATTATCTGCTATTTCAAAAGATTATCTCCCTCCATCAACACAGTGTTTAAATGTGTGTATGTGTGTGTGTGTGTATGTATGTGTGTCTGTGTGTGATCTGATCTCTGGTTTGTACCCCCTGTGTAATGTTGAGACTCTGTGGCCTGCAGCCTGGCCCCTCATTCAAACTGGGTTAGCTATGATCTCCCCCCTAACCCCGATCCCCCTGCACCCCTCCTTGATCCCTCCCTCCCTCAAACACACACTCACACACACACACTCACACACAGAGTCCCTCCACACAAAAGAAATATTCAGCTGTAGAGAGGGGGTCCCTCAGAGGGCGCGACATTGAACTGGGGGGGATTAAGAAGAAATGCCTGGCTGACACTGGGGTTGCCATGGCAAAGCCCCCTTTTCTCCTCTCCCTTAACCCCTCCGCCTATTTTTCATTTTAGGTCTCATTGTGGGGTGAGGTGTGAGTAAGGGTGTGTGTGTGTGTGTGTGTGTGTGTGTGCGTGTGCGTGGCTGTGATGGAGTGGGGAAGATGTAATATGGCTTATGAATTTGGTGTCTTATCTGTGCTGAAAAAGCTCTCAAAAGCTCAAACGCTCTGCCAGCAGTCTTCTTCATTTTATTTTTCTCGGTTTATGGCATTTTATGTTTATGTATTTTTATTTACTAAGCAAATACAAATAATTACCTATAATATTAGATACCGGACTACCTAGCATCCATGCATCGATTTATCTTTGATTGTAAAAATGAATTTGTATACTGATAGAGGAGAGGATGACATGAGAGAATGCAGGGGCAATTTTTCCAAGACCCAGCACACTTGCTAGACATCAAATTGTCTATTATGTATGAGTTTCTGAATTATAGCAGCATTAGCATGATGCATCAGTCCTCCATTGTCGTGAGCGTGTTAGCATGGTAGCTTGACGTCGGCCTCCCCGCCCGGCAGAGTAATGGATGCAGGCTAGCGCGCTGAATGACATCAGCGCCGAAATAGGGCGATGAATGACCATAGATCAGCGCTTACCGTCCTGACGTCACCCTGGATCTGCGCAGCGGGGAGTGACACTGTCAGTGGTTGTTTGTCCCCCAGCAGCGCCCTGCTTCTGACAATGGGAGCACTCAGTCTGTGGCCGGGCGAAGGCTGCCTATAAAAGCTTGGCTGCACAGTAGGACATCGAAGCATTGTTCCCCGCGTTAGATATCATAAGTAATATTGTAATAAAGCTCCCAAGCAATGCAAAAACACAGGGAGGCTGCTGCCACGGCTGCAATAGAATAGTACAGCATTCATTTTACAGCAGTTTTATGGTAGAATTTATCTGGCTAGGTTGTATACTGTATCGACCTATACTAACCACCGAACAATAATACTGTACAATATACAATGCTAAAACCACTTCCTCTTCATCTGTGTTTCAGATGCTGTTATGGCCGATATTAAACCAGAAAATTGAAGTTCAACTTCAAGAACCTCTGATGGAGGAAGTGACGGCAAACGGATCTTCTCAGTTTGTATTCCAGTTTAGCCCAGCATTGTTTATCAGATGTGCTTTGTGCCCGTAGCTGTGTACAACATAACCAGTACAACTTCAGCAGTGCATCCTTGCCCTGTGGACAGTGGACTCATTCTGTCACTGTCCGGTATCATTATGTCCCTCTGCTGTGCGACCCGACCTCTGTGGTTTGACTGACATCCTCGGTTGTGTCTCTGTCCCCCTGCCTGCCTGCCTGCCTGCCTGCCTGACTGACTGACTGACTGACTGACTGACTGTCCTCCCTCCTCTAAGCCCTCAGCCTCGTCTGTCAGCTCGGCTCACGATCACACCCACTCCCCTGCTTGCCTCGGTGAACATTCAACGCTGTCGGTGAGTTTGGTATGGATCACATAAAAACCATCGACCGTTGACTGTGCCCCGTGGCTCGCTCTGACGTCACCAGAAATGATCAGAAAGCACTCTGCTGTGATGGACAAAAGGCAAGTGGGCGCACGAAAATCCAGAAAACGTAGACAGAAACACACACACACACATGCTCACATACATGCACACTGTTTCCACTGTACCACAAGGACCAAAGGTCACAATCAACATTCATTGCTGTCGCTGGGTTGGACTGTGTGGAAAAGCTCACTGAACAATGAGTGCAACTGTGGCCCAGATCTGCCTGACTCACGTCTCAGCCAATAAGCCAACCGGATGTGAAACGCTCTGATTTCTTTATTTATATAGCTCTTGTTTTTCACTTCTATTTTCTCCTCTCTTCCTCCCTCCCCGGCTCTGGGAGTCTTCAGGGGAAGAGAGAAAGAGAGAGATAGAGACACAAATAGACTTCTGGCTGCTTGCTTGTCCTCATCCTCCTCTCCTCTCCTCTAATTGGCGGTTATGTGTGCAGCAAGGGGGAAGGAAGCGGAGTGAATGTGTAATCATTTGGAGTCTCTTCTCCTTTAGATGTTTCATCCCTCTCTTTTTTGTTTGTCTAATTATATAGTGTGCTCAGTTAACTGTGTGTTAACTGTGTGTGTCTGTCTGTTCGCGGGAGTGACAAAGAGAAGCAGACCAAGGGAGACAAAATAGGGAAAAGAGGGAGAGCGATTATAACAGCGACAAAATGTATTGTGTAGTTGTGAATGTACTTTGTATAATCTTTTTCCTGGTGCTGCTGCAATTGTGCCACTCTGCATCCAATTCAAGCAATTTCCAAATTCAGAAAGTAGATCGTTTTCACCTTTCTGACTGAGGCTGCTGTCTCATTATCTGCGTTTGAGTTTCATGAGAGACTGTCTGGCTGCCTGCCTGCCTGCCTGTGTGTGTGTGTGTGTGTGTGTGTGTGTGTGCACGCGGTGATAGAGGACCTGTCTGGCTATCTCAGAGTGCAATATGTTATTTCCTTCTATACTAATGCCTGTTCCCCAGTGGGAGAACGCAGTCTGTAACCTTGTCTTCCTTCAGACAGTCTGGGACCAGCCATGCTATTGGTATTTCTCTCTCCTTCATTAGACCCTTCTGTGGTGACTCTCTAATATTGTTTCCTCTATCAGTGATTCATATAACTCGCACAGTAGATATACCTGAAATACATGAAGCGGAGAGATTTTATGACTGATTAAATAAACTCAATAAAGTACGTCAAAACCCAAGCACTAGAGTCTGGTGTGATTATTTGGTTTGTGAATAGCTGAGCTCATATTGAAGATGTTTCTCCTGCTACTTCAGCGTGGACCGTGGCTCGACAATGCTTCCCTGCAGAATGTCCCTCTTCCAGTTCCTCTCCTCCTCAACTCCATCTTTCCATAGTCTACATCGCTCCATTTCTAACAGCATGTACTCTCTCTGTCATTTAGTAACCAAGCCCCATGTCCGTCTCCCTGCCTCCCCAGTCTCTCTGTATTATTCATAGAAAAGCACTCTGTGCAGTCGTGCAGAACAGCGATGGTGATGTAATAGTGGCTGGGAGCGTGGCTCTGGACTGTCATTTGGGATGGATTCGTGCAACTGGAGAAAACGCTCAGTTTGTTCAGCTTTGTCGGTGTTGCCAACAGTTATAGTTGATGGCCAGGGATTGAAACCGAGGCACATCTCTCATGATAAAAGTAAATTCAGGAAACCACTTTTCAAAGCCCTGAAATCCACCCATGATGTGGACACATGAAGATGCTAAGGATGAAGGAAATGGCATGGAGTTGCAGCTGAAGCCCTCATCCTGCATGTGCTCTAGCATTGAACACTGCCACACTGAGGGACAAACGTATTAGTATATAATTATAAATATAGTATATATTCGTTTTTATATTACAAATAATATTAAAATGACAAGCCCAATAAAAGAGTAACAGTAACAAAACAGTAACAGAGTTGCTAAAATGTTATCTTACTGCACTTCATCTTTGAAGTGATACTACCTCCACCTAGTGTTCAAATATTTGCCTACATGTATTCTAGGGAAAGAGAATCTGAAAGAGATCATTCTGTGATCACGGAATAAAATAATGAGAGGAAAACACACAGTAGCCAGGTCATTATTTATTTTTCACAGTACAGCTTCATTATTTTATGATTTTAACTCTATTTCTACAAGAAAGAAAGAACTACCCATTCTCCATGGTATAATAGATATTAATAGCAGACATCTGTGCTATGAACTATAAATAAAACAAAGCCTTACCCTAGTATACTTTCTATATCAGTGTTAGCAGCCTGTGGGTCCACCTGTATTTCTACTTCCTTCAAATAAGAAGCTCCAGTGACTTCCTCCTGCTGATGTCAGTGGACTTTCACTAGATCCTGTTTTTCTGTTTGCTGGGTCATGATCGTGGATCGCAAAAGTTCCAGAGCTGGAATTTCTCTCCATGAGAAGATAAGCAGGGTAGTAAAGATAAGCGACGGTATGCTGTCAGGGGAGTGGACATGTGCATGCTGTGCTACGTGCAGTGCTACTGTATAAAGACAACAATACACATGTGACAGTGTTGTCAATATGATAAGGAAGCCTATTACCACCTTTGATTCATATGATGATTCACTTGCATACTGCTATCCATTGTTCCCCAACTTTAAGCCCACAAATTCAGTGATTGGAGAAAGTATTATTTTTCAACACAAATTTATTGCTGCAATTTATACATATATATAAAACATTTTATATAAACAACATCTTATACAAACAAATAATATGAAAATAACTATATTATTTAAGGCTCTTACAACTGAGCTCATACCCTTATTGCGAAGCAAAACATTTTTTTCTATTAACAGTGTTTTGGTCAACCAAATGCAGACAGAATTTGCCACTGGATTGCACAGTAATGGATTCTCATTGGTTGCTGGGTCACAGACAGAGTGGAGACAGATAGAAGATGTGAAACTGCATGTTGACTCGCTGTAGTCGTGTCTGCTGCCCCTCCTCAGTAACCGGCATAACTTCATTAGGCCTTGGAGGTCTTGTTGTGAACCATTTGTGCTTTATTCCTGTAATAATGATATAAGAAGTCATTATTTTAACTTTTGTTGCTGCTATATGTCACAGCTTGCAGCATTGCTAAGTGACTGTGAACAGACTAGTTATGTTTGAATGATTTCTTTGCTAGGAATCTCACCTTAAAAGATTGACATACTCCATCACCCAGTCCAAAGCAGGATTTGTGCATGCTTTTCCTTTTCTTGTGTGGAAACTATAAAATAAAAAAAGGAAATAAATAAATATAAGTATATATGTTCATAATAAGCACTGGCGTTATGTCTTATGCATCATTCTCTGGTTGAGGAACAGAAGCCGAACATCATCCCAAAGCTGTATACTCACATGATGGCACTGATGTGACACATCTCTGTATCAGTCTGGACTGAGTAGCCCTTGATGGCACGAAATGGTATTCTGCCCTTACTGTAACTTCGACAGCATTCATGACGTGCTGTGAAACGAGAGAAAAGACAATCTGATTAGATTATTAGAGAGAGAGAGAGAGAGAGAAGTCCATCAAGAGATTTGTAGACAAATAGATATAGTAGAGGAAATTGCGTAAATGCAATAAAGAAGAAACAAAACAGCACATATAGAGAGAGAGAAAGGCAGACAGACAGAGAAAGAGAGAGTGAGAGAGTAAACTCGGTGTGTACCTGCAGTTGTGTGTGCGACCAACAGACCAATGGCCAGCAGCATGAGTGCCATCTCTGTAGCTCTGATTTGGACCATGTCTTCTTCTGTGTCGGCGGCAGTTGTCTTTGAGCTGAGCTGTGTTGTCTCTCAGGAGGAGCTGTAGAGGCTGTGGTGAGAAGCTGCTCATCACTGCAGGCTTATATATTCATTACAGAGGCAGGAAACTTCTAGCCAGGCACATGGGGTTTTTCGTACCCACGCCAGAACAACTATTGCACCACTACAAATTTCCCCCCTTGCTTTCCCCTGTGAAAGAAAAAGGGAACACCTTTCAGTGATTGGAGGGAGAAGTAATAGACAGAGGCTGTAATGTTTATTGTTATTCATGAACATCCCCAATAAGATGAATGATGTTTATCTGCGTGTGTAGATATTTATTCACATGAAATACTTACATACTCACACCTTTTTCACACTTTGACAGTGATTTTCTAATGTTTTTGCATAGCTACTACAGTACGTCGCCACAAGCCACACCAGATCATATCAGCACATAGTTGAAAATACAGTACAGTTAGTACAGTTGCAAAGTTAATTTAAAAGAGTTTTGATAGAGAGAGAGGGAGCAACACAACACACTCCTAACCATTATGGTCATACAAAGTCATCAGTTCAGGGCTGTTTGGGGCTGTGAATTTGGTGACACAATATTTATCAAAAATAAGTAAAAGAAGCTGAATGAGCTGAGCCAAACAGTGTGGCACAGTGGCATATTGTACATTTATATTTGATTCAGTTCAGTTCAGTTCAGTTCAGTTCAATTCTTCTTGCAGCCAGGGGAAAATACATAAAATACAATGTACATAAACTTAGAACATGGAATTTATAAAATACAATATACATTAACTTAGAACACGGAATACATAAATACAATGTACATTAACTTAGAACACGGAATACATAAATACAATGTACATTAACTTAGAACACGGAATACATAAATACAATGTACATTAACTTAGAACACGGAATACATAACTACAATGTATATTAACTTAGAACATGGAATACATAAATACAATGTATATTAACTTAGAACATGGAATTCATAAAATACAATGTACATAAATCCTTCCATGTATGAAACATAAATACATAAAATTCAATGTATAGTATAGAATAGAATAGAATAGAATAGAATAGAATAGAATAGAACATCTAATTACATACTGACTCATAGACACATTCACAGATCTGGTCACAGGTCAGTTAATGTCACCACGCCTTTACAGAACAAACAATCCTTCAGAACCAGTACAACACGGGGAATTATGAGGGGAACTCAAAGGCGTGACTCCTTTTGAAAAGGTCACCACACAGATGTAATACTGTACAAGACAAAAGACTTGATAGCAATTTGAAATGCTTAAATAAAAAAAGTTCACAAAAGCTGAAGAGAGTGCCTTACTGTAAATATGCCATGATGTGCACTGACTGCATAGATGTGGCTACAAGTGGGTTTGTTTGAGGTTGTAAAAGGAGGTCAGAGGAACACTTGCAATATCGTCTTAAGCCTCCAACGAAAGGGGAAAATGCTTGGGCAATACTAAAATAGGTCATGATAGTTCATTTCTTCCTAATTCAGCACATCATGAACTTTCCCCCCAAACCACAACCTTGTTTAATATGCAATACATAACGCGCTATTCATATCCTGCAATGTGTATTTTCAAATGTAATGCACCAAGTACAACTAAATATATCAGTTACGGTTACAACATTCTAACTTAATATCATTTTTAATTTTAAAATCTGCCGCACTTTATGAATGAGACTACACGCTATCCTGTGTTGAGCAAGATCATGACGACTTTTCCTTGCATGAATGTGAAAGGACACAACTGAGAATAATTTGACTGTTGAAGTATTAGACCACCAGTAAAAGCAACTTTTATAAGTAATATAGATGTGTGATATCCTGTTGCCTGTGTATTATTGCTATAAAAGCATTAAGGTCAACTGAGTGAATCGTGAGATATGGTTATGACTCACACTGATCCAGCCTCTGCTATGGCTGGATAAATGTAGACATCAAAGGAGTTACACAGTCATTTTACACACAATGAAAAGCATATTCATTTGCCATCAACAATTAGTGATGTGGGACTAATGTGGATTACGGATTATGAGACAAAAATTAGGAGGCAATTGAAAGTTCACTAGGTAAATACAGCAAGGAAACACACAGAAGAACATGACATTATCCTTTATGAATCAGCCCCTATAAGTCAAAAATATTATTGTGTTAATGGTATCATTTTTGTATTATAGTCTTTACATACGACCATAAAATAACAACACAATATAATTTATGTATTCTTAGACATGTGTATAAGTAAATGTATGAACGAGACAATTATTTTGTTAATATAATAGGGTAAGATCATGCGAGGAAGTTTTTTTTAAGAAGCATGAATGTACCTTCAAAGATTCTTGTATATTCCTTTCATTATAGCCCACAGGAGAATTAAGGGGATTTTGTACCATTGTGGCCAGATGTGTGTGTCACACTTCCAGCTTGACCCAAATACACGTTTCCAGCTTGTTTCTTGAAGTGGGTATGCGGTCTGTATTAGACATTTCCGTCTGAGACGGTATTTAAACTTCGATGTCAGACACAGCCTTTATCAGTTCATCCAAGCTGAGTATCCAGCACTTATCAGAAGACGATTCACTGCCTGAGAGGAGCTGTGTGAAGATGCCAAGACTCGCTGTGTGTCTCTCCACTCTGCTGGTGCTGGTGGCACTGGTAGCCCTGGGTGAAAGCAGTAAGTAGGCCATGTTGTTTTGACAGAACTTGAGTTGTCTCCTGTTTGTGGCTCATCAAAAATGTTAAAACCTCAGTCTCTTTTATGGTCCTTTTATCCGGGGTGTTTTAAACGTTTTTGTGATGTCTCTCCTCTGAAGGTCCTAAGAGGTTTTGCTGCACACAGTACACTGAAAATCCAATCCAAAAGAGGATGCTGATACACTACAGGATCCAAGAGGACACGGGTGTCTGCAACATCAAGGCAGTAGTGTAAGAAACAATGTTGCTTTCTGTGCCACAAAAACAACGTACACTGCTTTAAACTACATGATGCTCGCTCTGCTATTGTAATAACGTGTAGACTTCTCCTCTTGTCTTAATGTAGTTTCAGGACTATGAAAGGCAAACTTGTCTGTGCCGATCCTGACAGAAAGTGGGTCCAGGATGGCATCGAGCACATAAAGTAAGATGATATCTCTATTCAACCCATCTTTACACTCAAACACTAAAACATACTAACTGTATAAAGCTTCAACAGTCTTGTGTGGGGTCGATGGCTTACAAGTTCTGTTTTCTTTCCAAGGACCAAAGGCCAACAGTGAGCAGCATCTACGCTCATGACAAGAACCTGAGGAAATTAACTTCAGACTTGAAGACATGAAGACATTCAAGATGAATTTAATTTATTGCACATCAAACCTTGTAAAACCATATAAAAATCATTGCTGGATAAATATAGGCTATATTTTTTTAGATGATTTGCTGATTCCTTGTTAAACTATCCAACCATCTGAATCTGATGTTCATTTATAACAAACTGTAACTGTAATCCTTTGGAGAATAAATTTCATTATTTTTCTAAAACCGTTCATTTCTTTGAATTCATCCATACAATCACATCCAGTTTTCTAAATACAGTGGGCGACTGTATTTGTAATTCAATGTACTGACACTAGGTGGCAGCCACACCCAGCACCATAGGAAGGATTCACATTATGAATGAACCAACTAGGTGTCCTGCCGGAAGAGACTTAATGTCAATGTTTTCAGACCAGCCTGACTATACCTGCTTTGGATTTATCCTGCCATAATATTTTTATGCTGTTGAATTAGCGTTTTAACTCTATGACTTTGATGATAGCTCTGATACCATGTGAAGATTAAGCGATAGGGAAACGCTCCATTCATGCTTTATATGCTAACGGGAGCTAGCCGCTATTTTATTATCAACAGTTAGCTAACGTTAAGTGACAACAAGGACCGGGACGATGCAGGACAAGGAGGAGCAAGGTAAGATACATGAGACAGAGGAGTGGGTCAGATAATTAATTGTTCTGGTATTAACCCTACATTACATTATGGAAACAAATACATCACAATATACAGTACAACTTGTATTTCTGTATGTTAGTGGTTAGGACGTTAGTGCTAAATAAATGGCTGGGTAAACAATGAACTCCAGTGCTTCATCACCAAGGCAAGTAACCACCAATATCAAGAAGGAATGATGTTGTATTTCCTTGAAAAGACACACTTTCATTTAACGTTAGTATACTTACTGTATTATAATACTATTAAGTTATGTCATGAAGATTTGTTCGTATAAAAAGGAGGGTAAACTTAATTACACACATGAAAAGAGGTGGTTACCCTCCACTACATCCCTGCATACAGCCCAGCAAGATACATCAGGTTTCTGGTGGTGCTGATACATATTATATATACATTAACATGCATAACATCGTTTTAAGCTTTTCACTGTCATGGCTAATGCTATGCCACTGATACATTTAACAGGAACGGTGTGCCACACCGGTGAAATGAACAAGGACATAGTGAGGCTGGTCACAGCTAGCTGATTTTAGACCAACCAGCCTAGTACCATCCAGGTTCAGAGACGCAGAAGCCATGAAAGAAGAGGAGAGGAGTGAGTGTGGAGGTGAGCCTCTGTTTGAGGACCCAGACTTCCCCTCTGATGATTCGTCCCTGTTCTCCGACAGCTCCACTCCCATCGCCAGGCTGCAGGGAGACATCACCTGGCAACGCCCACAGGTAAGGCCCGGTGCCTGAGGGAAATGTGGCAGTGATTCCCCTTTGTTCATTCAGTTGTCCTGGGCAACTGAACGAAGTGTATTTCCCTCAAAAAGACAGTTGAGTACTGGGTCAGTGTTTAGAATTATGTGAAGTATCCAAATAAGATTAGTTTTGGCAGAGTACAATGCTGAAGTACCAAAATTAATTCAAAATTTGAAACCTAAGGAAAATTTAAAGAAAATCAGAAATTGCTTACTCAACTCCAAGCTCTTCTTGTTGCCTTCAGAGTGCAGACTCTTGTGCATACAGATTCAAAAAGTCAGAACTACTAAATAAATAATCAGATATCAGCGTTTCCCGAATGCTTAGTGCTGAAACGCATTAGTTTCTTTGTCTGCTGCTGTGCGTTATAATAAACATTGGTAATTTAGTTGGTAGTGCGGACTTCTCTCCTTTTTTGAACCTAAGGAAAATTTACCTCCAGCCACCACCGCTACATGGATTGTTCTCACAGAGTTCCTTTAAGTTTCTGTATGTCTGATCTCTCTTTTATTTCCATCTCATGCCTGCAGGAGATCTGCCAGTCGCCAGCTCTTTTCTCTGACAACATCAACCTGGGCCATGCAAAGCAGGGCTTATTGGGAGACTGCTGGTTTCTCTGTGCCTGCACCATCTTGCTCAAGAACAAACATCTAATGAACAAGGTAGAGAAATATGTGTGATCGTTTAGATGTGAATAGAGCTTTACGTTATGCAGCTTTGACACAAGACTATCTGCTCAGAACTACATTGCGGGCAGCAGAGTGGCCTAGTGGCTAGACTGACCGTCCTGTAACTGGAAAGTCACAGGTTCAGCAGCAACCACACCAGTGATTATAGACACTGAACCCCTACTTGCCCACTCATTCTTAGTTGCTTTGAATAAGTGTGTCAGTTGCCTACAATGTTTTCCATGTGAAACACTGCTGTAGTGACTCCTTCAGTGCTGCTCTCTAGGTGTTGCCCCCTGACCAGCCCCAGTGGGGTGACTGCAAGTACAGGGGCTCCTTCCAGCTTCGCCTCTGGCAGCACGGACACTGGACAGAGGTGACCATTGACGACCGCCTGCCCTGCATCAACTCCACTCTCTGCTTCTCCCGCTGCCACGCCCCCACTGCCTTCTGGGTACCTCTGCTGGAGAAGGCCTACGCCAAGTGAGTAGCCTGTCAAATTTCATCAAATCAAATCAATGTTCTCTCTGTTTATCCTGCCATGAACTTTGATTTATAAGAGATCTTTTTGGTGGTTCTTTTGAGAAGGTTCTAGAACCTTTCCTTATGCCCAAACTCCACCACAGCCACTGGCCGTCATGGCATCAGCCATCTAAGGAATGCTTCCTTAGAAATCAGTGAAAGTTGCTCCACTGGCCGCATTGCGTTGGTGTTGTGTTGTGTCCAATGGAAACATCCAAGCTAAAAAAAAAACCCTGCCAAGGTTCAATTCATGATGGCTGACACCCGCATGCGTCCGCATATAGTGCATTGAAATGATGCAAAATAAAGTTTGTTGTTTCTGGTGTAATGACTCATGTTAATAATCATAAAATGATTGGCCATCTGCATAGGCTATGATGTTCAATTAAAGTAGGCCTATACATTTTGCTACATTGCATACCTAGATATTTGTAACCTACTATATAAGTGTCTGGCTATAGTTTGTGGCTGTATTGGGGTTTGTTTCAGTTAAGCTTTTGTTTACTTTATTTGTGCTCACGTACCCTGATGAAGGCATAAACTGAAACATGTTGGAATAAACCCATATTCTTTTTGCATGGAGAGAAGTGTGTGGGAATCTTTATTACTATTTTGCCTTGTCATTACTCCATCATTAATATGGTCGACACCATGTTTGGATGTGCATTCTTTTGTTCTCTTTTTAACATTTGTGCACACAGCAAAAAATACCGAAGCTGTACTTGTGCATATTGATGAATACGGTCCAGGCGCTCTTGCCTTCTGCTGCTTGGAAACAACACGCTCTGTGGAGCAGCTAGAATGACACAATGACACAACACTGATGGCGGTGCAGTGCAACACGTGTAGTGGAATTTGAGAATCCAATAGCCCGTCTCTTCCATCCCCCTAGGCTCCATGGCTCGTATGAGCGACTGTGGGCAGGACAGGTATCTGAGGCCCTGGTGGACTTGACCGGGGGCCTGGCTGAGTGCTGGAGCCTGGGAGACGGAGGGGCAGAGGAGGAGCAGGGAACAGAACAGGACAGTGACCGGGTCAGGAGGAGAAGGCTGGACCTGAACCTGCTGGACCCAGTGAAAGATGGCTGTGCGCTCAGCTGCTCCACTCACAGCAGCCCTGGAGGTCAGGAGAGTGTTTTCTTGCAGATTCAAGAGATTACTAAACGCTCTCAGTAAGCCTTTTTCAAGCAGCTGACCTTTGGAATTATAAAACTGGCACACAGGTTTTTTTTGTTAATCTGAGGGAAGAAGTTACTTATTCCAAATAAGAAATGCGATTATGTATTTAGAACTGATCCGGTGCCGTATCACCTGATTGCCTCCTTGCCTGCTCCAGGTGCCAGTGAGCTGGGTCAGTACCACGCTCTGACTGTGATGGAGTGGCTGGATGTGAGCACAGTGTCGGGGGGTCAGGTCCGACTGCTGAGGATCAGAAACCCCTGGGGAAGATGCTGCTGGGGAGGCGCCTGGATAGGGAGGTAGGTGTGTGTCTGTGTCTGTGTGTACGTACGTGTGTGCAAGCACCAGTGTGAATGTGTATCTTGTAGTTGTGTGTAGCCTCAGTCTGAGTTTGTCTCTCTCCTCTCTCTCTGTCTCTCTCTCTCTCTGTCTCTCTCTCTTTCTCTGTGTGTCTCTCTCTCTCTCTGTCTCTCTCTCTCTGTCTCTGTCTCTCTCTCTCTCTGTCTCTCTCTCTGCAGTGGGGCAGGTTGGAGTTCTGTCGACCCTGCCTGTGCTATGGACCTACAGGGCCGGACGGCAGGGGGCGAGTTCTGGTTGGATGAGACCGAATTCCTGTCCCAGTTTGATGATGTCACCGTGGGCTACCCCATCAATGAAGAGGGACACCTAAAGAGCATCTATACTGGTGATTCTTGTATTTTGATGAAGAGGGTTTCAAACTTGCAGTCAGTGATTGTGATTTGCATGTAGCCATAACCGTCGTGAGTGTACTTGGCCCTTGACAGCTCTCTTCTCCAATAGGAAATCTGCTGACACACAGCCATCAGCTGGTTGGCCGGTGGGTGAAAGGGCACTCTGCTGGCGGTTGCCGTAACAGCAGTAACTATAGCAGCAACCCCAAGTTCTGGCTCAAAGTGTGTGAGAGAGGAGAGGTGCTGGTATCCCTGCTGCAGCATAGGAAACGCAGACACACAGAGCAATACGCACAAACAACACTTGGGGACAGCAAGAACACAAAGCACCAGCACTACCAGGCTATCGCTCTACACATGTGGAAGGTTTGTATTATGACTTATATAAGAAAGCTTGGTGTGTGTGTCTTTGTGACAGTTTATTTATTTGTGTTTGACTTCACCAGGTGGAGAAGAAGCGTTTCAACCTGGGCCGGACGTTGAACAAGCCTCCCTGTGCTTCCACTCACTGCCACGCCTATGAGAGAGAGGTGATTCTCCATGGGCAGCTGGAGCCTGGATACTACCTGCTGATCCCCAGCACCTTCTTACCAGGAGCCGAGGCCCGCTTTCTCATCAGGGGCTTTTCCTCCTCTGCCATGTCCCTCAGGTAATGACCACCAAAGGGGAAGGAAGAATCAACTCTCAATTGACTTTTGTCAGTCTTAGTTAAAGTTAGTGGGCTAGCTGAAAGCCGGCACACACAGGGAAATCCCCCACTATTTATTTTTATTATTATCTCCAAAATTTTGGACTCTAACAACTTCTATAGAATTTCATCTTTATCTATTCCATTCCAGTCCAACTTTAAAATGTTCAGGAGATGTGTGAATAAATGCAACTTTTTGACACTTTTTAAGATATTTATGTTTTTTTTCTTAATGTTTAGAAGATAGAAATTAATGAAGATAGAACTGAATGATGGTGGGTGAATAGTGACATCTGCTGGTGAAATACCACTTAAAGACCCCATGAAATGGCATCTTTACTTCCTTGATTTGAAGTATTTCCTGTTGAAACAGGATGTTGGGGTGGGACTTAACGTGGGGAGGGCTCATTCTACGATGTAAACCAATGATTTATTATTATCATTATAGTTATTTGCGAAGGTTTTATTGGTTGGAATTTTTATTTTTACCCACTGGTGTAGCATGAGGTCGCCATTAAAGATTTTCCAGGAAGTAAAAGTAATGGGAGTTCATTTCATGGGGACTTTAATAAAATTCAACTTTTTAACCTTTCAAGCTGAAGCAAGCACACTCCAAGCTGCTTTCAGCTAGCCCACACATTTTTTTTTCAGGAACTGTACTTTCCTAGTTTCATATGGTCATGGTTTCATATTGGGAGACTGTGTAAAGTGCTAAGTCTATATGATTTGTTGTGTGTTGATGAATTCTTTAACCTAAGACAATATTTGTGTCCTCCTCAGTGCCCTGAAAACCCCAGGACCGTCACTGCCATTGGTAACAGATGGAGAGTGGGAGAGCAGTTACTTCCAGGGCATGTGGGTGGTGGGAATGAACGCTGGAGGAAGCAGGAACTTCCTCTCTCACTGGCAGAACCCCTGGTTCCCTTTTACTGTGTGTGATGACCCAGCAGGGACATCAGAAGCTAATGTCAGGATTACCCTGCACCAGAGCCGGCCTGACACTGACCTCCACCCTATTGGCTTCCACATCTATAAGGTCAGTCAAATATTAAAGGAGAGTACCGGTGTCATTCAGAGTTATTACCCATTTACTTTTGTCTATGTCTAGTTTACATTTCACCCAATCATTTTGCATGGCTATCATTTTGCATACTCATTTTTTGTGATTTTTAGAATACAAACTTTACAGTGTCAAACCTAGCTTGAAATTAGCTGCTGTCCTGGCTAACAAAGACATTGATATGACAATAAAGTTTGTAAGGCGAGTTTGTAGCTTGGGCAATGCTCAAGTCTCTGGAAGTTGTTTTTCCATACTGTACAAAAATGAATGGCAGCAAATGGAAAAGGAAACAAGCCCTGATATCTTCAACTACACTGTCTGTGTGGTTGAACAGGAATAATATGAAGGAAATGATTGGCACGAACTTAAAAAAAAAACACCGGTATTATCCTTTAACATAATGTAGATTTAGCCATGTCTTCAGATCTATTAACTTATGATCAGTGGAAGCTGCCATTGTGATTCTTGAGCATCTTATTTTGTGTATGTATCCAGGTCCCAGAAGGAGTATCTGAGCTGACTTTACCCCGGGATGAGGATCCTGTGGCCAGCTGTGTCCCTCACTGCTACACCCAGGATGTAAGCCTGGCCTGCTGTCTTCCTCCTGGAGCTTATGCCATAGTGCCCTCCACATATCAGCCTGACTGCCCAGGCAGCTTCACCCTCAACCTGGCTCGCAAAATACACAGGTTGGCTCTGTTCCTTACTGCTTTTTACAATGCTACTATTGCAATCACAGTGTTATTACACAGATAATAGCAATAGTTTGAATTATTTGATTTTGTTTGATGCCATTGGAAAAATGATAAAGCTTGTGTGTGTTTTTCAGGAGGGTGGTGAAAAGTCAAGAGAGGCTGGGGAGAGCCATTCAAGAGGTCAGTGAACTGGACTAACATTTTACATTATGTTAAATTACTGATGTTGCTTATGGCCATATTTTCAACTCTGTAATTGTGGTCAGTAGATGGCAGCAGTGAATAATCTCTCTGTGTTGCTTTGTCTCTCTCTGGGCGGCAGGTCTCTCACATCTCTGTGATGCGTAGCTAGTTCTGGGACTGTGTTGCTGCTCCACTGACGTGGGCTCACCTCTCTGTGCCTCTTGGTCCATGATGAAAGAACCAGTTCTCCCATCCGCCCTCACCATGGAGGCCGCGGGTGTGCGTCCGTGTGTGCGTGTGTGTGTGTGTCCACTGGTGGCTGAGAAGGCAGAGAGATTTAGTGGGAATGTTTGTGTCGGAACTCGTAGAAACCCCTTTATCCTGAACCGGTGAGGCTCAGGGCTGATGGGCAGCCACACACTCATCGGCGATTAGGACATCAGAGGTTGTCGGTGGGCTGGGCTGCTAATGAAGGATGACGGGGCTGGCTGGTGTAAACAAACAGCCACCATTGAAGAGGCCCGCCGCTGCTCTTGCTCGTTCGCTCGCTGGTGCGCCTGCCGGCCCGGAACAAAGGGCCCTCTCATGAAGCTCCTCACAGAGGCCCAGGGGGCAAGGGGCGAGGGGACGGTCTCCGACAACAGAGCCAACCACACCGCACCACACCATACCATAACATGCCATACCATACCATACCATGCCACAACCCCCACCCCCAAACACTGCACACCATATCTACGCTGCAGTGTTTACCCCTAGACACAGACACACAGGGTGTCCTGGGCCCGGACAGGGCGCCGACCCGGTCCTTTAACCTCATGACCAAACCTGCTCTCAACCAACACTATCTCCTCTTGTACCCTGCTGATCTTAAAGTCAGGCTGGACCCAAGGCAGTCCGCCTGGCCTCTGACTCCAGCCTCAGTCCCCAGCACCCGCCCACCCCCCTCTTCCCTCCCCCAGACTCGGTCCAAAGCTCTGCCTGGACCTGAACTGACCCGCTGTTTGAAGTGGCTGCAGGAACCGACGGCAAGCGGAGGGATGGAGGGGATTAAACAAGTGATGCGGCACATCAGAGGAGGCTAGTTCATATGAAGAAGCCGCCGGTCTTTTTTTTGTGTGTGTGTGTTGAGCCGTGTATGTGTGTGTGTGTGTGTGTGTGTGTGTGTCTGCTTGCTTGTACCCTTGTCCGGTGTGCTTGTGCACTAAATCTGCAGAAGTCACAGTGTTTCTGATAACTGCTTCACTGGAGCCACAGTTGACAAAGACTTTTAAATGCTATAATGAACTGACTTCAATGGTACTGTACCGTGACTGTGTCTGTTGGCTCAGCCTATTTGTATTTATTTTGTCTGGGAGTCACCTGTAAAAGATGTGATGAATAAAAAAAAGTTGGTGCTGATCTGTCCCATAAAATCAGCGTG
Source organism: Centroberyx gerrardi (assembly GCF_048128805.1). Classification (NCBI taxonomy): domain Eukaryota; kingdom Metazoa; phylum Chordata; class Actinopteri; order Beryciformes; family Berycidae; genus Centroberyx; species Centroberyx gerrardi. Next base: position 14,445,439 of record NC_136009.1, read on the forward strand.
TATTTCCGTGTACTTTTGTCTTGACTGTACTTCTTTACATTCTTTACATTTGTTAAGTCAGTTTGCAGGAATACTGCTACTCATAACTTAGTCAGATTCCTAGCTGTCACCATGAGCTCTACATGCTCATCAACATGACGAACAAGACTGACCAATGCACTGTGTGCGCGTACACGTCCGTCCGCTGTGCGCGCTGCCGTTCCTGCGGAATTCAGGAGGCTGTGGTCGGACTCCGAAAGGCTCCCACCTAGAAAATAATGAACAACAAATTTGACGCGTGAGTAATCAAAGTTTTTTGTTATGGACTATCTGCCAGGGAATGGGCGCCCTGTCGCGACTGCAAATTCACCAGGGAACGTAATGAATGCTCTTGCGTTGCTTGTAGAAAGAGAGGTGTGTCAGCTTTGCATGGTCCTGCATGGTCCTGCATGGTCTCTGCTCATAAACCCACACGACCGCATGTTCCACAAAAATCGGTGCATTTTTAAAAAAAAAGCTGAAATGTTGGAGTGAGTAAAACAGTAATGTTATGCTGGAGAACGTGCCGTGTTGTTAGCTCTAGCTTAGCCTGGTGAAAGGCGTCCAGGCCCCGCGGGCCTCTGCTGAATCCACGGCGTGTGAGTTGTTGATAGGCGGGGGCAGGTGCGCGCAGAGCCGGCTGACACTAGGCCAACACGTCCTTAGCCGCAGCTGGACTGTTGGAGCACGGACAGATGTTGGGGTGCCGTGCCGTATTAACTTTAAGGGCAGTTACAGTTGAGGGGTGTGCATGTGCATCATACCCCGATGTACATCATTGCAATGCACTGGGGGAAAGTGAGTCTGCCTTCCTTAACGTCTGTGCTCTGTTTACGTCCAATGCAGTCTGAAAGATGATGACAGTGGAGACCACGACCAGGACCAAGGCTCACCGAAAGACTGTGAGAAGGAAAAAATTGAAGACGAGGACAAGGAACAGAACATTGCCAAGAAAAAGGTGAGCTTGACAGAAAAAAAACGGACTAATGTGTGTAGCTTTTACTTGTGTGTGTGTGTGTGTAAAGTTGCGTTCTCCTCTTCAGATGGTGGTACCAGGGGCAGGAGAGCACCCGCTTCAGTACAACTACACTTTCTGGTACTCCAGACGCACCCCAGGGAGACCAGCCAGCACCCAGAGCTACGAACAGAACATCAAACAGATTGGCAGCTTTGCTTCGGTCTGTCTGCTTCTCCACATTTCTGCCTTGTATCGCGTCCAGGATGTGTTTAGTGGGCACAGATAGGGAGGGGACATTCTCCGGTTTTGTTGCGTCTCCTTTAGCCAGACACAGCCCAAGTCTATAAATACAGACCTACTTTGTCAGTGAACTCAATGTTGACTCTAGATTCGATCCCTCACCGCTGACAATATAAAACTGTCTTGCCCTTTTCTAACCAAGGTGGAGCAGTTCTGGCGTTTCTATAGTCACATGATCCGGCCCGGTGACCTGACTGGCCATAGTGACTTCCACCTCTTCAAGGAAGGCATTAAACCTATGTGGGAGGTGGGTACTCATCTGCTGCTGGTTAGACTGTATGTTTACTCGTGTATCGTGTGACCTTCTCAGGCCTTTGCCTAAAGCTACCTAAATCGATGAAGTGTTTTTGACTTTTTCAGGGCCCATCAAAGAACATTGATTATCTTGTACACTAAACAGGGCCACCACAGCATCTCGTAATACACTGAATCCATCTGTGTGTGCTGTATGCAGGACGATGCCAATAAGATGGGTGGGAAGTGGATCATCCGTCTGAGGAAGGGCCTGGCATCTCGCTGCTGGGAGAACCTGATCCTGGCCATGCTGGGGGAGCAGTTCATGGTGGGAGAGGAGATCTGTGGGGCTGTGGTGTCAGTACGCTTCCAGGTACACACACACACACACACACTTGTTGCACACGTGTCATGCAATACCAGCCTGAACACGCACCGACACACCTTCTCTGCTTCCCCATATGTTTCCCCCAGGAGGACATCATCTCCATCTGGAACAAAACAGCCAGTGACCAGGCCACCACTGCCCGCATCAGAGACACCCTGCGCAGGGTCCTCAACCTGCCGCCCAACACCATCATGGAGTACAAGACACACACAGACAGCATCAAGTATGTATGTCTCACCCTTTTTATTATTGCTTTTCTCTTACCTCTCTCTTTCTCATACACTGGCACACATACTGTATATGCATGCACACAAACTTAACATTGATATATTTTCTCACACAGGAGGCAATATGACTCTTATATGCTTTAGTAGAAACCCAGCCATTTTCCTCATGGGATCACACTTAATCTGTAATGCATTTGTGTTGCTGCAAACTGAGTTCTATGTAAGGATCTCATGGTTCAGACATAGCAAAACTTATTAGATGTAGTTATCGATTGTAGTATTACAACATAACTTTTAACTGTAGCTCTGATTCACTGATGAAATGTTTTTATCAAAAAAATGTCACATAGCTAGAAAAAAATGAGGCAAAACTTTTGTTGTTGTTTATGCATGCATTGTCAACACAAGTAGAATAAAACCAATGCATGCAACACCTTCATCGTAACTTTGTGCATCTGCAATGAAATGATGCAGCTGAAACAAATTCTCTCATTTGAAATGAACTTCCATCATAGAGCAGCACATTCAATGTAATAAGTGTGATCCCTTCCATAGATGTTACTGCATTTTTTGTTTTGTTTCCAGAGCCTGGGAAGACTTCCATGGTCTGGTGAATGCTAGCGGTGGCCGTTAGCCCCTGACACAGAGAGTCTCTGCAAGGGTAGGAACTGTTGTGTGGTAGTTGGAAGTTTTTGGAATAATATTTCTCTGAATTGCTTTGTTCAGTCATTTCATGCTCATTGTTGTTTGTCTCTGTCTGTGTCCTGTGATGTTTTAGATATGAATGTGTGATGTGTTGGGGATGAAGCGTCCAGGGAAGGATACCTCTGCATGGATTGGCACTGTTTTAATATGGAGACAGAGCAAGGGTCCAGGCAACGAGACCATTCCTTCTTTCTATCACACGTGGAAACCATTGGAACTGAACCGAAAACCCTCTCAACAGAACATGGAACCAAGCTCTGTTTGAGACAAAGAAGTGTTATTTTTAATCAACCAGAGAGGAATGAATCTTCTGTGGATCTTTTGAATTTTTTTTTTCTTTTTTTAAATGCAAGTTGCAACAACTCTTACTTGCCACCAGAGGGAGACTGCCTGACAGATGTTTGGTGATCTGGTCAGTAACTGTTGACAAAAGAAGTGTACTTGACAAAACGCAACATAACCAATCTGTGACATATATAGATCTGATTTTATTGTTTAACATAACATCACACCTCCCTCTGTTAAAGTAAAAGTACATATATGTAGATCTGTTTTATTGGGACTCTTAAACAAACAGGGTTGCAGGTAGAAGTTATTTTATTATAGTGCTGTATTTTAACTACAAATCCTCTGGTCATTTGAACTAGAATTATTACTATTATTGTGTACAAAAGTATATTTGTAAATACTGTCCACTTCAAAGATCACTTAATTGAATCAGCAATGATTCTCCATCTTTGACCTGGAAGTTGAATCCCAAAGGATGAGGACCATCCTAAGGTGGGCGGAAAGTGTGTGTATAACCGGCGTCTTTAGAACGGACCGCCAAGCTGCCTATATCACTGTGCCTGGCCTCGAGCCCGACCCGAACCAGGTTTCCCCTCCGTCAGTTTTGTCTTTACTCCGCCTCTAAAGATTCCATGGGACGGGCTCTGCTGTAATATCCTCCCCACAAGCTGTATGGGAGTCCTGAAACACTGATCTGAAATCAGCGAGCCTGGCCCGCCCATTGCCCCCCACCCCCCACCTCTCTCCCTTCCATTTTGTACTAAAAGGTATGAAACTGGCCCAGGGTCAGGGCTTGCGGCTCAGTCTATCTCCTCCCTGTTACAGTTTTTATCAATCCCTCGGGAGCATTTTTTGGAACCGTGTTAAGAAAGCGCCTACAGTCGTTGCAAAAAATTCTTTCACGAGAAAAAACTGTAATGCTGCCTAGGATTGGATGTGCGGTGCTGGGGACAGGTGTGTGTCAAATGAGAAGAAGCACTGTCTGATGTACACCTGAAGGATTATAGCAATAAATGGCAAATATGCATCTGCTGCTACAACTTGGTTCTGCGTCACTTTGTCGGGAGATCAAGTAAATTAGTATTTTAACTGAATGGCAACTGATGAGTTGTAACAGAAAGTGAAGTTCTGCTTTATTCTTTCGTTCCAAAGAACATCTTTTCTGCCACGTCAGCCCTTCCTTCATTGTGCAAATATATGCAGGATTTGATGTTGCAATCTTTTGTATATGAGTTTTTTGGCTGGTATTCCTGGTTGCTGTAGTCCACATGCGATGACCTCAGTTTACTCATCGATGATCCGTTTAACTGATCAGCTCATCTCAAAGAACATGTGATTCTATAGAGAAAAAAGGTGGGGAACAGGTCAGTTGATCAGCAAGAGGGTTAATTGATCTTATTCTAACACTACAATATAACTTCATACACAGGCGATTATAGATCTGTGTATACTGTACAATAGCTTACCAATAAGAATGTGGCTGCCAGCAGGAGCAGTTTGGTGTGTGATTCCATATTCCGAGGGACTGCAGGGTTGAAATAGATTTACAAATGGTAGAATTAGTGATTGGAAAGGGGGGGAAAACTATAACATATTACATCCTGAAGGCCCACATGGCTGAAGCTTTTTGCAATCAATGAAATGACGACCTGGAAAATTTTCATAACAATGCACAGACTGTTCCTTGACTGGAATTGGGAGTAGAACTCACCCTCCAACCCAAAATATTCATGGTCCATGTTACATTCGTCATTGAAGCCAGGCCATTTCTTCCATATTGTGCCCATTTTCTCACCAATCATTGAAACAACCTGGCGTTTGATTAAAAGAGATATTACTGTATGAAATCCACTGCTGGAAAGTAATGATCAGTATTACATTTTTATTATGAGCTGTATTAATACCTGGAACTCCTGGTTGGAGAAACAACGGCACGGACAGCAGGAGCCCTGGATTCTGATCGTAGATGCTCCTTCTGAATCACACACTTCCAGCAGAGGAGTGAACATGCTCCACCTGACAGCACAGGCAGCCAACACACACACACGCACAACCCCAACCCCCATCAACTTACACGCTTCCTTACATAAGCGTGTAATAAGCAACCTGGGATACACACCAAGCCTTGATGCTTGGGTGATCACATTTTCAGCTGTCATGGTTCTGCAGCGCTAAAACCATTGTTTGCTTGGTATCAGAAGAGTTCAAATTGGGCCACGCTTTATTCTAGAACAACCGAGAGAATATTTATACCAAGTAGATCTCTGGTCACTGAAACCTCTGCCAGGTCCGTCTTAATTGGACACAGCTTAATTTGGGTGTTGCTGCCGGAAAACTCTACTTAACACACAAAGGGAACCCCAACAAACCCTGGAGTCAGATTAGGGCCAGTTGAAGAAGGAAGCTATTTGGGTTGGCTATAGGAGACGGGGTGCCGTTTCACCCATAAGAACTGCATTAGCCAACATTGTAGAATGGATAATATGACAAAGGGAAACTGGCAGCAAAGAATGATGCCGCATTCCTTCCTTCCCAGCTCAGTCCAGGTCTGTGGGTGTGGCTCCATGCAGACAGCTGTTTTGTGTGTTAACTCTCCCTAGTTTAGACTTTGCCCTGGCTGTGTGGACCACTAAAGGCTCTCCCTGCTATTTACAGGCCTGAGCATCTATAGTGGTCCAGGGCCTAGGCTGGCTGGAGGCTAGGAGTAACATTACTGTAACAGTACTAGGTCCTGATGTAACAGACATAGAATGGAAAAAGGCTCATGTGGTAAGTCTGAAGTCTAAGTATAAAGATTGCTGGTGCAGTACACTGGATAGAAGGGTTTAAAGTGGACCTAGTATAGATATACATATTTCCCAATATTCATATAGGTATGTGATCGAGGGCATTCAGTGATGCCATTGTCAAAATCTGATTTTATCACTGCAAAAAAACTCCATTAATTATTAGCTTATGTAGCTTCAGAGGTAGTAATTAAGGCATCTAAACTAAACCTGGTCCCAGTTTTGATAATTAGAAGCAGATTCAGATTGGCCTACCTCTGGCACACAGTGCCAATGAGATGGTTTTGAGGGGTGTAGGCTCTCATCTCCATGAGGCAGCAGCCTAGGCAGCAGGCATCCACCCTAAGAGGCCTCTCAAAGTAGAAGACCTGGCGGCCCTGGGGGTCGAAGCCCTGCAAGGAACAGGAACGAGCTGGACCACAACACTGGAGACACACGCAGGAACTCTCTGACAGGAGGGACAGGTCAAGGGATAGTGAGAATCAGAGTGAAATAAAAGAAGAGGATACACATTCACACTCTCTTTTGAGTAACTAGTGAACACAGATGAGCTGAATGTTGTCGGCTCTGTTCAGACACAAGCAGCTGGACAGGCAGCAGTACCTTCCACAGCCACGAACAGCTGCACTCTGCTGCCTCCGGTGGTGATGCTGTAGATCCTCCTGGGAACACACTGTGGACCTGCAATAAGGACGCAGTCTGAGATGGACAAATCACAGCGCATAAGAATCAGTTAAATGCACACTAATTTCTACTGACCTTGCAGCTCTGGTCTAGCTGTGATATGTATTTGACTGACTGTATCCAGCACAGCCATAGAGTCTGGTCCCACCGCCTCTCCGAGCCACTGCTCCCCCACCTCTGGCCTGCTCAGCTTCCCTGGTGGCTGCACATGACCGTTCCCCATCTTACTCCCAAGAGCCAGACCTGGAGGCTTCTCTACAGATTCCCAGTCAGGAGGCGCTGGGTGGGATTTGGGTCCAGCTGAGTCCTGGGACTCACAGGAAGGCCTGCGTCGGCTATGGAAAGCTCTGAAGATCATCTGGATGTGCTTCTCTCGCTCCAGTCGACCAAAGGGAAGAGGCTGATTGGTCACTGCTGACATGGTCTGAGATGAAAAATGAAATGAAAAATACATACAGAATTAAGCAAATAAACAAACGTCCCATTATTCTCGATATGGGACTATGTAAGATGACATCTCTAGAGGTATGAACTGAGACAATTTTAAGGAGTAGTAAAATTCATAATGTTCAGCCTTTCTTGAATAAGAGAATAAAGAAAATATATAATGCATATAAGGTCAGACATAAAAACAGAAAGTTTAGACAATCATAGAAAAAGTAATTGTCAGTTTTGTATACTTTTCTGTAAGGGACAACTTAGCTGACAGTATCTGAATTGTCCTCATGTGGCACAATAAATTCTGTTCCATCCAATGTCTATTTAAAGACAGCGCAGATTAGCAAAGAACAGCAACACTAGCTTATCTTGATTATGTGACAGAGAGGTGTTTATTTGGGGATTGGGGGGTATGTACAAAAAAAACAAAATCCAAGGTGCTCTTCTCAGAAAAAGCCAAAGAGTTAAAAGAAAAAAATCAGTACAAAGTACTGAGTACAAAGTAGTCTTTTTCTATGGAAGGAGGGCTTTAGAATGCTCCTTTTCAGACTTCACTTCTGAATTTATGAAGGAAAGTTAGGGGAAAACAGCTTTTCCCGGACCACACTGTGTTCCTTGCAGCAGGCTCAGACGGTTCCCTGGCACCCATATAAACACCCCCCACCCCCACCCCCCCACCCCCCTTAAGACAGAGTGGTCTCAGCACAGCTGCCAGCCTGCGACTCCTTTTTATTCACATCACAGCCACTCACAGTCCCGTCCCACAGTGATTACCTTCTATACGCAGTAGTGTATATTCCACCATCACAGAAGTCTGATTTAGGCAACAAAGATTATCATAGTACCACAGTGTAGCTCTGCTTTATGTCCTGCATATAGACAGTGATTGCTACAAAGAGGTGATGCGCTAAAAGAGTGACTACAACAGGTGCCCAAGTGGCTAGCATCCTCCTAAAGTATTTCACCCTGCTTAAATTTGATATAAAGCAGCATAAAGACAAAAAAAATAGCACAATAGACCATTAAATGTGTCTTTCTTACCGTCTGTGGTCCACTTCCAGGCATCTACCGACTGTAGAAAGATAATCTGAAGGAGCAAAGTACTGAGAGAAGGAAAGGACCAGGCGGATGTCTATGAGCTGTCATGATCAGGAGGGGTTAAGCACGGCCCTCTTATGTTTTTGTGTGAGTATTCACGTAGTAATGTTTGGCTTTGTGTGTGTGTGTGTGTGTGTGTGTGTGTGTGTCTGGAGATCTCACTCCCACTCTTCTCCCTGGCTCTGTCTCACCCCCTGACTCCGTTTCCATCCCAACCAGCCGGATCTGCCTTTTGTTGGGGTAGAAAGGCACCACTCAGCCATGTAATTGAAATCCTGCTTCCAGAGGTGGGGGCTGCAGAGTGGGTGTGTGTTTAGGGGATAGTTGGTGGGGTGATGTGCCGCTAAGAAGATGTGACACACGCAGTACTGAGAGATGTCCGGGAAAATCAGCAGTATAATCAACAGAGGAATGTGGAAAATTGTACTTTTATTGATAAAAAGCTGAACATTTGGAACATTAGATTGGCTGTAACCCATTGTTCACTGTTTACATGTGCTATCAACACAATGAAAGGTCTCATTGTAGTGAACAATTAATCAAGGCCAACAGCAAATCAAAATGTATACTTAAAACAAACACTGAGCTGAATGAGAAGGATGGTAGAACTGAGAACTCATTGATAACAAGAAGAGCTGCTTATACTGAACATTGTGCTCTTTTTTGTTATACAGCATTGTTTACAACGACCACATTTTACAACCTCAACAGTCAGATACAGCTGATACCAGTGTGCAGCATTATGGATCAGGCATGCCATCCACAAGTGTACAGTGGATCCTTCACCACAATGAACAAGTAAATTTGATGTAACCTTGTGTCAGCCCACAGACCCGCAGGAGCAAATGACACCACTGCGGAAATGTATGATACGCAAATCGTGTACAGTATTTCTGCCATACAGCCGTATCTTCTCCGTTCTGTCCGAGTCCCAGTCATCACTGGGGTTCATCAGGGGAAATCGTCAGATTTCCACTCTGGCTGAAAGGGATGAAATCTGGAGATTTCCTCCCGGTTCACCCCAGGAGGTCTACTCCTATCCCACTCTCAGCTGGATCTGTGAGATTCTCTACCGGAGGCAGGTACTTCCTGGGATCCCCGAGGAAAGGTGTGGAGGGAGGCTGGTTGAAATGGCCCATCAGGAAGATCCCAATAGTGCCGATGAAAAACACCAACGCCATGATAATAAAGCACACTCTGTCAATCACCCGGGCCACCAGGAACCACTCTTCATTCTCCTGGGGTTGAGAAAAAGTTGGAAATCATCAGTGAGGGCCTGTTGTATTCTATGCTATCTATTTTTATCTCACTAGAGTTTATATACGCGCATCTTTTTGTTGAATGAAACACTGAACAACCCTGAGTAGACGAGCAAGAGTATGAATGTGGAACTTACACTCTGGAAGTTGCTCTGCTGTCGTGCGCTCTCGGCAATATGTTTGCAGGAGGCCACACACTGTTTCACCTCTGGAGAAGCCTTTGCCAGACTGGTTCCAAGCTGCTCTGCTGTTCCCTCCTCTAGCCCATCATCTAGGTGCAAAGGTCAACCCCATATTCACATATTCGTAAGGGGAAACATGCTCTGACATACACTTATACACAAACTCAATTTAATTCAAATACTTACGTAGCTTCTCTAATACGGATTTCATCAATCCGTTTCTCTCTTTGAGTCGGGTAAACATGAGTTCTGAGCGAGCCGTTTTCATCACATATTCCTCCGCCTTGGCGATGAGGCTGATGGAGCTGCGGCGTCTGCAGGGGACCAGGAAGACGTCGTTCCTCTCAGGGGTGCGAGTTTCACCGCTGCCTGTTTCTGAGGTTTTGTCATTGTTCGGCGTCCAGGGCCGCATCTGCATCCTCAGCAGCCGAGGCAGGATGTTTAGGAGGATCTGATGGTGACACAGGGTCAGAGGGTAATCCCAATGCCAAATAGATCTGTTTGGACTTCTCAAGAGCTGCTCAATAGAAATTCCATTCAGAACGAGGGTTTGGTCTCGCCACAGACTCACCTTTCGGACTCTGTCTGTCATCTTGTGAGTGTTGGGGGTTCTCAGGGACACGTTGAGAACTATCACACAGTTCATCACTACCATGGTGGTCACTGATATCACGAACATCAAATACCTGCAGACAACGAAAGCCGTAATGTGCTGGGTTAGATAATAAATCACATCCATTTCAGCACTGTATAGGATCATCCTTGTAATGGAGACCGCAGGTGACGTGTTATATAAGGTAAATGATATTGAGAGACTTTGAATGAGTGAAATGTTAGAGTGATGCATGTGTTCTTACTTTCCAATAAGAGGCACTGCCCTCGATGTCTCAGGAACCTTTTTAGCAATAAGGAAGAGGAACACAGTCTGGCCCAAGAGAGTGGCAATGGACATTGTGCACTTCTGACCACCAGCTGCCAAACCCAAACCACAAAAAACAAAACATTCAGTCGGGGATGTGAGCTTTTGTCTTGATGAAAATCTATATCCATGAGAGAAAGAGTTGATGAAAGTTTCAATGGCTTATGGAGAGACACCGAGAGGAAAGACCTTCACCTTTGGCAGGTAGGAAGTAGACCAGCAGGCCAAGGGAGGAGAAGAGCACACAGGGAGCAATGATGTTGATGATGTAGAAGAGGGGCTTTCTCTGGATGATGAGGAAGAAGACCACCTCCTGGTAATCCAGCTCATCTCTAGTGAACTGATTGTTGATCACCTTCTTAGCTGGCCTGTGTTTGATGGCCCACTCTCCATTCTCTGACAACATTTATTTTTTTAGTTTTCATTGCATAAAAACATTTTACTGCGCTTTTTAGAAGATAATTCGGTAACCCTTTAAATTACAGGCCATTAACTGCACAGTAATGACTGGAAATAACTAAATAATATCCAAATAGAATAGATGTAATAACTAGTTTTCGTATGAGAAAGACACCTTTCTAAGTTTTCTAAAGTGTGCGGTAGTTCCACATATCGAATGCAATTACAGATAAAAGAGCCTTTTTTACTTGTATATTACTCTGTAATTAGCAGTCATTCTAATGCTATAACTGGTTATTATATCTATTTTACTTGGATATTATTTCCAGTAATTACTGCGTAATTAATTGCCTGTAATTTAAAGGGTTATCGTTAATTCTAATGATGATTAGATTTACTAAAATTATTTAAGATGTATCATTCAAATGCATCATGCTGGTTATCCATTGTGTGACCGACAGTATTGATTACTCATTAGGCCTGGCTGCAGTTGAGTGCTGTACCTGTGAAAGCCTCAGGGTCAATATCCACCCACTCCAGCGTCTGATTATCCTCCTCTTTGAGAACCAGTTCAATCTCATTGGCACTGTAAGTCTGGGAGCTGTAAACAGGGAGAAGACAATTATCCACAAAACTGTCACCATGACAAATACATCTATTACCTTTTACAAGACAGCGTGGTGAAAAGAGATGTGTGCTGGGAGTATTGTCCCTGGGTTGACCGGACAGGAGAGAGTAGAAAGACCATGGCATACATTAAAAAGAAGCTGGTTTTTAACATGGATATAGTGGAGTAGAGGTTCATTCCATAATGATGTAGCCATGGAAAAAAATTGATACCTACTCAGAAATCTAAAATAAATTATGACACTTTTTAAAGAATAGTTGGTAACTTAAGTCCTTAGTTGACAACATTTTAACACTGTTACAGCCTGAATCCTTTATATTTGAGAGATATTGAATGGTGAACTTCAGGTAATGCTTTTATCCCAAAAGGTTATACAGTAGATACAGTTGTTTTGGAATAGAACCCCAAGCAGCAAATCCTGAGCTTCCTCTCATGTTTCTACTCTCTACTCTGTTTCTTCTTCTACTTTCCTATTTGTCTAAATAAAAAATTAAAAAAAACCTTAAGATAAATAGACTGCCCATTCATCAAGGGGGGTGTATCCATGTAATTGAAATTGATGATTTTAATCTTGGCAGTAAATTTGATCTTGTTTGAAGAACAAGTGTTCACTGACCTTTGTCAAGCCATATCAAAGTATCATGATTTGTGCCTCTACCCACCGGAACACCATGGTGCAGTTCTGCCAGTCGAAGGGGAAGTAGTTGACGGTGATGGCGCAGGCGCTGCGGTAGATGGCAGGAGGCAGCCAGTACACACAGCCGTCAGAAGACACCAGGGCATTGCAGTAAAGCGCTACCTCAAATTGTCCATCCACACTGCACACAGGACAGAACAGAAGTGAACGGAAAGTTGTTGGCCCATGCAAAAAAAATGAAAATAAAAAAAAACATAATTTCTCTGTATTATTCTCTGTATTATTTCTCTGTGCAGCTTTAAGTGGCTTGCTCAGTGACAGAAAAAAAAACAACTTAGTGAAGGTTGACACACTCACTTGTTCTCCAGGATGACGTCGGGCAGCCAGATGCTCTTGGAGGGGACGCGCAGCTCGGAGGTGATGTTCCCATACAGAGCTGACCTGGGGGGTTGGTCCCATCTGAGCCTGTAGTCACACCATTGCTACATACAGGAATACTCTGGGTTTGCCTTTGTTGGCCGTGTCTTGCTAATATACTGTGCTGTGGCATATCAGTTGTGACCATTTCTGCTTACATGCATTTACATTACACTGCCATTTTAGGCATTTAGCAGACACTTTTATCCAGAGTGATTTACAATAAATACAGCAGTATATACGTTTAAAATCATCAATCATCAGCATTGTAAAGTAGCCAAAAACAGAACGTTACGTGAGAAAACCTTGGGGCCAAGGCAGTAGATCGAGCATACATTGTGTGTTGGGTTACCATTTCTATCCAGACGCTGGTTGTCAGGGCCTCCTCCTTTTCATTCTGAGGACAGATGTGTATCTATTATTATTTTTATTTATTTGGAAAGAATCTTCTCTCACAGGCCCACCCACTGGCTCTACCCAAAAACACCAGACAGACAGACAGACAGACAGACAGACAGACAGAGAGACAGAGAGACAGACAGACAGAGAGACAGAGAGACAGACAGACAGACAGACAGACAGACAGAGAGACAGACAGACAGACAGACAGACAGACAGACAGAGAGACAGACAGACAGACAGACAGAGAGACAGACAGACAGACAGACAGACAGACAGACAGACAGAGAGACAGAGAGACAGACAGACAGACAGACAGACAGACAGACAGACAGACAGACAGACAGAGAGACAGACAGACAGAGAGACAGACAGACAGACAGACAGACAGAGAGACAGACAGACAGACAGACAGACAGACAGACAGAGAGACAGACAGACAGACAGACAGACAGACAGACAGAGAGACAGACAGACAGACAGACAGACAGACAGACAGACAGACAGACAGACACCAAACTTCACCCACCAGGGAGATGAGGTTGGTGAGGGTCATCTTGATGTAGACCTGAGTGATGTCACCGCTCCGCTCCATGGGCCGAACGTTCTTGTTGTACCCCTTCATTAGGTCCTTGAAAAGGTCCCCTTCAAGGTTGACTGCTGATGCTGCAGGCAAACAACACAGGACAGAGGGAGAAATGTGAAAGACAAACAGGACTGATGGGAACAAATCAAGCATACCTTAAATATTCCCTCAAATATACCTTAAACACATTTCAATTATAATCCCAGTTCCATTTCCAATAGAAACCCTGTTGAAATACTTACAAATCAGGACATAAATAGAGAAGACATTTTCCTATTCTTCTTATGTAAATATTTTCCTTTTGGTGGAGCAAGCATAAAAGAGTAAGAACTGTTGAAGGCAAAACAAAAGACTAATTGAAGACAAGCTGGCTACTTGTTTAAGTGGCCTGTAGGCTTGGCAAACGTACCGGCCACAAACAAAATTTGCCAGCATTTGACTGGTGACTAGTATTACATTAATTTCAAGCCCATGTACTGGACATCACAGCAAACACATGGCTCGATGGTTCATTTCAGGTAGACAGAATATGACACTGTGGTATTACAGTTGGTCTGGCAGATCATTAACAAGGGATTGTAAAACTCATTGTTCAACAAATCTCACACCTACAGTACAACGCAGCACATTAAGTCTGATTAGGCAACTCTTTTAAAATCCTGCCAAATAATGTAGTCTAATTCAATAACAGGACAATGAGGACATATCTTTGCTTTTTCACCGGTCAGATATTCATCACTGAACATGCTGGTTTGGTGAGCCATGTTGAATTCATACTGAAAATCCCCTAAATATCAAGATACTGTAACATTCCTCCCAAACACAGCAGCGGATGGAAAAGAAAGCATTCCTACCTGTGGTGGATATCATAATAAACATCAAGAGGAGTGTTAGAGAGAGCGGAGATCCCGAATCCATCTGTGTGTCTGTTTGCGCTGCGCTGCCTGAGACAAAGCTATGACAAGTAATCTGATTCACATGAATACAACTTGTTTGGGGTTGCTGGCACTTGGCCTGTGAGCACGTACGTGTGTGTGTGTGTGTGTGTGTGTGTGTTTCCAAGCAGAAGTATGGGAGTCAGGGTTTGGGCTGTTGGGAGGGTTGAGGTTTAGAGGAATGGCTGGGTGGGAAGGGGGGGGTTAGTGATGATTGTTAGGGTTAGGGTTAGGTCCAAGAGTGTATTTCTAGTACTGCATAGTCAGCTGTCACAACAACACAACGCACACACACACACACACTGAAGAACATGAGACGCACAGTTTGGGCATTGTACTCAGTACATGGCTGCCCTCCAGCGTTAGGGCACACCAGCAAAAGACACACTGTATAGTAGTGCTATTCACGGCTGTAGGCTATTGTTATTCAAGCATCCTAAGTATGTCATGAACAAAACAAAGTCCCTCATAGAACTTAACAGGGCAAACTTAGCACGACTGTACACATATAAACAGCCAGTTAGCAGCTTTTTCCATCAGACGGGCCTCGTTCCAAAGCTAATTGCGTTCTCTGTTATAGATAGGATCACAGGCAGAAAGATTAGATGAGGATGAGGGGGAAGACAGCCACAACAGGGAGTGTGTCTGGAAGAGAGAGAGAGAAAAAAACACAGTACAGTAAATGGAGGGGACAGGTGACAAGACTCCTCTTTTACAGCAGCACACACTCTGATGACTGACCAGGCTCTGTGGAGATTGGGTGATATTGCTCTCTCGTTTATGGCTTGAAAGTAGTGGGGGGGGGCGACACTTGTCACAAATACTTCATGTTCCTGCCAGTGCTGGGCTCATTTCCCACACACACAACCAGCCAGACGCAGGAATGTAGTTGATGTGTTGCAACAAAAGTATATGTGTGTGTGTGTGTGTGTGTTGATTCAGCTGTCACACTCATATCCCTGGATATCTCTCTTTTAGGGCATGGGTTGGGCAATAAAAAACATTTTCTCCAGAGATTAGTGGGCAGATTCTGGTCCTGAACTTTTGACTGAGGTCCTTCAAGCCGCTCGTCACCACATTCAAACGGTGGCAAGGAGCTGGACGAAAGCTGCCAGTCAAGACGAGGACTGGTTACGATTCTAAAGTAATACTTCCAGTAGAGCCAAAGCGAGCAACAGTTGTCTGCATATGCAACGCTCTGACTCATGACAGACGGACGTTCACGCAACAAGAGGCTCTAAAGGTCACCCCAGTCCGGGGTCCAATTACAATTCCCCATCCAGGAATAAGGAGAGTGGATGGTGAGGTGGGGGGCATCGGTAGCCACAGCACAGCTGCTGTGTTGATGGGAAAGCTTACTCCTAAGGCGTCAGGGCTGAGGTCAGTCTGGGGTCATGCGGGGGACCAATCAGCATCGAAACTTGTCTAGAGAGAATAAGCTGGGGTCTGGGCCGACCTGCTGACCCCTTCTCTGTTGTAGATCAGCAGCTAAATACCGCAGGATTAGCAGCATTACTGTCAGCTAATTTGAGTATCTCATATCAAAAGTTTAACTTGGAAATACGTCAAATGTATAATTTTTTGCTACGACATTCAATACCACAAGTGAACAACTGATATAATTAATTACAATTTTATTCTTTTTTTTTTTACAAAAATACAAAGCGTTTTTTCTATACAAATAAATATTGTAAGAATAAAGATAACATGGATAATATATACAGTCTGTGTGCTTCACAAGAGGCTCAACCTTTGCAAAAGACATTATGACATTATGAATAACTTATCATTTTTGTACAGACTCATAAGTTAGAAAAGGCTGTGTCTAACTCCAGCCACATAAAACAAGCTGTGGCTCGATAGGTGGTCAATAGTTGGCTTGATACATTCATGGTTGTGTGTTCATTTAGAGCCAAAGTGAGGCCCTCAGACGGGGTGAAATGTTTTGAAATAATGATTTTCACAGGCGAGGGCGGAGGAATCAAAGTTTGTGTGTGTGCGTTTTATGTGCGTCTCCCTGGACGGAAAATAGTCCCAAGACAAGGGTATTCTGGTGCTTTCCAGAGTCTTTGCTCCATCATCTCTCATTTGACTCATCATGTCTTTCATGTGTTTTCACTTGGCGTTAGGATAAAGTTATGTCTTGAGTGCGTCCAGTGCCAAAGCGATGACCCTCGGCATACTGCGGTAGAAAGACTCGTTCTCCAGGCCCACCAGACTGTAGAAGGTCAAAGGTCGCCCTCCCACTACCGCTCTGACCCGCGCCTCGTAAAGACCTCGATCATTCTTGGAGCTCAGATCAACTAACACCTGAACCAAAGAGAGAAACAAAGAGACAGGGAGAGAGAAGAGAGAGAGAGAGAGAGAGGAATAATACAAAAGTTACAAAAGGATTCAACTGTCACCTTCCTTTCTGTGAATGCACATATTCCTCTTTCAACCTCTCCATCTTCACCTCTTCAAGGATTATTTACCTCTTGGAAGTTCATGCGTAGGTTCTTGGTTGGGATGCCCAGGACCCAGCGGTAAGAGTCTCTGACTTGGCTGACATGCTGCGAGGACTCTCTCACTCCGGGACAAACTAGAGGAACAGATGTGTTTCATTAAGAAATACCATTTTCCCATGACCAAACATTACAAGGATTATTTTGCAAAACTATTTAATGAAACCACTGTCAAAACTAAGTGTAATACATACTTTTCCCACTGGCGCCGGGTAGCTGCCTCTTGCGAAGAAGGCTCCTGTGTTTCCTGTGGAGGTTTAAGGGCTGGACAGGAAGTGCAGCGTGTCTGGGGTCGGCGGTTGTTGCTATGTGGTCGCCCTCAACGACTGGCTGGATGACAGTTGTGGACCGGACTGGGAGCGGGAACGGTGGGGATGTTGATTCTGTTACAACTCCATTCTCAAGAAAAGAAGGATCCTCTGATGTGACGCGACGTGTTACATCAGAAGAAGCATCTCTGTCAGACAAGGTTTCACTCATTTGTGTCGTGTCTCCTGTCAGAATTCCATCTTGTGTCCTGAGTTTCTGAATTTCACCCATCAGGACTGTCAGAAGTGACCCAGACCCCTGGGATTCCTGGAAGGAGGCGGGGTTGGTGTGCATTAGTGGTCCAGCGAACGCAGTAGGAAAAGTGGGAATGCTGGGAGACTCCTCCTGGAGGTAGGCTGCGTCCAGGTGCAGGATGGGAGGAGCAGTTTTGGAACCCAGTTTGGAGCGCAGAGCTGAAATAACAGATTGGTACTCTCCCTCCAGCCGCTGTACTGAGGATTCCTCTGTCTGCAGATGATGTAAAAATACAGTCAGATATCAAGGATGGAGTCTAATAAATTTACATCAAGAGAGAAGCTCTCTCTATCTAAATGAGAGAACAAATCAAGAAAAAAATGTGTATAACAAAGACACCAAGACCTGCAGCTTGAAAGGAACAAAAAACGTTCCGCCATAATCACCATTATATATTAAACATTAACACATTATTTTATGCTGATGTGGTTATTAACTAATTAATGCATTAATTAGCAAATATTTGTATGTCAACATACTCTTCACATAACACACAGGCAGTATTAATATGAACTCCGACTCTTAAAGCGTTAGTAGTTTCAAGAAAATCAGTTTTTCCTAACTAACATGTAAATTAATGTAGCCAGTTGCTCCAAAATCTAATCAGATCACCTACTCTATAGGGGGAACCTGTGGTGTAAGTGTGAAGTTTCTATCATGTATTGTTCTTGAGTTAATGTGTTAACAAGAATGTGTCTACACACAGACACACACACATACACACACACACACACACACACACACACAGACCCCACCATGACGACATAATGACAACATCCCTTGCATAAAAAGGATCCACTCTCAGATACTCTTACACTGTCATATATCATCAATCTGTGATGTTCAATGCATTCCAGGAGTTAGCTTGTGTTGTGATTTACTTTTTTGTTGGACCCACTTTCCCTCAACCTGCCTGCCTGTATACTTCTACTTCAGTGAATTATATGTGTAGGTGGAGAGAGCAATACCGATAGCAATAGCATAGGACGAGCAAGAGAGCAAGATCGTTTTTCCAGCGAAGAAAAAGTGTTTTATATAACATCAACGGTACATTTTAAGTTTTCTGCTATCAAACATCATTTGCTATCGACAATACATTGTCTCCATTTGACCAGTTATTCTCATGAATAAGAAAAATACACCACAAACAACTAGATGGGCCCAGAAATGCAAGGTACATCGCCAATAACTTTTTTTTTGTGATTTAGAGTGGATTTTCCTTTTTTAGTTTACTAATTACTACTGTATGAGACACAGGTGTTCCTATGCAAATGTTGTCTTCTTTCACCCTGCCCTCAACCTACCTGCAGGAACAGGTTGTCCTCCTGTCTTAGTGGTGTGGAGGAGATGGTTGCTGATGTGTCAGTGTGTTGTCCATCCAGGTCCTCAGCCAGGCTTCTCAGGTATTTCTCCCAGTCGTCCACCGAGGGGCCGACCTCTCTGAACAAGGCTGGGGGAACTGGAGGAGGACCCTGCTCCTCTGGCAGCACAGCACCGCCTAGCTGTTCTGCAAGGAATAATACACCTGTTACAACATATATCCTACAATACAATCTATACAATCGTATACCAATTAATCTAGCAAAGAATGTTGGACTGCATCACATTTCAGTAGGTGTATTTTGTTTGCTTAGGTATTTATATGTAGAGTTTTTCAAGCTTGGACAGGAGATTGTATATGTCAATAGTGTACCTGCGGTCTGTGCGAGACCCTGTCCCAGGCCCAGGTCCCTCCTCTCTCTGGTGTGAGTGAAAGCTGTGCTGTAGATGTGCTCCACCAGCTGAGGCAGAGTCTGGGTGAAGAAGGTCAAGTCCACCTTGTCCCTGATGTAGTCCTCTGCCCTCTGCAGCAGGTCCAACAGGGTCTGCAAGAACGAACGCAACTCTAGATTGCAGAGAGCGAGCGACAGGTTAGACACCGCTGCGTTACACATCACAGCATCATTTCAAAGCAGCATAAAAATGAAGAATATATATACATCTTTAAAGCAGATTTTACTCCATATGGGTCAAAAATATCACATAATGGTACTCACGGCATTTCTTGAAGCGGGTGAGGCACTTGTCTTCGGCCATGCGGCTGCAGGCGCTGGCTGTCTGCCCGGGGGGGCAGGTCAGGGAGTAGAAGCGACAGAGAGAGCTGAACTCAGACCTCTGCTCCTCCTCAGACAGCTCCGTCGTCTTCAGGAGCTCCGGACACGTTGGCTCACGGCTCCCAAATGACTCTACGAAAGACAGCCACCGATGACATTGATGATTTTAGATTCAAATGCTGGAATTGTTTTTTTGCCTCATAATAAATGTACATAACCAGTCAATAATGTATGCAATATTCACAAATTCAATGATAATCCTCTGCACAAAACTCAGTAGAGACATTTTAACTCACTCTGTATCTCAGCCTGAATCCAGTCAGAGAAAGCAGAGACCCGTGTGTAGACTCCTGGTTTGCCCTTCTCGCCACAGCCGTCTCCCCAGGAAGTAATGCCATGGAGTTGGAACCGACCTGATATTCGGTCCTGGTAGATCAGTGGGCCTCCAGAATCGCCCTACAGAAAACACAGAATCCCAAAAAATTAAAAACTGGTATCATTATGGAAAACGCAAAGGGTGCTGCTAACGGGTGCCAAAAGTCACAGATTCTGTATCTCGACACAATTTATCTCTAAATCCTATGAGATGCTTAAGTGATGCTAAATAGAGAGTATTCAAACACAAATTTCACTGAAAGGAGCAAAGCGTCAGATCTTCTACCATGAGTTAAGGGTATGTCAGTTCAATAATAATAATTCTGTTCTAAAATTAGATATCAAACATTTGAAAACAGTGATACCTACTCTCACCAAATGATGGATAGCAAGTCATTCAAAACAACTTATGGTACCTTTTCAAGGATAGTAGGTAATTTAAGTATATTTAAGAAATATTGAATGATCCGTGTCAGGTAATTACTTTATCTAAAATGGCTAATGAAACACTAGTCAATTCAAGTCAGACTTCAGTTGGTTTACCCACCTGACAGGAGTCTATGCCTCCAGAGAGATAGCCGGCACACAGCATGGTGTTGGTGACCAGCTCTTTGCCGAGGGCGCTCTTACAAGTGCTCTGAGGCAGAAGGGGCACCTTGGCCTCCATCACCACGTCAGCAGACGGGCCGTCTGTAGAGAAGATACACACGGGAATACACTATGGTTAAAGTAATTTGCAGTGATCCGTGAGGAGCATACTTGGAGAAATGGTGATTTCTCAGATAAAATTGGATGAACCTAAAATAAGATTGATCCCTGGGGATGGGTCATTGCAGTAGCAAAAAACAGACAGTTAAAATTGAATCAATTTAGAATAGTAAAGATTAAAGATACATGTCTTCATCCTGCCAATACAAGATTCCTGCTGGCTTCAAAGGATTCTTGCGAATATGTTGACTATCAACAGATTTAAAAATGTACATGTTTGCAGTTTACAGATTTACAAACTTACAGTCCTGTGCAGGAGCGTATATTTCTCTCAAGGGAACAAACAAAAAACCACTCATAGAAGCATTCAAGCTTGCTAGCAGATAAGCCACGAACAGTGAAAGTACATGTCATATAATATGTGCTATTCCCCTCACCTTCATAGAGGGACCCCCAGCCTGCCACCAGACATGGGCTGCCAGTGGGAGGCTCCATGCCGGAGGGGAGACACACAGGGGTGACGTGGTCAGACAGGACCACCGGGGAAGTCAACTCCACCAAGGCTATATCGTTGTTAAATGTCTTTGGGTTGAACTGCAGAGAGAGGAGAGGGTTTAAATGATAAGGTGATTGATGGATTGATTGATTGATTGATTGATTGATTGGTTTAGTTGTTTGGTTGGTTGACTGGGGGACGGTGGTGGAGGAGCCAATAATAACAACATATGCACACATGGCATGTTATGTTACCTTAGGATGAGGGATGACGCGGTTGACTTTGAGAACCTGCTCGTCAGGGTCGGTCTTGGTGATGTCAAACTCCCCCACCACGGCCGTCCAGTAGCTCTCACTACGGCTTCTGCAGAGGACAGAAAGATAACAGAGCGGGAGAGAGAAAGAGGGAGAGATACAGTTATCTCTAATGACGCAGTGACAAATTATACAAATCGATGACCTTATCACAGTTACAAAAAACACTGCTACACACACGCACACTCACCCAGCGAAGCAATGAGCAGCGGTGACCACCCAGGAGCTGTCGACCAGCACCCCTCCACACATCAGGCCACCATCTAGCTGCAGGTTGACCAGCCAGGGCCAGCTGCCTAGAGGAGCAGGGGAGCCCCCCACAATCCTGGAGCGAGGCTGCGTGATATTTTGCACGGTGGACAATCTCTGACCACACACTGCTGCTGGGGCAGAGGGACATGGGTGGTCAGGAAATGCAGTAAATTCCACTTTTCTTAGACAGATTGATTACAAAAGCTGTGTAAATAAGCAGATGACAATTTTAGCTTCATGCCTCGCTACTGATTTTCATCCTAGTGTTGATTCTTCATTCTTCTGATATGCATGAATGCTTGTCCGTGAACACATGTATCCCCTCACCCTGTGCACGCGTCAGCGTAGCGGGCTCCAGGTTCTGCATGGTGTTAAGAAGGCTGCACTGGAGGACGCGGGCGCTACAACTCTCCCCCATGATCCTGATGCAGCTCTCCTTGTCCAATTCGCCTGGCGGGCAGCGATGCTGGTAGAATGCACAGGCCTGGCTCAGAGCCCAGCTCCGCTCCGCCTCGTCCTGAAGCTTCTGGGCCTTAGTGATGACATCACACCTGGGCTCTGACAAGGCACTGGCAGGAGAGGCTGTTGGGCGAGAGGGAGAGATCTGGGGTTGAGTTATAGATATAGACAGGCTAAGAAAGCATTCACTGGTAATACTGGAAACGGCGAAGAGAGAGAGCAAGAGAGCGGAAGAGGAATACTTCACTTACAGCAGGAACTGGACTGCTGTCCACAGTCCTGAAACAGACAGGGAACGCAGCCCTTGCAGTCGGCCTCGGCGCGACTCCTCTCAGATGAGGCGCGCTCAAGAGCGGACAGAGCACTGGTCAGAGCCGCCTCCAGAACCACAGTGCCGCGATCAGACAGAGCTGCAGGTGAGGAGAGGACAGGACGAGGGAGAAGAGAAATAAGTAGACAAAGAGATGTCAGAAATGGATAAAGAGGTGAGAGAAACAGAAAGGAGAGAGAAGAAAGAGATAGAAATGTCCGTGAGTACTGTAAACCTGCAAAGCACCGATGATGACCATTCAAAAGGACATAATGTTGATCCATACATGTTCAGAGGTTTGCTGAATTCTGACAAAGTTATAAGGCTTTCTGAAGGTAAAATTTGGCAACAGGTCAATGGGAAGGACATCTAGGTCATTACACAGAAGATAGTCATGGTCTGTGGGAACAGTCTATGTGTGTATGTGAGCGTTTGTATGAACTGGTACAGCTTTCTGGTATGTGTGTGAGTAGCCCCCTTTTTCTCATGCTGCTCTTTGAGCTCATTGGCAGCGCGTTAGGGGAGCTAGCTCACGCTCAGCGCGCTGGTGAGGCTTCTACAGACACACTTCAATGGGACCGCCGACCCTGCAGCCCCCCTCTGTGCCGCGCCACATCACAGGATAGGCCGCTAACAACAACAATGCTGATTGAAGACTTAATTAGAAGGCCAGGGCTGAGTGGGCAGAGGCTGGCGGGCAAGGACAGGCCCTAGGGACACAGGCTGGCAGCCCCGGGGCGGCTGGGACCCCGAGTCCCTTGTTCTAAACACTCCAAACACACACCGCCATCACCACCGCAAGCATGAAGGCTCCGCTGTACTCAGCACTTCAACCAGAGAAGGCCAGAGGTCCCTCATCACTGCGCCGCTACCGCAGGATTAGACTCGTTACTTTACAGCAGCTCTCTGATAAGCTTTCCTGGGAAAGTGCAAAGATGTAACCGGCACAATGTAGGCTAGAGAAGACGAAAACAGGATAGCCCAACATTTCTGATCTTTGCTCTTATGAAAACAGTTTATGAGTAATGGCGACGTGTATTGGTCATGGGATGATTTTTGGTAAGGCATCGTATTGCATCATTGGCTACATGGGAACAGACACCTGTTGCTCTTCAGTAGAACGCTAGAGGAAATACTGATCCGCGCCTGCCACCAGTCATCCTACTTGAATAACATTTAATCCAACTGAAAATACCCAGCATTTGTGAATGTGTCAGATTAACATTTTCCTGCTGTTTTGCCCAAAACGTAGTTAAATGTATGCTACTCTCCAAAGTTAAGTCGGTAGTGTGGGTGCTCTGATCTGGACCACTAGTTTAGTATGACCAGATGTTTTTTCTCCTCAACACCTTGAGAAATATTCACTCAAAACCTGAAGCATCACAACATCACTACTTGGTTTACGGGGTTCTCGCTATGATGCTTTAAATAAAAAGAGAAACATTGGACTTTCAGGAAATTTGAAACGTAGTTCCAATGCAATTACTATGAGTTTCCCCAAATTATTTTCAATTACACTCAGTTCCACCCCTGAGGGCGTCTACAACGTTCGTGCTTAAGGCGCTGTGGTCAGTACTGTGGTCAACAGTCTCAACAGGAACTGCAAAAATTAAGAAAAACAAAACACTAAGTCCTGAAAAAAAACATCTTATTGCAGCGCTGTTACCTTTGAGTGCACTCTGTGGCATCCTGTACACCTCTCTCCCAGTCGGGGCTCCCAGGAGGCAGTCCAGCCCCATCAGCAGCAGTGATACCAGCAGCATGGTGTCAGAGCATCAGACCTCCACTCCTCCGTGGCAACAAGCAGACAGGCAGGAGACGCACGGGATGACCGAAGAGGATGCAGAGCTGCTGGAGCTGAGGCTAGCCGGCGGTGCGCTTACTGTGTCCAGGTCCTATTGTCTGGCGGTCGCTAACTGTCTCCCTCCTCCTGACTCTCTGGGCTATCTCCCACACTGTGGTGCAGGGCATCTGTCTGTAAGTTTACTTAGAGGAACAATAGGTGCCTGGAGTGGTCCCTGGTATATATAGAGTCCCCAGGGGAACACCACCAGTGAGAGGGAGGGGGAGAGGATAGGAAAGAGAGAGAGAGAGAGAGAGGGAGAGAGGGAGGGAGAGATGCTCCCATGGCCAATACACAAACAGATGAATTCATTAAGACTGTGACAGCAAATCGGGCGCAACTTGCCAAGGCTGGATATTACAAAGAGGTTTGGTTCTATGAAAGGAGACAGAGGGAGGGAGAGAGAGAGAGAGAGATAGAGATAGAGAGAGGGAGGGGGAATGGGGAGGGTGGAGTGATTGGCTGGGCGGCAAGGAAGGGGGTGTTGTTTGAATTAATTAATATGAGAGGAAGAGGGAGAAAGTTGTGCAGTTAAGGGTATGGGCTGATGTGACATTGGAGTAGAGGAATGCAGAGCGAGAGAGACGGTCAACGCAAGTCTAAATGAAAGAGTCACAGCATGAGCAGAGAGAGCCGGAGATGGAGAGATAGGTTGAGTGAGAGAGAGAGAGAGAGAGAGAGAGAGAGAGAGCGATGGGGGAGGGACGGTGACAGGGAGCGATGGGGGAGGGACGGCGTGTGAGAAAGCAAGGGAGAGGGAGAGAGAAGCGTCTGCCATTCTCCATGCCCCTCAAAGAGGGCATTGTCCCCGGCGTCTCTCTGAGGATGCCCACATCAAAGCCGTCCCCCGGGCATCACTTGGCCGCCGCCTCCATTGATCACTTACAGTCCTTTATCCCCCCCATTAAAATATTGTCAGTTCACATCACTTTTGTCTTTCTCAGCTGAACTCCCGCTTTTGTTACATAAAGATACAGTAAAAGAGTGTTTATGATCACAATGTGTTCTTATAAGTCCAGAGGCGGTCATTCATTCAACAGATTTCAAGTTTTCATCTTAAGCGCTTGCATTTATTAACTTTTCGTATATGTCCAGTCACTGCACCTGCTCAAGCACAAAAAAATGCAGAATAGTCTTTTTTTCCTGAGACATACTGTTTTGACTTCCTATGGGGCTCATACTTCTAGTGTTTTTATAGAGCCTAAATTGAAAATGCCACAGGGCAAATCTCTTGCTGACATATGATGCATATTATCACACAGATTGATGTGTTAGACGTCTCTGAGGCCTTAAATCTGGAAAATGTCAGGATTTCAGCCTCTATCTGGTTTTGTAGTTTGTTAACATTAAGACATTTAAAGCTCACAGGGTAACATTCTGTAAGCTGCATCTCCTGTTTTACACACAAAAAAATAATACAATGAATATGCAAAACATTATCACCCCCTGCTCTTTCATGAAATAGACGGACCAGGTGAATCCAGGTGAATGCTATGATCCCTTATTGATTTCACTGATTAAATCCACTTCATTCATGAAGCAGAGATGAAGATGAAGTGGAAGAGACTGAATAAAGGATTTTTAAGCCTCGAGTCCACTGAAACATGGCTGTGCAATTGGAGGTGCCATTCGATACTGAAGGTTGTTCTAATATATTGTACATTCAGTGTGTTGAACAAAAGCAATAGAGTGGCTAACTACTTGGATCCCACTTCTATTTGTGTGAATGTCTAACATCAGTAACGTAAGAAAGTTAAAGGTATGAATCTAATTTGAAATTCTCTATGCAATGCACTAATATGATTCAGTGCATATTAATATTGCAGGCATTAGGTGGTAGAAAAGTCTGCAGACGTGAAAGTGATTCAGATATAGAATTGATACAAACACAATGTTCTGTACATCCACAGGCAGTGGAGAGGGACTTGGTCACACTCTAGATGCACACAGAAAAAAGTCTGTGCCGCCCGGTAACCCAAAGGAGGAACACAAATTGGAGTCATCTTTGAGCCAACTAACTGGCTGAACGATAAAAAGACCAGCGGCCGAATCTAGCGGAGCATTATCAAAGAGAGCCGGCCACCGCTGCCACAGGCCAATGCTGACAGCAGAGTTCACACTGCCAACAACATACGTGTGAGAGAGTGTGTGACTGTGTGTTTATGTTTCAGTGAAAGTTTGTGCAGCCAACTCTGCTAAATTCAAATGGTCGAGCTTTGATGTTGGAAAATTACAAGCGACTTTATGTGTGTGAGGATGAGAAACAAAAATAGGCTTGAGAGTGTGAGACACAGAAGAAAGGAGACAGGGAGAGAGGGTGTGAGTTGGGGTAGATAGAAGAGATAGAAAATTACATTTCTTCCTTTTCAAACTGTTGATTTCAGACTTTCCTGTGTGTGTGTGTATGAGTATTTGCTGTGTGTGTTGCGCCCCAGCCCCCTCCATGCACCCGTGCGGCACAATGGCCCTGAGATCTGAGAGCAGGCTCAGGCAGAGCGGAGCGGGAACGACATGGGACAAACGGGCGGCACTCTTTCATTCCTTCCCTCCCTTCATCCATCTGCCTTTGATGTCCTTTGATTAATCTGCCTTCTGCTCACTCTTCATCTATCCACCGGGCATAGAGCACTGTACCCTCCCTCTCTTTATTCCTCCGCCTGCCTGTCTCTGTCTCTACAACTCCACTGGGGATGTTCTATCTCATCTACTCTTTCCAGTGATGGATACAAACAATCATATATGTGACGGGTGTCTGTGATGTCAAAGCATAGTGGCTAAATGAGATTTTGATCCTCAATTCAAGAATAAGCGGGCAATTTCCCTCCGTATGTGGGAGAACTTAAACTATGAGACTGGCTGTGGAGAGCTGACATGGCATGAAGGCCAAAAACACATAATGAGTGGGTCATACCCTAGGTTTATTTTGTTCTTTAGGGCCGACAGACTCCCCTGAATGTAGATTACTTAACTGTCTAGAGTCTGGCCTAAATTTTTTGTGAGCCCATGAAATGGATATTTGTCTTACTGTCTGTCAAGATATGGCTATACAGTACCAGATTGCTTCGGGAGGATGTGTTTTTATGCAACATGGCCTGGTAAATTTTTCACAGCCCATGTGAGAAGTATGTTTGGGTTTGACACAGCAGTGGTTGCAGTGGTCAGGCTGCAGAGATGCGAGCGATTACACAATAATCTGTTGGCCCGTCTACAAGTGATATATCTTTACCCCAGGGTGGACAGACTCCTCACTGGGGGGCTGCATGAGTAGGTTACATAAAGTAACCGCACAATGCTCAACACAAAATCACACCACAATGAGAACCTTAACAACAATCGTGTTGAATAACACCCAGGTATTGTGTTCAATTATGAAACCATTTCTCCCATTGTCTCAGCCAGAAAACAATTGAAATCTAGGTCAGTGGGGTACGCAAGGGAGAAGGGGTTCCCAACATTTCAGCACAGACAGACACTTGAACCCCCTGACAATAGTCAAGCAGAAACAGCTCGTCTGCACAGGCCTGTATTGGGTCATTGTTAGACATGTTGTTAATTAGATCTATTATGACCTCAACAATCACATTAACTACCATTAAATGCACAACCATCAAATGTTCAATAATGCAATATAAAATTTACCTAAATGTCATAATAATCATGGGTTGGATGATGATTTTATGAGTAAAAAAAAAAGAAAAAAAAGATTGCTCAGACATAAATCCTTTAAAATTAAAATTCATAGACCCTTTTGAGATTAGAAAAATTTTATATTTTTAAAATTCATAGACCCTTTTGAGATTAGTAAAATGCAATATTTTTATTGAATAACTGGCAACTGGCAAAAAACGTCTATTAACAGTGACATAAAGAAACAAATGTTAGCTTATATTATTAGATGAAAGAGTTTAGGTTCTATTCATGAATCACCATTAATGAACTTGGAGGAATTATGCAAAACAAGAAGGGCCCTCTGTGTCCCGGGCCCAGCATCAATATGGGGCGGGGCATTGGCCCAGACTGATGCCTTGATGGTCACTGATTCTGAGAGGCTGGGCTCTTGAACACTTTGAGGGGCGAAAGCCTGCGCTCAACCCTCTGGTTAGGGTTGGCAACAGCTCCTTCCTCCTCTCGCTCCGCCAGGGAGCCCAGGTCCTTGCTAGATGTAGAGGGGCTGACCAGCAGCTGCCGGCGGATGTTCCTTACCTGAGGGGAGAGAGGTCAGACGCAAATACTCACTCAACAAAGCCTTCTTTGTGTCTGCATCAGCCTGTCTCGCTCTTCTCACCTCAGTCTCAGTCTGCTGTAGGGCTTCTAAGCGGGCCTCTCTGATCGCATCCGCTCTGCCCACCTGCTGCTGTATGGTGGCTAAGACAGTCTCACACTCACTGCACCTGCCACAGTGAGCAGAAATAGAATGAGCTGAACACAAGTGAAGCAAATCAAACCATTTATTTGTTATATGCCAAAGTAGGGCTGCAAATTAATCATTCATAATCATATATTGCTCTTTTAGTTACCACAACTAATTAATTACAAGGAATTAATTAATCATAGAATACTGGTACATTGGCAACACTGAAACATTTCATTTAGAGTGTCTGCTGTGGTTGGAAATAGTCAAGATGTTGACATATGATGCCAAAAGTGCAGTATAAGAATTTTGCTCCTCAAATCATCAATACTAAGAATTGTGAGTAATTAGGATCAGAATATCGAGCAAAATAACCAGGATGATCATTTTAGTCATAATAAAAATAAAAATAAATACAGGAAAAACTTTGAACAATGAATTAAGTCAAACTACAAAAGTCTGCTCACCACTGTGTGAGTATGTTAGTGATCCTGCTGGTTCCCTCCGATGGGATGTCCCTGCTAATACTGAAGTCCACCTCCAGGTGTTGCTTGCACTGGTCCAGCTTCCCTCGAATCACGTCTGCATACACCGCCTGAATCAACAGGTCCTCCAGCTGCCGAATACTGACAAGTCCCAAGTCCTTCATCAGGACAGAGTACGGGATAACCTGGGGAATGATGATGGATGGAGGATGGGTAGGTCAGACAGAATCAACACTAGAGTAGGTAGAATAATAGATAAAGTGTGGAAATAATGAACAAAATTAAAGTTCTACAATAATTATAATTTGTGTTGATTAGTACTGTGATAATTACATGATTGTAATTCTACCTGCATATTTGCAGCCAAGTTGACAATAGACAGGTGCCTCAGCTTGTTTTTCTGGATGTCATTCAAAGGGGGAAGAGTGTCTTTTAAAGCTGCAAAGAACAGCAACATATATGTAACGCTTACCCTCCATTAGAGGAAACTGCAGACTCTAAGCAGAAAGTAAATGAAAATCAGTCACTGCACCTTCGTAGTGATGGTATGTGCCATAGGCAAAAATGTTTAGCAGTTGAAAATAGCCCCTGTTTGGACCACCAGACAGCTGAAGCGGGGAGAAAAGGAGAAACAAGATGAAGTACACAGCCAATGATTCCCAGTCCACTATTATTGAGAAGCTACAGCTGACTTGAAAACGCTGACATCTGGTGTCACAATCCTAAAATTACATTCATTAACACTGCACTCAGGTATTGTTGGGAATAACTGTCTTCTGCTGTGACTGTACTCAGGACAGAAGTGGCATGTAAGAAGCATATACTTAATGTATGTGTATGTATGTGTGCACTACCTGTTGAACGCAGGGAAGTTCAAGAAATTCCCCAAAGGCATACACTCCAGGAGCCTCCAACACTTGGTTGATGAGGCTGATCAGATCTGATCCTTTGGCTCCTTGAGCAAGTAGCATGATCTGCTCAAGCTGGCTGCTTTGCTTCTGCTCCCCAGCCATCTGGGATCAACAAAGACACTAACATTGTACTGCCAAACGTCACCTTGACTTAATAAACTATAACTGTTTGTAGTTTTGATTTGCTTCTTTTATACTAGCTATAGCTAACGTCAGCTGAGAACATTTTAAGTCTTGGCACAGAAGTTGCTGGCTACAAATAACAAGTATTGACTAAATATCCCCACAGAGTGAAGAATATCTTAATTTCACTAACGTTATTACGGCATTCACTAGAAATTAGCACAACAAAGGAAGTATGACTTTTAGATTATGTATACTCATGTAGGTTATGTAGGTCTAACTATGTATGTTTTCCTCCCCCTTCCCAGCTAGCTAAAGTTACAGTGTACATTAGATGGTTGTGCAATACTAACACATCACACTAAATCATACCAACAACAAAAATCTATTCAGATGCAGTTCCTTAAGAGCAAATATTATCAAATGAGGGCCTGTAGTTGAATGTGTATCTATTTAAGAAAGTTTAGGAAACCTCCTTGTCCCAAAACAAACAAACAAAATGCATGTTTAACTGCTAACGTTTAACGTTAGGCAGACACTTTAGCCAAGTAAATTATGCTAGCTAACCTAGCTAGCTCACCTGAGTTAGCCACAGCTAGAGAGTTATTAGCTAAATTAACATTAGTTTACAAAAGCTTTACTATTACTCACACTAAAGTGACTTTCATACTCACTAGTCTTTGTTATATGTGACTTGATATTTCTTTTCAACTGATGCCAGCTGACTGATTAATGTCAAACAGAGCCAACTTCAAACATTCACATGCCGGAATGAGTATTTTCTTTCTCAATTTGAACCTGTGATGACATCTGGAGTCGCTCTGTCGAGATTAAACTGGAAAAGATGGTAACTGTTACAGTGAGAGAGAGAGCCACAGAGATTTTCAGTGGAGGCTTTTCTGTTTCAGAGCTGCTTCTACTATTCTAAAAAATATATTATTATTATTATTTTATTTATTTATTTATTTATTTTACAAAAAACAACAAAAACAGTTAGGCCTACTTTAAACACTTGAATTGCAGACTAATTTGTAAGGCTGTAGGTGAGCTGTTTACAATTGTTAAGGAATAGCATTTATGAATTCTTAACTATTATCTCATATAAGACAGTTGGAAAAGATTGGCCACATGGAGGCAGCATGGGATACAGACTGGGAAGACACTGACCAAAACTGACATGAACCTGTGTGTGCAAGCTAGTGCAAGCTCAAGATCTATAGCCTACAAAACATCAAAACACACTGTAGAGTGCCTCCCATCTCAAACATCAAAAAGGGGTTATTTCACTATTCTGGCACTCACCGCCCTCTCTCTCTCTCTCTCTCTCTCTCTCTCTCTCTCTCTCTCTCTCTCATTGATGTTGAATGTTCCTTTCATCCTATTGCTCAATAAAATCAAAGTAGTAAGAATACTTCCGCTGAGAAAAAAGTTAACTTTTGTGCCATTTCTCATCTAAGGAAATGTAGGAAAATGAATCAGGGGATGGTGGAGGAGTTTTTGAATTATTCATCTTAAATCTCATTTTTATAGAGGAGTAATATCACAAATACAGTTTTACTTTCATTATTGGTAATTGTAATATTATTACTGAAATAAAAAAACATTAATTCAAAACATATCCTATAATTATTGGATGTCAATTGACTGGCATACAGTAAAGCAGTCTCTATTAGAATCGTCTCCATCTACATTCCTTGTTAGTGAGGCCAACTTGGTGGCATTTTCAAGTGGACACCTGGGAGACTGAAGAGTCCCCACACCTTATTTGCTCCACACAACTAACTCAAATGAATTGAATGTGTAGCTGCTGTTTCATCAGTTTGTTCCTTGAGCTTATTTAATGCTCAGTAGTATGATTAAGCTTATGGTTAGATGGTTATTTCAAGAAGTGGGATTACTCAGCCAGATGCCTTTTAAGATAATCATGGGTTGTTGTTCCAGATGAGGATTACTGTAACTGATGGTCATTGGTTACTGATAGGCACTTTGTGTTTAGCACTTGCCCTTAGTCTGGCTCGGACTGTGAAGCCTTCCCTTACTACAGTATTACCACATAGCAATAAAAGTTGAATATGTCCTGTCTTATCTGTTCTGTCACTTGAAAAGGATCCAATGCAAATGGTGTATTTTATCTTGGGAATTAGCTTTCACTATCATGCAGGATCGTCACGCTACAGTAAATGAAGCACAACAGTGACCTCTTAGAGCGTGTCTTTTTTTATTTTTGAGAAAACTGATGATAAAGCAAATTTGAATCATCACCATGGTAGAATTTAAGACAAGCTGGATATTTACAAACATTTGTCAAATATCTCTGATATTGTGTCTGATACTGATGAACCTGAACTACATGACTGTCTCAGGGAAGACCAACATGCATGACAATCTGTAGCAGATACAACAGGAGTTAAGACATTTGCAGTGCACCAAAGGTCTTGCATGGGTTGCAGACAGACAGCATCCACAACCCCTGGAAACACCAACTGAGACACAGAACTAAACTGTATCACTGTCAAGGTGGCATGGGTCACAATCTTCTGACTCAACCTTGGAAAAGTATATGAATTCAACACCGCCATCATGTCCAACTGCAACGCCCTGTGTGTCTCAAAATGTCTGGAACAGAGAGACCAGAGGTGGTGATCTGTTTCTGTCGGGCAGTAAAATGTACTTCTCTGATGATCGAACTGCAGTGAATGTTGCGCATGGGATGACCTCAACCTCCGCTCTGACTCACAGTGCTCTCTTCATGTCCGGTCAGTCCAGCAGCTCCTTCACATCCTTCTATCAATTTCAGAAGCAAGAAAAAAGAACCCGCCAAAGAGATTTTGTACCTTGAGTATTTTGTACCTTGTTCAGCAAATCATATAATATATATTAGGTATAATGTTGCAGTTGAATATCTAGCTGAGTTAGCATATTTGGGGATTCATTTCTAATAAATCCATGATGAATTTCCTTTCGAAATCTATTTCTTCTCTTGTCGAAAGGAAATAAATAATATTGAGTAAAAATTATTGAATACAAAGTGTGTCAGGTTGTCCCTCCTGGTTGGATCATTTGGGATTTGGTCAGCAGATGGCATTAGAAAGTCTGAAATTGAATCAAAAGGAGAGATATTGTAACAAATATTATTTTGTCATAATATTTTACATAGAGTAAAATAAACATATCCCACAAAACAGATGGCAAAGCGAGCCATGACCTGCCACTTTATGTTCTTATGTTTCCCTTTTTAATATGTGATTTTATTCTTCCAGGTTTGTAGCCTAGGACTTACTAAAACACTGTAGAATGGGGGTCTAACAGACTTTGTCTCACCTCCCCCATGTCTACAGCTGTGCAGGGTTTGTCTGCTCTGATCTGGCTGACCTGGTGGGAGAGGCAGATACACATCATCCCCCTCCTCTCCCTGGCCGAACCATTAACCATGAATTATGGTGCTGCTACCATCACAGCCAATTGTCTGGATAAAAAGCAGACTCTGTCTCACTTACGGTTGTGTATTGTGCCTGAACAGCAGGTTCAAGATCAACGTTTCTGATCAGCTCTGTGGTTCAGGTCAGAGCAGGTAAGCAGATGACACTTCAGTCAACAGAAAATGCAGGCTGTGCTGCAGAGCAGCACACTGCACTTCTGCACTTTGATGATTGATCAGAGCAGTAAGATCCATTGACAGGGACGTTTTTATTTTATAGAACCTTTGCCTCATGCTGCAAAAAATATATTTCACATATACTTCAGAGTATGTTTAGAGATATGTTTCATAATATACAAAAAGTATTTGTATACAAAAGTATTTGTACATGCAGATGACATTTATTTTGGATAGTAGAAATACATTTTCTTCAAAGGCACTGTTGACAACATAACTAGAGAGACACTAAAGAGAGAGAGAGAGAGAGAGAGAGAGAGAGAGAGAGAGAGAGAGAGAGAGAGAGAGAGAGAGAGAGAGAGAGAGAGAGAGAGAGGAGAACAGGGTTTCTGTCACCGGGAAAACTCCCACGGTTTTATCATCAGGAAACCCGCGAGCAGATGTGATGGTGGAGTGATGCAGAGACTGGACACAGAGACGGATTAACAGATACTGCATTGAGCACCTTTGACAGAAACACAGTAAGTGATCCTGGGTGATTTTGCATTTTATCTGGGGCTTTTAACTGCCAAAGGGGACTGCAGCACTGCCTACTGCTGTAACTCTTGGTCAGCTGTGCTACTGCAAACACCCAGACAGGAATATCACACCACACAGACCAAATGTATGATTTTAACTTGGCAAGCTTTTGATTTACTATTAATATAAATATTTTTTTAAATAACAAAAAATCTTGCCATTCACCAGAATGTGTTATTGAATATTGTCATATTTTTGTATATTGACCAATGTGTGAATAACCAATGTGGCTTCCTTACAAAGGCAACTTATCTGCAGTTGAGTTTCAGACAGAACTTTAAGGGAAGTGTGTGTGTGTGTGTGTGTGTGTGTGTGTGTGTGTGTGTGCCACACAGTCCTCATTATATATTAAAAAATTATCTATGCAATACCTCTTCTCTCTTGGTGATAAAGCTATAGCGGCTTGTGGCAGGCTTCAACAGCTTGCCACATTTCTGAGCCTCAGCAGTCTGAACAGGGATGCTGCGTTGTATTTTTCCTCTGTTGTGTTTTCTGGCTGCAGTAGTTTGCCCTACTTTAACAAACCAGGCATTTATTTGCCTGTTATGAGCTGAGAGCACGGTAGCCAGATGGAGGCTGTTGATCTTGTTAAAAAGGTAGATGTGAAAAGACCATTACCTGGACCAGAGCAAACACACGCGTACACACACACACATGTATGCATACACACACACACACACACACACACACACACACACACACACACGTATGCGTACGCACACACACACACACACACACACACACACACACAGACACAGTTCTGTGCAATATACCATTCAGTGAGCTGTGATCTAACTCTGGTCTCTGCACCTGCTGCACTTATTAAGTGGTCAGTCATGAAGAAGGTTATTTACTGTGTCATTCCCTACAGCTTGAGTTATACAAATGCAGACTTTGAAGAAAGTTGGGATTAGTGTGAAAATTATTTTTGATTAAGTTTTTTTATTTCATTTTTGTTGTAGAGAATTTCCACCTTTTGCTATACTGAGCCTTTTGTCTTGGCCCACAAACCCAGCAGAGTATAATCAGCCATTTCTTATCATCTTGCTCCCTGTGGCTAGGTGAGAGGAAGGCTGTAGTTGTGAGTCCATGTGAGATTTGCATAGAGGTTGGCCATCGATGGCATATGCCACGCATGAAACATAGAGTAGTAAGTGTTGACCTGCAATGTTAATGATTGACCAGGCCTCTTACTCTCAAACACTCAGAGCTGGTTGCTAAGGACCTGGAGAGAGGAGATAGCTTGGTTACATGTCTAAGGGCTGATATCTTTAAAAAGAGATATCTGGCAGTTATATAGGTAAAAAATGTGAAAGTTATGCCATTTAAGATGTATTTAATCAAGGCGGTGAAAATCAGTGCTGATTTAATCAATTTTGCTGCTTGGTGGCTTGGTGTTCTCAAGATCAGTGTGATTAAACACAGAACGGAAAATGAGAGGATTTAAATGCACACTCACATATACATCTTCCACTTGGCTCAGACCAATTCACCGGCCCCTGCACCTGTGTTCTTGTGTACCCAGCAGAGTAAAGGTCTGTTGGTGCCCCGAAGTCCTGAGAAGATGGTGGGACTGAGAAACCGATCCACATGGGAACCATTGCTACTCAAGGCCTCCTGCATCAAGTCCTGCGCCAACGGCTGCTCGCTGGGCATCACCACACAGCTTACCTACGCCAACGCGGACACAGAGTCTGTTGAAGGTGAGATGTGCTTCAGACCTTTATCATGTTGTGTAGCTTGATTGTTTGCTGGGTTGGAGCAGAAGTCTGGACTCCCTGTTTTGTGCCTCTGTTTGTGTAACCCCTCTTTAGGTGTGTTCGTGTACCCTCTCGGGGAAAAGGAGGTTGTGGTGGGCTTTGAGGCTGTGATCGCAGGCCGGCTGGTGGGGGTGCAGATCCAGAGCCGAGGGAAGCTGAAGGACTGCTGCCTGGATTGCTGCTCTGGGTCGGCTCTTGACGGCCAGTGTGGGAACGGCCGGGAGTGGGGCTGCTGCGGGAGCTCCAACCTAGACATGCAGTGCACCAACGGTGAGGGAGGGGGGGGAGGGAGGGAGGGAGGGAGGGAGGGGGCAATGGAGGAACAAATCTGAGTTACACCAGGGAGCTGATGTGCCCATATATTTCTCTGATATGATTTCATATGGCGTCTGCATCTAAGAAATGAAATATGCCTCTATGTTGAATATTCAGCTTTCCCCATGCTGCCAAGGCTACTGATTCACCCATTATCCAAGACAACCTTCTAATAAATCAGCCCACAATTATTGAGCAGTAATCAGCCTAATCTATTTATGGATACCGCAAGAAGGCACTGGTCATTGGTCCTCCTCTGTTTAATACAAAGACAATCAGGCCTTTACAAAACACAGACCTCATGAGGAATATCTGAACACCAAGGAATGTACTGTATTATATGTCCTTGTTTTGAAATTCCTATAATGCATCATGCAAATTGCTTTCCTCTAAGAACACACATTTTTCAAACCTACTGTATTTTGCCTGTCGATAAAAAGTATCTTTGCAGATATAACAGAAACACAAATCTGATGATTTCAACCACTGAGGAACCTAAGGATAATGTTCTACTGATTTGATCTCTATCTGAATACAAATACAGCTGTGTCCCTTCTTAGTCCTGTCTTAGCCTCACTGAGGATAGAGGGAGAGTCTTTAAGGACAGACAACAGAGGAAAATGGATTTGGCTGCCTGCCTAATACTGAAATGGCTTTCACTTAGCATAAACATATCAACTGGACGTGCATATTAGTATTCCACTGGACACTGTGGCATCATGGATATGGGAAAATGTCACACATGCAACACAAGACAGATTCAAGTAATTATTTTCTAACCTTTGGCTATTTTGATTTCAAGATAAAACCATGCATTATTTTCTGATATGAATAACTGCTGTATTTTGCCCCCAGGGCATCTGATCCTGGATGAGGACCTGGAGAGAACCACCTTCATCATGGGTACAGGAGTCATTGGCCCCATGGATATAGTGTCTATTATCATAAGCACCACACTAGAACTCCCCACATTAGAAAATGGAGCAATCCGCATCATCTACCCCACATTGCTTACCCCAGTTGTCAAAGGCCAGATGACTGCAAGCAAAAGTGAAAATGGGGGGAAATCAGATGAAACAGGGTATGCAACAATATATTTGTTACAACTGACAGTGAAAATATGTTGACATTTTTTTTCTAAACTTGTACATTTCATTAAATTATTGTAATCTAGACAAATGACTGCACGTTTGCCATGACTCAGCACTGAAATACAGTATATTACAGTCTTCTGAGTTATTTTCTCAAATAATCTCCTCCTCAGGCCAACCAGCTGTTTCGGTGCCACCTCAGGCAAACAAGAACGGGCGCTGGGCTCTGAGCAGCAGTGCGCCCATGCCATCTTCACCAGTCCAGCTGCCAACCTGGCACCATATGAACTCAACTTCCAGCTGCTGGTCAGAGGGGCATGCCTACTGGCTGGTACTGCCCGTCTCCTCCAGTGATTTAGACTCAGGGGTTCTTGACTCACCCACGGTGAAGTATTGGAGCTAAAATATATGTGGGGGATCGAGCCAGAAAGCAGAGTTATTGGGCTTAGAGAGAGAGAGAGAGAGAGAGAGAGAGAGAGAGTGAGAGAGAGAGAGAGAGAGTCTGGATCCAAACAGAACACAAGGTGCAAAGCAGCTAGGAGTATACAGGAGGAATTAATCTGCTCCACCGGTGCTCTACAAATGGAAATAAGTATACTCAAGCTACTATGTAATATGCATCATTGGTGTGTATGCATCATGACTAAAGTCATCATCACTCATTACTTATTAATAGAGCCGAGACAAAAATAGCGCTTTTATAATTAACTCTACATTTTAAGTACTGTACGTATCTCTTCCTAAACCCATCCCCAGGACTGGAGAGCCCCACTCACGCTCTGAGGGCCGATGCAGACCCCAGCGCCCATAGTGCCTCTGCCACCTACATCACACTGGCACAGGAGCATCCGTATGACAGGAACATAGAGGTCATTCTGCACCTCAGTGGTGAGCCATGCAAAATATTCTTTATTGCAGCTGTTTTTATTTTCTGCTTTTTGAACATTACTTTGAACCACAAACTCTTCCACAGAGCCTCACAGCCCATTGGTCATTTTAGAGAGAGGCAGGCTCTCCTTCAGCCAATATGAGCAGCTGATCTCCTCCCGCCGTGATTTCATTCGCTCTACGCGCAAAGATTCAGAAACCGAGAAGAAGGTTAGTGGATCCTCACACTGCTTTTCCTCCTCTCTTTATTTGTTGTTCATATTTCATGCCCTTGATACACAACTGGCAGAAAGTAGCATGGAAATCATAGGACAAGGGACTGCCAAAATACATTTATTAATGTACCTTACACGCTTGAAGTCCCAGTATTTCAAAAAGCACAAATATAAAGCTGTGAAGGGCTATATATGCACACTATGTAGCCATGCAGCTATGTAGATACACAACTGTGCATGAAATGGTTGTCGAAGTTGACATGACTTTTGACTTTGCCTGCAGTTGGAGTTTGTGAGGAAGCGGCAGCACAAGGACATCCTGAGCTGCCCCGTGCTGATGCTCAACTTCTGCCCTGACTTGCTGTGTGAGCCTCCAGAGCTGCACAAAGCCACCAGAGAGCTGCTCTTCCTCATCGACCGTAGCGGCAGCATGAGCGGCACCAACATCCATCGCATAAAGGTGAGCTCCAGTCAGCGCAAAAACACACCAGCTAAAGAAGAGGAGAATAGTATATATGGGGCTAGTATATATGCTGTAATTTTAGGAAATCAACAATACTGCACATTTAGAAGTAATGGTGTATATTGACATGGCCCCATCCTGTCCACTCTGTCCTGCTTCCACAGGAAGGCATGATGGTAGCATTGAAGAGTCTCCCCTCTGGCACCATGCTCAACATTGTGGGCTTCGGCACCACCATCAAGGCCCTGTTCACCTCCAGCAAGCTCTGCACCGATGTTGGTTTTATACATTACATTACATTATGTCATTTATCAGATGCTTTTGTCCAAAGCGAATTACAATAAGTACAGCGATGTACAATAAGTACATTATCCAATTACCTATCTCAGAATAGAGAGTTGTCTGAATCTGCATTGTTTTAACTTTAGGATTCCAGTGAAATAACTGATATATTAATCTCAGAGATGGATAGAGGATGCTCTATGAGTCTGCCCTTCACACAAAATATCAAACATTGTGTATGTTCAACATGGAAAAACATACTTCATCCACATTGCACGCAGCTATTTTCAATCATGTTTTCTGAAATCTGATGTTCTTGATCCATGCAGGACCTTCTGTTCTGTTTTGTCCGTTCTCTGTTCCTCAGTAATCAGGCAATAGGTCAGTTCCTTGGGTTGCCTTAGTAGCAGAGTATCAGGTTTTAGCCAGACCAGGGTCTGCAAGGACAAACAGTCTTTACACAGACTCCGGACCATATGGTGACCTTTCATGCATTTTAACTATGGTAGGAGATATCCTTCCACCCCCTCTCCTGTCAGCCATGTTTGTCCACGGTGTGATTTGAGGTAGCTTTAAGGCAGGTGCTTACCACTGTGTATGTTTACTCTCTCTTTATTGGACAGGGATTGATTCAATTCTTCTCTAACCTTTACAGGGTAATTGGGGCATCTGATATCAAACATAATGAATTTATCTCAACAACATAGATGATGATGTTTACACAGGCAAGGACATGTAATTGGACAGGTGTTGTTATGTGATGCTCACTGCCTTATAGGTTTCTTTCTTCTACTGTAATCGTTATTCTACTGTAGATCTGATACCATCTCCCCCTTTCTTTCTCTGTATATACATATATGTGTATATATATGTATACACACCAGGTCACTCTAGTGCAGGCATGTGAGTATGTCCAGAGGATGAGGGCGGACATGCGAGGCACCAACCTGCTGGGGGCGCTGTCCTGGGTGTACCAGCAGCCCATGCAGCGCTCGTGCCCGCGCCAGGTCTTCATCATCACAGATGGAACCATTAGCAATGTGGCCAAAGTGCTGGAGCTGGTCCGCAGAAACACATGCGCTGCCAGGTATGGGGGCTCAAAAACAAAACTGCCAAATAGATATTTACTGTATGGAAATCACTGTGAAGTATACAATGCAGAGAGGTGTGAGGCGGACAAGTTTATCTATATAGCCCTTTGTCACAAGCATGTCTCAAAGGGCTTTACATATCATATCATATACATGTCATATACCATATTACATCAAACACACTCACATTCACGACTATGGGCAATTTAGAGTCTCCAGTTCACCTGACCTGCCTGTCTTTGGCAAAAACACATACAAAATGGACATTAATTGGAATAACTGGTTAACAAGGAAAAGAAAAAAGAGAGGAGGGGAGTAGCTGAGACAGTGAGTGCAGGAGGAATGAGGTGAGAAATATGACAGAGACACAGTGGGGGAGAGAGAGAGGGAGAGAGAAAGGGAGGGAGAGGAGAGAGAGAGAGAAAGAGAGAAAGGGAGAGAGAGGAAGACTTAAGGAAGCAAACAGGGAGCATGAAGAACTGATTGTGATCGAAGCACTGTGAAAGAAAGCACAGAAGGGGCTGAGGTATTTTTCAGCCCCGCCCAGTAATCCCGTTAAGTGCTCTCCTCTGCAGTGAGCGTCCCGCCCCTCTGGCTTCACCCAGTCCCTCACTGCTCCCTTGGGCATTGCTCAATAACTCCATTTATCCCTCATTAGTATTCTCCTGTTAGAACGGCTTTGTCCAACACTGTATTTTGGCTGTCCCTATCCAATTGTGCACATGGGTGCTGTTTCTTGGTCACTAACATGTAATTCTACCAAGTTCAATGAATGTTATTAACGTTGGAGTCTATCTATCCCCAGACCCTAAAAACCAAAGGCTTACTGTCTTATTATGGTGATACATCTTCACACAACTCACCACCAAACTTGGTTTTTATTTCATTTTTTATTTCATTTACTTTCTTGATCTTATATGATATCCATGCAGTACAAACAGTATCTACCCGTCCAGACAAAGCCGCTCTTTTTAGAGCCAGCACTCGAGAGCTCAGCCTTTTCAATTAGTCTGTCCCCTGCTCTTTTCAGACTCTTAATTAGCCAAATGGCTTGTGTCACAAATAACAGTTCTGTCTGTTTGATGACTCTAAATTTCCCTTCCCCGAGGCACAAGGTATCCTTCATATGCCATTAGGTGTCACAAAAAGATAAATATTTACGTCTGATTAGGTGTAAAAAGGCTGGCACTTGAGTGGGGGAAACCAGGTGGTAGAAAGACGCATCCATATATCACAGGCAGCACATCGCACCAAGGAGCACTGAGTAATGTGAGAGAGTCAGAGTAGAAAGGAAAGAGAGATCTCAGATGATATTTGTGGTGTCATAATTCAGTTTTCTTGGGGGATGTGAGTGTAATTGAATGTCAGTAATACCTTTGCAGATGTTTTGGCCTGGGCCTTGGTCCCCGAGCCTGCAGGAGGCTCCTGCAGGGCGTTGCCAAGTTGACAGGAGGGACTACGGAGTTCTTGGATGATGAGGAGAGACTCCAGCCCAAGGTCAGAGGAGTGCAGCACTGCCACCTATTGGGGAAAATGAAAACTGCAAAAAAACACCAAGCTTTTGTACTTTATGATTGTCTTTCAGCAGGTCACAAGTCCTGTAGAAATATTACCTTCTCAGTTTAATTCTTTACACAATATACAGCCTGGGTTATAAACTGTATTATGACTACAGTCAATCTAACTTCTCAGTTAATCAAGTCCCTGAAAAAGGCCTTTGAGCCTGTGCTGACTGATGTGCGGATTGACTGGTACCTGCCGGACAACATGGAGGCTCTTCTCTCACCCAATGAGATCCCACCGCTCTACCCTGGAAATCGCCTGATTGGATATTGCACTCTGTACGATATGTCCAAATTCAAAGTCAAAAAGACAGAGGTACGTGTCACTATATTCTTTGGAAGAGCGTCTCTGCGTGTGTGCATGTGTCTGTGTATCTATGCACTCAAACCAGCTCTCTTATTTCATAGGCTCAAGGGCGAGGCTATAAAGGTGTACATCGTGGCTCCGCGGGCTCAGTTTTTGGCCTGTCAAATGACGAGCTCTCACCGCCTCCTGCCTCGGAGCTCCTGCCCATGATGACATCTGCAGATGGCACAGACTTGGAGGAGGCACTGCGGGAGATCTCCAGAGAAATCTCCTCTGAGTTCTCCTGTGCCAGAGACACGGAGCCTGGCACCAGCCCAGGTCAGAAAATCATCAATGGAACATAAACATGTAGTGAATACTTAATAGATATATACTCTGTAAGCACATTCTGGCGACAAATTTTAGAAATTACATAGACTTACTGGATATCCCATAGTGGTTAACAGTTAATTGTTGTCTTCTCTAGGTGTGGAGCTAGACTGGTCCAGCGATGTGAGAAGGAGAATCCAGCAGAGCTCCTATGTCCAGGAGCAGTACGTCCTCACTCGCTGCTCCCTCAGTAGTGAGAGGGGTCTACAGACACAGTCCCACTCACACACACACACCTCCTCCATCTCTGACTCTGCAGCTGGGCCCTTTCTCTCTGATCCTCCCTCCGGTGCCCTGCTGGATACGGGGTCCCTGCCCCAGGGCCTCGAGAAATTGCCCTTTCCAGAACAGAGGACAACCCTGTCTCGCTGGGCAGAGTCACCATGGCAACAGAACCTCTCCGCTGAAAGCACCGATAATTGGGCCAAAAAGGTAAAAATGAATTAAAGGAAACAATCCACCCTAAAACACTTAAACACTATAAAAAACAGCTTTTGGTGATGTACCTTGCATTTCTGGGCTTTTCTTGTTATTTGGAGGTGTATTTTGCTTCTTTGTTTTTTCCCTCTCTTTCTCATACAAGCAGAATGGCCGTCTGTGCGGAGGTGAGGACTCTCGTAGGAGGCAAAAAACATTGGCTCGCTCGACCATGGCAGCACGCAGTTTCTCCTCCCCCCAGGGCGAGCTGGACATGCACCGTCTGAGGAGGGCTCTAGAGAGGGTCTCCTTCGACCAAACGTTGGGAGGAAGGCTGGACGAAAGTGACGGGGAGACACAGCCCACCCCAAGAGGAGCACTGTCCCGCAGAAGCCTCACCGACTCCAGTAAGCTAGTACTGAGAGAAGCAAGACTATCCATTTCTTCCTTCCTTCCATCCATCCATCTAGCGCTCTCTTTCTCACTCTGACCCTCAGATGGGCTGCTGTTCCCTGCCTCTCCTCTGGACTGGGACAGCTTCACAGACCCGGAGTACCTGTTCACTGCTGTTCCCCCAGACCCCCCTCCAGGCCAGTGCCGCTCCCTTATTCACGGTCTGCTGGGTGACAGACCTGTGTCCTGGGAGGTCACTGTGGACCTGGGGCACCTCTGGCCCCCTGAGGGCCAGGGGACAACAGGGGGTAGCGCAGGTGGGGGTGGAGAAGGAGGAGGAGGAGGAGGAAGAGGAGGGGAACCATGGGAGGAGATCATTCATCAACTGACTGCTCGCTCTGTCATCAGAGACTTTGAGAAAATGGCAGAGAAGGAGAATGATATTGAACATGGTGAGGTTTAGAGTGTAAAAAACATTTCTCTGATTGATTGATTTACAATTACCTTAAGTGCTATATACACCTCTTACTGTTCAGGTGTTCTTGTGTGTGATTCCTTAGGTCCAGCTAAGCGACACCGTATGAAGGCTATCCAGACCAGCAAGCATTGTAACATCATCTGCATGTACACAACCTTCACGGCTACTGACAGCAACCCCAGCAAAGGCTTGGCAGACAACACAGAAGTCAAAAACACAGGTATGCTACCCACTCCTTGCGCACACACACACACACACACACACAGAAACCCAGCAGTTATAATTTGTTAAAAATGTGAGCAATGCAAGGGTTTGATTCCATAACTTTATGTGGATCGGGATCCCCTTTGAATGCCACATTTCTTCTGCATTTGTGCCGTGTGTGTGTATATGTGTATGTGTGTGTGTGCGTGTGTGTGTAGGGGTGCGTTTGGGGAACAGGCGGAGTTCCCAGTCAGGTAGTCGCAGGCAGAGGGCCTATTCTGTTGGTCTGGGCCGACGGCGCTCCAGTAGAGACAGTGAAGAGATAGAGGACACTTGGAACTCCACAGGTAGATAAGCCGTATGATGATACCTCCATCCATGTCTGAAGTATCTAGCCCCCTCACCATTGCTGGTTACCATGTTTTAGTTAGTTAATGTGGTGAAATGGTGGTAAAATTATCAAGGTCATGTGGTGTTGTCTTTGTGTCTCTCAGACAAGGACGACACTCCTGCCTCGCCCTGTAGCCTTACATCCTGGGATTCTAGTAAGTACTGCCGAACACCTGCTCAAACAGTCTAGGTTAAAGCAGGTTTGTCACCAGAAGACTGGTTCAAAACTCTGAACTGACTGGGGAAAATCTGGGTGGGTGGAGATGAACCAGAACTACTACTCACTGTCAACTAATCAAAGTACCTCTGAGTAAGA
This sequence comes from Centroberyx gerrardi, assembly GCF_048128805.1. NCBI lineage: Eukaryota > Metazoa > Chordata > Actinopteri > Beryciformes > Berycidae > Centroberyx > Centroberyx gerrardi. The sequence goes on from NC_136009.1 coordinate 14,490,427, forward strand.
CACACAACCCCTGTCTGTTCAGAGGTAACCAGGATAAGCCTGTGGTAGTTTAAAAAAAAAAGTGGAGTAAATAGTGGAGTAAACATTTCTTGGGTAAAAAAGCAACATTACTTAATTACTGTCCTGATATAACATTATAGTGTAATGTTTCATTCCACACCCCTCTCTCAGATGTAGGGGCAGGTGTCTACCCTACTAGCCCCCCAGCCGTATCAGGAACCTCATACACTCGCTCACAACGATCTGTAGAGAGCAAGTCAATGGAGAGCTTCTTTGGCTCGAGGTGAGACTTACACACAAACAAATGCCAGTTGGGAAATATGAACTGTGAAAGAAACATAAAACACCTCTCTGTATGTGTTCCAGGTTCCCTCTGGGCAGACTCAGGTCCTCTATTTCATCAGGAAAGCAGGTTCCTCTGAAGTCCCACTGTCTGTCTGCAGAGACTGAGAAACAAGTTGAAACTGAAGCTCCAGACTACCTGCCTCTGGTGATGCGCGCACACACTCACACACACAAACACATTATGCACTAATGCACATGCACACACAGATTCGTGACTCCATATGCGTGGTGTCTCCTCAGGTGCGTCTCCAGCTAGCATCAGGAGCTTTCCTGCTGACAGAGATCTACTCTGACTGTGTCCAGATCCCCCTGGACCGCCTGAAGAGGGCCTCACCCTACAGCCTCCACCGCCGCAGCCTCAGCCCGCCCTTCCGCTGCACGTCCCCCAGCGCTCCATCCATCTCCTCCTCTGCCAAGCCTCCTGGTGGTCCCACTAATCACCATGTTACCTTTTCTGCTTCCTCCTCCTGCCTCACCAAACCCCCTGCACCTCCTTTCCACCACACTCCGGATGACACTCCTCTGACGCTGGAGCCGAGGCTCCGTCGGCGGCACTTCTCCGACCGAGACCCCGTCACCTCACCCCCTGACCTCCCCAGCTCTGAGGAGGGTTCCCTGGTGCTACCTGGTGGCCACCCCCAGAGCCAGAGCCAGAGCCACGGCCAGGCAGACAGCGGTCGTGGCTCAGAGACAGACATCTGTGAGGGATCTCCAGTGGAGCCGGTCGCTGCCGAGCTGCAGGGGAGCAGTCAGCTGGCTCAGGAGGACCTGGAGGGCTCGAGCTGGGCTACGGCCGTGGCTCTGGCCTGGCTCGAGCACCGCTGCGCCGGCTACTTCATGGAGTGGGAGCTGGTGGCGGCGAAGGCAGACTTCTGGCTGCGCTGTCAGGAGCTGCCGGAGGGAGTGGACCTGGCTGGGCTAAAGGGAGCTGCCAGACAGCTGTTCCTGCTGCTGCGCCACTGGGATGAGAACATCAAGCTCAACATGTTGTGTTATAACCCCAATAACATGTGAGACAATCATCACTGGGGAAATTGAGCCAGATCTACTGGGCTAATTAACAGTAGCATTACTGACTTTTTACCTACGATTGTGACTCCAAAGAAGCAATGCCTTTACATGAAAAACTACATCCTGTATGATTTTATCTGCAGGGTAAACTAATGCCATAACCCAGTGCCAAGATCATTCTATTATTAAGTTGCACATGAGAAATTCTATTGATGTAAAAATTTATATTTTATGTGACAGGAATACCCTTTACTTGACATAGACCAAGTGGCCTTTTATTATAAATATGGTTTCACAAGAATGCCTTGACCATCTGAATAGGCTTTTACTCAGTAATTTTAGTTTATAGCCAATGTAGTACTTTGCCAAATGTATAATCTTAATCGGGTGGTACTGAACAAGTTTCAGTTGTGAATGACTTGAATAATTGGGATGATTCTTTGATAAATTCATGAATGATTCTTTACAGCAATGACTTTATTGTTCTGCAAAATAAAAACACATTCTTGGAATTAGTCCATTTGTCTTCATGTGTAACAAAAACATGCATGCAAAAAAAACAAACAAAAAACCTGCATGTTACTAAGGTTAACTGGCAGCTCAGTTTAATATAAAAGTTCACACCGTTTCAGTCTACTGCATACCGTTCACATTGAATCTACTTGTGTATTGATGAGTGCTGAGCCACACTCACAACAGAGGATGAATCAGTTAGAAAAACAAAACTGACAGACAACTAAGCAAGATTGTCAACAAAGTATATAACTATTGGATACTATTTTTGGCCTTGTACTATAGAATAACTATTGTGCCCGGTGGAAATGCCACAAGCTTATGTCTGATATGCAATGAATTTAAAGCTTAGAGTGCGAAGTTCAAGTTCTGTGGTATATTAATGACATTCTTTAAGTATAATATACTGCTCTCTTAACACAATGTACAAAATAACCTTTTGTGCACCAGTAAATGATAAATCTATGAAACTAGTGAAAATTACCTGATAAGATGTATCATGGGCAGAAAGTAGTTTTACAATAAAAATAAGTAGATTTATAGCCTATGTAACAAATTCTTAAGATATCTTTCAACACAGCAAAACATTCACAATTTCCCCTCAGCGCTACACTCCACTCTTCCAATTATCTTTTTGAAAATGGAACCTGAGAATCCGTATTTTCCTTCTCCTTTCATCTCCTCAACTGCATGGGACTAACACATACCATTTCCTCATTTAGGTGTCTGTCTGCAGACTGCACCCACACGTTAGCTCTCTTCACATTAAGCAGTGAGCTGAGATGAGAAGCATCAGACAGCTCCTTTTATGTTAAGACAGTCTACCCCAGTGACCTCCCCTCTGCGTCAGTGTTGCGAGGAGTCGCCGAGAGGAGGGTGGAGGCTGTTGGGCGGCTGATCAGACCCCGCTGCGCCTGGGTCCGGTCCGGGCTGTAGCTCACTGGCGCTTGTCCTTGACGGATCCATCCCCGTGTGCCTCTGCTGGGGCTGGAGCCGGGGCCGGAGCCGGAGCCGGAGCCAGCCACAGACACAGGAGGATGATGAGGTGGCAGACGTGGAGGGCGGCTGAGCTGTAGTTAGTAGACGGGTAGGTGTTCCATGAAAGCTCGATGAGACCCAGGATTAGGACCCTGCACACAAACACAAAACATACAGGCATTGACATGTGATTTAGGCTTTGGTGACCTACTTCACTGTAAATTTAATACTAAACCAAAGTGGTACATAGTTCCTCTCACCTGAGCAGGTGGGCCAGCTTCTTGACTCCTCCACTCCAGAGCAGGTAAGGCAGCGTGTGGAAGTACCAGACGTAGAACTGGTAGTGCAAGGAGCGGCTGAAGCACATGCCAATGAAGTTAGAGGTAAACAGAATCAGCACTATCTGTGATTTTCTGTTAAGGTCTGGCATAAAGGGCTGTGCATACCAGGATCACATTCATTCACTCGCTCACTCACTCATTGATACAAGTTACTCCCCACATATTAGGCCAATGTAACTTTTCCAACTAGTAACAGAAACAACAGCAGTAGTGACAAGTGGCTGTAACTGTTCAAAGTGATGTATAATATTTTGTCATTTGAGGCTACAGTTCTGAAAACACAGTGTGCACATTGAGGAACAATATTCTACAGACAGGTGTAGACTCAAGAGGAATAGAAGGATATGATCAACAGTAATTTTCTGAGCAGGGACTTTCCTCTTGCTTGGCTCCTTCAGCAGTTCGAGAATGCCCTCTCCTGGCCTAATAAGAGAGAGGTAGACCATTATTTTTCAGAAAACAAAACAAAACAAACAAACAATAAAAGTGTGGAATTTCAACTTCATGACTACAATGAGTGCATGGCAGTATATGTTGTTAACACCTCCCTTGAGGGTAGGAAGTCCTATTTATGAAATATTGCTATCCGTGATTTGCAGTGTCACTGGTCTGTTACCGCCACACTGACTTCCTGTTTGACTCCCAAAGAATTTCACAATTAGTGAGAGAATGTGCCTACCATCGCCATTTTATTAAATAACACACTTAACCACGTACAAATTTAAATACCTGTCATATGTTGTGCCGTTGGTTGTAATAATCGTGTCGGAATGAAGGGGGTGAAACTTGCTCACTGATAAGGAGAGATGTGATGTAGTAGCAACAATTTATGAGCCTAACGTTATCTTACCGGCTTGGAAATTAACTTTTTCTCTTTAAGATGAAGTACTTTTAGATAGTTTACCCACCCATCAGTACTTTTGTACACCTTAAGGGTTTTTGCCGGAATACGGAGACAGGTTGTGGATAAGATATGGCAGGTAATGTATATATCATGGAATGACAGATCAGGGAGTTTATTTGCAACGTCAATCTTTTTGAAATATCTTTCCTTTTTTACGAAGTCAGGGGAAAGGTTTGCTTGTTCATGGTTGCTTGTTGTATAGTTTGTGGTCATAATGGAACATTGTTTGGGTGTCAATATGGCAGCATCAACAAAACACGTTGTCAATGCATGTCATGGATAGGCAGTTGCAAGTTTCAGTCGAAATCTTCTCATACAAGCCTCACATTTCGTTTACCAGTTAAAATTCTCATATCTGGCAAACCTCCATTGGAGTCCATAGGATCAACTACTGCTGACTGAGCCAATGCCTGTGGCGTACTGGAACAAACAAACTGGCAATATTTACTCCAGCTCATCTCTGTCTACAAAGCCAACGCTGACCTTGGCACAGCCAATGTCTGTCTCACCTCTTCCAACGGCGGAGCGCAAAGAGCAGCAGGGTGAGCAGGTGGGCAGCCAGCAGGAGCAGGTGGAAGTAGCGACTCAGGAAGAGCCACTCCGGCAGGAAGCGCCAGTTCACCGTCCACTTGAACATGAACTGACGGCCCAGATCAAAGGCCCGGTTCATATAACCAATGGGATTCTCCATCAGGAAAGGGAGACCCAGCAACAGCTGTGATAGGAAGAGATTGAGATGAGGCTTGTCTAAGCTGAACAATATTGACTGCATTACAATAAAAAAGCTGGCTCATATTGAATTGAACCGCACCATCATGAGGAATGTTTACCTGTATGCCTGCACACAGAGAGAGTTTGGGGATAGTCCTGATGAAACCAAACTCAGACAGGAGGAGGAAGAGAAGGCCAGGGGCGAAAAGCAGCACATTCATTTTCACAGACACTGCTAAACTGTCAGAAAGAGAGGGAGACAGAGTTGTAATTTCATCATGTCACAGATGGCAGACCATTAAGTGAGAGGCTGCCCAGTATTAGGCCTGCAATAAGCCATCAAAGTGTCCACACTTGCCTATAAAGGCCACAGCCCAGGGTCCAGTGCCCATCCAGGAAGAGATTGACGGCCCCAAACAGCAGCATCATGGCCACTGGATCGTTGAACAGACGCAGCACGAAGATGGAGTGGATCCGGTAGGAGGCACAGCACACAAAGAAGAACACATAGGGAGGAACCTGGAAACAGGCAAGCAAATGGAGTACAGATTCTGTGCAGTCCCACAGAGCATTTGTGGCAATGACATATAGACCTGATTAATTATTATTCATTTGAATGTGATGTCAGCTCTCTGGCTAGTTGATCAGCTGCCTCAATCTCTTCTATGGAGAATACAGTGATGTTAGGCTACTTGACTTGCTAATTTAAGTTGGCAAATAAACCATTAGCAACTATAGCATATTACATGAATACATAGAAGCACTGCACCACATTGTGATGACGCCTGATATCATCCAGATACAGAGGAATTAAGTGTCTCACCCTAACTGACTGGCCTGAATTTGGCTCTTGAAGATCACAGCACAGTGGCAACAACACTAGAGTTTAGTGCTGTATCATAATAATACCATAATACACATAATGTTGCATGATAAATGTGGCTTTGGTCACAAGCAACCGTGGACTGACCTTTTTAGTGCGGTGGTATATCCTGAAGACCAGCAGCAGTGTGATGAGGTAGAAGACAGCAAAAATGTACTGGCCCAGGCGGATGTTCACCCCATGGCTGGTGATGTAGTACAGAGCTGTGAAGACGTACACAAAGCCAGCCGGGTAGCTGAAACAACAAGGTGCCAGTTAGATCAGCCTGCAGTCATGAGCTAACTCCAGGTTGGATACTGTGTGGCTTGACGGAAAACTTCAGCACTGCGGGTCTCTGAAACTCACACCAAGGGGCCTGTGTCTCCTTTGAGCTGGGTGTAGTCGTAGGTACCGTTGATGACTCCCTCTACTTCATCCATGTAGGCTTTCCAGTCTATCTCTGTGTCTGCAGTATAGGAGATATACTTGTGATCATGCGTGACGGGGTAACTTTAAGTCCGATCATACTAATATCATTGTCAGTATTGCTCACCCTTTCATTTATTTGATTTGTCATGAATAATGGCATGCAATGCAAAAAAAACCCATACACATTGAGGAGTATTAACAATGAGATGACTGACACTAATCCCTATAATAGTAACACTGCGTTAGCTAAATAGGCAACAAATATGTTTTCCTGACTGTTTTGAAAGAGTTTATACTACAACAATGTTGGCAATAACAATAATATCCAACACAAAGCTTTAAGCCTAGCAAATTACAACTGTCATTTTAACACTGGAGCATAGGAGACATCAGCGGATGGTCGTGGTCATGCAGGGGCAGTAAATTCACTTTGACAGGTGGCAGTAGATAGTCCGCTAATGCTAGCTACTTAGCGTTTAAGTACGTTCAGAACAAACACAGAACACCTTAGCATGCTAACTAGCCATGCAGCTACTTACATGCTACTTTGTGGATGACCCATATATTTATCCCGATTTCCAGGAACCACAGAACAGAAACGACCAACAGTGTATACTCCGCCTTGAACAGGACTAAATGCTTCTCCTGCCATAGTGTGTGCAGTCTCCCCCACAGTCGGGACGGTGGACCAGGAGACTTTTTCTTTACACCTCCTCCTGCCATCTCGGCGTAGAGACGTGGACAGAGGCCGCAACACGCGTGTCAAACAGCGCTGTACCCTGTCACGTGACGCAGAAAGCGTTTGTCTTGACGCTCTTTGGCTTCATCGCCCACATCACGTGAACAAAACATTGGACACATTCTTCCGGGTGTGACAACTCGAGAGACTTTTTTTGTGGCAGGTAAATAGTTCAAATCTATGATTAATCGTGTTGGACAATTATGACAAGCAGTTTAGATATGTAAATTCTAGTCGCTCGCATGATAAGCTGCAGAGATAAAAAACGTGTTAGAGGTCATGGCATGGCACGTCCTCCTGCTGGCCTAGAAACTAGCTAACCTGTTAGCATTGAGCTAGCGAAATAGTTCAGCTTACAGCACAGCAAATGGACTCTCAACATGTTATGTAACAAATAGACTATGTTAGTACTCTATAAACTAAAACTTGCATGCTGTTTTGTTATTCAAGATTATTGTTGTCATGGCGAGTAGAAGTAACGTGACTGGATGTTCGCAGACACCTGCGTGTTTTGATGGCAAGCTAAGTTAAAATATCAACTTAAAGTTTGGACTTTAAGTTGGACTCCATTTAAGAAAAGTTGGTGTATATGGACATATGTTTGGGCGATTTGTTATGTATTTTATTGTACTTTTGTTTAATGTGTTTTAATTGTTTTTACTGTGGTGTTACTATATTTATGAGTATTTTTTTTTACTGCAAACCAGATTTCCCCTAAGGGACAAAAAAGTTTGTGCTTGGACTTGAAAAGTTTGGTTGCATAGTGAAACACGTCTGATCAGTCAATCCTCAATGCCACTATTGTAGACATTTTAAAGCAATTCACAGAAATGTCAAACTTAATGTTGCAGCTGTGGGTTTAAATGGCAGCTTTGTAGACACACATGACCCAGTCTTCCGTGTTGAGCCTCCTTCACATCATATGTTTGGCTTCCTAGCTGTGCAGGTCTGCTCTGAAGGAGGTGACAGGAGACCCAGAGGGAATGGATGAATTTCCTGTGAGGCCTGTTGAGGCACTGTGTCTTGGGGCCAGCCTTGCCATCTCTGGCATCTTCTACTATGTCTACAGGAAGAAGCGGAAGACAGTGGAGAAACTCAATGTTAGTTGGGTATCATATGTATTTGTCCAGAACATAACTTTATATTATGTGTACAGTCATAATCCTCTGAAATCCTCTTGAAGATGACTGCACTCTGCTAATGAGTGATGTATTGCTTGCTCTGGACCATGTTCAGAGAGCATGTCAACCCTCTGGATGACAGTCCTGCAATGCAATGTGCAGTTTGTCAAACCAGAAACCTGCCAAGTATACTATACGTGTCTTGTTTCTTGTGTTGTCAGGATGCTCCACACTTGTCCTTAGATGGAAAACTCACAGACATTTTGAATGTTACTCCAGGGAAGTGTCTGCAGTATGTTGTCATTGAAGGTAATCAGTTTTTTCTGCTGTTTATGATCCAGACAGGAGTTGACTCATGTCTTCTCCTTGAAAAATGTGTTAACTTATCTCTCTCTGTCTCTGTCTCTGTCTCGTATGTATGTGTGTGTGTATGTGTGTAAAGGGGCAGTGCAGCCGGTGGGGGAACCTCTGAGGAGTCAGTTCCAGGACGGAAGTGTCGGAGTGGTGCAGAAACTCATGTTGAGAGAACACAAGCTGGTATGGAACGGCTTCGCTCGCACTTGGTGAGAACTATTACACCAAGACAATAATGCAAAACAACATTACACAGATGCCTTGTTGAATTATGCAATGACACCTCCAGTTCATCTGTTGTCACTGCCTGGCTTGAGAAACTGCTTTGGCTGCTTCCTGCTTTCTCCTGGGGATGTGTTGACAGTTTTGCACGATATTGATCAAATATCAATATAATTTTCATTGAAAAGTGCAATTACAATATGGATGAATATACATGTTTGTGAAATGTTCCATAAAAAAATTATCGTTACAAAATGAGATACTATGGATTTGCTCAGTGGAATAAAATAAAATGATTAATTGCACAGTCCTAATTGATACAACCCTAATTTCAGTTTCAAGGACATATGATATTTGATATATTTTTCTGTAGCAACATATAGGTAAAAAAAAGACCCATTGTAATCCCCCTCCCCAACTGTTGCAGGACGGACAGCGAGCGAGTCTTGCACCAGAGAGTGAATGCAGTGCCCTTCAGTCTGGTGGGATCAGATGAGGCCACAGTCAGGGTCCTGTGTCCTCTGGAGGCCTCTGGGTTGGAAATGGAGATCATCCATGAGAAGTTCCACCAGGCCACTTACGGCTTCACCGACATCATAGGACAGTACCTCAGTGGGGAGAAGCCTAAAGGGCAACTGGAGACTGAGGAAATGCTCAAGGTCAGTTGTTAGATTAACTAGTCAGATACGTAATACGATTCATTCATAATCAGTTGAAACAACATAACTTTCAATGCTTTAGACATCTTTCTTTGTTGTCTTTTTGCTAACTACCAGAGCAAGCTGCTAGTATTAACATAGATGAGCTTAATGATATGTTACACACCTACTCTCCTCTCTCTCCAGGTGGGTGCTACTCTTACAGGTGTAGGTGAGTTGATCCTGGACACGGACCGGGCCCTGAAGCTGCGTCCCCCTACTGACGGTTCAGAGTATTTCTTGAGCACATCGGACTTTGAGACCCTGCAAATAGAGCAGGAGAGCCAGGCGGTTGTGTGGCAGGTTTTGGCCTCTGTCTTTGCTCTGGCAGGGGCCGCGGTCCTCCTCTGGGTCGGTAGACGCTACTACCGCAACCTGAGGCTGCGCTGGGAGCAAGACCGGCTGAGGAGGGAGTTCGAGAGACTGGATGCCGGAACCCCAAGAGCGGGAGCCGGGTCGGCGGGCTCCGAGGCCTCTCAAGACGGGGCTGAGGTTCCCATAGAGAGTGCCTGTGTGATATGCCTCAGCCAGCCACGTGGCTGTGTTCTGCTGGACTGTGGGCATGTGTGCTGTTGTTTTAGCTGCTACCAGGCCCTTCCACAACCCACCTGCCCCATATGTAGGCAGACCATCAAGAGAGTGGTCCCTCTCTACCAGGCCTGAGGCAGCTTTTATAAAACTGTTGCTACCGTAGTGACCATATGACCTCAGTGGAACTTGACCACCGTGCAAATACTATTCCCTCTACCAGCTTTACACTTAAAAGGTCTGAACTCCTGCACTTATACTTTAGAAAGGACAAAGGTAACTCTCTTTGGTGATCTAAATACTGTAGTTATTATAAGAGGGGTTTTTGGCGCTCTTATGAACATATGTGTAAACAATATGTGAAACATTTAGGATATTGTGTATAAGTTTATGATCACTATACATGTATGTTTCAGTTTTATCTCAAATTGTAAATGTGTGTAATTACTGGGAAAATTAAGTACTTGTAAATATATTCAATAGGAATAGATGTTTATTTTCCTACATGTTTGTTCTGTGCCTTAATTCGGTAACTTATATGACTGCTGCTGCCATGGAGTGATTGCATATAACTTGGCTGCTTGATTCCGGTCATAAGGAGCTAAGCTTTTGTTCCAACCCAGCTTCAACATACTAGCTTTAGTTATTCATGAATCTAGTGGAGAGATTCCCAATCACAGCACTATGAAAATGTTTGAGCCTTAGGAAGTCACTGAAACAAGATGCGTTTGGTGCCAAGATGCTTGTGGGGAAACCAGGTACTGTTACATCGAATAGCTTGAGTATTAAGATGAATTGAATGCACCAGCCTGTAATAAAGGACAGGTGACAATGTGAAAAATGTTGGTTTATTGAAACAATCAGGTCAATAAAGCGTCACTCCCTAAACTCTGTGTGCAGTGTACCTCACTTCATACTTCACTTCATAACACTATCCACTAGGAATGAATGGAGGATACACAACATACCTATTCCTGTCTCACTTGACTTAAGATACTCTATAAAAGATCAAGTGGCAATTATAAACTTTATTACAATCTGAGGATGGAGATCCAGCATCATATACAGTATATGTTCAGATGTATATGCTAAGAACTTATTTCAGAGTCACGATTTGGTGCGCTGCTTTTCTGCGCCTCTGAACGATCCACAGACATCTGAACAACAGCTGTTTCACCAAATGGCTGCTGCTCCTGTCAAACAGTGGGAAAGTAGCTCATGTCTGAATACACTGACGAGTTTCACAAGACTCTCTCAAGCTGAGATGAATTGATGATGTTTTTCCACGGGCGCAAATGCTTGTTGACTGCACCTGGTCTCTGAGAAGACTTGTGCGTAGTGAGTCAGCAAGCTTACTATTTCTGTCATCTCTAACAAGCGGCGAGGAGACGGGGAGGGCGGCAGCGAGATGAAAAGCCACCTCCAGATTCTTTTCAGCAGTGCTATGGGAAAGGGAGAAACTAATAAGCATGTGTGGGACTGGGGAGGCGGAGGAGGGGGCGAGGTGAGGGGTGAGGCGCGAGGCCCGAGTCGGGGTGAGGGAGGAGCAGGTGGGGGGGCGCAGGATCCCATAAATCTTCCTCAGCGGTCGTAAGGGTTCACTTTGACAAATTCTTCATGAGCTCTCTCAGCGGAACAACAGCTGGAGCTCTCGTGGAACAGACTATTACTGTACCAACTGACAGACCTCCCAGGGCATGGAAAAACACTGGCATTCGATTTCGCTGTTCGCTGGTCATTCCGGTATAATTGAATAATTAAGAGGATGGAAAGACATTACAGCAAAAGGGGCGAGGTTATTCTCATGTGGGCCAATGAGTAAGAGTAGTGAAAGCTCTGAAAATTAGTCTCTAATTAAATATACATTTGCTGCCATGTATGCATGGTCCATGTCAGAATTATCACCAGGGTTAGAGCTCAGAAATATAAGTAGTGCTGTTTTTTCTCCTCATTGTCTCTAGGATATTGTTCATTAACACTGTTTTCCCTTGAGTAAATAGCTAAGATCAAAGCTTAAAGATCAGGCATTTCCCTCAAAATATCTGATTTTATGAAATTGACTAGTGCTTCTCTGCCACTAGGTGTCCATCTCTCTTCGCTTCAGCTTGTGAAAATACATACTGTCTCACAGGAAGGGAAGACACCAACTCCAGTGGACTGATTCCAAGTCACATGCAATTAACACACGCTGTGACATCCTATTTAATCCATTCTGATGGCTGACAAACAATTTGGATGATATGATTATTCTTTAATTGGCTATGCTTCATGGGTGAAGACCCTGATGTGTCACGTCCAAAGAAAGAATACTGGAATACTTCAAGGGCTTGCAGTGGAAATTAAAGCCTAATGAGGTTGCAGATACTGGTGGCGAGTTAGGTGAAACCTCATTTTGGAGGGGTACCATTTTAAAATACAGGGATTTTATGCAGCGTTAGCTGTTAGTTATTAAAAATCTTTATTCCCAGTGGGTAGGCTATTATCATTCCACAAAAACGAGTGGATATTTTGTGATACACAATGTTCAAACCACTCATATTATTCTGATGGGGCATGCTGGTTTTGGTGCGAATGTTTTTGTGTTGTTGTAATTTGTTATGGATTGCATTTATGGAGAAGTCGCTGGGAATGTTTCACCTGTGTTTCTACTGCACATTAGCTTGCAGTCTGCCTTGATTCAGAGGTTGTCACAGTAGCAGGAGAAGCACAACCACAGCAGACAGAGCCACAAAACTGTCTGTAATCACACACGGATTGTGAAATGCAAATGGCACAGTTTCAATTCTGCAGCAAAGGTAAGATACGTTTCTCTATACCTCTGGAATCCTGACATGACCTTGTGTGTTTGTGTTCTTGATTGGGGAGGCGGGGGAAGGGGGCATTTTTAACAGGCTTCAGCAGACATTGAGACAGACAGCAGGAGGAAAAGGTAGAGATGCGGTATCTCTAGAGAGAGAGAGCCACCACAGCCTGCTAGTCCCTGATGCCAATTACCGCTGTCACCCATCTGCCTTGGGCATGCAGTGAAATGTGTGATCTGTGACCTACTTTCTAACAGTAGTGTGACTGCAGAGCTTCTCCTCTCATCAACAAACCAAGCGCCCCTCCCCAAGGAGAGGGACAGGGATAGGGGCAGGCGCTATCATAGGGACTCGGAAAGTCACTTGACATAATGGTCAGATATAAGGATTTTCCTCTCTGCAGGACCTTCAATTTGCAGCAGATTGCAATGTATTTATAGACCTCCATCAACCCATAAATCCCACTCAGTGTTTTGGACGCAATCTAGTGGAGGTTGGGCAAAGCATTCAAATTGTATCAGACAGACGGCGTATTAAACTCCATTCCATTGTTGTTGTTGTTGTTTTTTTCTTGCCTGCATCTGCACTCATCAGAAATAAACTGACAAGTGAAATCAGATCCCCAGAGATATTCTTCACATCTGCCTTGTCTTCAGAATAGAGCCAATAAAGAAATGCAGAGACTTGAAAGTAACTGTAAGAGAACAGAAATTGAGAGACACGTTTTGCTTTAAAATCTCCTGTGGATTTCACCAATATGGGACTAAAGAAGACAAAACATACAGCTTGTATCATACCTTTACCCTCCCCTGTGACTAGCAGAGGGAGGGGGGGGGTCAGGTGAGAGAGGCAGGCCAGGCAGCTGCCTCTGTGTCGCTGCAGAGAGACAGAGTCTGCAGCAGCCTACAGCTGTGAGCATTTCTATCTCAGCTGTGTGCTCACTGATCCAAGGGCAGGAGCACTGCCAACGTTCCCACAGCCCATTGGAGGATGTTTATGCAGGGAAACAAACAGCATTAATCTTCATGACGAGGAGAGAGATACACACAGTACTTTCATTTGGTCCGTGGCTGCAGATGGTGTGTGTCTCTCCTCTAATTACAAACAAATGATTCTAAAGTATCTGGATTATATTTCTGTCTCCTTGTCCTCTCACTTACACTTTTAGTTTCCCTGAAACATATACACACATGCATGCACACATGCGCACATGCGCACACACATGTGCATGCATACACACCCACACACACACACACACACACACACACACAAACAGATACTAAGAATCGATCTTGGATCTAGGCTCTTAGCTCCAGGCTTGTTATTGGTGTTTTTCCTCGGCTAGTGTTCCTTAAGGTGGAACATAGTGTGTGTGTGTGTGTGTGTGTGTGTGTGTGTGTGTGTATAAGCCCAGCAGTGGTTGGTCCGCTGTAGGGGAGAGATGGGGGAGGGGGTGAGTGACTCAGCACTGTGATTCATTTGTAATTGGAGGCAGTACTTCAAGAGCACACACACACACACACACACACACACACACACAGTGTTCCTTGAGGATGGGTGCCCTTGTCAGAGAGGATGGGACTGATTGAGTGAGCCTGGTCATTAAGAACTGCTGCCTCCTAAAGAGGAGAGAGAGAGAGAGAGAGAGAGAGAGAGAGGGAGAGAGAGAGGGGGGAGGGAGGAAGGGAGAGAAGGGGACAGAGGAAGAGAGACCACAGGGTTTGGAGTGAAAGGGGACTGAGAGAGATCAATTGAAATACAGGCAGACAGAATGAGGAGTCACTGCACTTGAGCATGGATTCAATATTATGTAGGATTGATGAGGGCGTATGGGATTACACCCTTCTATATACGTCTGATCCAGTATGTGGCCTGTGACCCACGCAGGCCTGAGGCTGAGGTAATGCATCACTGAGGGAAGAGGTACAAGAAAGAAGGAGAGGTTTCCAATTGGTTCTTGTAACACATGGATGTCTCTGCCCTAAATAGTTGTGCTGGCTGGCAACAACGGCACATTACTTTTCCTGGGGAGCCTATAGGAGCATGAAGCAGCACCTGTTACCGTGCGGGGCAGCAGGTCAAATTTTTCCCCATGGCCTCTAACTCTGTCGCTGGCTGATGACATCATGCGAAACCCCTGGCCCTTGCCTGAACCCTGCTGCATGAATCAACTGGTTATCTTGTGGACACCTAGAGGCCACAGCGTATTGGACAGGAGGGGGCTTTGTGATTCATCCCTAGGAAATTACATTAGGATATAGTGGCAGATTTCTGATCTCCAATACATTGTAGCCTTATGTAGTGATGCTGAAAGTCATATGGTCAGAGTTTGGAGCCATGCAGTCAATACATGCATGAAATGAAATGAAATGAAATGAAACGAAAAAAAAGGACATGAAACGAAATGAAATGAAATACCAACAACATGCAACGACAACAATCATCAATTCAAAAAGAATGACTTTTCCATGTTAAGCTTCAGTTATTTAAGTCCACTCTTGGTTTGGAGATTAAATTGTTTCTATTAAGGAGTAGCCCACAACATAACGGCATCCTCGTCTGAGCTGCCCTCACAGCGCCTGGGGTTGGATGGGCTTTTGTCATGTCTGGAAATAGTCGTTTGGGTTGCTTTCGGCCTCTAAAGATGTTGGCTGCGTGCTTTCTTGGTGCAGCCACCCTCCGTAAACTGGTCGTTAACAGGAGTGCTCTCGGGACGCAGTAACATGTTTTAAAGGGGGTTATATGGGCCACATTTCTGCGGGCAGCCAGCGCTCACAGCTAGCCAACAGGCAGGGGCTCGCTGTGGCTCGGCGGGCGCCCCCCCGTCTTATCCCGGAGGAGATATCCAACACTACTGATCCCACGGCCGTCAGCTGTTCATTTTCCCCAGCCAGCTATGCCGTCTGGCTGCCCAGCAGAGCGGCTAAGCGAAGGGACATTGCTTCTTGCACAACGATAGGTTTATGACATGTTTGTTATGGTGAAAAGCCGGTCAGCTGGCCCATGTAATAGAGTCAAAATGGGTTTGGACCAGTAACAGCCCCACCTCCTTTCAGTTTATCATATTAGCTCATACTCCCTATGAGAGACCATCTACTGTGCAGATACATATAAGGTAGCCTACAACAGTAAGAAAAAGACATTTCCAGCCTAAAGATGCGTGTATGAGTTCTGCTGGTACTGTCCATGGTGCTGAAATTAACTAAACTTCTTCTGTGGCCCTCGCATAACGCGGGCAGACACATGTTTTCATACTCTATGATATTGTGTCACAGTAGACAATAATTGCTGTGGCTTCGTAGGGATAGTGATATGTTTTTTGATAGCAACCTCACCTGTCCGACCCACATTCTGACCGACCACTAACACTATGATGTCTTTGGGCAGCTCTACCATGAACTAGTCGAACCAAACAACCTCGATTACAGGCTGTGCGAGGAAATGAGTCATTTTATGACTTCCGATCTGCTCTCAGAGGCACAGAAGAACAGGTAATGATCCTCTGTGAAATCCAGTAATAAAAACACATAACCTATAATAATCCTATAATCAAATTTGGAAGGATACTATACAAATATGACACCAAAACTATAAATCCCTATTAATAACAATATTATGTGATAAAAAAAAATACCACTAGCACTATTGAGTTCCTATATTATTTTTCGTCAGGGATGGTGGCCTAAAGAAAAGCCTCAAATCTGCTACAATGTCGGTTTTCTCAGCAATTACATCTCTCGCCTGTTGATGTCACCCTTACTCCTCTAGCACACGGAGTCCCCAACCACACACACACACGCAGGCACGCGCGCGCACGTACACACACACACACACACACACACACACACACACACACACACACACACACACACACGCTTCAAACCCGGATGGATGACTTCACCGTTCCGCCTGGGTTTCCTTTATGATCCCGGGATCTCCCACTTCCCTCACCAGACATCAGCCAGCAACACAGGCGATCACAACTCTCTCTCTCCCTGCTCGCTACAGCTGCACCACATCCAGAGACCACAGAGCGACCACAGCACCACCCGGACCTCCGAGGCTGGCCCTGCATCCACATCTATTCCCCGACTGACACTCCAACAGGAACCCGGCAGGAGAAACCCAACCACTGCAACTACCACAAAAAGGGATCTAGGGCTATATCGATTATATAGCCACCGCCGACGACTTTTATCTTTTTTCCAAATCGCTGGTGATCCTTCTCCGCCGTGCCACAATGTCCGAGGTGTTGCCATACAACGAGGGGAAAATGAACGGCTACGGGGCGGACAGCGAGGTCAGTCAGATGTCCTTTAGCTGCGGACTGCAGGACACAAACGCCTTCTTCGCTGCATCGCAGGCGAAAAGACCCCCAAAGCTTGGACAGATCGGCAGAGCCAAGCGAGGTAAAGGATGGTTAAATGGAAAGGACTGACACTGGGGAGGTTGTCACCATAACTAATACATGGCCATACTTAATCCATGTATGACAGAAAATGCCTATGAGCAAACAATACGTATAATTCAGGGATTTTTGATTTTGTTGCTACAAAATATAGAATTTCCCCAACGAAAAATCACTATAATATTCCCATAATATTCCTAGGGACTTATAGTGTTTATGTGGTGCTCAGTAGTAAGTTTATAGTGACCTTATTGTAGGCTACTTCGTAGTATTTTTATTTTATTTCCTGTGGTATCACTAGAATATTCCTATATGGACTTGTAGTTTTGCTGTAATATTTGTATAGTATGCTCCTAAAATCTATCACAGGATTAGTCATAGTTGTTTATCCTAAGGGTTTGTTGAGCTCCAAAGAGCTCCTTTTGTATTGTGCATCGACGACAGTAACGTTGCTTACAGTCATGCACAAGAAATTATCTTTCTGAAAGGATACCCCCCATGCAACACCCATAAAACAATGGGGTTATGCCTAATAAACGCAGCCTCGATAAGCCTGGCTCGGCGCCATTATCGGGAATGCGTTGTTTTCATCAAGTGAGTCTACGCCAAGGTTTGGGATTTGCAATGGTGGATTTTATTTATTTATTTATTTGAATTGCACTAGAATTACATTTTGTCCCACATCTTTTGCTCTTTGTTATTTAGTGCGCTGTATTCCCCTAACGAGGACGGATACTATACAAATAAGTCAAAATATGAATATCCTATTATAGGAATATTATAGTGATATCATAGGAGATAGAAGAAATCGTATCATAAAGTACGACAAACTCACTATTGAGTACCACAGACACACTGTAAGTCCCTCTAGGGATATTATAGCAATATTATAGTGATCTTTCCTCAGGGTCTTTGAAAACGTGTGTAACTCAGATGACAGTCAGTGTGAGTAAACATCATCTTCCCTTTTCTCTCCACAGTGGTGATCGAGGACGACCGAATAGACGAGGTCCTGAAGGGGATGACAGACAAGTCGTCACCTGGCGTTTAAACAGGAACGATGTCTTGCAGACTTTTTTAATTTTGATCACCGATTTGAAGCACTTGTCGGCTGTGCATGTTCGAGGATTGCAGGAGAAACGATGGCACGAAGCGAAGACAAGGATGGGATGAGAAAGGGAATGAAGGAAAAAGAAGGGAAGATGGAGAAGGCAAAATGAAGAGAAAGAGAGAGAGCGAGAAAGAGAGAGAGACTCTGGAAAAGACCGAGATTTATCATGGGATTGCTGGCAATTCTCCAATCGAATCCCGATTTTAACTACTGCTGCGCAGCAAGATGTTGAGATGGCGGACACTGCTCTGTGTCTCAACCTCTGCTGAATTTATGATGGATGAACTTGTCATTACTTCACGACCATCTCTTTCTTTCCAAAAGCGCTGTAAGCAACAAAATACTGCAACTGGAGGCTGAACCTAAATTCAAGCCCTATTTCAATAAGTTGTACAGTAGGTAGGCTAAGCTCTCAGACCTTCCCCCCCTTTACGCTTTGCTTTGTTGATTCAATCAGCGACGGTGCATTCAAGGGAGCTGTCCTTTCAGCACTGGTCCAATGCATTCCTGTTGCTGCTAACGCTTTTTAAAGACAGACCAACCAAACTCTCAAGTCTACTAAATAGAGGAGACCCATTGTATGTAAAAACATATATCCGAGGATGGTGCAATGTTAATATTTTCTTTATTAGCCCCATTTATTTTGGCCCCACTCCTTAAATTCTCCTTAAAAAACACCTTAATTGAACCATAGGCTACAGTTTCTTCTTGCATTACTCCCCAGTGGTTAAGGGTGCAGGCTGGCGCCTTCATGTAGCTAATATACACCTGCACATATCTATTTTTTTTTTTTTTTTTTACATTTTCAATGCTCAAATATCGACAGAGGCCAGCAGAGATGTGGAAATTATAGTAAATGTTTGAACTAATAGTCATGAAATTGATGGGAAAAGAAAAGATGTTTTCTATTATTTGGTTATTTTAATTTTGCAATTATTCGTGTTTTCGTCTTCTATAAATTAAAAGTCGACTTTTTTCTCCATCTATTTGCATGAACTTTCGCTCCGGTGCCAACACAGGTGCCACCACTCTTACCCTGGCACGCTTCTTTTTAACAAAATTCATATTTGTATTTTTATATCTAAATATTTGTTATTTAAATGATATGCTAGTCTATCGTCTTACAGTTCATCAACAAAAATATTTATACTTCAGAGAGGATATACTGATCGAGACTAGGCTACATAACGGAGAATCTAAGAGATTTGGTTGACTGGTCTCATTCTATATCAAAGGTTGGACGTTTTTTAAAGACTAACTGAATGTGTCTGGGGTTTTTGCACACATCAATGTTAAACTATTATTAAGAAATCGTATACTGTGACTTGAGCTTCGTTGATGAATTTGTTAGAAAATGGCAGTTTTAGAGTATATTGCACTGTTTACGAGTATCCTCAAATAACACGTTGTTATTTGACCGATTTTGGACATTACAGTTATGTTTTTTATTTTGTTTATTTTGTACCATTCTTTTAAAGAAACTGGATATGGTTTGTTGTGCATGAAACCTTAATATTTTCAATAATGAAACATCGTTTTATGAAGCAAAAAAGCAACAAAAATGTCATGACATTCTAAGAATGAGTCATTGTATATTATGATGCCATTTTCACTGTATTTGGTGAACTAATAAATGGTGAAAGAACATGTAAATGTGATTCTTTGGTATGGCTTTTGTTCCAAGACACAATCACTAAAAACTATCCATTGGAAGCCAACAATCAATGAGACAAAGCCAACATCAGAGTAGGCTCAGCTTTCTCTGTAAATGAAAGTTAGTAGAAGGAAAACCACATGCAGCACATCACCTCACCACATCTTAGGGTCTGAACCATAAAAAAAACAAATAATACTAATAATCTACTGAGCAAAGAGTACATAGAGTTGAAGCATAGGAAAGCAAAGGGCATCTAATTTTAACATTCCATCTTAGTAGCATTGGGAATCACTGAGGAACTGGCCTAGGCCTCCACAGCCGTCACCTCCATGACTGTAAATGCTGATCCTTAATTAAACAGTGAAGAAGGAACAGTGGTCCATCTGTTAAGCTGTTAAACAGCTCTGTGCTAGCCGAGACTAGTGAATCCATTAAACCAGAGACCCCTGGGGATCCACGTCTGGCCACAGGATCATCTATCAAAGTCTGGCCTCATCGTGTTCCCATAGCTATCACACAAAGCCTACAGCAGGCCGTGTAAACAGCAGTTTCTGTTGGTGCACCAACCAGGTTGAGACATCTCAATTGTCACACAAATTACCAATACCATGTTCATTAACCTCAAAAATCAAGGTAGCCGTGTGCTCTGTGGTTTATTACAGCAACAGATTTCTAAGATGAGGTAAGATGAAGTCTACTTCTACATTGTTTGCCAACAGTGTCAGTCAGGAAATTGTGTCCATTGATATCACCCCTCTTCCACTCACACAACACTGCACTGTAAAGTGTTAAAAACAGCAGCATTGCATTTGCTTTCCTTGAAATCTCACTACAGTAAGGTGATACCCATTATTGAAGTGTTAGGGCTGCCAGATTTTCCAAGCAATTCTGCTTAGGGTTTGAGCAAAACTGCAGCAGCAGCATTCAGCAAGCTTGTCAAAACATCTACAATTGCCACATCTATAAAAAGCTGCATGTTCTGACAACAATATGTGAACAACAATCCCAACACTACTCTTGAACTGCTCTTCCCTCCAACCACAGAACATCAACAAAGTGCCATCGCTATAAAGTCCCTCTCCCCCAACCATGTTCCCATCACTGAGATTATTGACTGTCCTGATAACATCACCACTGGACTGAATCAACACACAGTGCTATTGATCCTGTTGCTGTTGCTGTTGTTGTTGTTGTCGTGTGTGTGTGTGTGTGTGTGTGTGTGTGTGTGTGTGTGTGTGTGTGTGTGTGTGTGTGTCTGTGAGTGTCTGTGGCTGTCTGAGGCCACGGACAATTACATTTTCACAGTAATGGGCAGCCCTGGAAGGCCGGAAACGGATTGACATATTTGGGCAGATATTGTCTCAGCCCTGCCCCGCCCCTCTCTCTGTGTGTGACTGTGAGCATGTGATTTTCTGGACAACAATTATAAAGCCCATTCACAGAAGTCCTACTAGTTAGTGCTGCACTAATTGTTCTGCCTCCAAGAGGAAATGTCGGTAAAATTTGAATGTTGTAGTCTTTTCAGCCTCAAGAAGGTGCAAAGAATGAAGAAAGAAAACAGAGACACATGTTTGTCTTAAAATATGCCTACAAAGTAAATCAAAATATGTCTCGAGCATTTGAGAAAGAGGTTTACATTAGTAAGTTCTAATACAGGATAGATACCTGACTGAGGGACAGCTAGGGAAACAACTAACGTACTGCTGTTGTACATTATCCCTCTGAAGAGACTTTGCCCTGGATTCCGCCATCATGTTGTAGCTTTGAGGGTCAGAGGTCATTTGTTGGAGTTGTAGATATAAGTCAGGGTCTTCATGGCTCCTGTGTCCTGCCCTAGCAGATGGGCTGGGAGAGCAGGCCACGCCGAGGTCAACACAGACATGCTGTACATGCCTCCCCAATGGTTTGTCACCATGTAACACACAGACACAGAAAGAGATGGACAGAAACACAAACATGACAAGCATGCACACGTGTGAGTGTTCAAAACAAACAAACGCTAAAGCATGCTATCCCTCCCTCTCTTTCACTGCTGTTGTCTCTCAAGTACACAAACACACACAAAGCACAGCTGAAAGCCACTCTCCAACAGTTCAATCTGAGAGGGTGTAGCGGTAGACAGTAACAGTGGCAGACAGCTTTGATCTATGATTCCCCTTTCCCCCCATCCTGAGTGGACATCCATTAATATTCCTCCTCCAGTTACATAACCCTGCCATCCAGTATATAATGCCATTATGCTGTCCCAAGGGAGACTGGCACATATATACAGTACAGTTCAGAGCGACCTGCACTGCATCTAATGCAGATTGGCATCCATTGACATGTGATTCCCTCTACACTATCTACACTGGTCTACACTAACTGGCAGAGGCTCCATTGGCTATATAGGCGCTGACTAAAGAATTACAGAAGAAGTTGGGAGTGCAGCTGCAGTGAGGAGACATGCAGCAGTTCAAGGGAGTGCAAACTGTGTCGAGAACTTACAGAGGTGCCGCGTAGTGATGATGGAGCACGTTTAAACACAAACACTGACACCGTGAGAGTTAAAACACAAAGGCCCTGGGTGAAAACATGCAATAGACCTTTTGACTTGCACACACCCCCCACACTCCCAACCCAACACCCACACACCAAAAGCACTCAGGGCCAATCGATACAGACAACCGAGGGGAAAGGATTGAGTGCAGAAGGGGGGAGGGAGGGGTGAGAGTGAGACAGACAGAAAGACAGAGAGAGACAGAAAGAGAGAGACAGAAAGAGAGAGACAGAAAGAGAGAGGCAATGAGCATGCAGTAGATCGCTGTTGTTGCTGCCCTTGGGCAACAGAGCATGGAGGACAATTAGGAAAAGCAGAGAGAATACTGGCTCTACTATCACACACACACACACACACACACAGAGCACCCTAGACACACACCAAATCATAGTCTCAGACACCTGGATAATGCAGGTGATGAGCAAAAAAGGGTAAAACAGTGGAACAGTGGAAGAAAGCCAGAATGAAGAAAAGAGGAAAAGGTTCTGTGTATATGAGAAAGTGATTACTGAAGCTCTCCTGCATCATGAGGCCTGTGCCCCGCTCTACGGTTACATAACTTAAGTCCAGTCAAGTTAAATCTCACTGTTAGGGTCTACGCCACTGCACATCAGTCAGTCCAACTGAGGGAGCTGAAAACCAAATTTAAGAACTGCTGAATCGCAATATAATCCTATATTGTATGAATTTAAATGGAACTAACACCAAACCGAGGAAAAGAGGGAGAATAAAACAGCAATTGCATAAAGCTTTGGGGGGAAAACAGAGCAGAAAAGTAACACACTACATTACATCAACATCTATTTGTGTTGATCTTGTTAACACGCACGTACCCCACCTCCACCTCCACCCACCCACACAGACAGCTGATTCCATCAAAGGTTTTTACTGTCCCAGCCCTGCAGTGGGGCTCGACTGGCCCCCTGCCAAGGCCAAAGCCTCTATTGTCAATATGGAGCCCACTGCCACTTAAGACTTACATAAGCACCCTCCCATCGTCCATCCTGCCAGGCCAAATAGGTGCCAGGGCTGTTTTTTTTAACGCTCCTGTTCGGGTGGCCGGAGCATTGCACTCATTTGTCACCATGGAAACCTGATGATAGTCAAACTAACCAATGGGGTGTGCCTGGGACAACGGGACGGTGTGGGGGAAGAGAGGGAGGCAGAGCGGCTGAGAATGAGTCCATCACTGTCTGATAGTGATACATCTATTTTAATAGGGTCATAGCGTGTGTGTGTGTGTGTGCATGCATATGTGTGTGTGTGTTAGTGAGTGAGTGAGTTAGTGAGTGTGGTCACAGGCGCTGATAGTGGTACACAATCACTCCAAACCTAAAAGTGATACCTTAGGAGGAAGAGTGTGTCTGCATGTTTCAAAATACATATTGGGTGAAGTCACTTCATCGCTATAGTAACTGTGTTTACTCAATTACTTGAGAATCCTAATTCAATATCAAGCACACAAAAAAAGAGACAAAAAAATATTATTTTCCAAAATTTTATTCCTTTCAAGCACAATCACTTAAACTTTGGTAAATCTCCATTGCAACCAAATTGCCAAAAACTTAAACAAAGTAACCACCACATTACACCAGCAGAAAATCACGGACAGAAAGAGGAGCCATCTGAAAGATCACACACCTTTTTTCAAGTCTTAAAAATAGACAGTAATTAGATCTCAGCGGAGAATTAAAAATAAATGATTTCTACTTTATTAATGTGGTCCCCCCTCCAGTCACCAGCCTTCCTGCCTGTCTGCCTGCCTGGCTCTCTCCCTCTCTCCGGTCTATATTTAAGCAGCAGAGAGCACAGGACCCAAGACTCATCTGATGTTTCCTCAACAAATAACACACAGGGTGAGCTATTACTTGTGTGTGTGTGTGTGTATGTGTGTGCGTGTGTGTGTGTGTGTGTGTGTGTGTGTGTGTGTGTGCTCATGTAGTGTCTGTGTGCTTGACAGGTGTATCAAACACAGCATGTCTCCGATAGTAGGCCAAGCTTTTGTCTGGAATCTAAAGGAGATGTGGGACTGATGCAGACAACACCAGTGGGGGAAGGGGAGGCGGCGGGGGAGGCGGCAGGGGAGGGGGTGGGGGGGGGGGGGGGGGTGGTGCTGGCTGACATATTAATAGACTTTAACACTGACTTTACATGCAGGCTGGTGCTGCTCTTATACAATGTCTTGACATGCCGGCTTGCCTTGCGATTTGTCTAACACTGACAGGCTTGTAGTGCACTACAGAATCTGAGGCTGTTGTTCAACTACCTTTCCTTCTGACATACACTTAAGGCCACTGGAATGGCTAACTAGTTTATGACTAATAAAAGTTTCTATCATGAACTGAGCTAGAGTAGAGATTGATAGCAGCATAGAAAGAGAATTATGACAGGAAAGCAACCATGATTACCCATACTAGTCATTGTTAACATGGCTAAAAAATCATTCCACTGCCGATTGTATAAACCATGCAATCATACAAACATTATAAAAAACATGA
The DNA here is from genome assembly GCF_048128805.1 of Centroberyx gerrardi. Lineage (NCBI taxonomy): Eukaryota > Metazoa > Chordata > Actinopteri > Beryciformes > Berycidae > Centroberyx > Centroberyx gerrardi. The sequence goes on from NC_136009.1 coordinate 14,515,197, forward strand.
ATGTAAAAATATCTTATTAGAATGTCCATGGTGGTTCATATTATGCTGAAGGCCGATGCTAAAATACATTAACAGTCAGGCACACTGGTGGTGTGGAGAATAAATCTATTTTTGCCACAGTAATCACTCCTTACTGAACAGCTATCCTCAGACCTCAACTAAAGATATGTAATAACTAGAAGTCATACAAAATCAGATAATGACTGTGAGGCAGAAATTTGGGGTAACAAAGGAAGTTGTGAGGTGAGGCGTTAGGCACACCCCCCGTTAAACCATATTTTGATTACTTGGCCATGGAATCCACATGGCAAAGTCAAAGACAAAAAAAAAAAAATCTTAGCTTTTTGTCACGCTTTTTGTAACGAGCTTGCTCCTGTTCCTCATTCATACTAAAAGGCTGGGTGAAAACAAATAATATCGATATGTATGTCTATAGATACATGTATAAATAGTTCAAGGTTGACTGAGACATCCCCTAATCCAGCTGTTTTTATAAGTGAATATTACTCAGGAAGTCCTCCTTATCCTCTTTTAGTGTTGTTGTGATCCTAGTAGGCGGGTCTTTGGCCTCCTCCAATAGCCTTCTCTCCAGAGCTGCATCCTCAGGGCTAAGCTCTTCCCCTTTGGTCAGTACATACACAAAGTATTGGAAGCCGTCTCCGTAACTATCGTGTTTGACAGACCAGTTGTACTCGCAGCGAGCATAGAGGCGCTTCCTGAAGTGGGGCTGGGCGAAGGTCACAGAGAGAAAACGCCCTCCAGGCTTCAGGACACGACTAACCTGGGAGACGAACAGGGAACAAAGAAGAAAGAGAGGAAGAGCATTAGGAGGCAGAAACCGTACAATCTGAGTAGCGTCTTTTTCAAATTAGATGTGATCAGTCATTTAAAAAAAAAAAAAAATGTTCTTCATTCAAACATATCTCTAGCAACACAAAAACAACACAAAATGCACAAATGCTTGTGGATCTGAAGGAAAGACAACAATGGGCAATCTTAATCCTGAATTTCCCAAAGGGGATTAATAAAGTGCTATCTTATCTTATCTTATCTTATCTTATCTTATCTTAAAATATGGTAACACTTTATTTGGATAGTCCAATGTTGACACTCAACTAACTGTCAGATGACAAAAAGCAGATGTTCAACAAAGTGTCACTTGGCTATTTGCTGCATCTCTACAGACCATGTACCATTTTTAAACCTAAACTCCAACCCCAACCCTAAGATTAACCCTAGCCCAGACATTGAATCTCTACACATAATTCACACAATTATGAGAATCATTTGAAACTCAGTAGGCTTTTCAGTGACACATTATAGAAGTTGAGTGTCAACATTGGACTATCCAAATAAAGCATGACATAAAATTTTGCCAATTAAATCCAATATTGAGTCACCAAAACCCTATAACTAGGCTACTGTTTTTTTTGGTTGGAGACAGGCCAAGAGATTAAGTTACATCTAAATCATAGACAGTCACACGGGCATTGCGTCACTGGAAGTCATAGCAGGCCTCTAGTACGGAGCTTGTCAGCTTGTCAGTCCACAGTGCTGGTTGCTTAGCCATGCAGTTGCAGAGGCTCATCTGATAATATTGCCTGGCAGCACATAAACTATGAGGGTCCTGCCATATGAATAATTGCTGTTCTGGGTCCATCAACATTCCAGCATGTGAAGCCTTCATGTGAGATGCACGTGTGCATCGGGATACATTACCCTTCACAGATGAGAGGACTGCAGAACACACATTCAGGCAAACACGCATGCACACACACACACACACACACACACACACACACACACACACACACAATCATGCACACAATCATTCACATTCACGCAGACCACATACACACACATTTAGCTAGACTTATGTTAGAAAAGCACAGCAGGGAAGTTCTCCATAGACAGAAGTGTGTGTGGGAGTGAAAGCACAGAATCTGCAGTGCATGTTCAAGCAGTGAACAACAAACTTTTACTTTTTGTGTTTGATACAACAATCATGTGAATAGGGTCAACTTAGCAGCGCAGTAAAAAGCAGCTTAACTAGGTTACAGGAACATTGGAGGTTATTAGTCCAATAGATTGCTAAAGAATGATTATAGGGCATATTTTATGGAGACCAGTTGGTATAAATCTGTAGCTAATTCTTGTACAGCCCTGAGAGATTTAAAGCCCATCATACTATAAATGTTGTATAGTATCACAAGAGACAAGAAAATAAAAAAAATCTCCCAAAATGGATATCCCTTTCACATAGTCTTCCTCCCAGCAAATGCATGAAGCTGTAATGCCATGCAGGTACGGCACATGTGAATGTATAGTGAGCAGCTACTGCACAGTATCTCTTTGGTGGCTTCGTGCCTGGGCTCTGCATGGGGGCGAAGGAGCAGCCGGGGCAGGGCTCACGTGTGACTGTCATGAAAGCTATGCAAAGTAATGTCATGCAGCCAGGATTTAGTATGGTGGTTGTGGTCTGTACAGTTGGCTCTGGCGGAGCAGAGTGGCTCCCCCTATGCTGTCCCGGGGTCTTTGGAGAGGAGAGAAGAGCCGCTCTGAGACTGCGAGAGCACGTGTATGCTGCTCCTCTCACGTGATTCATCTCCACCAGCAAGCAGCTCCAACATGAATTATTCACTCTCCACTGTGACAGGGAAGAAGAGCGAGAGGAGGTGGAGGGGTCGTTGGATATAGGGTAAATTGAGTAACACAATGCAGGGAGACGGGAGGGAGAGGGAAAGGTTGATATAGGATAAGGAGGACCTGAGAAAAAGGTGGCAGAGAGGTGAAGAGCTGGAGGTATGAAATAGATCAGTCATGAATATGGACTATCCTTTCAAAACCTTGCTTTTATGTTTCAAGGCGGTCCAAAAATCTCAACCTTTCCTCAACCAACCTAACAGACTGAAGTGCTTTCCTCATCTTCTTCTTTTGTCCCTGTACTTCAATGACTGTTGGGTGAAAACTCAGTGGGAACTATAATGATGAATATCTATTCAGGGCAAAATGTTGCTTGTGTGTCTGTAATAATTTGTAACGCCGTGTGCAGGTCTACTTTTGCAAATCTACTATTTTTAAATTCACCCAGCAACTATGAGAGAGATAAGCGTATACCATCCCCCTTCTCCTTAAAAAAAAATACAGAATGACAGTTTCCTTAGAAAGCCAAGTCTCTTGTCAGATCACTGGAGCTGAAGGAAAAGTCTAGATGCAGGTGGAGCCCTCCAGAGGCTTTAGGGAGTGAGTAAACAGGGGCATGAGCTAACCGAGTGCATCATCCTGCCTTCATCCCTTCACCCATTATTCATGACACTGAGATGTATGGGCCCACATCCTTTGCCTGCAGGTGTGTAACTCCAGAGCCTTATGCCACAGGTGACGGGACGATTGACGTCATCGCAACCCAAGATGACACTGACTTATAGCAAAGTCGACTCAGCTAAAACCCAGTAATGCTGAATGATTACTGACGACTATCAGCACAGAGCGCATTTTCCAACTGTGTGAATACCAGAAGCAAACAGCTTAGCTGACCGAGCTTTGTGTGTGTGCAGTGGATGTCGTGATCATAAATGAGCAGGGGGATATGTTCAGAACTGGGAATATGGCCTCATAATAACCACAAATTTGGCTGGAGACAAAGTTTGGTTTACTGGTTGGAAATTGTTGCCGGCTAGATGACGGCTTGAATGTTTGGTAAACAAACACCGATGGATTCAGTGATGTTTAAGACCATGACACACACACTGACACATGCTCACACATCACAGTTCCCCATCCCACAGAGTGTGTTTACAGCATACGTTGCTGACCCAGATTCTCACACACAACACGTACGCGCTTGTACGCTGCATACACACACACACACACACACACAAACACACACACAGAAAACCTTCTGAGAGGGAAGATGATGCATTAAGTGCGGTGAGTCATACTCATGCACATATGTGTATGAACGCGCACACACTAAAACAGCAATTCTGGCCCCATCCACACATTAGAGTATTGGTATTATTACAGTAAATGGTCAACAATGGCAGGTCTGCACTAATGTGATGTACTGATCTAAATACCACCGATGATGAAACTGGTGTTTTACTTACAGGAGGGGATATTTTTCAGGACATGCACTGTAATCAATACAGACATAACATGCATTCACACACACACACACTCACACACACACACACACACACACACACACACACACACACACACACAATTCTAACTGCTATTTTGAAGCAGTGTCTCATGTAGAGTCTCTCTTCTTCTAAAGCAAGTGCAAGCAAGTGGATGAGGACTTGTTGGGTGTTACACCCAAACACTGGAGTGGGGAAACAGCATCCCCAAAACACTGAGTCGGTTTTCAGTCTGTCCACCCTCAGTAGGACATCTGTAAGCTGATCCTAAATGGGCCATAGGGCTTCTCCAAGAGGACAGACCAGGAGGAAACCACTCTGTTACTGCCCATCACCGCACACTCGCACTCCACTGAAATGATGTCCTGGCTTTTCCACAACATGACATGGTACATTCTGCCTCTCACACACACACACACACACACACACACACAGATGGCATCATGGCCTCTTCTGAATTATTCAGTGTGGTGGCGGAAGCTTGCTTCTAAGCGACCTGACCTGTCTTCAGTGTACTGCAACAACAAGGTAACATTAGATCCTCAGTTAAAGTCCCCATCTGGAATCCCTATTAATCCCATTGCCATTTGAAGCAGTAGTACAATATTACATTATAATATGAATTACAATATTATAGACATTCGGCAGAATGACGTACTTTAATGTAACACTTTATTGATCCCCGCAGGGAAATTCTTGCTCCGGAGGTGCAGGGTCAGCACTGATAACCCCAGCTGAAAATTTCAATTATTTAATAATAGGCAACATTTTGACAGAAATTGCAGCGCTATTTTATGGTTTTAAATGCTGCTAAATAAACACCTAATTTCTTATGGTTTTTTTTCTTCATGTAGCATTCAACTCTAAAGCTTTTCAATGTGTTAGCATGTTGTCCATAGTACTTGGTTTGGTAGAGATGGCCCGATGAGTCTTTGTATTGGGGGAAACAGATGAACTAGTACAAACCTTTGAAATATTAACTTTGCATATGACCCTCCCAGTCCCTGTCTGACCTTTCCGCATTAGTCAGAGAGAAGATGATAAGCTGTCGATCCGAAGAGAATGATATTAAATCTACTCTGTGTGTGTCCCTCTCTCTCCCCAAGGCGTGTATCCTCAAATTCTCCCATTCACTACTTTGTTTTCCTGTCCTCACTGGACCGCAATATTACCGTTCTTCTTCTTTTATCTGCTGTCTTTCCTCTCAGTTCTGGTTTGCCTCAAGACAGATGAGATAACTGACAGTCCACCCTGGTCGGTCGAGGACAGGGTGCTGTGTGGTCACATCGTACGCTGGGCTCGAGCGTTCTGTTATTATACTCTGCAGAACCTTCAGCTTACATAAGCTGGGTTCATCTGAAAGTGAAAAGGTACTGCATATCTTTGCCCCCTGAGGTGGAGGAGCTGTACTGTACTATGACACTTTATTGAAGGATGTCCAAGGTGAATCCACAGAATGCACATGTCATCGTCTTTTCCACTACCCTTGTATTCCCCCCAGGCTATCATATGATTTGTGATAACTGTCCACTCCTTCACGAGTGTCTCAGAAATCTAATGTCACTCCCTTTCCCTTTTTCAGCCTTTATTTACCCAGGGAATATCTGTTGCTGTAGTTGTGAATTAAATGCCTTGCTCAAGGGCAGCTGTTGAGGGATGCAGATGTTCTTCTTGTTCATGTTCCCTGCCTGCAAAGAAATTGGTGTCTCTGGCTCTTTTACGATGGAGTTCTCCCTGCATGATTGTTGACCGCTGGTGCAAAATCTCTAGAAAGAGTCTGGAAAGAAGCCCTTGCTCTTTGATTCTGAGGGACTGACACCAAAACTGTGTACCATTGATGTTTTTGATAGTTGCAAAACGTTCTGCACTGGAAATATCTGGACATGACGTGACTTCATCTACATTTGGCCAGTTGAAATAAGAAAAATACACCGCCAAACAACAAAATAGACCCAGACATGCAAGGTACATCACCAATAGCTGTTTTTTAACAGTGTTACCGTGTTTTAAGATGGATTTTTCCTCTAGGGCTACTGTCATCCCAGCACCTTCTTCTTTCTAATTTGAAATGACCTGAACAGACATAGACAGCAAAAAGCTCTAAACTTGAAACAGTTTCACATGTCCAACAGTTTCTAGTCAACTTGACGAAAACGCCATATAAAAAAAAAAGCCATTTAAGAAGATCGAAGTGCCTGGTGCCCTAAATAAAAACATATAAACGCTTGCTCTCCTTCAACCAAAACCTTTAAGAACCCACACTGTTGCAACTTGCCCACTAAAGAGTCAGTCTTGTCTGTTTCAAACTGATGATGGAGGCTGCAGTATGTGGGAGGATTAGTGAGGGGAAGGAAGAGGTGGAGGCTCTGTGTGCATGTGTGTGTGTGTGTGTGTGTGTGTGCGCGCGCGCCTCCCTCTGTGGGTGAGACAGAGCTGATCAGTGGGTAGCAACAACAACAGAGCACTATCTCTGGACAGCAGACCTGTATGGACCACAGCTCACTGTCTGCTTCAGAGGTACTGTACCCCCACCCACACACACACATCCACCCACCCACACACACACACACACACACACACACACACACAATAACACACAAACACACACGGGCTGATATGCCTGTATAGCCCTTAAACTTGCATGAACGCACACACTCTTGAACTGGGACAGAGAGAAAAGCGGGGGAGAGGTGCACTTTTTATTTAGGTCATATTTTCCTCTATTCTCTTTAAATTCTCTCCCATCCTCTCTGTGGTTGTTTTTCTTCCAGCCCCTCCTCTACTGTAGCTCTGCAGACCCCTCACTCTCACTGCAGACCCCCCCTCCCTGAAAAAACGTGCATTTCAAATCAACTGCTTCTCTTCCTTTCCGTTTCACCTCACCCATAGCCTGCAGCCAGGCATGTGGATGGCAGAAACGTGTAAACGTCTTGAGGAGAGTAAGAACGAATAGGGAGCGGGAGAGAGCAATATAGAGGGAGGGAGGGGTGAGAGGGAGAGAGATAAAAGGGGGTGGGGTGGGGGTGGGGTGGGTAAGAGAATGAGGTCTCAACGCCAGCCTCCTAACAAAGCAGATCTGCTCTTCCCTCCAGGGGTGCAACAGCCTGCTTTGTTTTCTTTCATCCCTCCATTCCTGTTTTATCCTTCTTCTTCTCTCCCTCTCTCTTTTTCTCTCTCCAAGCTCCTGGCTTGAAGAGCCAAATGTGCAAATGCTATAAGCCACCATCTGCCCTGTGGAGACAGAAGCTTGATTTTGTGCATGTGTGAGTATAAATTTGCTTGAGCGTGTGGGCTGTAATTGCACAAACCTGGCTGAAAGCAAAGTGCCTTCTTCGGGAACTTGTTTTACTCAGACAGCCATTAAGGTGAAATCTAAAACTGCTTATGTTTACATGCACATCAAAAATAAAATGCATTCCAAAATGATTTACTACCGCTAACAGCCTACGCTGATCTTTCACTGGATGGGTCTAGGTACACTACATGCACTCAACCAAAACATCAACACACAGTTTGATCATACTTTCCTTCATACAGACCCACATCCCCAGTGGAAGATGTACAGCACTTGCGGTGATGGATGATGGGGGTAACGTGAGAAGAGGTGCGCAGCACTGGATTCCCTCTACCCATCCTCTTCTCTAGCCTCCCACTCCCTCCCTCCTCCATTCTGCCCACCCACCTTTCCTCTTCCCAACTTCCCCTCCGCTCCCCTCCCCTCCCCTCACCCAGCTCGCACCCCATCTCCTCTGCCCACCCACTGCATAGTTGAATTATACATCAGAGACCTTCTCTCCTTTTCTCTTCTCTCCCTCATCATTCCTCTCATCCACCCCTGCCTTGCTGAGACAAAAACTGTGTGTTTGTTTGTGTGTGTGTGTGTGTCTGTATGTTTGTGTGGGTGTGCTCGAGCGTATGTGTTTGTGTGTACACCATATGGGCAGTTTAAATCTTTGCATATTCAAATGATTCTGTTAGACTAGAGAAACAAATACTGATTCAATATGGAGTGTTCTATATCCATAGCTAGCTGCAGGACCAATATCTTCCCATATATCTGTTGGCAGTGAACACAAGTTGTGTGGGCTTGTCTGCGCTGAGCTGTGGAGGCTTTGGCTAGCGCAGGCAGACAACAACATCCAGCCTTTCAACTAGGCGCATCCCTCCCGCTCACATTGGGCGTTACCATGGAGACAAAAGTTTAGTGCTGGTCAAAGTAGCATATGTAGGTCAGAATGTGACACCTCTCATAACAAAAACACCAGGCAGGAGAACAGTGCTGTTCACGCGGCCACCCTCATTAGGCGCACGCCAAGATTTTCAGATAACAAGCGGCATCTGATACGTGAAACAGTTCAAATAATCCCAAACTACAAGGAATCTTTACAGTGTGAATAGGCATCAACATTCAGCTGGTGTTTTGAGGCTTTTTCAGTCTACTCACAAGTGTGACGCATACCAGGCATTGTGAGGCAGGAGAGTCTCTGTTGGACTGAGGAGAAGTTTTTCAGTCAGTCAGTAGCCTAATTAGTGGGTTGACATTAGGTGACTGGGCCAGGAGTTCAGTACAGATACGAATTGCTGAATTTTTGCCAATTCCCTCTAAAATGTGGCTCTGATCTGGCTCACTGGTGACAGGTTTACAATGTACTTTTTGGACGCGAAGAACGCTTTGGCTGGGTCATTGCTCTGAAAATCAGGAAAACTCTGTCTTCAGGCTGATTTTTCAAAAGGGTGCCCATGTTGTGAGAAGATGTGATGTTATGGTGTGTGTGTGTGTGTGTGTGTGTGTGTGCATGTACCGCTGTCTAACCGATTAGCATCTTTGCATTCAGCCACCGCATTCTGCCCTCATGGCAATCCGGAACGCCAAGCTAAAATTAAAACCCCCTTTCTTCCCTTTTCATCAAAAATAACTTTCTCCCGCTTTTATCTCTCCTTTCTTCTTTATCTCTCCCACTCCCTCTTGCTGCCTCCTCACCCTTGCTGCCTTCCCCTTCCACCGGGGACCAGGGAGAGGTTTGCTTTAATTACTGAACTACTTTTCACACTGGCAGAGAAAGACAGAGACACACTTCAGACACCCACACCCGCCCACTGTCACGCTCCCAGCATCCCTGCATTGCCTTTCATGCCTATACTCCCAGGCGTCCGTGCGTGTGTGTGTGTGTGTGTGTATGTTTTTGTGTATTTAATCCTTCGGTATACACTCCTGTAAAGAATTGCTATCATTTTCTGAAAATGCTTGCGCCTCCTCTTCATGGTCACTCTTTTACATAGTCACCCATACAAAGCAGCATATCAATATTGTCATATCTGGTCATGTTTAATTCATTAAGCGGCGTTTGCCATTCTTGGTACAGTATGATGAAAAAGTGATGCAGGCACTGTGGAGCCCTACGTACTGGATCGGAAGGCACAGAGTCAGTGAATGTGTAATTAATAAACTCATCTGTCTTTCAGAGGAGTTCCAAAAACATCAGAAAACTCAGAGGAATACAAGCCGGGGAGAAACTAGAGCAAAACGTGAGCGCTGGTACACTGACACGTTTGGCTAACAAGCAGGCAGAGAGAGTAGAAGGAGGGAGGGTGTTTCCCTCTTTTGGCTCACTCCCTTTCTCTCCCTCTCTCTCTCTGCCTTTCTCTTTCTCAGTCTCTAAATCTGAAACTACCTTTTAAAGCCCAGGACACTTATTACACTTATCAAGCCCGTACTTGCACTTATATGTAATTATCCATTAAGTCCTTGTGGGTAGACGTGCATCAGCAGTGGTTGGGTAATTACTTTATTGTAGTACACACATTCCCCATTTAGCAACACTTGCAGTTTACTACCCACATCAGTAGCAAGTGCATTATGATTAGTTAACCATTAGTTATCATTAGCAATTAGTTTCTCTAACTGGCATTGTAGATATTCCCTTTACGACAGAAGCTAAAAAGTTGGAGCATAAGCATGTAAGAAGTTTTGTGGGGGAGGGACAGTTGGGCGTCCATTCGTTCTTACTAAAATCAATCAACAGAGAGAGAGAGAGAGAGAGAGAGAGAGAGAGAGAGAGAGAGAGAGAGAGATGATGCTGGAAAGATCAATAAGCCAAGACAGAGAACAAGTCTGTACTTCAGTAAAGTCTCATACTCTGATGTGTCTTTCTTTCCTATTTAATGGCGAGCCAGAGAGTAAGAGTTTGGCAGCAGCTGGAGAAGGAGGGAGAGAGAGCGAGAGAAGGAGGGAGGGGGGGAGGGAGGGAGGGAGGGAGGGAGGGAAGTAAAATGGGCCAGTGTGTCTGCCTGCTCAAGGGGTCTCCCGTGGGACGGGGATGGGGACAGGGCAGCCCGGCGGAGGTTCCGGCAGCACACTTACAGCACACAAACACGCTCCGCTCACTAGGCCAGGAGGACAGGGAAGCCCTTTGACGACTGAAACAAACTAAGCGATAATTGGCACAATATTGGCACCTCTATACTTCCGAGGCAGTTCCGAACAAGCAATCAATGGCTATTTCGATGGTGTTCGGAGACCTTATGGGCGGAAAAGTTGGCCAACTCCCTGACAGGTCCTGGAGAGCTGCATCAAAATGATTTGTTCCAGGCCAGTGCTATTTATTCAGTTTCCCCACATTGCCAGTGTGTGGCCATCTCTATATGTCTCTTCATTGTTGATGGGCAAAAATACATTTTGTATCAGCCAATGTTCCTGGCTGTTGGTGATTGACAAATCAGCCTTCTGTCCCAGAAGCCCAGCCAGGCGCTTCCCCCACAGGTCTCAACCCACTGGAGACCCCCGGTGACTCATCCCACAACAAAGTAGAACTGGGTCTTCTTTGCTTTCCCTCCCTGCCTTGTCTTATCAAAAATCTACAGGCTTTTGATCCAGCCTGGAATTATGGAGAGGCCCATTTACTCATAAATGCAGCAAGTTAATTGGCTTTACTTTTTTCACTCTCCCTCTCTCTCTCTCTCTCTCTCTCTCTCAATCCCCCTTGCAAGTAATATCTGAGGAGGGGAGAGAAGAGGGGAAAAGGTTCACTCCGATCCAATGGGCCCACTGAAGAAAACCTATTCATCAACGGCAGTGCTTATCGGAGAACGAAAAGTAACAGGTCAATTTATCATGTTTGGCTAGAGGACGGTGGTGCATTTACTCTGTCCTTCACTGGTTCACACGCAGTACTGGTTTTGACTCCACACATCATTTTTAAACCCTACAGAGCACAACATAAATTCTGATGGGAATATACTGTATGGGCATTGGGCAGGGGGTTGACACAGTTCTCTAGAGCAGGTTAAAGTTACCGGTAAATGCTTTCTTACTGCTGTGTGGGATCACTGTATTTGAAATCAGAACGGTCTATTTGATTACTATATACAGGTTGTGTTGGATAACAGTGGAACTAACATACTGCAGTTTATACAGAACTAAAGGGGAGATTGGAGAGAAGTAGGGTAGACAACACTTTTCTACAGCATAGGACTACTGTTGCCTGCAGACGTAGGCAGGCCAGTTTCTATAACAACCTGAAAAAAGATATATAAAAAAAAACCAAACAACTTCAGCTAATTTATTCTGGAAGTTTGGGAGCAAGAAAGCAAGTCTGCTCATCTCTTTGCACTATTGATATACATGAGAAATAGATGCAGCCTGAGTTGATTGTTCCTAAAACATTACCTGAAGCCAATTTTTGTCACTACATCCATGTTCTCACAACCACTGTACTGCCACATCGGACACATGTTGGGTACGATGAGCAAAGAGCCTTTAACATGAGGCTCAGTTGGCTTAGTCCAAGATGGCAGCATGCCTGTGAATTATGGTCCACTGCCCGACTACGAACTATTAAATTATGTACTTGAGACAATAAAACGCAAATCCACAGTAAGGATTAAATCTACATATTATAGACAAATTCAATAATTACAACCAAGGAGATTAACACACTAATTTGCGCTTTTCCCGGCATTAGATTTGCATTCATTTGTGTTGGATCTGGCCAAATCTGCAATATTTCCTAAACTCTGTATGGGAAAGTGGTGGATGTTACAGTGATTTTAGCACTGCTACAGCACAATCAGCATAAAGTGATCTGAAAAAGAGGGCAATGATGTTATTTTATGTTATAGCTGGTGGTGTTTTAAAGCATATTTTAGAATAGTAGTAGTTCTTCACACATAACCAGAACAACTCTTACAAAAGCTTATTAAGCACTGCATCATGAAACTGTTCTTTAACTATGCTGCTACTGTCTCATTATAGGAACAGTAGGCAAGTGTTAGAGCATTCAGAGTCAGGCAAGCTTAGCTCCGGACTCAGGGGAGCTAGTGATGGGTCCGAGCCCAGCCTAGTGTGACTGTATGTGGGGGAGGAGAGGAGCAACTGGCCCCACATTAGAGCAATGGGGACCGCAGAGACAGGGAGGCAGAAAGAGATTGTTGGAGGGATATACGATGAGGGAGGGAGGAAGGAGAGGAGAGATTTAATTGAGCAGGCTCAGGGGCCAGTCCTCCCTCTCTCTTTCCACAGAGCCTGACAGAACCAGACCGAGTAAGCATGCAAGTCATGGATGTATTAAACTGTGCATGGGTGTTTGTGTGTCTACTGCATGTACTTCTTCACGTGTGTATGCCTGCATTAATGTCAGTACACATGTATTCACATTTGTCTGTTTGTGTGTGTGTCTGTGTGTGTGTGTGTGTGTGTGTGTGTGTGTGTGTGTGTGTATGTATGTGCTGAGGAGAAACCAGCACTCTTTACCTGAGGTGTACAGTTAGGAGAGCGAGGCCACACTAATTTCAGCTGCAAAAGATGGTTTATTTTCCACACAGTAATTATTTTCTTCTTGTTTGTCTAACTGATTTTGGAGGCTTTAGTCTGTGTGTGTGTGTGTGAGTGTGTGTGTGTGTGTGTGTATCTGCCCCATATCAGCTCAACACTGACTCAGAGCGCTCCTCCCGCACATACACAATTGATTTCACACCAACTCGCGCGCCATAGAAAGGAGCAGGAAAAAGTACATCCAGATGGCAAAAGCCAAAAAACTATAAGGCATGAAAACAATTAAAAAGGAACTCTCCGTTAACAATGTTGTTGTAGTCAGACTTACTGTACCTGGCACCTGGCCAATTAGTGAGTGTGTAAACAGAGTCTGGCCTGAGGCGAACAACAGTTACTGGAGGGTGACAGACTCCAAAAGAAGGTTGGCTCCTTTCTGGCACCTCATATAGATGGCTCACCTGGCAATACCTAAACATATGACCCAGGTTCTTATAGCTCAAGGGACTGCAGAACTAAACCACAAGCAGCCTCAGTTCATACCATACTGTGCTGGTCCTACTAAAGCGGGCTGGAATGCCTGTTAATCTAGCACAATTCACTGTTTCAGGCCTCTCTTGGGTGGATGGATGAAGGAGGCGGGGCAGGACCAGGAGTGACATGCAGTGGCATAGTGACAAAGAACAAATAAAAACTAAAACAAACAGATAATCAGGCACACAGACACACAGACACACGTGTTGTACAGTGCCTTATTGGTTCATATTGCACTCTGGACTTGCTCTGATTCAGTTGGCTGATTTAAGTCACATGCTCAAGTTCTTCAGATGAGCAGGGAGATATGAGGGGTAAGCTGTTTGGATTCAGATTTGGGCAATGGAGATGCTTAACATTTTACATCCAAGCTATTGAAATCAGCTGTTGGCAGCGTCTACCCTTTGGGATGCCGAGTGTCATTGAAAAGTTTTGGGGGAAGAAGGGTTTCCAATGTGTATCACGCATCCTCCCTAAAAAAGCACTTGAATTAAATTCCAAGAAATTATTTTTTTATCTTAGTTTCCCAACTAAGATAGCCTCAACCTTAGGCTTCATAAAAGAAGATTTGTTATGTTTGTTTTTTAATTAATGTCAGGTAAAAAGTCAGCTAGGCTACTCAGGTATATTAGCCTATTTGGGCAACCATTCAAGTATAAATGGTGTGAGAGGATGTATGATTTTAATAAATGGTATACTTTGGCTACCACTCCTTTGGATTACCTTAGGCTACTATCAATGTAATAGTGAAATGTATTTGTAGAAATGAGTTTAATTTATATACATAGATCTAAACCATAATAATTTATGCTATGTGCTTGACTAGTGCATATGTGTTATTTGGAAATCATAAAAGAGGAATTACTGAGATCTGAATAATTATAACCCAACTAAATAAATATCCAACTATTATTACACAGCAAAATATGCTTTTCGTAAAGTGCTGCTGACTGATTGACTGCTGACAGGATTCACTAAACTTATTCCACCTCCAGATATTGCCAAAAATCAAAGTCAACAGAAGCCACAAGTCTGAATCAAGAACATCTCAGGATACGGCTGTATTGTGGTGAAACTCTAACTGCCATGTGCTGCTGCCTGAGAGACGCTTGATACCAAAGATGCATATGATGTCGGAATACCGATGCATGCATTTGGTATTAAATCCCCGCAGCATGGATTTAACTCAACCCTGAATCACAGCCACAACTTGTGTAATTTATTGTTGGCTTTCAAAACAAAATTCATAGAGAAAACAAGGAATACTACTGCTGCTGGCTCGTAGTCTATAAGTGACTTCTCTCCACAGCTGTGCTATTACAACAGACAGCTCAGTATTCCTGCTACACTTCAATAACTTCGGTAACTTTCTGAACTCCATCTCCCCTCTTGGGCTAAAGGAGAATGGACTGTGATCTGCCGCTTGCAACTGGAGACTTTTCCTTCAGCCACCTCTCTTTCCTTCTGCTCCTATTTATTTAGGGAGACGAATATGCTAATCATGATGCTAATGTTGTCATAGTGCTGTCTGTGTAGCATAATGGCAAATTCCAGGAGCCAGATCTAAATTCAGGAGATGTGAGCAACTCTAAACACTCTGGTCAGTATGATGTTATTGCAGTGCTTGGCGCTTACTTCTGAGATTGGGTGAAAAATCAATAGGCTTTTCACTGGCATCTGATTTGGCCTATGGTCAGTGATGCAACAGGGAAGAAAGCAAAAATCTGCCCTTTAGCAAAAAAGCAGAATCTTACCTCTTCCCCTGCCTCCGTCTCTGTCTCTCTCTATCTCTCTCTCTCTTTCTCTCTCTCTCTATCATTTGCTCTTTCTCGTCTCATTTTCCCCGCATTAGTGCATGATGCATGTACTCTCTGCTCTCCTTTTAACTATTTGCATTCACCTAAACTTTCCACTGCATCTGGGTTGATCAGCGAAGGGTAAGATAAAGAAAAGATTACCAACCTACCTGATTCATCTGATCTGACTGATTAAAGGTTTCAGAACTGCTAAGCTCAGTCTACACTAGGCCAGGATAAATGCTCCTGGAGTACTTAGCCAGGCTGTGCTAGTAATCACAGATGCCCATAGATCACAGTAGGCCATGAGCAATGGTCACTGTGCCGCATTCACCTTCATTTGACCCAATGGGATGGTTCTTGGGGAATGGATGGTTGTGGTTATTAAGGGAAGAGGGTTGTAATAGGAGTTGGAATAGCGACAGTGTTATGGATTAAAGTTACAGCTAACGTTAGAATTAGGGACAAACTACAACATGTTACAGACTGGGTTGTATTTAAGAGTACTAGTCAGAATACATTTAAAATCAGCCAATGTGAGTTATTATGTCGTTGCATAACTTGGATAGTATCGTTGACTACTTGTTTTCACAGTTGCATGTTGGCCTGATTTTTATGGACAGTAATGACTAACAACACCAAGAGTGCATTTCACAGAGCTAATTCCCAAAGGGGAGCGAACAAATCCCTTTGCATCTCGCCACCAGCATCAAAGCTGTAGAGAGCAACACTGTACATCAAAGACTGAGACGACTCTAAAAATCATCAACGGCTGACAAGTGCCGAGTTCCTGAAAACTGCCTAGGAAAAGAAAAATAAAATAAAATCCATCCCATTCCCTCTTCCTGTTTCTGGCCCATCTACTGAGTTACCACAGAAAACAATAAAACTCTCACTGCTCTGAGCTGATTTGGCCAACCTTAAAATGTCACATCCAATTCAACAGACACTCGCTAGCGTCCTGACTTGCGCTAAGTACTGATGAACTGTTGCCATATTTGTGAGCTATTTTTGTGGCAGCAGTCGATCCCGCAGGCAGAATGCGGCTCGTAGACTGGCTCAGCGGCGCCTCCTCACGTGCCCCCAACCAGGTCGGCTACAGCGTGAGAGAGTGGGCCGAGGCTCGCCCACTTCGGTCCCCTCCGCTCCCCTCTCCTCTCATATAAAGTACAGCTTTGATGGGAAAAAAAAGGATGGGAAACCAGTAAGTTTTAATGCTATGTGAACTACACTGTATGCAAGCTCTTGCGGGTTCTGATATGGATTAAATGGGGTTTCGTTAGAATATGATGATCTATATAAAACGTATTTGTCCCCACTGATTTTGCACAAGAGTACATTTTATTTCAGTGACACAAAATCAAAGAAAACTATCCTGGCAGGAGCAGCAACTGACGCCACCTCACCGATAGGCGTAACGAGGTTTCTCCTTCGCTCTGTCACTTCTTCTGTCTGTTTGAGCTCCTCTGTCATCTCTCCTTTCCTTCTCAATTCCCTCTGTTTGTCTCTCCCTCTCTCTCCATCTGATCAAGGACTAGATGAGGACTTGGATAACGAGAAGCTGTGATTATTTTGTGAAAATTCAAAGTGCCCCCAGGCTGTTGTTTTTCGTAATTAAGGACTGGAGCAACAATCTGGCTTCAAACGCAACCCACAACAGACAGGGACACTCACACCGCCGGGCTGGTCCAAAATATGCCAAATGTCCATATCCATACTGTACGTCTCCAAACATGCATACTAACCACATCGCCCTAATGAGTTCTAAAACAAGCGGAGGCAATCTACAGTGTTATAATTGTTCTGAAGATGCAACACAGCAAAACACAAGCCCCTCTCCCTCCCCTCCATTACACGTGAGTAGGTTTGTCTTCTGAATGCGCTGCTGTTATCTCTTTCTTCCCGTCTAGTTCTAAATTTGCTGTGACATAAAAGCCGAGTCCATTTTTGGTGTTTCTGTATAACTGCATGATTTGGTGAGCGGCGGAGTTGTTTCAAGTCCTCGGATATCTCTCCACGCACAATGCAGAGGCTCAGAGGGACCTGAAATGAAAGACTTCATAGGCTGGGATAGAGAGGAGGAGAAAATGAAAATATCACAGATTGTACACACAGTACAGTACAACCCACCCGTATCCTCCAAGTGGGTCAACATGTAAATTTAGAGGCTTTGGGCATTAAAGACAGAGGGGAAAGGCCAAACAAACAGAAATGGCTTTTATCCTTTAAAATATTGTGCTGGTAATGACACATACAGAACTGTTTTAATAGAGATTTAGGAAGCTTTAAGCTTACTGCAATATGTACAGTAGCCAAGTTGTTTAAAAAATATAACCCAAACACAGTAAAGCCTCATTAATCCAAGCCCTTTGAATACAGGAGGTTGATTAGCCAGGTTTGGATGACAAAGCTTATTCAAAATGTGTAACTTGCATGGATGCAATATATCAAAATATAACGTAGACTTTAATTTGCAGTTGAAATGGTTTTAGTTATTTTAGTTAAAATTTCACAGCCAATGGAATGGAGTCTCTGTGTATCTTAATGTTTTAAATGTCAAACTCAACCCCCCCGTTTCATCTTGATTTTGGTAAACAGAGATGGACAAAAAAACTTTCCTTTTCTGAACTCCTCTCACTGGCGATAGGAAGATGGGATGCACTGCACTGTCACCTAGTTTCCATGGAAACCTGTTGCTATGGAAACAGGCCCTGGAACAGACTCAGGAGTTAGTGGTGGAGATTTTCACTGGAGAGGCAGAGGGAGGTGAGGACAGAGGGGAGAGAAGGGAAAGGAGAAGGAGAGGAAAACAGAGCCCTGCTAAGAATGAGTGAAGAAGAGGGAGAGATGAAGAGAGAAACGGAGGAGGGAGAGAGGTGAAAGGATGCAGATTTTGCTCAAGCTCACATCCCAAGTACCATCCCAGCATTAACACAACTCCACACCGCCAGAATCAAAGTGCACAATACACAGTGAAGCAGATCCTCTGAGCAGGCTGCATTAAGTGTGGGATTTTTGGGAGCCTAGTATTTGATAATGAACATGCTCTAATGTTGAAGAGAAGAAGAGGGCAGCCTCATTGACATTCATGTCGCCCCTCTCATGACCGTGTACAGCAAACATTACATAACCGCTGTGCAATACTGATAGCTGGCATTACAGCCAAACAAGGGGCAGTGTGCGTGTGTGTTTGGGTGTGTGGATAGTGTCAATTCACTGCAGGGGGTTATATAAATCTCCTTTGTAAGTGAGTGGCCAATGCTCATTTAACACACACACACACACACACACACACACACATACGCACACACTCACAGATCACTTGAGTTAGGGAGAGAAGCGGCAAACAGCTTATTTTGTTTGTTTCGGAGCAAATAACAAGGAGGCAGTGCCGGCTGCTGGCAGGTAAATCCAAGGCTGAGAGACTCATTTGCAGATGTTCACATAAAAGACAGTTTCCCAGAAATGACAGACTAACCAGCCGTAGGACCGCATTTGATTTCTGCTCCCGTCCTCCTCCCTCTCCTCTCCTCATCTCCATCTCGAGCGCTCTAATCTCTCTCTGGCTGAAGTTGGATCGCAGCCTGCTGGGTTAGTCTGTCAAACTGCTATCACACAGAGAGCCTTGGTGCATGCCGTGTACTGCGGCCAGCGACGGACAATATGGGCAGCAACTGGCAGGGGAAACCATAGGACAGACGGGTGGACAGATGCACACACACACACACATGCACACACACAGTTATTCACTCATTCACTCACTATCTGTCTAGCTATCTCTCTCTGTCTATGTATCTTTCAAACATGCTGTGACATTTTCCGAGCAAAAAGAGCTTATAAGGCGTCTTGAACCCTCACCCGCCTATGAAAAGGAGAGCAATGGCTCCTAAATCAAAAAAGCCTCTCACAAAAAAAATATATTGGTCTGAATATGAGAGACTCTCTTTGACTCCCAACCAAAACAGAAGCAGTCTAGTCCGCCTAACGGTATTTTCAGTGAAGAGGGAAGTAGTCGGTAGAAGAGAGAACTATTGCTTCACCTGTCTGCTCTAACTACAGTAACAGTTGATGCTGCAGGCGCTGTGGGACTGTACAGCATCTGTACTTGTTTTAATACTTTAGGACTTAATTGTTCACATAGCAAACTTTAGCCAAGACTAGGCTGTGTTTGCTAATTTAGGTTACGTAATAGTTTGGGCCTAATTAACTTGTGTGGCTGCTATGTTGGTTCTGTGTAGGTTTGCAGTCAAATTTCACATTCATATTACTCATTTAATGTAATATTTCAAATTAAGTCTGGTGTTGAGGCTGAATAATGTAAATTTGAGTGTTAAGAGGTGGCCATTAGTGCTCTCCACCAAAGTTACTTGAAAATTATTATATTTAAGGGTCCAAGCAGTGCAGGCTCTGGGACAAATTGTGAGGACAATTTTGCAAATTGTGATATCTCTGGCATCGGTGTGTGTGCTTAGAGTGCATTATATTAAGTTTAAGGATACATTTATTAACATGCAATTATGATATAATTAACATGTTTCAATCATACGTCACAATTCAGATGCACCTTTAAATTATCTTGGGGGCCGTCTTTCATGTCAGAACACCCCAGGACCACGACTGCAGAAAAAGAGAGACGAAGGCATGTAATAGGAGGAGAGAGAGAATAGAGAGAGCCTCTCAAGGCCAAAGGAGGGAGGAAACCGAGAGAGGAAGGGAATGAGGAAGCAAAATGTGCTCAATGAACGGCTCCGACAGCCTCAGGCACTATTCTGCATTCTTTTTGGTGGGAGACTGGATAAAAGGTTTGCGATGACTTCAGTTTGACGTCGGGAGAGTGGCAGGGAAGGAGGCGATTTAATTAACTGATTGGGAGTATTACACAACTCCACTTTATGTCCGATGACACACCAGCATCCTACAGCTACCCCTGATACAGCATGAGTAATAGCGAACATGTTTATGACCTGACTGACAAATTGACATGGGTAGCCATATTTCATGTGCTGCAATACTGGCTGGTTCAGTATCATTTAGAAAAACCTCCTGACATCATCTGTGCAGAATTATTCAGGCACTTTGTGCACTGTATAAAAATTAGCAAAATTCTATTTTGCTGTAGTACATTTAAAAAAAAAAAAAAAAAAAAACATTTCACTTTACATTTCATTACATGATTTATCTAGTTATGTGTATGTCTGTGTGTATGTTGAGGTTCAATGTTTAGCTTGATTTTATATATGTATGGCTTAGTGCAGCACTTTGATCAACTCCAGTTGTTTTTAAATGCGCTTTATAAATAAATTTGACTTGACTTGACATCGGAAACCTATAGTTACTAGTTACATTGAAAAAAAAAACATAAAGGTTCTCCTCACAAAACTTGTGATAAGGTCATGAAAGTGATGCACTTTCAAAGTGCAAGCCAGCCATCTGTAAGAGGAGGCAATCAGAGCATAACATAACCTTTAGAGGTTAATGAAGCCTTGAAATACAATAATGTATTTTAGAATGTGCAATTTTACTTTCGGTACTCAAGTGCATTTAATGGCAAATACATTTATAACACAAATTACTTAAGGGGGATTTTGAAAGCAGGGCTATTTCTACCAGAGAAATATCAGAGGTTAGGACATTTCTAGGACCTGAGGGTTTGTGTACTTTTTCATCACTTCACTCTATTGGCACACAGCAACCATAATGACACTTTTCACATACAGTACAATAATGTGTGTGTGCGTAACGTAGTGTCTGCCAACAGCCTCCTGACAGCCGCTGGCAGCTCCTGTTTTGGGGATGCATAAGTCACTGTCACAGCGTCACGGTGCTTCCAGCATGGGAGGTGACAGTTAAATAAATGTATAATCGTCTGGAGGTTGTCAGGAAGCAGTTTAGTGTGGCGCTGCCTGATTCAAAGAGAACGGAAAGACAAGCTCCTCCGCTTTCTATTTCCTTTCAGCGCTAAAGAAAATGCTGCGAGAGGCGGAGATATACTGCAAAGAACTCTGTCTACACATCTGGAGCCATTACACAGAATGACATCTATGTGGGGGGTCATGTGTGCGTGTGTTTGTGTATGTGCGCGCTTGCACTTGTGCACTTATATGTGTGTATGTATGCGTTTGTGCGTCCACGTTCATGATGCGTTTGTGTCTTTGCAAGCACGTGCATGCATGCTTGCGTGCGCGCGCACGCGTGTGTGTGTGTATGTCTTCAGCAGTAGTGGCCAGCTGTTCAGCAGTGGGATCTCTGCACATCTGGCGGCTTGCTTTGGCCTGGAGTGGAGGGCATCTGCCATGCAGCAATGAAGAGGGGGATGGGAAGAAGAGGAGGAAGAGGAGGAGATGGATAAGATTAAAGGCGGATGGGAGGGGGAGGAAGGGTGGAGAAGAAGGAGGGGTGATGGATTATTCTGATAGGATGAGGAGAAAATAAACCGACATACAGTGAGACACCTGGGGATGAGCTGTGTATGAGAAAGACGAGGAGAGAGGTTGAAAACAAGGGAGAGCATGCCTAACCGCAGTGGAGAGGGGCGGGAGAGGGGGGGCGATCTGTGAAGGGGAGGGAAGTTAATCTACTGAACAGGACAAGAGAGGAAGAGACACCAGTCACACTCACACACACACACACACACACACACACACATCCAAACACAACTGTCTGACACAAGACAGACGCCGATAAGTAACTTTGGATGCTGAGCAGAGGTTGGGGTCGCTCATTTTCAACCCGTCTCAGATTTTCAGCCTCTCTCTGTTGAAGGGTTACTTATACTTAGCAGCACTTAGCCTGCAGATGAGCAGATTGGAGAGAGGTATGGACAGACACCGCCACACCACACCGCCTCAGACGCTCGCTGGTATGACCCCCATTAATACAAAGAAACGGCATCCATTTCTGCTCTCGTCTTCTCTTCAAACCTCTGAAATACAGCCGTTTACTTAGCCCTGTAATTTAAATTTCGCTCGAATGAATAGAAACAAAGTAAACGTCATTAAGGATGAGGTGAGGTGAACCATATTGTTCTCTTAAATGAGTTGAACGATATCATCTTAAAGAGGACAGAGGGTCAAGGTTCAGGTCAGATCATTGGGGTCAGAAGGGCAGAAATTGGCGGCCATGCTCTCGCTGAGGCTTAGGTTTACACGCTTACATGACACCTAATACATCAACAGCTTTTCCCATCTGGCCTAAATACAGCACAGGTAAGAATAGCATGATCGTGCATGACATTTGGCTCTTTGGATTACCACCTCTGTTATCTTTGTGGGATCATGTGGGAAAAAAAGTATTCCAAAATGAACTCCCTTAGAGATATTAAAGTCCAGGCGCAAATATAGATGCTTATCACGTGTTTTAGAGCAGATTACGTGGTCTCAGGTCATGTATACATTAAAAGGCAATCTGTTGATCTGCATATTCATGAGTGGAAAATCTATAGGTCACAATCTATGATCCTATAATCCTATGTCTAGCACATGTGCAGCAAATTCCAGGACCAGACTTAATGTAGATGTAGAAAATTGACAGACAAGTGGAAGAAAGGCCTATTAGACAGACTCTCTTACAGACTCTCTTATTGACCGTCATTACAATTGCAATTACAGCCCAAATGTTCACATATCATGATATAAATATCCAAAAAAGAACTTTAAACTGCAACACCTACTGGAAGCGATCCTAGAACAGATCTGGGTGTGAGAACCAAAATTATCTCCACCCCCACATCTACAAAAAAATCTAATGGAAACGCTGTTTATCTATGGTGAGAAACCCAACAGATTGCTATAACTGCAATACTCGTAACAGAGCTCACTAAACCCTACTCATAACAAAGTCATAAGAAACCAATGGGACATCTGACAAATTAGAGGCCAGAGCCTGCTTTCTCCAAAGCCTCTTCATTCTACTTCGTCACAAACAAAAGCAGAGCCAGAAGAAACGCCCAGCAGACAATTGATGAGTTAAGCGATCTGTGTTTGTCCCTGCAGGACACGGGTCTATTTCTAGCAAGAGGGTCAAGCCTCAAGAGTCCAGAGCCCAGAGCCCTCTCCCAGCCTCCTCTGCTCCTTTAAGCAGCAGATAGCGGTTACCTCCGCTGTTAGCTCCGTGCATTAGCTCAAAAAGCGAGGAGGTCATTTTGGTCACTTGAGATGGAACCGAGATTATGCTGTGCGAACCTCTGTCGGCAGAGAAAAAGCTGCCGTTTGTTATGAGGCTTCTGTATGTCCGCTATGGGGCCGGGATGCAGGCAGACAGAGGATCGCAAGGCACAGCCATCGACCCAGACCTGCTTTCAGCGGACAACAAAAGGTTAGGGCCGAGGAGAGAGAGAGCAAAAAAAAAAATGAGTGCAGGAGAGGAGAGAAAGTGACCCAACTGCAGGCTTGATTGATCTGCTGTGTGAAGAGAGGGCTTTTTCACAGTTGGCTGGGTTCTATCCTGAAACACTTCACTCACACACACACACACACACACACATACATATGCATGCTTCTGCACATAACACGCATGAACATGTGCTACTGTACGGCCACACGTAAACACACACATACACACGGCCACTCCACGCCTGCTGGATTTGCTGTGATTTAGTGTCCCTGGGTATCCACTTACTCTTACCTCTGGCAGACAGACACACACACACACACACACACACACACACACACACGTGAACAAAACCCAGGTCTGTCTTTGACCCTGTTCTGTCAGCGTGATGTTTTGTTCGTGCTGGATGACACTGACTTTTCCCTGACCACATCTCCCAGCTGTCTCTGCTCTGTACTCTAGAGTAATAGCACTCTCATGAACATAAATCTGCATATTCTCTATTATTTTCCATACAGACTGGGGCCATAATCTTCTAATCTGCAATGCATAATAGAGTACATTCCCCATACTGTATAATTAGAGAGCAGTAAAACACAGCGCATGATACCCACCGTGTCTTTACTGCAGATTAATTCAAATGTAAAGGCAGATACAGCTGGCTGGAAGGTTGCAGCCAAAGACAATGACGCACACACAGCGACACATGAGCAGTTTCTATTCATTCTGAGGAGCGTGGATTGGATTGAAAGTGAAATGGACTTGACCTCCACGACCCTTTTCCATATCAGAACTGTAACTGGAATGATAACTTTCAACATGATAGAGAGAGAGAGAAAGAAAAATAGAGACAGGGAGAGAGAGAGAAAGCCGTTCAGTCCAGCCTCTCCCCTTCCTCTGCTCTGACTTTGAAAGGCTTTAATGAGAGAAAAGTGTCTCTATCGATTCTCCTGCATTCTAACACTCCGTGATCGAAGAACAAAGGAGAGGAAAGATACAGATGGAGGGAGAGGGAGGGAAAGGGAGGGAGAGAGTGCATCCCATTTAAGAGGCTTCCAGATATGGCAGCCAACTGAGGAACGGCACGTCCCATATCAATAATATAAATTAACAAATTCAAGAGTTTACGAGCAGCGGGGGCCCCGTTTGTGTGAGTGTGTGTCTGCGCCTGTCTGTGCGAGCGTGTGTGTCTGTGCATCGGCATGTGTTAATGTGCGTACGCCCGCATTTGTGCATGTTTATGTGTGCCGTTCTGTTTTTAATACTTCTAAACCTCAGGAATAATGATGTGGGAATGCTGGAGAAAGGCCAAGCAAACAATAGAGAC
Source organism: Centroberyx gerrardi (assembly GCF_048128805.1). Taxonomy (NCBI): domain Eukaryota; kingdom Metazoa; phylum Chordata; class Actinopteri; order Beryciformes; family Berycidae; genus Centroberyx; species Centroberyx gerrardi. The sequence continues at coordinate 14,540,094 of NC_136009.1, forward strand.
GGCACTTCTTTCATCTGACACCATTTTAACTGCCTGGCAAACAGACAAACAATCTCATCATCTTTCCTACTGGCCTTTGTATTCCCATTTCTGGAGTCTATGAAGCTGAAGGCAGAACGTGGCTCAGACAATCAGGACTGCATGACAATACAAACTATAATGTATAACAGAAAGAGCTCTCCAGATATCACAGTGCTAAACAGTGATAAGGTGTACATGGCTTAGGAGCATAAAAATATGCATGCACACACACACTCACACACACCCCTAAGAGATATGTGTGGTCTACTGACCCTCTTGGATGGCTGTACTCCTTCACTGTGGCCTATATTAGTTTGGCAGAGACATCCACTGTGAATGTGGAGCTCCGAGTTGTACTTCAGCTTATGTCACTGGACAGAGACAGATATATATCAAAATACCTAAAATAGTAAATTAGTGTATGTGTGTATGCTCCCTGTTTGTTACCAGGTACACATATATACAGTATATACTGTATATAGACTGACTTTTTACGATCCATAACAACATTTAGCTTGTTAAAAAACATACTATTTTCTTATCTTAAAACTCACTGCTCACGCTTTTTCATGATCCTCACTTGATTTATGACTAATCCCTCTGTCTTTCTTTTTTTCTTTGTGTTGCCTGATATTTGGATTATTTAATGATATGCATACACATTGAAGTTATGTAACAATTATTGGACTACTTATTTGTGTATATGCAGACAGAATGAAATGATGTTGTGTGTTAGTCTTTGTTATGTGTTAGTCTTTGTTATGGTTAGGGTTTTGCTGAAGACATACAGTACATCTCAAGGGGATTATCCTCTCAATAAACTACTATATAAAACATGTATGTACTGTACATATGTTTTTTTTTTACTTTTCTAACAAAACAAAACATTCTTATTTACAGCAACAATTTGGAGGAGTTGCAGAAGAAGAGGGTAAACCTAATATATACAGTACACAGCTACTGTACAAGAGAAAATACTATCATATCCCTACTGGTCTTCGTTTCTCACTCTATGTGTTTTTCTTTTCAGGTCTTCTGACCACACCTCTGTCTAGCTAGACTTTCTCTCCCTCATTATCCCGCTCTGTCTCTTTTCCTTTCCCCCGTCTCTAGCCTCTCTTCTCCTTCCTCATCCCTCTCTCCCTTATTCTCTTATTCCAATTAATGATCCTCCCCCTTTAGGCATCCGCTGTTTCCATAGGAACAGTGCTCTGTAGTCGATACTGGTCGTCTAGGCAACGGTGAGCTGGGCAGGATGTTCTCTGTGTGTGTGTGTGTGCGCGTGTGTGTGTGTGCATGTGTGTTTACTTGATTTGGGCTTGCCCCTCGCAATGGCACAGGCAGAAATATGTTTTGCATTCACTGTTTATGTTTGAGAGAAACTAGTCTTGCTTTCTGTCCAAGGAAATTCAAAGTTTTTCTTACTTGGCGTGTGTGTGTTTGTATGTGTGTTTGTGAGTGTGCATGCATGTCAATGTGTGTGTGCGACGCTGACCACTCACCAATCTAGGAATATAGGTGCTGGGTGTCTATCATATGATATGGAAAGATATTCGACCAGCACACATGACAATTTTCCTCTTTAGTTCTGCCGTTCCTGTTTATCGCTGTCTTAATACTCCTCTAAACTTCATCTCTCACTACTGCGCACATACGCACTACGCACCATCATATCCTCTCTTTTTCTTTCTCTCTCTGTGCTATTGCTACACACACACACACACACACAGCACTAAAGGCCAGTCCCTGTAGATCATTATGTCTATCCTGGGATCAGATTTTAGTGTATGTGTCGTGAGAACAGAGGGTAAATCTGGCAGTGTCATTTCTGTTTTCTCCCTCAGTAATACTGCAATCAGGTGCACAGATGACAGGACATAGAGCTAAGGGATTGTGACCAACACTGTGTGTGTGTGTGTGTCTGTTTATGTGTGTGTGCATGAATGCATGAGATGTGTGCACTAAAGCATGCAGTCACATTTATGAGCTTTGGTATTTGTCTGAATTGCAGCTGCAAACCCATGTTATATGTGTGTGGACAACATGTAAACATGAGATCGTGAGAGAGAGAGAGAGTGAGAGAGAGAGAGAGAGAGAGAGAGAGAGAGAGAGAGAGAGAGAGAGAGAATAAAAGGGAACAGAAGGATTGCGTCTGGCCCCTGGGCTTCCCTATTTACAGCCAGGACAAACCCCAATGCTGGATTACCAACAGAATCCACACGGAGACCGAAAGAGAGAAAGAGATAGAAGGGGATAGAAAGAGAGAAAGTGGTAGAAAAGGAGAGGGGAGCTTAGAGAGAGAACTGGGATTGAAAGAGGGTAAGACAGGAGAGGGAATATACGGACAGCGTAAAAGGAGGAGGACGTAAAGGAGTGTTAAAAGGGAAAAAGGAAAAAAAATGATCTAGTGATCTATCTTTTTATTGACTGCGGTGACTTGCAACAAATATCATGTTCTAATGCTCTGATGGCATCCTGAGACCATGAGTAGTGTGTGTGTGTGTGTGTGTGTGTGTGTCTGTGTTTGCCTCTCTAAATCCATTTTTCTCACAAGATTCTGCATAAACAAGAGTGGAATGCAAAACTCTTCCTCTCAAATGCCTTTCAAACAGATGCACCGTTTCAAACAGGCCATTTCACATAAGAAAGCGGACCAGCTGGAACTAATGACTTGCATTTTCAGATACTGTAGGAGGCAGACTGACATACTGCGACATCGCTTTAACATGCACTGCTCAAACCGCTGCTCTAAATGACTAGGATATACAGTATATACTATGTATGCGTTGTTTTTTTTGGTGGTGGCATTTGTGTGTGTGTGTGTGTGTGTGGAAGACCATCTGCCAGTGTGAGTGGCGAGTGTGTGTATGACTGAGCACGTGCAGGGAATCATGCCTGAGACGTGTGAAAATCCCTAGAGAGCTGGGAAACATCAGCTCAGCAGTCCATCCCCCGAAACACACACACACACACACACACACACATATACGCACACATGTGGATGCATAAAACATACACAAACTTGTATGCATGCACACAAACATACACATTCTGTAAACCAATGCGGAGGCGTATTCATACACACACACACACACACACACACACCACAAACGAGCAAACACACACACACGGAATATAAAAAGACACTGAGAGGGTCCGCTATACACAAATACACTCATACACCCCGTCTTTGATCCCGTCCTCACATCCCTACACATGCGCAGCCTGAATTGTAATCACCCACGCTCCCTCTCCCTCACGTGTGCTCCACTGCTCTACTTTCCCTCTTCTGCAGCCGAGAGGAGAGGGCTCATTGGGCTAGCACCCTCACACACCCTCACACACCCTCACACACCCACACACACACAGAGGCACGTACACGCACAGAAGCACGCACATACTCGCACACAGAGAAGTATGTGCACACAGTAGTATAGACATATACACACAAACACAAATACCCACAGGAGCATGCAAATATGCACAAAGTCAAGCATGCATACACAATTAAGCAAAACACACACACACACACACACATCTGTAGATGGGGATACACACACATACACACACACACAGATATGCATACACAATCACACCGAAACATGTATATGCACGCATGCGCACACACTCACAGATCTGGGAGGCAAAGGCCCACAAGGCTTGTAAGGCACACACACACACACACACACACACACACACACACACACACACACAGAGAGAGAGAGAGAGAGAGAGAGAGAGATGCAGGAAATGTACTTCATCTATTAAAATTAAAAAGGCTTTAAAATTTACTTAGACTGGTGTTTTGCCCGGCTCCCTCACTAGCTGGCTGGGACTGGCTGTTCTTTTTTCTGTTTCTGTTTTGCTGTTTATCTCTGGGATTCTGTGGCTCCTTCCAATAGTTTTATAAAGTCTTCCTCCCTTCTTCCCATTCAGCATTATTCCCATTCCCTGCATGTGTGTGGGTGTGTATGTGCCTGTCTGAGTAAGTGCTGGCTTGCGTTGTGTATGGATTCGAAAAATGGACTTCAGGAAAGTAACTGAAAAATAAAAAGATACATTCTTTTAAAAATGTAACTCTAACTGTGTCCATTTGAGTTGCTGTAATTGAAAATAAAGTTGTATCCATTGAAATAAAGTCGTATCCACCCAAAAGAGTATTCTAACTGAAAGATAATGGACAGAGCTTTTTATTTTCCATTACAATAGACTGACTACAAAACAGCAAAACTAGTGTTTTTGAAAAGTGAAAAGTGCTACCTACAAATCACACATGCATGGAAATTATCTTCACAAGAACATAGAGGGAGAGAGAGAGAGAGAGAGAGAGAGAGGGAGAGAGAGAGAGAGAGAGAGAGAGAGACAGAGAGAGAGAGAGAGAGAATAAAGTGGATTGGTGTAATCCACTTTGCCCTGGCACAAAAGGTTCACACATCAATGGCAACAGGCCAACATTGACACACAGACACATGCGCACACACAAACACACACACACAGAAGCATGCAAATCAGATCACGGCCAGAGCCGTTGCCTATGCATGTGTATGTGTGTGTGTGTGTGTGTGTGTGTATCTGTACAATATATGTAAACCTGTGTGCACCAGCATGCATGTGACCGGGTAGGAAAGCAAAGGGCAATACCAGTGCAAGTTGTTAGGTACACTATATGGTATCTAGGGCTGTTATGTGTGTGTGGCGTGTGTGTGTGTGTGTGTGTGTGTGTGTGTGTGTGTGTGTGGCGTGTGTGTGTGTGTGTGTGTGTGTGTGTTTGTGTCCTCATCTGAATGTTCCCTTGGGGCCGTCTTCCGGCAGAAGTCCAAGCTTCCCGTAATGGAGCAGGGGAGAACTCTCCACAGCGGGAGCCACTCAGAGCCAGGGACAACCAATCAATGTCAGTGGATCTCTCTCTCTCTCTCTCTCTCTCTCTCTCTCTCTCTCTCTCTCTCTCTCTCTCTCTCTCTCTCTCTCTCTCTCTCTCTCTCTCTCTCTCTCCTCTCTCTCTCTCTCTCTCTCTCTCTCTCTCTCTCTCTCTCTCTCTCCTCTCTCTCTCTCTCCTCTCTCTCTCTCTCTCTCTCTCTCTCTTCTCTCTCTCTCTCTCTCCTCTCTCTCTCTCTCTCTCTCTCTCTCTCTCTCTCTCTCTCTCTCTCTCTCTCTGGGTGAGGGTGGGGTGATTTGGTGGGTCATGAGTCACATATTTTCCTATACATTATACCAGCGGAGGTGGGGATTCCTCGGGCTGGAGGGGCTGCAAGATGATTCCTATGATTCTCAGTTCCGCTCTGCTCTACTCAGTTCCTACAAAATAAGTGTTAAAATGCTTTGTAAGGCTAAAATGTAGTTGCAACCCTCTCTAGTCTCTTTTCAGAAATCCACTTGCCTACAGGTCCGCTACCTGTGTGTGCAAACATCTTGTGTATGGAGCTAGTGTTCATGTATACAAAGAAAGGATTTCACTAAACCCAAAAGGAAACACACATTGTAGTGCGAGTACACAAGCAAAAAAAAGGATCAGTACAACAGGAAAACCCTAACCCTCTGCAATCGTCTCTCTTCACTTTGCAGAAATCCAGTTGTCATGAGTGAAAACATCTTTCTGTTCCCTGTGTGTCTTGATGTAGCTAAGCTTCGCCTTTCCCCTGCATCACTCGAGTGTAACAACAGCTGAGCAGCTGCTGTTGCAATTTGGCTGCATGTAGATGAGTTACATCTTTGCTAACAACATGGTGATGTCGCTCGAAGCAAACCTTGTTGCCATCAGCAACAAAGTGGGGATATGTTTTCCATGGTCAGTCCACTCAGATCAACACAAAAAACCTAACAAGTGAGCTAATAGCTGTTCAGATAACAAAAAGAGGAGTCATCAAGCAAATCTGAAAAGTGAAATTATGTCTTTGCAAGGGGAGTTGCTTTGTTGGTATATTTGTGTGTGTACAAAGAGGGACTAATAATTCTGTATCCAGGAATATTTAGAGGATGGATTATGGATTACATAACATTACCAAGAAAGAGGAGGGGAAGGGAAGGTTGGGCTGGAACGTGGCAAGCAGATAGCGGTGGTCAACACATCATTAAGCGACCTTTTTACTTAACCTTTTCGCCTTCAACACATCATTAAGTAACATTTTTGCTCCCTTTCTCTTTGCCCTCCGTCTACTCGAATCCCTTTTCGCACCATTTCTTGGCACACCTCACACACCGGTCCCCTGTAAACCTCCTCCCTCTCTCACTCACTCCCCCTCAGTAATGAGAGGGAGAGACAGAGAAAGAGGGAGGAAAAGAGGGAGAAGGAAGAGAAGAGGTAGCAGAGGTATAGAGATGGTTTAAAACGCAGCAGGACTCAAGTGTTGCTTTGGTGGCAATGTTATGTAAGACTGCCATTAGAACCCCGTAGCTCTTCACATTAACCAGCACCCAGGTTGAGCTAAGGTACACACACACACACACACACACACCATATAAAAGATATATAGTTAATGACGATGTACACCGAGTTGCAGTTCACACTCTCCGTATCTTTCCCCCCGTTCCTCAAACCTCCCTCTCTGTCTCTCTCTCGCATTCATTTTTAAATTCACTCCGCTATCCTTTATTGGCATGAATTTTACATTAATACTGCCAAAGTTTTTGAATAGGAATTCATCAACATCATCATCATCATCATCATCAACAGTAAGTAAAGTGAATAAATACATAGTTAAGCATTCATTCAAAAAACATTCATTAATCATTGAAATAAAGAAAACAGACAAAAAAGTACTGCAAGTTGGACACAAAAGTTTAAAAAGGAAAGATATCAGTGTAACATTCAAATATAACAACCTCAAACCTTTTCTCAAAGTGTTTGCTTTGGCTTGAATGGGAAATTTACAATGCAGCCAAAGCAGGAACAGTTTTAAAAACAAATGGCATGACATACGCAACGGTAACTAATGTATTAGATAATAATATCCATTAGATGATAATAATAATTTGTAACATCAAGATAATCAGGCCTCACAATGAGTCATTTAATGTTATTCTCATCCTCTGCCCCTCAGTTAGTGACATCCACTCACTAATCTTTGTATCCACTGTACTGCACACTATGACACTCTGAATCTAAGCACTTAAGTATTCAAATCCAAAAGGCCACACACTGGATATAAAGTACAAGATAAATACGAGGAGAAAAAATAAAAATTAAATCACCAGCTGGATGAATGTTCCCATTGTAGTTTATACTGTGCAAAATTTGAAAACTAACTCAAACAGGCAGCAGTGTTCAGGTATTCTGCTCTTCATCTGAGGAAAAATACTGCAGTGAAATGTATAGCTGTTTTAGGGGCAACACATTCTTTCCATTGTGTTCGAAAAGTGTTAGTAGAAACATGTGTTGACAGATCATGTGTTGTTATCATCTCATGGTGTAAATTGCATTCCTTAGCTGTAGACCTCTGCATCCTCTTTAGGACAAATTCAAGTCTATTCCTTACTGACTGGACTATGGACTAGACCCAACCTCAGACTTAACAGACTAAAGAAGTGTTTCACTGTTGTCCTGTGAAAACCTCATAACTCCAATTCTGGTGATTTTCATGTTTTCATTTATTCAACATGATCTTCTATATGAAACCATTTCAAAACCCACTGGATACACTCAAAAATGCATGGTGGGCAAAGTTGACAGTTGGTAGATAGGAGGTTTGCAACCGACATTGACGATTTGCTTCTTTAAGCAGGATTGTGTTCTTTTTACCTCTTTTAACACAATAACAACTTGCCTTTAATACATTAAAAACTCAATATAGAACTGTCTTTGTCTCTTTGAACAGAACTGAGAGGTAGCCTTCACCTTTCTATGCAGATTAACTCTCTTAATCTAGTGGTATCAAGCAGGATTACCATACTTCTGAACTGGGTTCATTTCCCAGGTTGTGCACAGCTTTGAGGTCAGCAGGCAGCATAGTGAGTAGTAAGACCGGCCTTCAACCAGAGGTCCTGGGTTCAAGTCCCTGTATTGGCAAGACTCTCCCCTGCTGAAGTGTCCTTGAGCAAAGAAACTGAATCTCTACCAGCTCCAGAGACGCTGAACCTGCACTTTGACCTCGTTGTGGAGGGAGGCAAAGACAGTTTTCCTACTGTAAATCACAAGTATCACATGAAACCCTGGTCCAGACCACAGAACAGCATTTACTTCTTCAAACAGGACTGGAAAATAAGCTTTAACTCTTTCAGCCAACTAAAAACTAGTCCTTACCTCTTTGAACACGCCTAAGGACTAGTCTTTACCTCTTTAAACAGGACTAAAGGTTAGCAATTAAAAGTGTTAGTCTGAGACGATATCCAACGAAAGAGTCTCCATAGCAACAGTAAGAGTGATTCACAGAGCGTGTCAGGCTGTGAAATAAATTTCACACCTCAGTGCGCCACGGCCTCTGCTGTGAGATTGTGTGTGTGTGTGTGTGTGTGTGTGCGCGTATGCTTGCAACAGAAATAAAACTGTGTGTGTTTGTTGTCACACCTATTGTACTGCGTTTCTGTGTGCTTGAGCGAGGACAGCCATGACTGTCTGATCATGTGCACATTCTGTGTGTGTTTTAGTTCACCCATCTCTGATTTTGTTGTGTTTTCCGGTGCATGCAATCTGTTTGTTCTGCGTAGGTTATTGTCTATATGCACCTCATTATTATGAAAACATGCTTAAACATGCATTTGTATGTCGTTGGTCATATGTTGACGTGGGATCAAATCTACTGACATGAAGGGGTGCTGATGATTTGTAGATACATTAAGACTGTAGTAGAAACTGGACACACTCAGTCCGATACACACACCAATAGTTTTCTTCTTCTCTATATTTTCGTTCAATTTATATAATGTCCAAAGCCAGTGAATTGGATATTGGATATGTTTGTTAGAGTAGTGAGAACAGAAACTACCTCCGATCATTCCCACCCTTTCCTCTCTTCTTCATTGCGTAGTTACATTGTGGTTCCCCTTTTCTCTCCGACGCCATTTTGTAGATTGTCACCAGTGTATTCCTGTTTTTTTTTCCTCCCCACACTACTTGTGCTTTAGGATTCTTATTGCTTCTCTGATGAAACATTCTCAAAGCAGACTCTAGATTAAAGTGTACTGCACTCCTTTCCCTCCCTCCCCTCCCTCCTTCCCGTCCTTTCTCTTTCTCCCTCTCCTTTGCTACCTTCCTCCCATCCGTCTCACACTGGCGCACTGCTCATTAGCTTTCTGTCAGTCTCGGTTTCTGTCTCCCACTCGCTCTCTTTTTCTTTCGCTCCCTCGCTCGCTCTCTCTCTTCCAGCCGCTCCTGTGCCATCATGTAGTTTCCCCCCCCCGTTTCCTCACTCTCCTCTCTCCCTATTTTCCCTTTGCCCCCTCTTTCCTTGTGTGTCCGTTTAACAAGCAGAGTAAGACGAGTCTTCTTCATGGCTCTCCTCCCTTCCCATCACTCTCTCAGGCCATTTCCCTCCTTCTCCTTCTCCTTCCTCACTTTCTTTCTTTCCTTCTCGTCTAGCTTTCTCCTGCCTTTCTTATCTCTTTCCATCCGTCCCCGTTTTGTTTTCTAAGATTGTGTTTTTTAAGATAATCAAAGCAGGTTCCAAACCCACCTCCCACATTCCTGCAAAACACACACACACACACACACACACACACACACACACACACACACACACACACACACACCCACACACACACAAACACACACTTGAATCGTGACTGCCGTGCCGATGCAAGCTACAGTAAGAGGTACAAAAATACACTGGTACAGAAGAGAGGGCAACTCTCAGTCGTCACACGCGGATCAGTATTTGCACCGAAAAAGATGCACAACAAACATAAGCAGTCGCACTCAAAACGCATATATACTGTACATACAACATGAATGCAATCGCACATTAATACCATTCCACTCAGCCCCGAGCAAAGAGAAGGTGAGAGAGGAGAAAGTGGAAATGAGGGGGGGGAAAGAGGGTGAGAGGAAGAAGTGAGAAGAAGAGAAGGGGTGAAGGGAAGCAGGTGATAAAGAGAGAGAGAGGAACTTGAGTCTCCTACTCTGAAACAGGCCTGCGTCGTGAGTTTAGCTCCACTTCTCTTGAAGGGGAGTCAAATCCTCCCATCTGTCCCTCAGATACACTCACTGATCCTTCTTTAATACTTCCCTCTGTTAGAGGAGAACACCCAGGACACTCTGTCTGCTATATTTGTGTGTGTGTCACTGTGTGTGTGTACAGCTATTGTCAGATGCTGTCCTTAAAAAACTGGCCCGTCTGTATGCCAATGTTCACTTTGAATGGAGTCCGTGGTTAAGCTTGTTGCATTAAAGGCCTGAGTTGATTTGGGGAAACTGAAAAGACCCTTTAAAGATACTTAATATGATTAAACTTCTAGCTTTTAGGCCTTATATCCTCTCAGGAGTTCATTTTTGGGGTTGGGAGTCCCTTATACTTTTTATTGGATCAACCCAAATTTATAGTGTTAAAATGATAATCTGCAAGATTCTTGTTTTTCTTGATTTTGCAAAAAGCTTTGGTAATAAGCTGTCATTGCTTTGGTGTTAAGAGATAGATTAGATAGATTAATAATAAAGACGCTCAATGTAGACTGTGGCTTCTTATATTCCTTCTACCTTCTTATATTTATTCCAGACAAACCACTGTTGTTGCTTCTGTAAATGTAAAATGCATCACTTCCTGTGCAGCAAAGCATTTTTCCCAGAAAAGAGCAACACCCTCATAAGTGTTAAGAACAGCAAATGTAAAAGCTTTCATCAACAGGCTACAGGATGAATCACTACAGCAGCAAAGCAACACAGACAGTTGCAGATTATTAACAGACAGCTGTGGATAGTACTGAAGTTAATAATATTTTATAATATTTCTCTCATATTTCTGGGTTAAAATGACCAGAAGTTACCTTGCCTGTTTGCAGTAACAATAAAGAATGTCAGAAACATAGTCTGACTGTCAGGGGTTAATACACATTCCAGGGGGTACGTATTGTTGGTGGTACTGAAAACTCAAAATGTTGTATTCAAGTGACTTACTGCTAAATCTCATAATTTCTTTCATGTCTGAGCACACCCAACAACAGGCAACAGGTTTGTGGATACTGGATTCTGGGTTATTTGATACTGGGTTATTTGGGTTATTTGTCCCATATAAACTTGTTACATGGCGGGATGATGGTTTGGTCAGAAGAGCGGAGGTAGGAATGAACCAAGATGTAAATATGTGTATTGTAACATACAAACCCCGTCATTTCAAGAGGGCCTCTGTTATACCCAACAATTACCTAGTGATGGTATTGATCATGGAAATCATTTTCACTAAAAATTCACATCATGCTGTTTCCCTACTGATCACAAACAATTAAGTATAACATACAGCCCAGAAACACCATAATATTTTCACTTGCATATTATTCACTTTTCTAGATTTTAGCATAGTATTGTTAAACTAGCAGTTGGTCTTTACTAGGTTGTCTGCCTTTATGGCATGATTCACAGACACTGACCTTTTCTACAGCTGCATTTACTGTCATTTGATTTTCAATCTGCATATGGATGTCAGTAAAATGCCTAAACTATAATTGTAATTGCAAACTAAACATTATAACTGATAATCAATGCTCCAAAGGTAACAATTAACGGAAACATCTATGAGTAAATGATGAGTAATTTTCCCCATTCAGAGCTCGGGAGTCACCTACTCCAGCTGAAAGTAGTGTAGTCTGTTCCAGGGGTGTCAAGGTCAAGCATGGATGATAGCCAAAACGCTGTCATTGTCACATTGACACAGTGGTGGTAAGTGCCGTAGCCAGCAGCTGAAGGGCACTTGACGTTGTGCTAGTTAGACTGATGGGCTGTAGAGACGGTGTGTAAATGTAGAGGGCCGCTATTACTGATGTCACCTTCAGAGAGAAGTCACTTACAAATAAACTCCTATTGTAGAAGTGCAGTCAAATCGTGAGAGGGCTGCTGTGTCAACTGTGGACACACTCCAGGCTCGTACAACGCTGTGAGGGCCAAAAAGTTAGGGTTCGGCTCTTTGTATGAAGATGAAGTGTGGCCTGGTACGGTAAGTCGAGCTTTACAGCACCCTCACCCGACCTTACCTCTTTCAGTGCTTGGTGAAAGAAAGCGGCGGTCTGAGCGGACACGTTCCAAGGGTCTTTCTCGTCCACCATCATGGCGTCCAGCGTGGCCTTCTCCAGGACGACATCAAAGGACGCGTCGGGGAAGGAGAGCTGGCGCATGTCCATCTGCTGCCAGCTCATGCCCGGGCAGTCGCCGTGCCTGGCACTCATGGCACTGATGCACACGGCAGAGTAATCTATGTTGGTGATGGAGCGGTAGCCGGCACTGTACATTTGACCGCTCATAGCGCTGTTCCCACATCCTGGAGGAGAGGAGAGGAAAGAGGAGAAAAGCAAAAGTGAGCAGACGACAGAAGGGGAAGAGGGAGGAAAAGAAAGAGATGAATGAGGAAGGAAGAGAGATGGGGAGAGATGAGGGAAAGAGGAGAGATTATGTTTCTGATGAGTCAAATCTCTCAATAATGTTTGCTTGGACCGTCACTGTTTCTGTATGAGTAAAACATGCTGTGATCAATATGGCTGCAACATGTGATTAAACAGCCAATCACATTCATGACAACAAGAACTGCAATCAATGGGACCACCTCTTGTGATTGATGAGACAGGACCAAGCGTGCACACACACACACACACACACACACACAGCCACAGCCACCCAGAGTGGCCTCTATTTGATCAATCTGCTAAAGATCTGTTGTTCAGTCATGAGTGGAGAAGTGCAAGGAGAGAGGGGAACCTCCCAATCTAGGAGACCATATGGGCCTCCTACATATAAACTGTGTCCAGGGGGCGCAGCCTGTTTCTACATCACGCCGCACTGCACAAAATTTGTTACGAGTTACAAGGTTTTGACTGCAGCACCATGAAATGTTGCGGGATGACAGATGGATGATAGCCGGGGAGAAAGAAAAAAAAAAAAAAAAGGACAAGAGAATGGGGAAGATAGTCTCTCATGTGGCAAGACGAGATGAAAATGATCTACTGAATGTAGCATCTCACCCTCTGGATCAGATGACTCATAGATCGTGGAGCTGGAGGAGGAGTGGGTGGAGAGGAAGGTGGCTGAGAGGCTAGGAAAAAAAAATGGAGGGGAAGAGAGGAGGAGGAGGAAGAAGAGTTGGAGGAGAAAGATGTGTTGATGCACGGATCCTGTTTCAGTAAATGTGGTGCATATGTGTGTTCGCTTCGAAAAAAGGTTATATTCCTTTGTGTTTGTGTGCTCGTTAAAGTGTGTGTGTGTGTGTGTGTGTGTGTGTGTGTGTGTGTGTGTGTGTGTGTGTGTGTGTGTGTGTGTGTGTGTATGTGTTTAAGGGTAGATGCCTGTGGTGGTCTGAGAGTGTGTGATAGGTGGGGCTGTCACTGACTTCCGGTGTGTTGGCATTGACACCTCTGTTGCAAACGTGTGGCTGGCGCTTGTTATCACCTTACTGCTGTTACTAATTACCAACCTCCAGTAGCTCTGTGTTTGTGTGTGTGTGTGTGTGTGTGTGTGTGTGTGTGTGTGTGTGTGTAAGGCTGATTCAGTTAGCAGCCTCACACACTAAACAACACATTTATAACCTATTCAGACATATGTGTGTATGTGTGTGTGTTAATAGGACATTTCATGGTTCATGAAGCAATCCATATAACATACCAAACTGGTATACTTAAGTTGCACACCCATAGCAGACGTTCATCCTACACATACACACACACACACACACAAATACAAGGGCAATTAAAAGGGAGCAGAGGTAAGAGACAGAGAGAGATACAAACAGAATAACAGAGAGAAAGAGATTCTAACAACATTGCAGTTACACAACGCTCCCACTGATGATAAAGACTCCCAACCAGTGATCTCAGACTGTGTTAGCTCTGTTTGTTTGTGTTTGTGTGTGTGTGTGGGTGTGTGTATCTCTATGAGCTCCACGCTCACATGTCCTATGTTTGAAAGGGGAATAGAGTGTTCCAGACATCAGAAGGATGGAGCCATGCCGTCCCCTGATGGTTCTCCCGGTGACGTTGGCTCCACAACGGCAGCGGAAATATGTCAGCGCCGCTTGTCACACTCATACATAGATGATGCTTAATTTATGGACGCCCGGAATACGAGAGTGTGCGTGGGAGCTGGATTACACAGGATGTCCACGCGAAGGAATTTTTGGATCGGTCTGGGATCAACAGGTTATCTTGGTCAGCTTTATGTTTAGTCTGCAAAAGTGTGCCAAAAACAAGCCGCAGCTTTGGAAAACACGTTTATGAGGAGGAGAAGTGATTTGACTGACAAGGTATGAAGGGAGGAGAACCTTGAACTCCACCTTTAGATTCTCTCCATCTCAAAAAGGTCAAAGACACTGTAACAAATGGTCGCATCAACCTTTGTGGGGAAAAAAAGACCAATCATTTGAAGACAAATGCTCAGTTTGTGGTCAGAAGGGTCTGTGGCCTCTCCCCATGCCCAGGTCTGGGGCTCTGCAGAGTGGGTTAAAGCTCTGCTACACTTCCCCCTCAACTCCCAAAGCACGCCAGACATTGTTTCCAAAGGGTTCTCCCCGCTGACACAGCTATGCGCGTGTGTTTGTGTGTGTGTAATCCTGTCTGCGTGTGTGTTTTTTTTCCATGGACTCGGCTCTGAGGAAGGGGTGTCACATGACGGCTCATTCCTAGGGGTTGTCACGACAATTATAGTCGCCGGGCTGTCGTCAAGGACACCACTCCCATTTTGTCTCTGTGACATCAGCTGGTGCCCTCCCCAACCCCTGACCTTTATATCTACACACACACACACACACACACACGCATGCACACACACACCTACACACGCACGCTCTGCTGCTGCCATAGAAAAAGGCACGCATTTCTCAGTCTAAAGTAATAGGGGGGGGGGTCCTAGAGTGCATGCATGTGTGTGCGCGGTGTTTGTATGTGTGCCTGTTTATGTGAGAAGGTCCATTCGGGATACCAGGCCAGTCCAGGCCAGTGTGGAGCCAGTCTAATAGATTTTCCTCCAGCTGGAAGCAAGGTAGTTGGAATCTCCTGCTAGCCAGAGAGAAACATCCTAACTGGATTAAGCAGAGCAGCAGAGCGGGAGACTAAAGTTAGAGGTGTCATGTCACCTCGTTCTGCTAGCTCGGTGTGTGTGTACGCCTGTGATGGAAAATTTGAGTCCTGGTCTTAAAAAGTCTCATACCACTCATAGCAAACAGACAACAACAAACTGGGGTGAGCATCCATCATCCATTTGCGATGTGTGCGCACTGTGTCTGAGTGTATGCATGTGTATGTGTGCGTGCTTGCCTCTCTGAATCCATTTTTTTTTCACAGAATTCGGCATTAATAAGATCAGAATGCAACACTGTTATTCACACATGCCTTTCAAATAGGAAAAGAAGCGGATTAGCTGCCAGTGCGCGCGCACAGAGAGGGACGCTGGCCAAACATGGAGGTGGTTCCCTCCTGCAGCCTCCGAGATGCTTGGTTCAACAATGGCATCAGGTTGCATGACTGACCTGATAAACCCTTTGGTATCCAGGAAAAACCTCAGCATGTGACTGCCACAGCTGCGGAAATTTCTGTATCTATATTACACGACGGGAAAGGAAACCTCTGAAGTAATCCACTGGAATAACTTAGCATCTCTCCGCTCCTCGTATGGTCAAATGCCGAGTCCAGTTTACCAACAACCAGGCAGAGGGCCACATGAAAGGATCACGTATTTCGCTGCATGAGACTACTGTTAAAATGTAATTTCTCCATCAAATTGAGGGCATAGTTGTTAATCCAAGCGTAAACAAAAGCCATGTCATAAAAAAAGGCAAAAACGGGATTGCAATTGGCAGAGGTCTTAATACAAAGGAGCTAATTGTGAGTTTCAAAACTGTAAAACGTTTGCTGATATTTCTGTGATTTTCCACAATGACATTTTCCCACTCAGCCCTCTGCTCTAACATCAAGCTGGCTTTCTACATGGGTGCTCACCTCATTTATAGCACAAGGGTAAGAGCTGTACTTTAATTTATGATAACATGAAAAAGTTTGCAAAAGCTCATTTTCCATCTGCATAGTGCTGCTCCTTCAGAATTTTTGCATACTCAATTTTGCAAAGAAATGTGTTAAAACAAAATGTCTCCATAATCCCACAGTCACATCGTAACTTGCAACACAACACCAAACCATAAAGTACCTCAAATGTCTGATAAGATTTAAGGCTCATTCATAGTGATTTTTACAGCCAAGTTCACTGACTCTCACTCAACATGGGCTGTTGGAGACTTGACCTTTGGGCTATCAGATGACCTCCATCCACATACACAGCGACTCTGCAGAGTCCATCTATGGTCAGGAGGGGTGGTGGGCGGTGGAACCCCTGCGAGGGAGCCAGCGGTGTGAAATATCAAAGCTGCTATCTGTGAGCTGATCCAAGCCCAGCAGTGGAAACTCCATGATGTCAGAGTCATGCAGGGCATTCACTCGCGTCCCAGATTGGTTTGCACACATTAAGGACGGACGGCTGTGATCAGTGTTAATGAAAAGCGATGTTCACGTGTGCGTTCGCAACAACACCAAGCCCCCCCCCCCCTGCTTGTGTAGACTCTGGGCTAGCCCGTGGTAAACCGCTGCCACGGTGACGCCTCGCTGAGTTCAACAACACGTAAATGTCAACAAAGAAACGTGCCAAGGTGGAGCGTATGTGCATGCACATGTGTGTTGTGGGTGTGTGTAAGTGAATGTTATAGTGGTGAATGTGTGGACCTCCTGTTTTATCTGTCAACAAATCAGGCAATCCGACTTCAGTATAAGTATAACTAGGCTATATTTAGTTGTTCTGAGTAAGAATTTCAGGAACTCAGTATGGGACAAATTAGTCTTATGAGGATCTTCATGTTTTCTTCCAAGTGGAACTCAATGAGTTTTTTTCAGCAATCTTAGATACATGGATGTCAAGCTAACGATGTTAGTTGTCTGCACAAGCTGCAGTGAGTTTTGACTGTGAGTGGTCAGGTGAGGTCAGGGAAAGCCTGTGTGTGTGTGTGTGTGTGTGTGTGTGTGTGTGTGTGTGTGTGTGTGTGTGTGCATGCACCATGACAATGTCATGATGACAGCAGACAGTGTCAGTCTGGGCTTTGTTTCAGCCAATCATCTCTTGCCATCTCCCCTCTATGTTATGGTCTAATGTTCTCTGACTAATTAGGCCCGACACACACGTGTCCTGTCGCCATCCAATTAACCATTTATATTACAAACATTTGTTGAATATTATTCCTGATCCAGACACAAGGAAAAAGGGGAGATAAAAGAGAATACATGGATAGGGATGAGAGAGGTTAGAAGAAAATAAAGAGATGAAAAGAGAAAAAAGAGAAAGGAGAGGGGGGGAGACAGGAGGGTTAGAAGGAGAATAGCAAATAAGGGAGAAAAGGGAATGACAGAAAAAGGAGAGAGAGAGAGAGAGCTGAGAAATCAGGGAAACAAGAGAGGAGAGGGAGAGGGGGAGCTGAAGGAGAGAGAGAATGAGGGAAGAAGGGAAGGAGGGAGAGGAGATGAACGACTGAACAAAGCTGAGAGATGTTAGACAGTAGACACTGACAGGGTGAACTAAACAGCCTGGTCTCCATGGAGTTGAGATTCTCTCTCCTATATATATTAAAAATATATATACACACATAAACCGAATCCTTCCTCGTAATCCCAATTTCGTTCTCCAAGTATTACTCTTTCTAGCCCCCCCTTCTCCCTCTCCACACACACACACACACACACACTATTTTGTTGAACTATTTTATTGGTGTCCTTTACTCTGTGTATTTGTACATACACCACCACCTAGCATCCATTTAAGGTGATGCATCACCACGCTGCTCCATATGTTCTCTAAAATACATCCACAGCAAGTGGATAAGCAATAACATTAGAAGGGCAAATGTGTATTTCACTGCGTACGTCTGTGTGTGTGTGTGTGTGTGTGTGTGTGTGTGTGTGTGTGTGTGTGTTTGTGTGCACACACCGATCTAAACATAGCCTTTTTGAAGCCATCTTTGCATCTACGCCAGATTTTTCTTTTTTCTTTTTTGTTTTTCAAGCAGTTTCAGATGCTCTAGAGAAGTTGCATCAGCAAGTGAGGCCAGATGAAATAGATTCTCTCAAAAGCTCAGCTCTTCCGGCAAGTTCTCTTCACAAGTCTCTTCTTCCCTCCACTCACAGAGCAACCTCTGTTATGTAATCGGGTATACGAGTTAATTAGTGTCTGAATAATTAAGAGTGTGCCCGTGACAGTGTGACTGTTTGATGGAGCGTGTGTGTGTGTGTGTGTGTGTATGTGTGTGTGAGAGGGAGTTTGGAAGGACTCCATTGTATGAATCGGCCTCTCTGCTGTGGCATCGAGCCTGAAGCTTCTCTCAGATCCAAAACACCAACAGGCACCAGGAATGGGGGCTAAGCAAATGACAAAGACAGGAGGAGTGCCGGCTTTTTTTTCCTCCTCTCTAGCTTGAGCTGAAGGTTATTGCGTGCCACCCACTACCCTGCTTCCATTATTATGTATCCCTTGTTATCTTCCCTGCCACAATTCATACCATATGTCAAGTATTTCCGTTAAATTGCTAGAATCCTGAGTGATTTACACCTTATCTTCAGCTCCAAGGAAAGTACTGTACTGTGGAAGTTACTGCACTACTGTAGAGGCTGCAGGGATTTGATGCTGCATTTCAACCCTCGTGGTCCTTAGTAGGGACAAACGACGTCAGAAAAAAAAAACTACTGTACTGTGCTGTGGTGAGAGACAGGAGATCAGGAGTGATGGACACAGCACGAACATGAAGGGTGGGCGAGTGTCAGACAGGGTGGGCAAGAGCAACTGAGGTGAGAGAGGGAGAGAGAGAGAGAGGGAGAGAGGGAGAGAGAGAGAGAGAGAGAGAGAGAGAGAGAGAGAGAGAGAGAGAGAGAGAGAGAGAGAGAGAGAGAGAGAGAGAGCACATTTGGTACCACTAGAGAGAACCCAGATGATGCAATTTGATCTGCCCTTTCGGGTGTAACTGAAGGATTGGTGGGGGCGTGCACACACACACACACACACACACACACACACACACACACACAAACGCAGAGAGAGAGTGAGTCAGGGGTGTCAGTGCAGATCAGCTCCTTGTTGGGGACAATGTTGTGACTCAAGGATGGTTTTCAAATACACAGATCCACTCAACTATGATGACAGTAAACTTCAGCACTTGGTTTCTCAGACACACACACAGTTTTCACCCCCATAACGTCATGGATCAGCTGTACAGCGCTCTCTTGTTAGATTCATCAATACAGCACACAGCATAATAAGAGTACACTTCATCACAAACATGTCCATAGCTGCACTACAGTCAAATCAAACCACCTAGACGAGGTCTAGCACAATGGGCTATAGAAGCAAGTCCAGCGCAGTTTGCTTGCACAGCTCAGGCTGCTGTGTTCACTACAGCTTGTGTCAACAGCTTCCCTCTCTCACTCTCCTTGTAATTCATTATAGCCACGCCGCGTCAGTTGCAGAGGCACCAATATTTATTTTTCCATCAGCCTATTCTAGCAAGAAACTGTGCGTATGCATGCGTGCGTGTGTGTGTGTGATGTGTGTGTTTGTGTAACCACACTCCTCCCGTACTGTTTGTTCTCTCTGACTGGCAGTGTTTTAATCTGTCAGTCAGTCAGCGGTGTAGCAGAGAGGCAGGTCATGATTCAGCAAGAAACTGTGCGCGCGTGTGTGTGTGTGTGTGTGTGTGTGTGTGGGATTGAGTTCACAGGAATCCTTTCACTTCTCTGCTTCCTCTAATCTGCGATTAATCCAGCTCACCTGTTCTGTGACCTGACCCGAGGGCAGAACACACACATGTATAGCAGAGACAGACACAACAGAGACAGACAGAGACTTACATACATAGATAACTTTTATTTAAAAAATCTCATTCTCCCTCAGGGTCCATTGGTTTGTTCCAGTCCGCACGCAGCACCCATTCACATATGACGCTACAAGACGGCAGACTCACAGAGACATCACTGTCATTGTCAGGCGTTTCCTTGTAACTGCATGCGACGAGGATTCGCTGCAGACCGCCTCAGCAGGAAAACACGGCACAGCGTTACGGTGAAGGTGAGGCAAAGTCAGGGAGTCTGAAGCGTATGAAATATCGCTCTGAAGGTGGGGAGGCGAGCCTACGAAGATTTCTCATATATTCCCTGACAATAAGCGCAAGATGGATGTTCCAGTGAAATGCTCTGTATCAGGGCGCTGCCAGAAAAGCTCAGAGGAAAAACTACGATGTGCTGTTTGTCAGCCTTATCTTCTAAATTTGTGCGGTCAGGTTTAATTGGGGCCAAAACTTGGGAAAATCTCAAAGTGTCCCAATAAGTGTTATGTATGAGTGTTAGGCTGACACATGCTGTGGAGAGGAACACAAATATGCACACACAGGCATGCGCGCACACACACACACACACACACACACACACACATACAGACATTGTGTAGGTGAAAAGGGAAGGTAGCAGCAGTGGAGGCATTTTCAATTAGCCCCCTACCAAGACCACGTCTGTGACAAAATGAAATGGCCGAAAAAGCACAGGTATGCCGGTGTTTCGAACACTCACACACAAACCATACCGAGCCTCACCCCCCCACCCTCCACACACACACACACACACACACACATGCGCACTGTGGCTCAAGCTTGACTGGTTAATTTTCTGCTTGGGTGGCAGCCGAGTTGGTCGGTTGAAGGTGCCTGTGTCTATATGTAAATGGCTCCGTCGTCTGACCTTGGTGTGATTATGCGGTATGGATCAGGCTTTGGACAGATGAGGGCCAGCCCAACGGGGGAGCTGTGTGGCTGACCAAGCCTATTGATCCCTGTGGGGAGAGATAGCATGTCTGTCTGTCTGCAGTGTCAGGGTGTCACAGTCAGGGACTCTGATCAATGCCTGCTGCATGGATTAATGACAGCTGCATCAACTGGGAGGAGCAAAGTGGCATATTCATAGTAATGTATACTGCTTCAGAATCGGCTCCTTTCCCCCCCGAACCTATAGCCTGTGTTAGAGCTTTAAAAGGAAAAGCCAGCTAGCATTAGCTGTAACACCACTGGAATGCAATGCAGTTAATCACATCGATTGTCCGTGGACTCATGCACTGAATTATGGGAAGAGGTCAGCATGGTGGCTCAATAAAAAGGAATGGGTACCAGTTGGGACCTTGCTTGAGGAGGCACATTGAACACAGAACACAGAAATCCAGAATCCATGTGTTAAGTCCTACATTACAAACTTCTTCGCCATATGTGATGGTTAGTCAGAGTCCTGCAGCAGTTTTGGAGAAGAACTCAAGTGCTGTTTTGTGTTAATAGTGCCGACACCAGCTGTGCAATGCTAGTGTAACCCTATGGCATTATGCTGCCCCTCATTTGATGTCTCACTGCTGACCTACCTCTGACTGATATACATTTTTCTGGCTCTATGATGCCATGTTGCCATCTATTTTGGCCAGCTACTCAATTTCCTGCCAATGAGCACATTGAAATTTAGCTGAAAACCTTTTTGTGCTAAACTTTAAACTGCCAACTCCATCAAACAGCACTTATCTCGTTTATACACTGTGGCAGTGCATAAACGAACTCGTTAAAGGGCATTCATTGATAGCCTATTAACAAATGTGCCAGCTATCTAAATGGCTACGTCTGCTGTCTACCACGGCATTAAAACGGTGCAGGTGTTGACAATTTAAGATGCAACATTACAACAGTTCTATTAAAAAATTTCATTGGAGTGTCTATGGACAGCAGGTGGAACTGCAACAAAACAATACTGTACAAAACAATGGTAGCAGATTCCACATTTCCCTATATAAAATAAAAAAAACTGATGAAAAATGTTGTATGATTGCACCAGCCCTCTTTAGATTGTAGGCTTTCTGCCTGTGCTTCAACAGGCTTTTCTATACTGTAGCTTGTATTAACATGGTAGCCTGGTTGCTGCATTCGGGCCCCCAGTAAGCAGCTGAACAGCAGTGAAGTTGCTAATAAAGAGTGAGTCAGCCTCTCAGACAGGCAGGAGGATGAAGATGGTGATTAATGCTGCATGCTTCGTCCCCTGCTCTGGTCTGCTGCTACATGCAATATGCCCATGCTTTATCGTTACTCTCTCTCTCACACACACACATACACACATACACACACACACACACACACACACACACATTTTGGTTCATCCGTCCCTCCAGCTGGTTGTCTGGTACTTCATAAGGCCATCTTTCCTTATTATTTGTGACTCACTTCTGTCTTCCTCTCTTGCGGTAATCTGCACCCGACGACCAATACATACTTGGAGATGAAAGAGAGGAGGGGGGGAAGGAAGGTCATCCAGCAGGCATCTGCCGCTCTATTGGCTGAGAACTGGTCATACACAGCGTGAGAGACACGCGGTAGTCTGTTCTCACTGAGCTGTGAGTACTTCCGGTTTGGCAAGAACCTGGTGTTCTTCGGCCATGAGAAGAGAAAGAAACGAGAAGTGGAGGAGGCGAAAAGGAGGACATGAGGAGGAAATGTCACTCTGTGTGTGCCTGTGTGTTTGTGTGCATGTGTGTGTGTGAGACAGGGCTCATGTGTCCAGCAGCACCCAATGGGCTCCCTTCTCAGCACCAGCCAATCACCAGCATTGGAAAAATGTCGGTGACCTTTCACTGGTCCTCGCTGAAACTAGCGAGCGCAGACCGACCTGCGCTGTCACTCACACGGCACGGAGGAAGCGCTTATATGGTCATGTGAACGGGAACATTACATTACATTACATTACGTCATTTAGCAGACGCTTTTGTCCAAAGCGATACAATAGTACATTTTGTCAACAGTAGTGAAACCAACTGTGCATCACAGTCTTCATCAGCTAAGACTTTTAATAGGAATAAGTAGCATTCGTTGAAATGTAATGTATTTCCTCTTGTGGGAACCACAAGAGGCGCTATGCATGTCATTCTAGTAACGTCTGTGATCCTGCGAGCGTACCTGCAGTGCATAGAGGGACGCTGTTCTCTGGACATATTGCTCTCTCCGCATCCCAGTCTGCAGGGGACTGAGAGAGGTGTGAATGACATTCAATTTGGTGGGAGAAAAAAGAGAGAGAGAGCGAGGGATGTGAGCGGCCGGGGCTACGAATGAGGATAAGAGAGGGGAGGAATGGAGAAAGCAGGGAGTGGAGTGAATGGGAAGAGATGAGGAGGAAGAGTGGGCCGAGATAGAGGGGTGTGAAAAGGAGTAATTGGCAAGCGCGACGATAAAGAGGGGAGAGGAGAGCTGGAAGTGAGCGGGTGGTATGACGTATTCAGACTCTTTCTCCAACTCTCTTGCTTTCTCTATCAGGCATCTCTGCTGCAGCGTTGACTCCGACTGCATACTTGATGAGAGAGCCAGCAGAGGTCCCGAGTCTCTCTCTCTCTCACACACACATACACACACACACACCCTTGCTTGATAAGCCGGTGCCAGCCTAAGTGCTGAGTCTGGCACCAATCCCGAACCCACTGCTACCAATGCCTGACTCTCTCTCACACACACACACACACACACACACGGCAGCGGGTAGCAAGAGGGGTTCCACTGCATATACAAACAAGCTGTGAAATATTTATTTACTGAGGATGTATTGGATGATCAGTCAGTTCAGTCAGTTGCTGGCAACAATGACCTTGTGTGAAAAGAGGCTGAAAAACTAGAAAATACACATCTGAATCATCATCAAGAAATACCGCTATCCAAACAATAGTGATGAACAACAACACACACACACACACACACACACACACACATTCAAGTAGGATTTCTCCTATCAGAGGAAAGGAGCAGGACTCTCTGACTGTTGTCACACAAGCAGAGAAGAGAGAGAGCCTGTAGATTAAACAGCTTTACTTTATAATAATCAGTCCTCTTCTCGACTGAGCTGGAGTCTGCACACGAGTAGCTCCTCCCCTCCCACCGCCACTCCATCCCACTCTGCCCTCAACACACCCTGTCTCACACACGCACACACACACTCACTATGTGCACATACAAACACGCATGCACACAAAAATGAATATGGGACGTAGATGCAGATGCTGGTGGATGAACAGCTGGGCGGCAGTGGCATACAATTTGCTTTCTGCTATCAACAGTCATTCAGATACATGCGCTAAGACTCGATGGCTTGCCAAGGCCAGGGATTGTCTATCTGTCTGCGTTTGTCAGACTCAGAGCTAAATAATAAAACCCACCCAGCGTGCGTGAGTAGAAGGTGATGTCATGCTGCTGTGTCCCTACGCGGAGGTTAACGCACAGTGAGTCCTCCGATGACATGGGACCTCATTTCCTGGCCCTGGAGGCTGATCTATGACCAGGCTCACACCTCCCTAGGGGCCGTCTCAGGTTTAGACTGCTGGGGGTAGAATTACCGTGGCAGGAGGGAGTGCGATGACAAGGGAACACAGGCTACCTCATGTGATGTAGTAGTAAACCAAAAGGTGGGAAAATGACAAACTCAATGCAATGAGTTTTTTTTGTGCAAGATCCAAACTTTGGATTCACAATATATGACTGATATAGTGTGTAAAAGTATGCACACCGTTGTTTGCTTTTGGGTTAAGTGGTGTCACTGTCAAGTATTGGTTTAACTAAAATGTTAAACCAATACTAATAATACTAATAATATCTTATGTCAGGCATAATGTGTGGTTCATTTAGTTGTGGCATCGGAGTCCAGTTCCTGAGGTTCCTGAGTGTGGGGTTTCTGACCTGCAAAATCAAGTAGCTGCACTTGAGATTGCTATCAAGTTAATAGTTAAATTTTACGAATCTTTTTCTACCTTGAAGAAAGCCAGTAAGACAAACGTCCCCAGCTGCCCCTCTCCCCTCCCTCCACTACCCACCCAGCCAGTGGCAGTGAGCATGGCATGGCAATGACAGGTGATTGACAGCATGGAGCGAAGCCCTCCTACTCTGGAGTTTGCCTCAGTTGGTCAGAAAATTTACTTGGAAAGCAAATAGCAGAGCAATGGCGCTATCAATATTGCTGAGATTCTGACATATTATTTTACCCATTTATGTTCGCCCAACATGGGGATTACTTTTGCTGAATTCTAACAAAATGCCAGCTTATGAAAGCCACCTACGGGGGCCGTAAACAAAAATGAGGGAAAGATGCAGCCAGGAGGAAACTGGTCTGGCTGTTTTTGCATTGAATTCTGAACACAGTTCATGCCATGGCACATAAGAATAGAGATATACTCCTCATCTATAGAGGCAGTATCATTTTAACTTTTTGAAAAGTGGTTCTTGACAAAGATAGATGATCAAGAGGTTCATCGGACACACCAAATAATATGATTCAGTCTCTCAAGTGAAAAAAAAACTAGTTAGGCTAGTACTGAAGCTCAGTTTTAAGTTATCGTAGACGGAACAATTGTTTAATGAGCCGATTCAAAACTGAAATACTTCAGTAAATAATATCACTCAGATGATGATGCCTGGACTGGAGAGAGAGCTTTGCCCCCAAAATGTCCTGTACTGGGGGCCGCTAAGTGCCACTGGCCCATCATCCCTCTGGTCATTACTTAACCAGGAGCAACATCCAGGTTCCAGAGAGCTTCTCCACTCTGCACTCTAAAGTCCTTATAGTCACACAGCTGGAACGCCAAACTCTCTGGGAACGTTCCCAAATTCTCTACCCACCCTGTCTCATTCACCCCACCCCCCACTCCTGTTAAGCTATTGCCGGAAAACGCATTAGGAACAAGATTAAGACCTTCAAAAAAAAAAAAAAAAGAAAAAAAAAAACGAGGGCTGGAGTGGGAGGTAGAGACCGGGAGAGGGCAGTTCTCAGAAAGATGGAGAATATAATGCATGGTGAGGGTGAAGTCTGCTGCCAAAAAGTAGTTACATCATCGCAGGTCAACGAGGCAAAGTGTAATCATGATAGAGATGAGATGAAGAGGGGATGAGAGAGGGGAGGAGGAGAGGGGGAGGAGAGGAGGCTGCACAGGAGGGGCGGACCAGATGTTCACTCCTGAAGATGAAATGAGCTAGACCGGCAGCAGTGGCTGCATGCTTACGCACACAGTCTTTACAAGCAAAGAGGAGCACATACACAGGGACAAATAATACGCACACCTATTGAAGAAACTATAAATAAGCAAACAGAGCACGCACACCCACAAAGCCCAGAGTGACATATAAACAACAGACTGCGAACAGAGCATAGATCAGCTTATATGATTTGTCAATAAATGAAAACCCAGATTGTGGCATGTCAAACATCAATTGCTCAGACAGATGAGAACATCAGGCTTCTCAGCAGAGCAGCAGCACATCTCCCTCCCTCCCTCCCTCTGTCCCCTCTTCCCTCCTTCCGCCATTTCTCTCTCCAACCACTCTCTAATATACGATATTACGTAACCTGAGCTAGAGACTCCAGAAGAGAGGAGAGTGCCAGAGATAAAGAGCAAAAGAAAGAGTGCCAAAGGTAGAGGGAGAGAGAGAGAGCAAAGGAGAGATACATGTAGACAGGCGTAGAAGCAGACCAGAACATACACACAGAGCGCGTGCAAGAGAAAGAGAAAGAAAGAGAGACATGGGAGGCATGAGAGCAGTTGCCATGAGTCCTGAGGAGCCTTTTGGATGAGAAAAAAAAAAAAAGAGTCAAAGAAAGAGAGAGTCAAAAAGCAGTTAGGGGAGAGAGGTGGGAGTGAGACAGCAGACATTATACTAATACCTTTAGGAACAAAAGAGAGGCAGAGACAGATAAAGAGAAAATAAAGAGGAGGGGTGAATATCATGCAGTGAGATAGAGGGAGGAGAAAATGGGAGGAGTGCAATGAATAAAGATAAGGAAGGAGATAAGGAAAACAAATTTTAAAAAAAAAGGGGGGGGAGGAGTGGTGAATGTGTCAATGTTTAAACAAGGACACAGTGTTACAGACGCAAAGCACCCTGCACAGTTCAGCAGTACTGCAAACCAAAACAGTGATTCTCAGCATCCTGTGTGCCGCCTCCTAACAGCCAGTAGGGGCAGATAGGCTAACTGTGAGTGAGGGATGGTTCTAACTGTATGATGCCAGGCTACAATTAGCTCAGTTTATTCTTAACTCATCGCCTTGCGTCACCCAGGTCATTCCCTGCTCACCTATCCCCTATCCGCATAACTCAGTGATAATTTGGTCAGGTAGACCTGCTAAGCATGGTAAGATTATTATTGCAGGTGATTTTAATATTTATATATGTTGCTCTAATGATTCAATGGGTTTAGAATTTAGAAGTCTGTGTGATTCCTTTGACTTAACCCAATCTGTACCTGGTCCTACTCATAAACGTGGTCATAGTCTTGATCTTGTCCTAACCTGTGGCCTTACTCTGGACAGTCTGGACAGCAGTAAAAGATCTTTGTCTCCAACTATTTTGCCACTATTTTTAACTTCCCCCACCTCTATCCCCACCAATCAAGCTGTCACCTGCATTAACATTTGTGTTTCCCCAGCCCCAGGTGAATTTATATGGGAATTTGAACTGTTGCACTCTGACCCCGCTGTAGAAAGCTGCCCCGAGAATTTAGTAGAGAACTTCAACTCTCTCCGTTTGACCGTTCTCGACGAAATTGCTCCTTTTAAAAACAAAGGCAAACTCGGTCGATTTAAGTGTTCCTTGGCTGAATGATCATATTCATAAAATCAAAAGAGAGTGCATGACAGTGGAACATAAGTGGAAGTGCACCAAACTTGGAGTCTATTATGTTCGTTTGAAAGATTTAATGTCAGAATTTAACATGGCTTTTAAGGCTGCAAGACAAAACTATTTCTGAAGTCTCATTGCTGAAAGCCTCCATAACCCCAGAGTTTTGTTTAGCGTTATTGAGCGCGTTGGCAATGTTCCAGTGAATAACACTACTTTTGAGCATTTGTCTGAAGAACGCGAGAAGTTTTTGCTTTTTTTCACAAACAAAATTGAGAATTTAAGAAATCAGATTACATCACCGGTTTGTAATTTCAACATTATCCACCAACCAGCTCCTTCATTATCTGCATCATTAAGTGCTCTTCATGTCCTAGACTCCTCAAAGAGGTTTTGACAACTGTTTGGCCAAATATCCCTTCCATCATTAACAACTCCTTGGCCACTGGGTATGTACCTTCTTATTTCAAACATGCACCTGTGGATCCTCTTCTTAAAAAAAGCTAATTTGGATCCTTTTGTCCTCAGTAACTAAACTCACATTTCTGTCAAAGATTAGATTAGAAGTGTCTATAGGCAATTAACTGATCACATGAGTAAACACAATCTTTTTTTAAAAATTCCAATCTGGCTTCCGGTCCAAGCATAGTACAGAAACCGTTTTACTAAGGGTCACTAATGACTCCTTCTTGCAGCAGATGCTAGTGAAGGCTCTTCTCTGGTTTTATTTGATCTGAGTTCTGCTGGGTTGATTATCTAAGGGTCTCAGAAACTGCTCTTAACTGGTTCATTTCATATCTTTCTAATAGACATTTCACTGTTGGGTAATTCTACTTCCCCCTCTGCTGTTCTGAGCTGTGGGGTGGCCCAAGGTTCTATTCTAGGTCCCTTATTGTTTTGCATCTATATGCTACCACTTGGTCAAATAATCCATAGTCATTACATTTCTTTCCATTG
Source organism: Centroberyx gerrardi (assembly GCF_048128805.1). Lineage (NCBI taxonomy): Eukaryota > Metazoa > Chordata > Actinopteri > Beryciformes > Berycidae > Centroberyx > Centroberyx gerrardi. The sequence goes on from NC_136009.1 coordinate 14,568,872, forward strand.
CTATGCAGATGACAGGCAACTTTATGTACCTGTAAAATCTTGTAACATTAACAATCTGAATTCTCTCAAAAACTCTCTGGCTGATATCAATTTTTGGATGTGTAATAACTTCCTCCAACTCAATGACGATAAATCCTAAATTGTTTTATTTGGCCCGCTGAACTCATCAGAAATTCTTGAACAACTGGGCAACCTGGCATCTTACATTAAACCTTGTGCCAGAACTTTTTATTTTTGATTCTAATCTCAGTTTTAAAAATCATGTCAAAGAGTTGTCCAGCGCTGTTTTTATCAGATGAGAACCATTTCAAATATTAGATCACTTTTATCCTTCGCTCCCTTGGAGAAAGTTATTAATGCTTTTATTTTTTTCCGGAATTGATTACAGCAACTGTCTCTTTTCCTGCTTCAGTGGTAAAGCCCGCTCTCGTCTTCAGCTCATTCAGAATGCTGCTGCCAGACTTCCAACTAGAACAGGGAAGAGAGATCATATAACCCATATTCTAGTGTCCCTGGATTGGCTTCCAGCTGATTTTAGAACTGATTTTAAGAGGTAAGTAACTGGCAATATGTGCACCGTATAAAACAAGGGAGATTCTTAAGTCCTCTAGTCATCAAATAGTCATAGAACTAGCACTCATCAGCTTGCATGCAGCTCAGTAGGCAGCATACTGTGACAGGAACTACATTTATCATCCAAGCATAATGCATAGCACAGCAGGCAAAAGGGACTCGGGCTCTTTAAACTAAGAGCGATGTCTTGTCACAGGGACCTCAGAAGCCTCGTCGGTTGGGACAAGTATGGACACACAGCTAATCAAAACAGAGAATGACAGCATGCCTCGTAACACAACACTCTCAGCCAGTCTGTGTTTGTGTGCGATGGGCGGCATAGTTTAAGTATGTGGTGTTGCCTTCTGTGCGTATGTGTGTGTGTTGGATTTAATCTGCATGGGAACACAGGCTCTGGAAAGACTCCCAGCAGTGGGATTTGTGAAAATCTAACTGTAGCTCAACACTCTCTCCAACACTCTCACATTTCTCCCACCCTTCCTTTCTTTCTTTCTCTTCACTCTCTTTTTTATCCTTGACCCATAAACAGGTAAGCTGAATGCTGTTGATATGCTTTATAAAATGATATGCAAAGCCATTCATCTCCCAATGGTATCAATTCAGAGCTCGCAGTGCAGATGACATAGCTCTGGTCCATGTTGGCTCTCCCATTCATTATGCTCACACACAGAAACAAGAAGACTACCTTCTTATTACAGCCCAATACAAAAAATGAATGCATAACAATGTGTTTCAAAATAAATATTGTCTTGGGGAGTGGGTAGCCATGGCAACAGGCAGAGGAACTAACTCTCCACTGGTAGTTTGGACTCGTCTCTCGCTCCTCTCGCTGACTCCAACACAACTAATAAGGATGGGAGGGATTGTCTTGATAAAGTGTGTTGCATTAAACAGAACATTGGACTGTATCCCCATGGGTTTGTTGCGCTCTGTCTCAGTTGACTAACTAAAACTGTCTCTCTCTCTCGGTCTTTCTTTTTCTTTCTTTCATGTGTGTGTATGTGTGTGTTGGGGAAGGTGGGGGGTTTGCAAGGCCCTGGCTCTCAGGTTAATATGAACAGGGCATCACAAACCATGGCAGACCATCTGCTCTGATCATCTGATTCCCTGTACTGGCTAATATAGGCCACACATACACATACACACACACTCTTTTTACACTCCAGTGGTGCTAGTTAATCCTAGCACCACTGGACGAGATAATCCTCCAGCCGAACGTGAGGCTCCTCCTGTAATCAAAATATTTTTCTCTCATCCCTCCATCCCTAGTTCTCCTCCTGTCCTGCCCAGACTCACTTACTGTTAACCAACGAGTAACAGAGTTCAGAAAGGGCTTGTGAGCCAAGCAATGATGATGTCATTTTTTTTTTTCTTTCCCCACGGCGCAACCGAGGGCATCACAAGGCAAATTCAGGTCAGGCAGGCAGTCAGTCAGTCAGTCAGTCAGGTAATGCTTAGTGGGATGCTGCTTCATGAGATGGTCTCTAGAGGGCGCCTTTGACTAAGAGATGGCCTCTCGCCTATGGGCTAAATGCCACATTCAGTCCCATACTGATAATGCCATATTGAATCCCACACTGAGCCACACTCTTCGCTGTCAATTTACAGACATCAACATCTTCTGCTGTTCTGCAAACCTTAACGGTAGGTCACGTTATTACCTGTGGTGTGTGATGTTGGTGGAATAGGTGATTTAACCGATAAATGTGTCGCGCTAGCCGAGCATTGCTCCCACACTGAGCCCCACTCTCTGCCGTTAATTTACATACATCCACGTGTTCTGTTGCCCTATAAACTTTAACGTTAGGTAACGTTACATGTGGTATTTAACTGACGTTAGTGGAATTATTTAACCGATAACCGTGTTGTAATGCTTCAGTGCATTTATCCATATTACCCAGCCCTATGCACAACATGTTTTTTCTCACCTGATCTTCAATAAAATGATCGGCTAGCGAGCATTGCATTCCAATGCAGTTTTCGTCCTGCCAATGGATGTTAAAGGGTAACACAGAGCTCCTTTGCAGGCAAATCTACATCTCTGTTCATCCAGAGAAAATGAAGAAACTCCTTAATTATCATTTTTGCATTTAAAAAGGCATATACCTTGTTTATTGCTTATTTCCGATTTGGTCTTGAATAGGATTCGATTTGTTCAGGACTGGTCTAGACCCGTTTTGGACTTGGTCTTGACTCAAACTCGATTGTCTTGGTTATGGTGGTTATTGGTCTCGATTATGGTGGTCTTGACTACAGTCCTGGTGGGCACTCCGCTCACTTTTCTTTGCAGTATTACCTGCAGTGGAATTTGATCATAGGCCAGCTGAGGTGCACCTTTTACTATCCCCCGGGCTTATTGTGTCCATCTCTAACAGGGCAACGTTACATCCTATTTCTACCTCCAACTTTTAAACCTTTACTTTTAAATCCCATGTTTTCTGTCTCCCTAAAAAATGTAAAAAGCAGGTTGTTGTAGTGAGTAGGGAGACTGTCCATCAGCCGGAGCACCCAGGCTCATGCTCCTGTGATGCCAAGCATCTGCATTGCTGAAGTGTCCTTGAGCAAGACACTTAATCCCTACAAGCTCCATGGGTGTTGTTCGGATGCTGACCCTGACCTCTGACCTCCCTGTGAAGGGAGGAAAGCAAAAATATTTCCCAACGGGGATCAGTAAGGTATCACATCACATAGATATCACAAAGACAAGACCGCCTGCTGTCGTTTTAACAAACACCACAACAACAGCAACGATGGCAACAGCAGCAACAGTGGCACATTGCAAGCCAAGAGAGAGCAGAGGAGGCTCGGTCAGGGCGGCCAGTCTAAGTCAGTGATGTGCAGCGGTGGCATTGGGGAGACAGCTGGCTTTCAGCAGGCCAGAGACGGCGCTGAGCGGTTTCCACTGTTAATCAGTATAATCAGTGTGCCTTTCTCTATGTCTCTCTCACTCTCTCCCTCTGTCACTCTAACTTACACACCCTTCCTTCCTCTCTCCCTCAACTTGCTCACTTGTCTTGCTGAACCCCCCCTTTTGCTTTCCGGCCAGTCCATCCAATCACTCATACCTACCTATTGTTTATAGACAGAGAAGAAACACTGAGAGCAAAAACACTCAGGAGAAAGGCGACTGAGAGGTCAAAGCTATACTAGTTGCATGACTAGTTGATTGCGAATTCTTTCCAAATATGGAAAGTATATTAGACTGAAAAGTTTGTACTCGTAAATAACAACGATAAGATACCAAATATGTTAAAAATAATCTTTACTTGAAGAGCAGAAACAAAACACAAACGTTTCAACCCATGGCTTTCGTCAGTGTATTGAATATGTATACAGACTCCTTATAAATGGCAAAGATAGCATGGGGCATGGGTTTGCCATGTTGCCATGAAATCATGGTCAGTCATTAAATAGAGCATGCTCATTATATTATGACGTCTCATTAGAAACTCCAGGCTGTAACATTGAAGTATGGGTTCATATGCATTTGTAGACACACACTTTTGCACATATGTCATATCATAACCTAGACATACAAACATACAAAACTTGGCCAAGGGTTGGATGGCCCAGTGTTTGGCACGGCTGGTCCTAGATTCCTCTCTGTCTCTTCGTGTCACTATGGTGATGGCAGAATAAATGTTCAAGTGTGTGTGTGTGTGTGTGTGTGTGTCTTTGAGACAGAGAGAAAGTGAGAGCAGGGAGGCAAATGGAGAGTTACATAAGAATATCACGAAGCTGAACTAACTCCATCATGCATGCTCTATCAGAACTGAGAGATAGAGAGAAAAGATGTAGAGACAGCCAAGAAATAAAGCGAGGATTTAAGACTGGCACTGAGTTAGGCCAACAAAACAAGAGCGATGAGACAGGCACAGAGAATTACCGACAGACGGGCAGCGGGGCAGGCAGTAAAACAGACAAAGAGAGAGACAGATAGAACCGCCTTAAGACACACAGAGAGACAGACAAATACGTTAGCAGATAGATACACAGACAGACAAGTAGGCACAAAGACACAGACTAAGAGGGCAGGCTGACAATCAGACAGACAGGTAGGTCCACAGACAGTCAGGCTGGGACAGAGACAGACAGACATGCAGGCTGACATAAAGAAGCAGAGGTGGATGTGCAGGTCTGTAGTCTGTGCCTGCAGCATTACAAGCAGCATTACATAATAGCATCAAGGACAGCCTCAAACAAAGCCAGCACTCTCCTAAAAATCCTATTGGTCACACACACACACACACACACACACACACACACACACAAAAACACAACCAGTGTATTTAACGACTTAGCTGCAGTAATGGTCTTACAGGGGAGGATGAAGAGGGGATTTGGAGAGACATATGGGGAAGATACAGCAATGCAAGGTTCTGGTGAAAGATAAGAGGCTGATGAGAGAGAGAAGGAGGAAAAGAGAGAGCGAGAGAGGCCAAGATGATGTCATCGTATACCTACATTGAATGTGGTGGTAGTTTGTTGCCAGTTTATCTCTATTGTATCTGCCATGTTGTGCTGTCATAAAAGCACATATAACTAGCACGTCCTCTGTAACCTCTAAAACATATTTATGGTCTTGTGTTCATGTGAATTATATGGACACCTATTCGAGTGCACATGTCCATGAGAGAGTGAGAGTTTATACTGTATGTGTGTGTGCCAATTTTTGTATTTATAAAGACTCGGTCCATCCAGCGCACTGTTAGCATCACAAACAACTGTCTGTTAATTCACAGAAACAAGCCACGCTTAACCTGCTGCTTTAACCTGGATTTGATAGCTATTCGCGCACACACCCCTACATACACACACACCCCCTAAACACACACACACCTCTACACACAGGTGATTGAGGTGTGCGAGTTCGCATTACCACAGCAGGCTTGCAGCTCCAGTGCGTCACTGCAGAGAACTGAGTGCATAGGGGACATCGCTGACGCACACACACACACACACACACACACACACAGAGACAGTCCTATTACCTAGCTGACAGGGTTTTCCCTTCTCAGAGCCATGTGATGATAGGTTAATGACGCCATTGAGACTCGGGACAGTGCCTATAGCTCTCTCTCTCTGAAAAGCACAGACTGCGACTATCAAACACACCCAATTCTCTCTATCTCACTCTCGGTTTTGCGCATACAGGCATGAAAACGTTTAACGTGTGTGTGTGTGTGTAACTATGCACCCTTGCTCATTCGAGTGCATGTGCATGAGCGTGCAATGTGCATATGTTTGTATGTGCATATATGCCATCCTGCTTTGTGCTTTCATCTGATCAGAGTGAGACTAGCCCAAAAGTGTCCAGCTAAGACTGCAACATTACTGATGCATCAGTGACGCAACTTGAAGCTAGCCGGAGTAGCTGTGATGTACGTATAGTGCTGTGCTGTCCTGCCTGGCCGTGGATTACATACTTAAGTGCTGCATCACTTTAGAAGCCTGGACAAAAGAGTACTTTACTGTCGGACTAATAGCAGCGCCATATGTGCCCAAATGTTTCTCCCTCATGCACATCTGTATTGTTCATTTTGTCATCTGTTAAGCCCTATATCAGCCTCACCAAATCGGGTCATTCTCTTAAAGCTTCATGGGTCTTTACACGCTGTCCTAGCTGATATGTTAACACAGACTTACATGGTGATTTTTACAGCAGTCTGTCGCTAGAACTGCGGATTTAAGTGTACAAGGTCATTCGGATGTGACTTTTTGTGCCGCGACATACAGCAACTGTCACAGCGAGGGAAGCTTGGCTCTTGGCTTAAATGAGAGAAGAGCAGTGCGGCACTGAATGCACTTTGATGCGCCTCTTTGACCTCGACGTAATGTCTTTGTGACCAATGTTCAGTAAGCTACATGGTGACACTGAGGCTCTTCTAAGAGCTGACTCTGACTGCAGATGCACTTCTCACCAGTTGACGAACCTTCCTTACTACTCTCCCTCTCTGCTGGGGGAGGGAGGGCGAGCAGAGAGGGACAGGGAGGGAGAAAGAGAGGTGAGAAAGAGAGGCCTAATGTGATGCAGGAGAATGCAGTGCAGACATAGGAGGAGGCTGTGTGAATGCCAATCTCATACCACTCCCTAGCCTCTACACACACACACACACACACACACACACACACACACACACACACACACACACACACACACACACACACACACACACACACACACACACACACACACACACACACACACACACAAGACAATAAAGAAAATCCAAAGATCAAAGGCTGCTAATGGTGAACATGAGGAGCATCTCAGGAGAATTAGCAGAGGGAGAATCTTTGTGCTCATGACATGAAACCAACGTGATTATTTTCTTGCAGTCTCTTTATGTACATACAGAATATTCACTCACACATACACACACATACTGTACAGATATAAATGTATGTGCCAGTCATACAAGCATATTACATATATGGTTGTGGGCATCAGAGGGCGGGCTCCACGTTACATTTCATATGTAAGTCAGCAGCCCACACCCACTGACACTCCTATAACCACATCAGCAGCACTCAGCTACAGTGCATAATGAAGTGTGTGTCATCACTAAGTGCCCTATATGGTAACACTTTAATTGAATTGTTCTCGGTCATTATACGTGCATCATAAGAACATTATAATTACATCATTATTAAATGTCATAGTACACCTGGTCATTAGTATGCCACACTAACAACAAGACATTTACAGCTCTTAGTAAATATATCTGCATATTGTTAATTTTGAGTCACTTTAGATAATATGATGAGTTGATGAATTACTTATGACATCGTGACACATTACAAAGAATTCTACAGCTCATAATACACTTGATGTCTTATAAACAAAAGAAATATATAGGTTCCAGTGGTAAATACATTACTTATAGTGACTTAATAAACTGGTTATACCAGATTCATGGCACATCATAGTGTATTATGACATCTTCTAATGCCACAATGATGTAATTCTAATGTTCTTATGAGGTGTTTATGCTTGCTATAAACAAATATATAGGTTCTAGCGGCAAATATATTTCTTGTAACAGCCTCATAACCTGCTCATGCCAGATTCATGATATATTTTAGCGCATTATGTCATTTTTTGATGCAGTTATGATTCGATTATAATGTGCTTACTATGCATGTATGACTTAAAATGTTGTAACAATCCAAGTAAAGTGCTAACCCTTAGGTTACCATCATCCTTTGTCTGTGCTCCCCAAAGCTATACATCAGAGTCCATTTCCCTCACTGAATGATTCACTTGTTAGTTCTCTCATCCTCCTCGCTCTACCATGTTCACTCTCCTCGCACCTTTAGCATCTTAGCCCCCCTCCACCCCTCCCCACGTCTGCACTCCTTCTCTACTCTGTCACCCCTCGCTCTCCCGTGCTCCACTTGCTCTCTCTCACTTCCCTCAACTCCTTATCTTCTCTTTGCTCCCTCAGTCTTGGCTTATTTCTCCCTCTGTCTCTCACATTGTCCTCCTCATTCTCTCTCAACTCTACATCTCTCTTTGTCTAACACACACACACACACACACACACACACCCTGCTGTCCCATGTGTCTTTCTATCACTCTCCCCTCCGAACCTTCCTCCCTCTCTTCCTTCCTACTTGAGTTGGGAGGGGTGCTGCCCCCTGCACTCATTTCCAACAGGTAATGAGGTCGCAGTTGATGTGCAACGGGCACAATCACACACACACACACACACACACACACACACACACACACACACACACACACACACACACATACAGAATGCATCACCTAGGAGGTCTTGGGGGGTGACTGAATACATTCCTCTGGGTTGAGGCAGTGTCACCAATATTCTAAGATGAGACCTAGACCCTGTATGTGTAGGCTCTTCACTGAAATGAAACACAGTTCAAGTATTCCCACACGCTGGCTCATCTTCACCACATCAACACTGTATGCAGCACACATTTAATCAAATCAAAATGCCAAGTCGGTCTCATTGGTTAGCTGGGTAATTTGCGCTCTGTGTGGGAGTGAGTGACGGTCGCGCCGCCTCTCCCCTTCCAATGGCCATATTATTACCGCCAGTGAATGATTCAGGGTGGTGTGTGTGTGGTGGTGTGTGGCTGCCCCCACCATCCGCCTGCACCAAGGGCGTTCAGTGTGTCATTCACGAAAAAACCCTCCACACCCACACACAAGCATCGACTACACTTCTACTGACGCTGACACACACACACACATGCGCAGACATGCCTTTTAAATGTCGATGTCTCTGTGTGTAGTCTGCACACCCACACACATACAATCACAGGTCAGAAAAGATTTGATAATGAGATGTCTTCTAATTGTTCCAGAACAAAGAAATTCCCACTGTGACACAGAAACACAGACACACTGTAACACACAGACACACACACACACACACACAGGCACACTTGCTCGGTGCTCTGTTTATCAGGGCCAGGCCCATCGTTCATCCTAGCCTGGTTGCCCGGGTAACCCCGTTATTATTCAAAGCACGGAGCACCAGCTTGCAGAGGGAGAGGTGTGTGCATGAGTGTGTGTATGTGTGTGTGTGTGTGTGTTAGCTAGGTAGTGGAGGTTCCCATTGGCTCATAGGCAAAGCAGCCACCGGTCCAGGCATTCTCCTTCCCAGCATCCTCCCTGATCTGCATACCTATGAGGACGGACAATACACACACACACACACACACACACACACACACACACACACGCACACACACACACACACACACACACACACACACACAGGCAGAAGGGCGGTGCGAGCGGGACAGAGCGACTGGAGCACAGCTATCTCTCCAGTATATTTTCACATTCTCTCCATTTCTATGCCTCCCTCAACATTGGTACCCCCACCCCGCCCCCACCCCCCCTCCTCATCCCCCACCCCAACCCCCATTTCCCTCCCTCCCACCCATGTGATTTCCATTCAGCCTCCTTCCTCCATTTTTCTTCCCCGCTCTCTGCATTTCATTCAGCCTTCACCCGTATCTGCTCTCTCCCTCTCTCTCTTATTTTTCATTCACATTCTGCGGCTCTAAGGCTCATTCATAAGCAGCACCACTCCTTACAGCGGCAAAAAGTAGGGAGGAAAGGAGGGAGGGAGGGAGGAAAGGAGGGAGGGAGGGAGGGATGGAGGGAGGGTTGCCCCTACTGACTTACTGACTGCTGCATGGTGAGGGCTCCCTGAAAACAGCCAATCCGAATGCTGAGAGGAGGGGAGGGGAGGGGAGGAGAGAGAGAGGGAGAGAGAGAGAAAGAGAGGAGAGAGAGAGGATGGGGGTTTGCATCCATCCGCCTCATCTCCTCTCTCCTCCACCTCCCCTCTTCTTCTCTCTTTCATTCATTCACCCATTCATTCATTCCACTCCTCCTCCATTCAGACATCACACACTTCATCCGTCGCTCTTTTGTTCATCTGGTGCAGATGCTATATCACTTGTGCAGCACCTCTCAGTAAAGGCAGTGCACTAATGCTCAGTATTTTGTGTGTGTGTGTGTGTGTGTGTGTGGCTATTTCCCTCTGGTTGAGGCCAGAGGACACTGCAGACAAAACAACCTCCACTGCCTTTGTTTGTCGAGCAGCCTCATCTATCACTGCATTACCCTGCTGCTGTCAAAGACTAACTGTATTACCCAGAACACTACAACACAATATCACCAGATCACTGCTGCTCATTATCCGTACTTTTTACATGGCGACAGGCCTAACGAGACATTCAAATGCCATTCTGAATGCAGGACCGTGCCATCAGTTTGATTAAGAGTATAAACCTGTGAGAGATTGTTGGACCCTCTGAGACCATGCAGTCATTACAGAATTAGGCCACCATTAAATACATGAAACCAATGTATTCCTTGAATGCCGTTGTGAATGAGCTGGCTGGCAATTGCGAGCACAAACTAGGGCAGTGACACGGGAGGACAGAGCCAATACAAGCCTATCTGATCCTGCGTGCTCCGCCCCCATTCGCCACGGGAAGGAAGGGCTGCAATCAATACAAGGGCAGAGCGTAAAATGGCCGAGGCCTGTCCCTTGGTTCTATTATTCCTCTGAAAGCTGCCCGTTCCTCACTTGTCCCTGTCCCTCCACACCTCTTTAATGCAGGTGGGGAGGGAAGGTGTGTGTGTGTATGTGTGTGTGTGTGTGTGTGTGTGTGTTGAACGGGTGGGAGTGAGAGGAAGAAGAGAGAGCAGAGGCAGGGAGAAAACAGAGGAGAGGATAAAGGAGATAAATAAAAGTAGGCGGAGAGGTGTGAGATGTGCGGAGATGTGGGAGGAGAGAGGAACACATGAAGAAAACAAAAGGGAGGGTAAATATGGAGAGATGTCAAACAGGAAAAAAGGAGGGAAAGCGTACATGGAAAAAGGTGGAGATGGGGGCTGGGGGAGCTTTGAACTTGTCGCGAGCGACAGTGGATCTGATATCAGCGGGGGTTTTCTGACAGCTGCTAAGACATGACTCCTGACCTCAGATCTCTCCCTCGCTCCTTCTCGCTCTCCCCCCATCCTCTCTATGTTGCCAGTGACTTTCCGTCCCATCAGCATTTAGTGTCTCTGTGCGTGTGTGTGTGCGTGTTGTGCATTTCTGACACTGCGGAAAAAGGGATGTGAGAGGACCTTCACCCAACAGCTCCCCATTAACACTGACACAAAATCCTCCAGCTTATAGCTTATAGCCTATAGGTTCCTACAGTGCTACACCTACTGCAGTGTTTTACACACACACATACACACACACAATTTACACACTCTCATATGGATTAACTACCTCCCAATGTCTAAGGGAGGTGAGGACACAAGCACTGAAACTCATGATCATATAATAGACTCATACTTACTCCCAGTATAATAAAAGGCAGCATTATTATTGTTTATATCAGATGGCGGACCAGAGAAATCATTCCAGTGTGGTGTGGGAGGATTTTACTCAACAGCAGTGGCAGTCTGTAAAAAAAATGCAATGAAACCTGCCTCACTCTGCTTTGAGGAGATGCTAACCCACCTACAAGAATTTCATCAATATGGGTTTCAATGGAGAGTTTTACTGCCATAGGATGGTCTAAATGCCACTACAGAGGCTTTTCCATCCTGCGGGAATATAATTCTGGTGGGGATATTTGTTACTTTTGGGGCATGAATATGGTGAAATTTGAATATTGGCACAAAATATCGGCGTTCAGCAGCTTCAATCCATCAACACAGATCAAACAGCAACAGTGGCTGACAGGCGCCCTGGGAAATGTGCACGTCATCTCTTTCAGTGACATAACACACAGTACCTTGTCCCACAACGAGAGAGACAATCTTAGATCAGACAAGCCAATTCTTAGTGAATGACCCCACAGCTCACCATAATAGCCCACCAATGGTTGGCTGGAATCTCCTGTGGAAAGTGCAGCTCCTGCAGCTCTCAAGACTGTTGTAAACACCTCTACTCTAGCTATATATAGACTGACTGGCCCCAGGCACACAGGTGGAAGTCTTTGATACCCAATACTGACAAGGAGGGAGAGAGGAGGGCAAGGGAGGCATAAGTGAGGCAACAGTTGACAAGGGAAAAGAGGGATGAGACAGCAAGATGGAAACAGAGGAGGCGGCGGAGGAGGCAAAGCTGATGAGGGGCGAGAGCAATGGGAGGGGAGGTACACAACGAAGAAGTGAAATGGGTCGAGCTGTGGTCGAGGCAGAAGGGGCGAGGGGGGAGAGGATGACAGGAGGTTACATTGTTGCTAGCATGAGAGCGGTGATGTAATGTTCTCCATGAAAGTATAATGTAATGGTGGACAGACACTGGGCCATACATGCAACACAACAGCTGAACAACTTGTCATAGTGACGGCCATTTACAATGCCTCTACCGATAAACCATCCTCAGGAGCTGAAGGCACCCTGCAAGTCAAGGGCCAATGCTGTCAGCAGGTGAGCTAAAAAGAGGGAACAATACAGGGCATTTGGGCGAGACAAAACATACCCTATTAAGTCTACTGCATGTAAGATATGACACACACACACACACACACACATACACACACCAAAGCAACAAAACAAAAGCGGGCCTGTATTCAGACAGCCAACAATACACAAGCTATATAGCTACCGTAAGTTTGTTTAACCAATTGCTCATGAGCAAAAAATGCAACAATCTGAACATGTTTTGACTCTACCCTCTACTATACCAACACTGACTCTGCAACAGACCCATAATGCATGAGGCATCTTTCAGTACCCCCCCCCCCCACCCACCCACCCACCCACCCACCCACCAAGGTAGGCTTTCTTGGTCTGGTTCAGGAGATGTGATATCATGCCCTGGATGCCAGGTGTAGCGGTCTGGAAACACGTAGAGAACATTATGTGTAGGCGGCTAGTTATTCCCAGGCTACCCTACCCTCGACCCCCCCACCCCCGTCACACTCCCGGCATTACATCATCACCCAGCGCCTTAGGGAACAATGAATGAGCACTGACCACTGGGATGTGCGGGGTCATTACATCATTGGTAACCGCCCGGGGCAGGTCATAAAAGCATGAGCTGTGGCTGTGTGGCAGGCGGGAATAGAACAGTGTGTGTGTGTGTGTGTGTGTGTGTGTGGATCATTGTTAATGCTTGGTAATGTTGCTAACACTCATGCAGGTCAGCGGGAGGGTCAGTGACTGCTTGACACAATGCCATGACACTCACAACCTCAGGCCTGCAGCCAGCCCAGTATGTAATGAGCATGGTTATGTCACATTATAGGGCTGTATAGGACACACAGTGCCTTGAAAATGGTACATCATTACTGTATTGAGGCTACAGTATATATTCCATGTCGTAGTCCAGTTTCATAACTGATCCTTAGTGATGTTGAGACTGTTAACTGATAATTTAGGATATGTAGGCTTATTCATAAGCCCCAGCACTTCAATATTTATGGGATTTCCAGTGCAAATGTGAACTGAGATCATACACACAATGTACAGTTCTGACAATTTTACATATCCACATAATCAGAAATGTTACTGCACTCTTGTCTGTAGTAGAGCAACTTTCTGCATCATTTTAAAGCATATCAAACATGACCTAATGTCAGTGGGTCTCTAAGTGGGTGTCTGTGTGGGCAGTCCAGCCGATGTACTGACAGGATATGCAATTAGGAACGATTAAACCACCTTGTTGATCACATCCCTAATACTGCAGAGGCCGCACCGGTGTCCGGCCATGCGAGTTTGCATCGGCGTGTTCCATTTCAGATGATGGCAGACCTGCCCGCGCACGGAGACGGGTTGTGCATACTGTGTGTGGCCGTACTCGAGATGAGAGGGTTGATACTGCTGAGGAGGAAGAGAAAAGCACTTCAGAGACAGAGGGAGAGGGGTAGAAAGAATAATACCGAAAGGCAGAAGTGGGTTACTAAGTAGGTGGGGAGGGAAAACAGGGTGATGGGGAAAGCCTGTCACCCAGGCAATAGAACAGCATGAAAAAGAGATGAGGAGGAAGAAAAGAGGTTCGTAGATGACACAGAGGAGGAGGCTGAGAGTGTGGCAGCGTAAAGGAAAACAGACAGCATGTGGGTTAGGTGAAAACAGGAGAGAGGGAAAAGGGGGGGCGGCACAGAGATGAGAGGGACAAGTGGGTGAGGGCAGGGATTGAGAAACGAACGAACAAGAAAGCAGCGTGTGAAATTAAAAGAAAGACAGCTAGGTGAACACAGATACGACTAAATGCACCGTAGGAAACCGTGTTTTGTGAGACTGCACGAAAAACTGTGGAAGGTAAAATGAGACGAAGAGAGGGAGGAGAGTTAAAACTGTCATCAACATGCAGCAAAACAAAACAAAAAAAGCGCTCTGGTTCTCCTCATCCATCCATCCTTCCCCGCCTCCCTTCTCTCTTTCTCTCTGTGCTGTGTCGATTAGTCTAATGGAAATGACCTCCACTGGAGAGAGCGGAATGGCCCGAACCTGATTAGTAGGTAAATATCCCTTCTGCACTCATCCCACACACACACACACACAGCACCATGGCACCTTCCTCTCTTCATGTCTTCCCACATCTTCCCTCCTCTCATCTCCCCTCTCCACCTCTCTCTCTGCCTAGAATTACACTCCAGTCCCATATAGTGAGGGGGGGTAATTCACTGTCAATTCATATGGATAGCCTCTCTGATTTACAGACCTGATGAGTGAGGGTGGCAGTGGGGAAATGCGTGTGCGAGCCTGGCGAGCGTTTGTCCATATGCGACGATGGCAAGTGGTTGCAAGAGCCCTTCATGTCTGCTCGACACGTGAAGGTTCACACATTCATACAGTAGGCTACTCTATATATAGCTCTTTGTTTCATGCATGTGTGTCGCGAAAGAAGACAGCGGCACGTGCCGGTGACAGAAACGTGCGATCCCATGATTGTGAGAGAGAGAGAGTGGGAGAGGGAGAGAGAGGCCCGCTCCGAGATGAGAGCACTCAGGCGGTGTAATGGCTCTCCTTGGGTTTAAATCAGCATGCAGAAAGCGGTCTGTCCTGGCGTTGCCTGCTGCAGTGTAATGCAGGAGAGAGGCAGGAGAAGGCATTTCATACATCAGACTCCAGAGGCTTGGAGCCCACTCACGCCTCTGCTGTAGGTGTGTCTCGATGACGCACATCGGTAAAGTGTAGGTGCGTACTATGTGTTTGTGTCTGTCCGTCTGTCATTCTCACTGGGAAAACGGTGAGGGGTTAAAAACAATCATGAGTTGTCCATTTTATCACCACTCTTTTCACAATCGACTGTCGATCAAACGCAAATGCAAGAGGCAATTCAAAATGTAGTGTTGTCAGCCAAGAGGGCAACCGACTTCATCAATATCCAAATTAAGACGAAGGCATCCAGGTCTAATGAAGTTGCTTGTATATCGGCACTGTAGGCTTGCAGGGAGGAGACAGGAGTGAAACACAGGGAGCTTTCTGGAGAGGAAAGAATACCCAACTTCTGACAACCTCCCCAATCCCCCTCCCCTTACATACACACACACACACACACACACACACAATAGAAAGCCCCTGTCACTCCTTGACACAAATTTAACGAACCCCCCAGACACACAAACACATACACACAAGTGCCACTGTGCATACATAAACAAGGTCTGCATCAGCAAAGATAGACCACTACAGCCCTCTAGGCTTCTGTAGAGGTACAGCAGTGAAAATGACTTTACACCTGGCATTTTGGCATACTATCTTTGTCTAGAACTCATCAATTATCCTCAAAACACTACAGCCTCTGGTTTAAACAATCAACTATAACTTCAGGACTGTCCTTAATGAAAGCTGTCCAAACCCGTCTTCATCAAAGATGTCCACGAATGTCCTTGATCAAAAGTGACGACATTAAAGTGTACAGCTTCACCTCGGGAAATAATGGCTGGTTTGGGGGTGATGGACAGGTAAATGCTTGTTTTGACATCACATATTTGTCTAAAATAAATATTAACCAAGGGGGATACAATGGATAATGTACTAATAGTGATGATGCCATCTCCCTTCATCACCCCCTCAAATCAACCCCTGCATTTCATTTTGTGCTGCTCCAACACACACAAAGCAACAGCACAAAACCTGCGTTTCCACATGTTTTTGAAGCATGCCTTATAGAAGCAGGGCCATTAAGACAAACACTGCAGGGAAGTGGTGCTGAGTACAAGATGACTAGGTGTATCTTTATGGTAGAGTGACATCTTGTGGAAATTTGTGAAACTGTCAACATGCAAACTCCTGCATGGGGCTATCAGCACATCTCACAACAAGGTGGACTAATGCTTCTACTGATAATGATGGAAATGCCAAGCTCAGACTCATTCATAAAGAACACTATGACCTGCTGGTATGGTAACACAAATGTCACATAAAAGTACAAGATTAGGAGATCCTGGGTACCCAACAGGATTTTCTGCATTTTTAACCTCAGGAAAGCTACCGAGATCTTGTCCGAAAGCATTTATGACACTGAAGAGTGAATCTGACAACCTACAGTAGTATGTTGCAAATGTGTCCACACCCAACCAGACCCCACAGCTACTATAACGTTACCTTTTAATGCACTAAATGAAAGGCCATCTCTACTACACCCACACTGAGGACATTCTAGGAGGATTAGATGGCAGTAGTGATGATGATACTGATGATGACAATATGTTGATGGTGATGATAAAGGATGGACTTCACTTTGTGTCATTCATATGCCATGCTTGTGACAACTTTTGACGGCAATAGAATTTTCCTGCGAGGTATAAAGTTGATCAAAATCAAGCAGCCTACAAACCAAGAACAAGAATGGAGTCATCTTTCTTCATGTGTTTGTCCAAAAGGTGCTGGAATTTGGAGAAGTTGCCCAACCAGTCAAAGCACTGCTCTGTCTTGTATCTCTCATCCCAGTAGTCGACATCTTTGTATCTGGAGTTGTCATCTGGCAGGTGCTCCATACTCTCTCTCACTGGCATAATGAAACCACAAATATGTAAACATGACAAAAAATAAATAAATAAATAGCGTTCAATGTCTATGTCTTGTTTTTCATCACAAGCTGTCATTTTGGTCATATTATCACTACGCACATCTACTGACAAGTGACAAGTGACGTGAATCATTTCGTCTTACAAACAACCAGCTGCGGGCTATATAACGCTCTTGCAGCCTCTTCCGGCAGCACAGTGCATGTGTTGATACTTTGGGCTTTTGGGCATTTGCCAAACTTCCAGTCATTTACATATTCTACACAGAATGGGCTCTACCCAATCACATATTCTTCCCCACAATGTACTTACGAAATGATGCGTCCTCGTAAAACACCAAGTCAATAAAAAAAGCAAATAGATACCGCTGAATAAATCCACGTGTTGTAGTCTTATCATCTACCAAGCATTGTGGGTAATGTGCCCCGGTTACGCATCACTGGTGCAGCTGAATCCAGCACAGTGCTATGATCCCAGCACCGCGTTACTGATTTATGGATTTTGGCATAATCTTTCTATGGGTGTCGAGAACACAGAAGACAGGCTGCAGAAAACTTTCATGTGCGCTGTGTGAACCCTCTTCCTGGTTCCACATCGAGGCGGAGCAATATTTGCTTTGATTTAACCCTTTCGTACCCCACACAATGACGCATGGTGCCTTCATGTGCTCCTCGTAGGCTCCGATTCCCAAGATTGGAGATCGTAAAAACGACTTGTCGGCGCACTGAAGTGCTTTTGGTTGGGCAAAATGGAGGAGAAAATGCACATCGGGCATTGTTGTTATTTACCAAAAAGTTGTATAGTTGCATATTTGTTATACTCAAGAGGATAGCTAAAAGTTATAGTGAAAATAGAAACAATAATAATTATTTACATAGAATGCCATCAATTGTTGGCATATTGTTCTTTATGTATATGTGACCACCATGGTGGGGATGTCACTGAGAATTTAACCCTTAGCTATTACATCCGCAGTTGGGCTGGGGAGGGAGGAACCTGACTATTATTAGGTTGTTCTTGTGCGCTCACTTGTAATTGCGATATTTCCGACGGCACCTGAAAGCATCACACGAACAAGTAGGCCAGTGTATTCTCGGTTAAGACGGTGGACGGTGACTGTTGACCCTTTTCCCCATTGTTTTCTCCCTTCCTGCAAATGTTTTGATCGACATATGCATGCAGGCTTTCTTATTTGCAGCGAACAAACAGTAGGACCATCTTGAAGGCGTCGCGGTAACCTTGTTGATTAGACTTTTCTTTGCCTTTATAGTCTAGAACTGGTTTTATTGTACTTTGTCATAGCATGTGATCTAATTTAACATTATTACTACTCAGTTTGAATGCTTTGAATGCGTTTTATGTGTATTTACTGTATTTACAGTTGTCTAAAATCATTACCATTAACAGATCAGTCGCAGTAAACCTTTTCCCTCCCCCCTAGATGAGGACCCTTACCAGGAACCTTTCATCCCATTATAAATCTCTAACCAGCTTCTCAAGACTACTCACGAGCCAGATCCACAGACACAAGGCATCTCTTCCTAAAAACTTTTCTGACTATGAGAGCATAAGGCTTGATTTCAACCCTCAAATCCCAGAATATTTCAACTTTGCCAGAGATGTCTTGGACAAGTGGGCAGAAAAGGAGAAGGTAAGCATAATAACGTCTTTATTTGTATTAAAGTAGAACTCGGTTTTTTTTATTAGTATTAATATTATTGTGCAGATAATTTAACCTAGAATATTTTGTGAGACTATGAGTGTGATATGACATTCATTGTTGTATATAAATGAATGAAAATGCAGTTCTGTGGTTCAATTCATGCCTTCATAACTGAAAACAATGTGTCGTCTTACATGGGAATAAATCTGATCTGTTGATTCAACAAAGAGGTGTGCCCCAGGGTTCAACATTGGGACCACTTCTCTTCTCTATTTATGTAAACAATTTACCATCAATTTTCAATAACTGTTCTGTTCAACTTTATGCTGATGACACTGTCATATACACATCTAAACCTGATCAACCACCAATTCAAGCTTCTCTTCAGTCTGATTTCAGTATCTTACAAGATTGGCTTTCACATAATAAACTACTGCTCAACAAATCAAAGTCCTATATTATGATCTTTGGTACCAGACAGAAACTCAAATCCAGACCTGGTTCTTGTGTAATAACCTGTAATGACGGCACTCCTCTGCATAAAGTTGATAATATTAAATATCTTGGTGTATGGCTTGATTCCAAACTCTCATTCAAATCACACATTGATCATGTCTTACGTAAAGTCAACTTTGGAATCAATGTTTTACATCGATCTCGAAACGTCATGTTGTCTATCAAAACGCATCAAAATCAGACCTTGTTCCGCTTAACACAGCATATAATAGACTCTGCAGATTTGTCCTTAGATGTCCTTTTCTCACTCATCACTGTACAATGTATGATGTACTTAAATTGCCATCTCTAAATGTAAGAAGACACATTCACTGGCTTCAACTTATATTTAAATGTATTCATTTCAATTATCCTCCTTATTTACAACAGTATCTTGTACCTTTTACTTGAAATTATCAAGTTAGGCACTCTGCTCAGCAGAGCCCCAGCAGATTGGAATAATTTACCTGTTGATATTAGATCCATTTCATCATTTGGTATGTTTAAACATGCCCTGTCTTCTTACTTTGAGATGGACTGCTCTTGTTATCAATGAAGCTGTCATAGTTTATACCTACTGTTTATACCTGATGTTTATACCTGATTGTATTTGGTGATCCACTCACACTCTACTGTTTATCTATTATTGGCCACTTTGGCCATCTTGTGGTTGTAATGTTTTCAAAGTTTTCATTAATTAATGTGTGTGTGTTTGTTTGTTTTTTTTTGGGGGGGGGGGGGGTTTGTCTGTCGTCCGTCTGTACGTTGCCATATTGATAATTGTATTTCTATCTTTTTTATTTTGACACTCCTCTGTTGTTATGTAGTGATTGTGATATATGTTGGGACCTCCTTGAAAACGAGATGGTCCATCTCAAGGGGTTTATCCTAATAAATACATTTTGAGTAATGAACAAATATTTTCCCTCAAAATCAAAGTAGCCTACTGTCATAACACAAATGTCGTCCTTACCCTTTTGTCTTGGAGGATGGAGAGAGAGCCGCTAACCCTGCCTTGTGGTGGGTGAATGACAGAAAGGAGGAGATCCGGTGGACTTTTGAGGAGCTGGGCTTCCAGTCTAGAAAACTGGCCAACGTGCTGTCAGGAGCCTGTCAGCTCACCAAGCAGGACCGCCTGCTCCTCCTCCTGCCCAGAGTCCCAGAGTGGTGGCTGGTCAACATCGCCTGCCTCAGAACAGGTAATTCACTGCGTAGAAGCTGAGAAAGAAGCGCTTATTATGGGGCATTCAGGGTCCATAAACACTTGAATTATAGTGGAGAATAGATATCAGGTGTTCCTCGTCAGGTGTGCTCTGTCATAGGATGGAAGTTACATTTCTAAAGTCTTACCTTGTGTTTTTGAAACTTTTAAAGTTTTTCTTGCATTATTTTGTGATTTCTCACATATCTACCCAAATCACTCACCCCTTACAGCATGGATTTATACAGTGTTGTGCTGTTTGTCGTTAGCTGTTAACAGTGTTGGGGTCGTTACTGGAGAAAAAGTAATCAAATACACATTACTTGTTACTTAAGTAATGCATTACTTTTGTTATTATTCCCTGAGAAAAGTAATAGTTACACTACTTGTTACATTACATTTGCGTTACACCCTAAAACAATTGTGCTAAGCTTACTTGCGCTCATTGGGCCAATAAATATTGTTACCAGCAGAAGTATCTAAATAATGACAGACACAAAATCTTTCTTTTAAGGTTTTTAATAAAGATAGAGCCTACAGCATTAAAATCTGACTTTCTTAGTCATATTCATTTTGTTGGCTCATAATTCCATTATTTCCAACATGAATTGAAGGTAGGGTACGACAAGGGGAATCTTTTGTTAGATATTACACCAATAAAGTGGTTAAAGAGGCTAAAAATGTAATTAAAGTAACAACCTATGTGTTAGATCAGTAAGTGTAATGTGATTACTGAAATTGGAACAGTAATGCCCTGCCTCCGTTACATGTGATTGCAGTAATGCATTACTTTGTAACACTCCCCACCCCCCCCCCCACCCCACCCCACCCCCCAACACTGGCTGTGAACGCTCTCCCTTGCTGTGCTGTGGCTTGCCGTAGGGACAGTGCTGCTGCCTGGCACCTCTCAGCTGACAGCCAGAGATATCTTCCACCGGCTGCAGACCTCAGGGGCCAAATGTGTCATCGCAGATGAGTCTCTAGCTCCGCTGGTGGAGGCCGTGGCCAGTCAGTGTCCCTCCCTGCACTCCAAAATACTAGTTTCCGATAAGAGGAGAGATGGATGGAGCAACCTCCGTGATCTGATGAAGTACGTAGAAGGACAAGGCTGCAGAATTGTCTGGATCAAGGTTCAAGTTTATTTCACTAACCCTGTTCTGTCCTTTTTTTGTGGGAAAAATAAGTGAGAGATACAAAGCTGATTAACACAAATACATTTTCCCCTACCTCACTCTATTTAGCAATGTGTCTAGTGACCATGAATGTGCGAAGACTCGCAGCGTTGATCCTATGACCATCTTCTTCACCAGTGGGACCACAGGGTCTCCTAAGATGACCCAGCACAGCCACTGTAGTTATGGCATAGGCCTCACCGTCAATGGCAGGTAAGTGCAACACCTCCTTCTTGATTTTAACAATATGCAGTGCATTCAGAGTGTATTCCTGCTTTGGAGACACCTGTCATCTTGAGAGTGTTGAGGATCTCACCAGTTGTGATGAGCGTCTCCCTTTCTACCTGGAGGTACTGGATGGACCTGACAGACCAGGATGTGTTGTGGAACACCTCAGATACTGGCTGGGCTAAGTCGGCCTGGAGTAGTGTGTATGCCCCCTGGATCCAAGGAGCCTGTGTCTTCATACATCAGATGCCTCGCTTTAACAACTCCACTGTGCTAGAGGTGAGAGGGCGGGGCAGGCAGTATGGAGGCTGATGGCCAGAGGGAACCAGACGACTATTATCCTCTTTTTTACATACATACCTCACACCTTTTGTTAGCTTACGCTTGCACAGTGCAGCTTTCCATCCTGTCTTGTTTCTATCTTTTAATTTCAGACTCTTTCCAACTACCGTATATCAACATTCTGTACGGCTCCAACTGCTTACCGCATGCTTGTTCAAGAGGATATGTCTAAGTATGTTTATTCATTCTGATTTGATGTCACACATTAGACACACATTTATCTTATTTTTCAAAGTGGAAAGCAAAGTAGCTGAAATGTCAGTTCTTTGCCTGTCAGGTACAACTTCAGGTCTTTGCAGCACTGCCTGTGTGCTGGTGAACCTATTAACCCAGAGGTAATGAAGAAGTGGAAGGAGGCCACGGGATTGGATATCTATGAAGGCTATGGACAGACTGAAACTGTGAGTTATGTCAACTATAATCAAGTTTAAAACTTAAATAGTGTACTGTTTGCTTACGTATGTGATGTGAATGTTCTGATTCCTCAGGTTTTGATAGCTGGTACCTTCAAGGGGATGAAGATCAAACCTGGGTCTTTTGGAAAGGCATCGCCGGCATATGATGTACAGGTAAAAAATACTCTGCAAGTACAAGAATCTAGATGCACCGCATGCCTACAGGAGCAGGGATAAAGAACTAACATTGAGTATTTGTACCATTTCTCAGGTCGTGGATGAGAAAGGGGCTGTCCTGCCCAAAGGAGTGGAGGGAAACCTTGGCATCAGAGTGAAACCCCACAAGCCATTCTCTCTCTTTACTGAATACACAGTGAGTAAAATCACTTGACTTGGAAACACTGGGCATCATAGTTAAGAGACAATGTGAAAAGGGAGAGAAGATTGAAACAAGGCTGAACATGTCCCTCATAAATGCAAGCAACCCTGGGGCCAATCAGGAAAAAGATGCATCATCCCTCCAAGTTCCATCAAAATCAGCCTTTAATCATAGCGCCCCCATCAGACCCATCTGCTGGTTTTGTCCGCAGTCAAGAAGCCGCCCCATTGGCTGGCATAGTTGTGCTTTAGTATAGTAAAGACTCTGAAACACCAAGACTGATTGTAACATATCTCCATTTGTTTGCTTTTGAAATAAACACACACTGACTGCTCCAGGACGACCCAGTGAAGACAGAGGAGTGTTACAGAGGGGATTTCTACCTGACCGGGGACAGAGGGGTCATGGATGAGGACGGCTACCTGTGGTTTGTGGGACGAGCGGACGATGTCATCCTCTCAGCCGGGTATTGTGGCGCTCATTGCAATGATCTAATCTACTTCACATCAACTCTTCGCTAATGTTAAGTGACTTCTCTCTGTCGGTGGTGGTGGCAGGTATCGGATCGGCCCGTTTGAAGTGGAGAATGCTTTGATTGAACACGAGGCTGTGGCTGAATCGGCGGTGGTCTGCAGCCCTGACCCAATCAGAGGAGAGGTATGCAGTCAAACCCGGTGGATTTGATTACCACTGTAAAAAAAAAAAAGTCAATTTCTATGGTGATTGCTACTTTAGCAAACGGCTTCAACTGCACTGAGTCCAGAAGCCAATAATACGTAATCGACCTCATACATTTTAAAGTGTGAACTATCAATGAGAAAGAGTTCGGATGAAAACATTGGTAAGCAATATTTTCTTCCTTCCAGGTTGTAAAAGCGTTTGTTGTGCTGACAGCAGAGTATAGATCTCATGACAAAGAGCAGCTTGTGAAAGACTTGCAGACACATGTGAAGAGAATGACTGCACCATACAAGTATCCGCGCAAGGTATCTTCAAATCGATAGGGAAACGACATGCTGTAATATTGGAGATGTGGAACATTATATTTTCTTTTCTTACTCTATACTTTCTCCAGGTTGAGTTTGTGGAGCAGCTTCCCAAGACGATCAGTGGTAAGATCAGAAGAGTGGAGCTACGCAAGAGAGAATGGGGACAGACTTGAATTTTTATCTGAAAAAGTGACCATCAGGACATTGGAGCTGCACATTTACAGCATATTTTATACTGGTAGCGTATTATGCCTACACTTGCCTCTTGGTTATTGTCCAAATAATAGGAGAGTAAACAATGAAGAAAACCTTTTATTCATTAATTCCTATCAATGTACCTTAGTATTATACAGTAATCATTGAATCATTTGCTTGTTTGTACATGGTCTGCTTTCTTTTTCTAAAAGCTCTATAGCTGTCTGTCTCTAATAGCCTGGTATAGTCCACACACACTCAGAACATTATACACTATGTAGATCAAGGCAATGTTGTATTTGGGTTGTTTCACATTGCTATTTTCAAGCGTTTTCACCATCATCTTAGTAGTGGGGATCCAATGTCAGGATCCATTCTCCTACACCACAGTGCCTGCACATATAAAGAATACCATTCCATTGCACTGCAATGAATACATTTCCATATCGCTGTTTCACTCCAATTTCAATTATTAAAATTTTTTCATTTCAATTGAAGGATTACATGTTTCTCTGTGGGTTGAGACAAATTGTACAACCTTATGAAACCCTTTCAAAACCCCATTATATAAACTCAAAACTGCATGCCATCAAAAATGAAAAGTTGACAGTTTGGAGATATGAGGTTTCCACCTGGCAGCAACGATACGCACTATCATTTTGAAGGCAACACCGTCCACTATGGCACTAAGAGGGAGAAGACGTAACACCTGACGCAAACACATGGTTGTCAGACTGCCAGCGATAAGCAACATATGGTCACTTATTTGAGCAGTCTGATAAGCAGCTCACTGGTGAAGATCCCAGCAGCAAGGAGGAGGACCATGAACAGCAGAGTCAGGCCGCGGCGTAACAGCAGCTGCCTGAATGACAGAACCCCTCCCACTGTAGCGGTGGCTCTTCCAGCTTGGCCTGAAGCAGGCTCCTCCAGGTCTGAGTCCCACTCCTCATAGCTCAGGAAATCAGATGAAAGGCTGTTGACTTCGGCCTCTTTCTCAGCAGTGAGGTCATGTCCTGGTCGAGGAGAGAGAGACGTATGGAGTTAGGCGTATACACCGTGAACAGCAGGCACGTCACAGCTCCTAGAAAGCTTTTTTCATGGAGCTGTGGAAGGAAAAGGAAACGTGAGGAGTGCCTTTGTTTACCCATGTTTTCCATTGCCAACAGTTCTTTCGTCTCCGTGACCTGGACTCCTGCTCTCACCAGTGCCTGGCCAGAGACATTAATAACTGCTGTTTGTAATGCAGGTCAAAGGCAAATACATACTGTTCCTCAATTGTTCACCAAGTAATATACTTGCATTGTAAAGTTCTCAAATCTGTGATATTAAAGCTGCAATAAGCAAAATTTTCTGACCACTAGAGGGTGACAGAAATCGCAACACATTTATAAATAAAGCACAGCAAAGCCACTGCACTACAGAGGCCTACTAAGGACAAACATTGCAAAGCATCGTGCATAAAGGCTAATAAGCTAAACGTACCTACAGAGAAGTGTCGCCGGTTACCAGTCTGCCTTTGCCAGATCTTTCTCCCACTGAAGGTTACATGTCCCACAATGACAAGTGAAGAGGCAGGTAGCAAGTTTACTAGTTTAACAAGTATACTCGCTCGCTTCATCAATACCAATCAATAAGAGGTTTTTTTTCAAGAATGGGAGGGGGAGAGCGTCGCTTTTAAACAGCGAGGGAGGAGACAAGTTAGTTTTTAAAAAAATGAAAAAGCTACTGAATAGACCGGGATGAGCTTTGTTCTGGAGTGGAATTTGACAACTTTAGAAAAGAGGTGAAAACACAGCTGGCAGCTTGTGTGGATATTAGTTTGTATCATAATGTCTCAATGAAATCTCCACATAGCACACGTTAGTTTCAGGATTGGTTGTAAGGTCTGATATCGCTTATTGCAGGTTTAATATTCTGACATGGAAATTCCAAGGTGTGGTCACTCACCTCTTCAGTGGCCTTTCTCCAGTTTAGTTTACACAGGAAAATGATAAAGAATGTGGACTGTAGAGCGACACAAACGAAAAGCCCCAACCACAGTCCTACAGCAGAGATGGAAAGAAAGAGTCTCCAGTGGGTATCATACTTGGCTGCCTTCAAACAAGAGTATAGTGTTACAGGACATGGCAATGTTAATAGCTTATCTTGTCCTCACCTGCAATGCCCATTTTGGCAGTAAACATCAGGTACACTCCAATGGGAAAGCCAATGCAATAGTATCCCACCAAGTTACAGACAGCACCAGTCCTCTGTTTCCCTGCTCCTCTAACAATGCCCCCTGTCACAGCCTGCACAGATCAAGTACAGGTATCATGTTTTGTGTAGACCACTGGCATGTCTGGTCTGCTTTGCTCTTAGCTCTGACTCTGACATGAAGTGACTTTGGACAGCCCATTTTTTACTTTGTACAGTCACTCACCGCTATGGCATCAACAGGATAGAAGAACACATACAAGATCATGACGTCAGCAACTCTCTGAACAGTTTCTCTAAAAGATGCAAAAATAGATTTGTTTCAGGTGTAGAAATACAGTAAAAATTGGCCAAAAAAAATAAAAAAGAGGTGAAATTGCAGGGTTTTTGAGTGCTTAGGTAAGGTTAACATGAATAAAACATCAATTGTTAATGTTGCCAGCGAGTCAAAAAATGGTGAGATGAAACTGCAGCAGAGTAGTATAGGCAAAAAATTAGAAAGCCTGCATTAGCAAAGCCTTGCATGACTAGTTCAAAAGATTATGTTAAAACTCCAACTCCAACACGTTTCAGCCATCAGGGAGTAGCGCACTTCTTCATGCAGTTTGCAGTACTCCTGGGCTTGGTTTTAACATTCCCTTTTGAACTAGTCATGCAATAAAGCCAAAGGCGCTTTTCGAACCCCTCCTTTATTGTTTATGGCAACAACCTCAAACCAAACAGCATCTTCAAGAAGAAATACCTCCACACACAGAAACCCAATAGAAACACTATTGTCTCTTTGATTAATTTACAGTATACAGCAAGTAGACAGGCTCAGAATGATAATAATTGAGGTTACTACAGCGCATGGTGAAATGCAGGATAGCATAATGTACTGTGAGTGTGAGTGTGTGGCTTTCTGTGCCCATTAAATTTGATTTGAGAGCTTCATCAGAGACTTTTAAAATAATTTTGTGTCCAAGTCTGTACAGTTGAGTGTGGTCCATACTCACTGGTCTGTTGTAAAGATGTATCCAATCACATTTTTAGAGAATCCAAGAATAGCTCCAACAAAACATGAGACTATGACTGGATTGGACATAAGAAACACAGTGCATGCTGTTAATAAAGCCAGGCAATGTTTTAATAGAACTAAGGACTATATATCTATTCAATATATGCCTGAATAAGTGCTTTTGTGGTGGTAGGTGGGCAGCCCACGTGGATGCATTGGTTCTTACATGCACAGATGATGGAGACCTTACTGGATGTCTTGGCCAGCTCAGTGTTCCCAGCACCAAGAGCATTGCCAACTCGTATACTGGCAGCTACAGAGAATCCCAAAGGGAACTGTAGGGTAGGATGAGGTTTCAAAAACAATTTTTCAAATTTGGCAGAACTTTATCAGAGATCCATAATATACTCAGAGTTCCTACACAAGTCTGGAAACTATGGAAAAGTACTGAAAATCAAAATCTTCACTGGCAATACACGTATGATGACACAATTTGTGTATTTGTGATCCACTGTCATTACATATTGCAATATTTGTTGTGGTAAAGAATAATTTTCATCTATATGGCTTAATTGACAGTCATATTGCCCAGACACTATCAGTGTATATCCTTTTGAACACCAACCAAGATCTTCAAACAGTTTAGAAATGAAGGAAAAAGTGGCAAGTGTCTGAAATTTTTTAAATTAACGTGTAGGAGTCCCTACACATGAACATATACTCCAGCTGAATTACCATGAAAATAACAGTGGCCAGCTCATAAACTATCGACTGAGCTCCCAGCTCAACCTCACTAATCATGCCGGCCAGGAATCCTCCGATTTCAAAAATCCACCACTCCAGACACATCATAAGCATGCTGGGAATGGCCACCTGGGTGAAGAGACCCCACTCCTGTAGACAGTCACGGGACCAGCCTAAAGGGCAAAGGTTAACAGCTTAAGCAAACATATTACTGAAATTGGTATTGTGACTAACTCTGAGTTCTATTTCCCTTAAACTGTGAAGAGCTGTGTCACCACTGTACTCTTTTCTCTACACAGCATTAAAAAGTTTAATATTTGTCAAAGATTATATGCTGGAATGTTCTCAATAGATGGAGTATTTGCACTAGAGATAAAAATGAAATATCCTACCAGTGGTCAAAATCTCAAAGGGAGAGAGAACTCACCATCCCATGTGGCCTTGTGAAGTCCCATCCACCAGATGTAAATGCACAAGAGCACAGCCAGTGATGACTGTGAAATGGCATTTGCTATTGCAGATCCACTATGGCAGGGTCAAGAGGACCAAGCAGGGTTTACAGTAGAGGATGACAACAACAAAAAAACACAGGCGTCCATTCATTAGCATCCATTCATAACTGGTCGATTTTGTCCCCACATGGTTATTCAGATTGTTACTGATACTTGAGATTTAAGTGTAACCCTGAAATTGTAATCCTTAAAGGGAAATAAATGCCATAATATTGAGGGTAGAATATTATGGGTACAATAATAATGACTACTTCTATTTCGAACAGGTTCTCATGGTGGGAAAACTCACGCAACATCCAGATTCAGCACATAAAGGAAGATGTAGTTGATAAGTGCGTTGAGAACATTTCCAATGACTCCGGTTATCACCTGGGGCCACATAATACCCTGCCAATTAAAGCACAACTTTGTCTCAATATTAATATTAATAGCAATCTTTCAGCCATTATTGTGTTTCTGTAGATGTGTACTGCACCTGATTCTGAAGATACCGCCCCTGGAGCTGGTACATGAAAGCAGCCTGCAGACAGGACAGCCAATCAAGAGTGAATAAAATTGTAGAATACAAACCAATGGATAGGTCTGCAGACAAGCGGAGTGGGATATATAATGGTGCCTGTAAGAAGACGGAGTGGACTGAACTCACTGGCAGAGCAGGCATGAAGATCTTCACATACAGCTGGGCGAGTCTATATAGGAGACAAACAGAAATATATATTGAAGTGTAATGTCATGTGGAATTGAATCATAGAATTATGAAAGGTTATATAGCTTTAAAGGTTTAGATCTCAGTTTAGATCACCATTTGGTAAACAATTTGTTGAAGAACTCATGATGTGATGCTGATCCATATCATGTTGTTATGCACTGATGTTGAAGATGCATGTCTGGTTTTAGTTGTGTGTGTGTGTGTGTGTGTGTGTGTGTGTGTGACCTAGGTCACCATGGCACTGACCTAGCGACCTCTGGGCTCTGTTTGAAAGCGAGCAGGATGGGCTCGGTGTTGATGAGGATCGCCCAGCAGGGAAAACAGGCCAGCAGCAGAATCAGGATTCCTCTTTGGAGAATCACTCCCACACGCTTTAGGTTACCACTCCCATATGTCTGCGTCAAACAGATAATAGATCAGACATGCACACGACTTGTGTAAGAAAATAGCTACCACACCTATGGAGAATAATGGAGCATAATTAGGAGCAGTATGCTGATATGGTGCGGAAGAGCATTGTTGAGCTGTTTTCATACGGACCATGGAGAGATCCTATCTGCACACAACAGTAATGGATAGGCCTACTCTGATGGGATGAGGAAGGAATGGATAAGCCCTGACAAAGATTGTACCTGAGATATGAGTGTATCAAAGGCCGATGACAAACCAGCACCAATGGCAATACCAGTGACATTAATGACCTAGATTGGAAAAAAAAAGATTGTTAAACTGATAGCCAATCTAGATAAGGAGATAAGGAAAAACTAGTTCATGCTTAAATATACAAATGGAGTATACATCAACCGATATTGGCAGGTTCAAGGGCAAGGTTAAGGCCGAGAGTGACAGCAAAAAGTGCTTGAAACCAAGATGCCAATGCAAATGGCTATGTAGCTGTGTTTTCTCACCGCTATTGCTAATGCCACGCCTGCAAGCTCTGTTTTCCCCAGGTGACCACAGAAGACCGTGCTGACAAAACTGATGAGGAAGATCATCAACTGCGAAATGAACTGAAACACAAGAAAACACAAACACTTCCTCTTTTTCTTTGTTTGTTATTAACATTTTTTGGTTTGCTATTAGAAAGTTGCAACTGATGGTTATAATACTTAGTAAAAGGATAGTAAATGATTTGTGAAGCATCAATAGACATTTTTGGGGTTTCCATTACAAAGTTGCGATGTTTATTGTAGTTAGTAAATGGTTAATCAATGTGAAATTGCAACACAGATATCAACAGGCTGGGAGACTAAAGACATTTAAAAAGTAAATTCTGCAATACAACATTTTATTTGAATGTAAATTATTGTTATTAATTTATAATTTATAATTATTATAGTTCTCAAGTGTTGCACAGGATTATTGATCATTCATATATGGACAACTGATTGATATTCCCTAATAATCATTTTCAGTTTCACTTCAAAACCATCAGCATACCTTAATATCAACCATTTCACAATTACCTGGCAAACCTGGTCACCCTGCTTATTGAAATACCCCCAGGGCTGTTTTTCTACTGGTCTCCTTCTCTAAAACCTAACTCTGCTCTAATTTGTTTTTTAATAAAACTCTTGTGAGTCTTTACAGAATATGTACATTTTCTACTCTTAAAAGAGACAGCCCATGCTTCAGTCCAGAAGGCAGACAAAACTGCATGTTGCTAAAGTAAAAAGATAAAAGTTTATCTTCATCAGAGGGACCCAAAGGCTTTTCCAGTCACCAGCTTTATCAGTTCTATCTCTTTGCACTAAAACCTGTTTGAATTTCATTCATTCATAATAGCAATCCAAAAAACATGCATTAATGTTTTACAAAACATTTATTATCCTTTCACTAAGTATTATAAACATCAGCTGCAACTTTATAATAGCAGAAAAGTTTTGAAAATAATCTGTTAGTCATTAACACTTACTGTAGCATTTTTTTAATTAAACCAAGATAGTAACAAATGGTTAACAAATGGTTAAACTAACATAATCAGAAAGCCATTAATGTCATCTCTGATCAGTTATAATATAATAGATGATTTTTATTACATTAAATGAACTTACCACAGGTCCCGCTAGTTTTAAAAGCTGGATTATCTCATTCTTGCAGTCCACTGGCAGCCAGCCTCTCATGCATTTTAGGCAAGTGCCACAACATGCATGCAAGTCAACACCGTGGGTAACAGCAGGCACTTGGACTATTTTGAAGCGTTCCTTTACTCCATATTTACAGACAATCTTTTGTACTGAATCCTCCATACCTAAACAAGATTCAGCACTGCACAGACAAAGTCTTTCCTCTAGACCTGGGCTCAGTTCAGTTCCACTGTAATGCATCTCCATCTCTTCTTCTCTTCCCTCTACTGAATCCTCTGAACCGGGTGAACAGGTCCTTCTGCTCCTCTGTGCAGGACAGCCCTCTCAGCTGGCACGGTCCCGGTGAGCTCTCCTCCCCCCCCCCCCTCCTGCAGCGCAACATGAGTTTTGAGCAATCAGTAATAGAATTCACATGATCCAGTGAATGATATTATTATGCCTAGTCATTGTATAAATAGTGCACTTGTGAGACAACGCACTTCCTCTCATATTTATTCTTCTTCAGCCCAATCTCTGTCATCTAATTGTTTTCTCACTATTTGAGCTTTAAACTCCATTTTACCTTTGAATTGTACAGGTTCTTTGGGACATGTGTGCTATTATTTCTCTCTTCAGTACTCTTCCTAGATTTTAAGATATATTCATCTTAATTCTTATTTTCACATAATGGCAAAATGCACTTTGATGGACTTCAGTTGCAAGTATTATTTTGAAAAAATCTATTTTATTGAAGTCAGTGCACCATCTACTACATACTGTATACTAGAAGCTCAATTCAACTTTTATTTTGTCCTATACTTTGGCTTTCTTTGTGCTTTGTGTGTATACATATTTTCATACAACTAATATCATTTTTCATTGTGGTATTGTTTTATACAAAAAACAATGGGAGTCAGTTGGAGATTTTCTTTCATGCTCTGACACCTTTTCAGCATTTCTACTAGATTTTTTTCCCACAGTTGGCACTTAAAACTTGCCAGTGTGTGGTTTCAATGTTCCATAGTCAAGAAGCTGTCCTGAGTTACTGCAGGAGGCAGCTGGTTTAAGTCAGGAGGCTTTACAGCTTTCTTCTTCTTCACCATCCACCCCAAACCCCAACACCAATGTGTCCACTCAAGTGGGCAAAGAAATCCTGCTGCGTTCCCCTCCGACAGAGGCTAAGAGCTAACATAAGCCATCATGAACGTGGTTCACGCAGTCGACAGCAGCGAGTTAGTCTTTGAGCCTAAACCTATCTAACGTTAGCTATCTCTCGAAATGTAAGAAAGAGCAGATGAATATTAATAATTACACAGAAAAAATAAATGTCAGTGATAATAAAATAAGCAAACATTCAGCACCAATTCAGTGTAAATCAAATAAATTCAACTGTTCCATTAAATTGATTATCATAGATAAGTAGGATGAACTTGCAGGCTGTTGTCCTGGTAACCTGTCCAGCTTTGACCTAGATGCAGGTTAGAGGAGCCTCTGTTGTGCTAATCAGTGAAATCACCTGCTTTGAATACCCCGGCTTCACCAGACCAAACCCTACCACCTTGATAACATGTTGATTTGTACAAGTCAGCATACCACCAGGCTCTTAAGGTGCTTGACAGGAAGCCAAACACCCATCACCATTGTTACTGCCTAATAAATCATAATTTACTGAGCTGGGACAATCTTATCAAATTTATAGACACTTGTCTTGTCTATAAGATTCTGCATGGCTTGGCTCCTCCCCCCCTTAGTGCTTTTAGAAAGTAGAAAACAACTGATGATAGACATACTAGGTCTGTGGCAAGAGGGGATTGTATAATACCTATGAGGAGGACTGCCTTCGGACAGTCAGCTTTTTCAGTGAGAGCAGCTCACACATGGAAC
The DNA here is from genome assembly GCF_048128805.1 of Centroberyx gerrardi. NCBI lineage: Eukaryota > Metazoa > Chordata > Actinopteri > Beryciformes > Berycidae > Centroberyx > Centroberyx gerrardi. The sequence continues at coordinate 14,602,088 of NC_136009.1, forward strand.
AGTCTGCCAACACTTATCAGAGACTGTGACACATATCGCTCATTTAAAATTAATTTAAAATCATGGTTAAAAGACATCAAGTGTGTGACCATACTCTGTAACTTATTCAAATAACCTGAAGCGTGCTTTGTTTTATGTATTGTTGTCCTTGTTTTAAAGTATTTTATGTGTTCTTATGAAGTGTGCTCTGCTATATGTACAGTATTGCTGTTCCTGATTTAATGTATTTTATGTGTCTTTTGTAGCTGTCATTACACCTGCCCAGGGACTGCAGTTGAAAATTAGCCAAGATGGCTAAACTGGCACATTTACAGAAATGTCTATTAATGTGCACTGTCCCTGTAACTTTAAACTGTATAAATAAATACAAAATATTCTGCATACCAACAGAGACTCCATAACCTGCATCTAGGTCAAAGCTGGGCAGGTTACCAAGCAAGCCTGCAAGTTCATCCTACTTATCTGTTAGAATCAATTTAACAGCTGAATTAATTTGATTTACATTGAATTGTTATTGAATGTTTTCTTATTTGTGTAATTATTAATATTCATCTGCTAGTGATATACATGTATGTTAGGTGTCCATTGGCATTTCTTGTGTAATGATTGTTTTGTCTGTTTTCCTTTGCATTGATTTATTTTCAGATCATGTGGCTTCTGTTCTACTGATAGATATATACGTGAGAGGAAGTGTTTACTCTGCTTTCTAAGAGTTTGACTCTCGACCCGCCACCTACTAATGTGTGTGACACACACCTCTCTTTATTTCAATATCTGGCCAATCAGGTCGCAGCCCTTTCACTCGCCAATGCTTGCCTCTCAAACAGAAGTTTTTACAGAATTTTCCTTCTCCACCTCCCCTAAAGAGTTTTGGTGTGTAGGCTACTTATTTGCATATGCGCATGTTAACAAACTGATTAGCAACTGGACTTCTGTTATTGTCTGATACTCTAGCAAATACAAGACTAGTTGATGTTCAACAAGCCCTGGGGTGCAGGGAGGAGTCACCCTACCAAAATCCTTTCTTTTCCATTGATTCTGGGTGCTACTGAGGATGCATTAAAATAACTTCAGGAGCATGGGAAGCAGTGGAGCTGCAGCAGAATTGGGACACACTTTTGGATTAATTTAACATTTCTACTGTTGAAGTAATCTATTTTATCATCTAGCTGTATGATATGGCCAGTCACCATTGGCCTCAATACAGGACATGCTGCAATTATGGATTAGGGCTGTAAAGGCTATGTTCTCAACTGTACAAAAGACAAATAAACCGTCAAGGGCATTTGTGGTTTATGGGAGATCATGCAAATGCAAATGAAATGCAAGCACAAGTGCGCAAACGCACACACCCATATAGTAATGTCATATTCCCCCCTGCAGATGGTAGTGTCACACTGCTATTTTCAAAGTTTTTCACTTACTGGCAAATGTTCAATACATCTTAGATCTTATCCTCCCCCTATCATCATAATACCATTCTGTTATTTTCTGTACCACTGTACTAATGCAGTCTTCTGCTCTATGAAAAGTAGCACCTAGTCACACCGATAACAGTGGTTTAACCCATGTTACTGCACTGTTTGTATATCTGAAATGCAAAGAAAATTCATTATGGATGGTTTCAATATGATTAGGTTTTATCACAAGCCCAGCAGAAGAAATCTAGAGGTTAGACATAAATTCATGGATGTCTTGGATGCAAAACTTTTGACAGCCAACCACAATATGGATGTTGTGAGAAGGTGAGTCCCTCTGATCAGTCTTTGTTTGCAGGGAGTCAATAACTGCAGCCTGTTTCTCAGTACTGTGACTGCAGCATCACTGTCTTTCCGTTCCTTCAAAACGACTGGCATGATGGCATGAGGCAGCCTTTGCTCTCTTTGTTGCCCGTCCTGCAGCAAGGTCAGTGCTGCTGCTTTCTCCATTTTTCTCTCTTAAAGCATAACTACATTTTCAACCTTGGCCTTACTTTCCCATCTTTTCCCATGATACAGATTGATTCTGACCAAAATCTTGTCAATTGCTTCATTATAGAGTTACTTCCATTTTGCTTGCTGGAGTGCACGGCTGTCCAATACATTCCTAAAGGGCCAATGGATACTATATATTTTTCAACACATTGATTGCTCACTCTGTAATGAGACATGTCGGTAAAAAGATCCAAATGAAACTTATCTAAAGTCATGGCTTTCTTGAACAGTTTTGATGCTACTTTGGCCATTGCTTTAGCAATCCCTTGAGTCCTGTGCCGGCTGGCTGCAGCTGCCTGTCAGCATGAACCACTGTGTAAAGTAGTGTAAAATATACAGTGAAAGTTGTCAGGTCATGGATAAACTGAAAATTCTCATATGTCTGTGATTTGTGTCCATTGGCCTTATAGGGCTGTATTGGAGAGCCACACACTGATGAAATAGTTTGGGATACTAAGATGAAAGTAGCTCTACAGTGAAGAGATTGACGAGATTTTGGTCAGAATCAATCAGTATGATGGAAAATGATGGGAAAATATGGTACATATGGTCAAAATATGGTCGAAAATGACCAGAATTCTGCTTTAAGTCATTTGGCAAAGGACCAACACAATGCCTTCATGATTGAGAATTCCCTCGTTGTGCAGTTGTACTGTGGGCCTTAAGGCTGCTCCTGTTCATTTCCAACTGAGGTATTCTTCATGGAAAAAGAAATTCAATGTTAACCATGATCATCCCATTTCCTTATTTGTTGGTGCGGAAAAGTTGTCTGCAGCTGGCCGTTTGGCCGGCATTGTCAATCACATACTAGAGTTGCTGTATGCCCTAACAAAGCATTGGCCCCGGTCATCGAATGGTAGCACAGCGGTGTGGTGGCTGCTAGTGTGAACTAGAGTAGAGAGAACTTGAACTCATAGTTGAACTTGTACTTAAGATACGCAATTTATAGGCTCCAAGTGCCTGTTCACTTTCATTGAGGAGAGCTGCTTTTTCTATGTCAAACTCACAGTGGACCTGCTGTTCTACTGCCTCCTTATGAGAAGCAAGGGCTTTCCTCCTTCTCAGTGAAGAGTTTCACTTTCTCTCTCCCGCACGGTGAGAAGCTGTTCTTCTGAATTTCTTTAGTGCATCAAGTGGCATCCTGCTAACTTCACTCAGGAACTATCCTTCCATTTCACACTCACTGAGCTGTGATTAACTCTGTTTCTGTACATCAATTTGGCCGGTAAGAGCTTTCCTGCTGTTATCATTCACGGTTCCTCTCTTTTACTGCCAATCATCCATAATGGACAAAGAAGCGGCTATCACCGGAGAAACCACAGCACTTCTAGTCTCTTCATCCATGGAATTGCTAATTCCACTATTGAGGGGTAGACTCCAGCTGTTTCTGAAAGATAGGCATGGTGTTGGGGCTGGCTTGGTGGCTCGATGGGCTAAGGCACATAGCCTTCCGTTTGCTCACAGTGTCAAGGTTTGGAGTCCACTCTCGATTTTTTTACTTTCTTTTACTGAGTTGGTATCCAAAGTTGCTTTTCTGATTTTAACTCCATGTTCCTTGTAATGGTCTTCCTACTTTGTCCCTGCCCATGTTGTAGCCATATTGATATCACAAATAGGCTGTAGTGTTAAAACAGTGTAATGGCATTTGACTAATAAATTAACTAATGAGCTTAATTTTGAAAGCAAGCAATTAAATAACTTTCCACTTCTTCAGATAACAAGTCGCTGTGAGTACACAGTAAAGCTTTGCCTTTGCTTGGTCTGGGGGATAAACTTCATGAGCTCCATTGAAATGAAGCAGCTTGAGGCAACATAAGGATTAAGAGGCAACATCCAGAAATTCTGATCCTGTAAAAAAAAAAACAAGATTAAAGAGCCTGTGCATCTTTCAATTAAACTTCATTCTGCACACACCCTGCCCCTGAGCTCAGTGTATGCTTGGTTTGATTAGGTAAGTGTTTCCAATCAGCTGCCAACCAACCCATTCTACTACGTTTGACGCTGCAGTTTAAATTATGTAACCTCAGCCTATATTGGCAACAAACTAGGACTGAATGTATTTCAGTGATTCAGCCTAGCACAAGTGGACTCCTGGCCATAAAACATCTCTGGATCCAGCTTTTTTACTTTAATGCAGGAGGAATGTAAAAGAAAAAAAATAGTCTTTGGGGCCGATGTGGACACCCTCGATCCGGATGGAGATGCAGAGAATAATTTGCCGTGGATTTCTCTGCATAGTGGAGGCACTATCGCAGACCACGTGAGAGGAATATTCAATGACGGTCCCCGACAGACAGCGGCTCCGGTTCATCTACGCTGGCACTCCGCTACTGCTGACATGGACACTTGGACTCTGTATATTCTCGCTCCCGGTTTCCCAGGAACGCACGCACAGGGCGACGCGCTCTCTGAATGTAACCTTTGATCTTTGTCGTTTTCGTCCTTTTCTTTTCTGTTCTTTTTGTTTGATTTCTTTGCTTCTATTTCTTTCTTTTCCAAGTCAAACAGTTACAGGGTAGGCTATGGCTTGGCCGTGTATCAGCAGAGTGTGCTGCCTGGCTCGGTTCTGGAACCAGTTCGACAAATCGGACCTTTCCGTCCCGCTGACCATCCAGAACTACTCGGACATCGCCGAGCAAGAGGTGCGATCGGTCACCAAGCAGGTCTCCACCGCGGACCGTCCCCCGAGGAATAACTACTCAACCCCGGACCACCGCGCCGGCTCCCCCCAGGCGCCCGGCGACGGCGCAGGGACCCGGGGATCTTCCAGGGGGCGGCGGGAGCCCAGCTACAAGCCCCGGGAGGACTACCACCCGCCCGGCGTGCCTTTCCCCAGCGTTACCCAGTACAAGCAGGATTTCAAACCCTGGCCCATTCCCAGGAAGGAGAATTTCCCTTGGATTAGTAACGGAGGAAGCAGGGCTGACAGTGTTTCGGACAGCCCGGCGAACAGTTACCACAATGCCAGCCAAGCACAGGGGGAGCGGGGGGAAAGAGAGGAGCGGGGCAGGGGGCAGAAGTGGGGGGACCAGCAGGGAGCGGGAGCGGGCAAAACCAGCTCGTACAGGTAAGATCCATCACCCCGTCAGTTGTTTCAGCACCTGTCGCTGTCCACTCCATCTGAGGACAAGCAGAGCTATGCACATCCAGTGCAGGGGAACTGAGGGGGTTGTGTGTGGTTGCCCGTGCTGATGGTTAATTAGAAGCGTTTATTAATAATTCATTCATTCCAAGGGTTAACCCAGCTAGCTCATATGGAAATGGAGGCCATCAATAATTCTCTCACACATTTCATATTCTCATACTGGAGTGCTAGCCAGATAGAAGGCGTATCAGTAGCCTAAGTATAAAGTTGTTGAGCTTGCATTTTAGACATATTTTAGGTTAGATGTTGACTCTTGGCACAAAATGAAACAGAACAGAGTGCTGATGAATTATGATAAGGGTTGCTGATAACCTCTGGTAATTAAATCATTCTTTGACAGTGCCGCATGCTGCAGATGTGGTCAAAAAGTCAACATAACACCCTCATCCTCATTTCACCATTTTAATATTTGCCTGGCAATATGTCCAAAGTTGCTCCAAAGCAGCACACAACACTTCTGATATAAACTTTTGCATGTATTGAATGTGATCCACACAATCAACCCCAAGAGGTCTGCACTCTGCAGCGCCCCCTCTCCCTCTTTCAGCCTACCGATGCCTCTCTCTTCCTCCAGGCAGGAGTACCGGCCATGGACGGGGGTGAGACCAGCCAAAAGTGCCAGGAAAACCCCTCCAGCTCCGTACGCCAGCCCCGGGACCGAGGCCGCCCACCTCCCACCTGAGACCAGCTACCAGGCTGCCTACAGCGGGGAGGTCCACAGGTCCGTAGGGCTGCACCAGGGGGACCACATCCCCTCTGCTACCACCAACGTACAACCCGCTGCTGTCCCCCAGCCCATCCCCACCCCCCTCCAGGCCGGCGGCTCCCCCAGCCCCCCCAGCCTCCAGCAGAGCAGCCTGCCTGAGAGGACCGACCTCAGCGTAACAACCAAGGGAGAGGTGAGCGCAGGCGGCACAAGAACTCCTGCTTTTGAAGAAGCGTATTTTACTGCAAAGCCAAAATGTTCCATCCATTTTTCTCTCATGTAGTGAGTCACACAGACCTGCCCTGAGAGGAAAGGGAGAGACTGCAGCTACTGCCTCAAAATCAGTATTACCAACACTCACTAGCTGCTTTCACAGCCTGTTAAAAAGCCTTTTTGTCAAGTAACACTCCACAGGTACTGCCAAAAGCAAAGAAAGCCTATCTGAAGTAGCCACATTATGTACATTACTAATCAAAGAGCTGGAGGTTTAAAAGCAGTTTTTTTAAGAGCTACAGGTTTAAATTGCAGCATGCTCCTGAAAGTCATCTTCACTCATCTCCCTGGTGGTCTGTTGCTGTTGGGGCGCCTCAGAGAAGTGATACAGCATTCTGTCCCTAAGCAGCTCAAAGTGACCCAGCTGTTTAAAACAGGCCATGTACTGTATTAGGTAACACTCTGCTGGTGCTCCACTCATTACTTTGACCTGAATAGAACAGGCTTGACGAGAACATAAAAGTAAATATTCACATGATTGGACATTTTGTCCCAGATTTGTGTTCTCAGAGATAATGAGACAGAGAGACAGGCAGACAAAGAGACAGATGTACAGTTAGATTAAAACTAGGCAGACCGAAACTAAAACTAAAACAAGGCAAGAGGATTTGCTTAGGAAGCTGGGAACTAATCAATTCGGCCAGGTTGTTTGAGATTACCGCAGGCTGAAGTGGGTGAGGGGACATATTCCCTTTCCTCCCTCCTCTCCCCTGGGTGGTGTCACTCAGGGCAGCTGTTGCGTGACAGTAAGTCAAACAGTTTTCGGGAATCTCCAGAGGTTTAGTGCCATCCCCCTTCCCCGCCCACACCACTCTGTGCCATCTGCCAGAGGAGAGATGGGGTTGCTCTGGGCTGGACCAGGCCGGGCTACTCTCACTCTGACATGTGTAGGAGTGCAGACACAGAGACACTGGGTAGCTCGCCCCACTGTCACCACTGCTGTCTCACATTGATCTGAGAGAGACCTTTAGGAAATGCGCTAGCTTTTGGGCACTGTTCGCCCTGTCTCATGCAACTTCAGTTTGTTGCGGTGAGGGTTTCTGAAAAAGTAATTACTGCCTGAATGGAAAACAGGATGACCTGTTGGTCATTTGCATAATTTTCTGAATAATGACTGCTCTATTCTGATGTCTATGAGGCCTTTATGTCCCTCAGTATTCTGTGTGATGCTGGTAGAGGTCGATATGAGTGGTGTCAATGGTAGGTCACGGACTCTATTAATAACACTGGCCCAGTTGGAGTGAGAGTTCACAATACGCTGAGAAGGGATGCTGACGGTTGGCAGTACGCTGAGCCGTGGGAGTGTACATCTCCATCACTCTACATTAAAGTAAAATAATAACTAGAAGCTGTTTGGCCCTCAACTTTGCCCTTAAAACACACAAACTTGCATGCATCCAAGATTACACACACACACATACACACAAGTGCAGTCCGTCAGTGTTCAGGCAATTTCATCAGTCACAGCACAATCTGCCAGTGCGACACAAACCAGCCTGGCAGGGGATCAAGTCGATCTTAGATAATCCACCCCAGTCACCGACGGCCCACTCACCGCCAACTCATTATTGACTCACCACCCCCCTGCAGAGGTGTCCAACCAAGCATTACACATCCCACTCCAGTACGCATTACATTGGATGGGGGCATTTTGCTGGGATTTGTCTATGGAGGGCCCTCAAATCATGGGCATTCTCGGTTTGATGCCATTCTACATCATGTATAACCACGGCAAACTGTGTTATCACCAGGAGAGCCGGGCTGCTCGTCCAATGTCATGTGCCAAATAGCTGAACCAACAAGACTGACTGTATCCGTTTGTTAAAAGATTTAATGTTGAAGTCCTAAATAAGCTGCCAAAATCACAATCAATCTGTTCTTCATGATGAGAGAGTTGGGCGGCTATTAAAACCTCATTATTGCTCAAATCAATTTGTCAGATTGTGCGCTCCCCCACCGCAAACAGATAAAACGACGGACTTACAGCCATCTCTAATTCCGCGACACGCCGCAGAGACAATCGGCCGATTAGAACACGTCGGTACTTTTGTGCTGAGCAAAGGCGTGTTTTTCTTGAACCCGCCGAGGGTGGGGATGTGTTAAATGAGATTGCGAGCTGTGAAATGAGGGAATGAACCGCCGTTAAACCCGAGGCCCGGCTTGTCCTCGCCGGCGTGAATGAGTGCACCAAGCCGTGGCGCTGAGCTCTCAGCGGGGAGGCGGGGGGGGGGCGCCGCTGTTTGGGATCAGGCTTGGCAAACGCAACACAAGGCAAACAGATTTGTGAGGACGGACTGTATAATCCACAGTGTGTGTCAGGGATGAGCAAGGCAGAAACCGTTGAATGGGCAACACATTTAGCACGGAGAATGAATACCACAGCGGGGAAACTGTTGTTCTAGTTGAGGTATCCTATAACAGATCCGTGGTTGGGCTTAGAGGCAGCAGCATTCCCCTGACATTTGGATTGTGCTCTCACGGCTCCCAGGCAACACTCCTTGAACTTCTGAATACAATAAGTAGGAGTGCTGTTTTTCTGTGTATGGCAATGACACAGATGCACAGTAGAGGGATGGAAAAGCTGCTCACAATGGCTTTCAACTGCATAAAGAGAGGGTGAGACAGGGACAATGCATCCTGACATTCACCTTCCTCCGCACCATTTCTCTTACTCTCTCTCTCCACTCGCCATTCCCTCATGCATTCTTCCCCTCTCTCTGTCTTTCTCCCTTCCATCTGCATCCCTCCGGCCAGGCTTTCTCTCTTGTTTGTCTCTCTCTCTCTCTCCCCCTGTTCCTTTCACTTGGACCTTTTCCCTTTTCCCACGCTGCCTGGGACTACAGGACTCCTCTGTGCCAAGTTGGCAGGGAGGAAGGGGAGAAGGTTCATAGTAAGAGCGATGCAAAGGGAGAGTGAGAAAGAAACAAAAAGGCAAAAAATGGGTGAGGAAAAAAGAGCGAGGTAAGGGGAAAGAGGAGGAGAGAGGGGGAAAGAGGTGCAGGATAAGTGTATGTGTGATTGGTGATTGGGAGGGGGGGCAGATGATGGATTATTTGCCTTTCTGGTAAAGTGTGATCTTGCAGTGGGTTGCAGTCTTCTTCAGCACAAATCTAATTTAGGAGAGAGGCAGACCTGGCTGCTACACAGAGCGGAAAAGACGGTGTGTGTGGGAGGCGGGTGGAGGTGAACACATGCGTGCGCATACACACACACACACACACACACACACACACACACACACACTCACACACACAAGCGTGCACTAACTTCGACAGCTTTTAAAATGTGTACATGTACACAGTCTTCCTTCCCACCCACTGCGCTGTATAGTCACACTCAGCGTGCTGCCGGGACAGCAAGCCTACAATCTCCATAGACTTTTGCTCTATGCAAGTGAATTGAAATAGCCTGGCCCATTTTCATAGACCGATCCAGTAATTGCTAGAAAGAATAGAATATGGGCAACATCTCAGCGTTACGGGCCATTTGTTTGACACAGCCTAGATAGATTCCGGTAAGGCTTTGAGAACAGCTGCCATCAGCAGAACAGAGCAGCACTAAGCAGCGAGTAGCGATGTAGTCGGGCTGCCAGCGCTCTGACAGCAGACCTGAAGCTCTTTGACTGCACAGCCTAACCAGTCTCCTCTCATTTCATGTGTCCAGTGTGAGCACCGCAGCAGCTGCCCCTCTCCTGTAGCAACGCTCCTTCTGATCACCTCAAATAGCGCTATTACACCTAAGGCCATCTCAACCTAACTGTCTCCGTCTCTCTTCCCTTCTCTCAGGAGCAGCTGGTGAGGACCAAGTTCCCTCCAAACCCCTCCGCCGTCTTTCAAAGTGGATCGCGGGTCTTTAACATCTGACGACTGCGCCACTTACCAACCATTCCACTTTGGCCAGCTCACTTTAAGGAACCAACAGGGGAATGATTTCAGTCCATTCCACACCACAAGAATCTATGCAAGGGAATGTATTGTTCTGTCAGTGTATCTGGAAAGGCAAAGTCTGTGGAGCGGCACCGGCAGTATCGCAAGCCAAGAGTGAATGAAAAACAGATGTCACATAGAGACGCCGCCCTTTTACAGTCTTTCCTGCTCCTACTGCTATGGAAATGAATATGCATGTAACAAAATAGTTTGAAAACAAGCTTTTTTGCAGTGTTATAGACACACGAGAACCCGGCTGCTCCGTGTGTGTGTGTGTGTGTGTGTGTGTGTGTGTGTGTGTGTGTATGTGTATGTGAGTGCGTATGTGTGCACCTGTTGATTTGGAATGATTTGTCCTTTTATTGTACATACTGTCTGCTCCAATAATGACGAGGTCGAGGTTTGTCAGTAAGTGTGTATGCTCAAAGCACTTTGTTGCCCTTTGGTGTTGCTAAGAAATCTGCTAGTCTTTTATTAATTGAAAAAGCAAAATAAAAAGATTCAATTATTTATTTCCTCAGTATTCAATTAGTTTACTATTTGAGAAAGTATTGTTCGGTCTATTATTTTGTAAATCTGTTGTTTAAGAAAATAAAAAGCAAATATATAATGTAAGTGGAATTACAATAAAAGAATATTAGGTTCTTAGCACTTGAGTTTTTTCTCAGCAGTCACTATTTTTTTATAATCTTGTCTAATTTTGGACATTATGACTAGTCATTTACAGGATTGAAAGAGATGAAAGAGATGTACTGATTGGATTAAACCATTATTCCTGAGATCAAGTAATGTGAAAATAGGAGGTGGCTGAACAAACTGTCAGGTATCATAAGCCTTTCTTTTAGTTTTGAGTTGAAACCAACTTGATCAGTGTGACTGGGATGATAACATGGAATACTTAAGTTCTTATATAATGTGCTTTAACTCTGTTTGGGGCATCACAGGTGCCAAATTCTGTGTGTGCATCACTGTCCTCCTTAGCTAATAAGAGCATCGCTATCAGTCCTGTCCAGTTTATTCTCCACAATTTATCCTGGTTGTTGACAAAAACCACAGAACCACTCAGTAATTTAAGCAGGCTTTTGCTTTTTTTTTTTATTACAAGAATATTGATTATATTTTTGGTGTGCACTGAAAAATGAAAATACAATGTTCAGGTATTGTCTACACTAATTTGGTCGAACAGGCATCACAACCACCCAGCCAGAACACTTACACTCACCCAATCCACACATTAACATAATGCAAAGCTTAACAGACTGAATTTCCAACACGACGACATCCTCTTCGGTCTTTAGTTATTTGTATCAGTTGACAAAACACACATCAGCATTCACACACAATCCAGTCCAATTAACTACCCTAATGAGCACATCCAGTACCCACACAAATTCATACACACACGCTACTGTTAGGGCATTACTGTTTGCAGGTATTGATATTATATATAAAAATAAAACAGGAATTGAAACACCATCTATTTCATGTTGGTCATATACACTGTACATTACATGATAGATACATTATGGTGGTAAAACAGAACACTAAAAAGTACATGAACTGGCTATCAAACCTGGTCCGTAAAGGAGAGTAGACAATTATACCGACAGACTTCTTGGACTCACAATGATAGTGTGACACTTCCAGTGGCTTATTACAGTTAGCCAAGAGTTTTCTCAATAGATATGATTAAGATCTCACTGTCATAATCTAAACAACATATAAATCAGGTCTGCAACTTACAATGAGAAACAGAAACAGAACAGTTATCCTTCTGAACCTGCCTTAAGATTACAGTGGCTGGTTGTGGGTTCAAATTTCAAGAGGCACAATTACCTCATGATGACAGATCATTAGTTGCCATGGCAATGACACTTATGTAAGAATACCTCTGTTTACTTTGATAAAAGTACTCAAAACATGAAGAATTGCGAATAATTCTTCACATGGCTAACTGGGAAATACTGCTGCATGACACGCCTCCCGGGTCAAGTCGAGTGAACTCAATTAATAGAGGATTTTAATATTGAGATGTCCCAGACGGTTTCCATTTCATAACTCAAATCTGTAATTCAATTCCTCTGGTGAACTGAGCGACTGAGTGTAATATTGTTCCCAGTCCAGGGGAGGAGACAGCAGGATTAAGACTGGTGGAGGGGACAGTTGTCTGCTGTTATAGTTTCAGCCCTGCAAGTCACTCAGCCTACATTTCCCCACTGGCTGGCTGTCTGGCAGTAAACACTTCATCACCAAAATAATCTTGTTATGAGGTAAGCGAGAGCACAACTGCCTCGCGAAATCAAATAACACAAGCCCCACTATGCCGCTTTTCTAGATATATTAAGACTAAAATGTCACAATATTCTCAGAGCATTTGAAACATTTGTTAGTTCACTGCTGCGTGGCAAGCTGAGCCCTTCTATGATCAAGTCAAATGAATACAGTACATTAGTAAATGTCAGATGTTACACAACCACTTAAGCAACAGGACTAAATCCAGGTGTTAAGATTCACACGGTTCGGTTGAGTTCAAAGTGCAGAGTCCTACTCCTCCTCTGTTGTCATGGCCAGAGGATCAGACAGTCCTCACCACTCTGTATGTGTCAGTTACCAGTCAGTGTCAGTCTTGTTATGCGTCAGTTGTCTTTAGCCAGGTAGCCCATGTGTGTGTTGGTGAGGAAGTCACAGGTGGGGATGCTGCTGACCGCCTGGTGGACATTCATGGCTGTGATCTCTCTCGGAGCCCTGGAAACATCATATAACAGCATCAGGAGTTTGAGCACAACTCAGACTGGCTGGAACATCGCTTTTCAGGCTCTGACCCTTTATCATTACACGGCTTTGTTGAATACTCAATTCTGATTGGCCAATGAATGCATTCTTTGGTCTGTTATATCTGACTGACCGACTGTTGTTTCACTCCGCAGACAAGGAGTCCGGTAGATATTACTGATGTCTGATCAAATTGTCTAGCTTCACCTGGAGCCATCACTCCTTGTTTACTGGAGACAAACACTCGGCTAACCAGATAATAAACATGGAAGATTTTAATGTATAGGCGTTGGGGTTGATATTTTGCGATAACTGACTCGCTATACATTATCCTTCACAAACCTTTAAACATTTGTTTTCTAAACAGCTATTACCAAACACAGACATGACTTTTTTTTCACAGCTAAATAATATTCTATTGTTCTGAAATACAATTTATTCTGCTGTCAAATTATTTCACCGTAGTTAATTGATTTTTGTTGTGAAAAAGTTCAAAACAATCTTCCTGAACACCAAATTGGTATTATAACCCCAGTCCAACGAACAAACACGCCAAATCTCCAAATAGTTTGGGCCAGCCCTAGATATGACAGTTTAAAAAAAAATGTAAGAAATGGAGTACTAAGCAGATTATATGTTGGAAGAAAACAACAAAACAAACAAAACGAAAAACAGAGGGTGTATCTCTGACCTGTTTTGAGGGGATTTGGCATAGGCCCCAGCCAGAGCTTCTCTCAGGATGTCACTGGTGAACTGTTCTGTAGCCTGCAGTGTACACACACACACACACTATTAGTCATATAGAAACCCAGTCTCTAGTACAGTACAAGAGGAAACATGCAATACTGTACATGTGTACATGTCAAGGGCATGCTGAGATAATGATGAGCTTCCCTGGCCTGCATAGTGACCCACCTTGAGAATCATGGCTTCGACCACTGGAGCAAATACATTCTTCTCCACCTCCACCGGCTGGAAGGCTACCCCAATCTGAGAGGGAGAGGGAGAGGGAGAGGGAGAGGAAGAGGAAGAGGAAGAGAGAGAGAGAGAGAGAGAGAGAGAGAGAGAGAGAGAGAGAGAGAGAGAGAGAGAGAGAGAGAGAGAGAGAGAGAGAGATATTATGAATGGATAAAGGGGTGCAGCTTCTGCTAGTTGTTCTCAAAATTCTGTTATCAAAAGCGGCATTCTAGAAATGAGGATATTTTTGTTGGTACTCATCAACTCTCTCTGTATTTGCAAGATCTGTTCACCAAACAGAATAATCAAAATTCAAGAAGTCTTTCAGCAAAGGATTTCCCCCCAAAAAAGAACACATTTCCACTGGTAAAATCTGAAAAGCTCCACTTCCAAAAACCCAGAGTGGCTCCTGACCTGCTGAGCCGTTTCATGGACGAACTGGGCGGACGGGCAGGGACCCAGGAAGAACTTGGGCTCCGAGTCAGCTTCTTGTTCCTCCTCTTTGACCTTTAGCTTCTGGCAGGGGGGGGTCACAGTGATGATGTCCACTATTTCATTGTCTGTCTCCTCTGGTTCCGTCTTCAGCAGAGTTTGCATCTGCTCCAGCCGCAGCACCAGCTCCTCACAGCTACCCAGGGTTGACGGGCACTCTGTGGAGAGATTGACATGTACATTTAACACACCAGTGAACAAACAGCAGCATAGCAGCAAGGCAGCAACTGCTTCAGTATTTCACTCTGATCGTGGCTGCTTGATGTGCGAGTGTCTGTTTTAGGGAGATAAAACTCAAAAGGAATGTAATGTCAAGCACCAAACCTTCATTGCTCTCTTTTTAAAAAATATTGCCTCATTTTACCAGCTCTGCAATTTGACAGGTAATTCAGTAAAATCTGTGCATGAGAGAGAGGCAGAGTGAGAGAAGAGACAGAGGGGGAGAGAACATGAACAGCACAGAGTAATGTGTTGTTTGGGCTCAGGCAAGTGTGCGACTCCCTGAGCTAAGCAGCTTCGTCTCTCACCCTTCAGAGACAAAAGACAGAATTAATTAGGACTGCCTGTGAATACCGGCTAAACAAAACACCAAGGCTGCACACTAGCCGCCCTCACACACATTACAGGACAGCAAACACATTACTGGACGAACTGGCAACTGCAGAAACACTACACCCACACTTCACACACCCTGGAACATAGAAGGGAAAATATTGATCCACTTTGAACTGCTGAGAACAGAAAGGGCAGGCTGTGAAATCACAAAAACAACTAGCCAAACTAAATGATCCCCCTGTAAAAGCTGTGCGCCCAAACACACACATACGTTCCAAAACTCACCAGGCTCATTGTCTATTTGTGTGAGGATGTCCTCAATGGACTCCTCATCATTCTTGCGTTGGGGCTCTGGGTCAGGCGGGGTGTAGCCCCTCTGACGGCACCACTGGACCACCTCTCTGGTCTTTGGGGGAGTGAGAGCCTGCAGGCGGGGCGAGTGGTCCAACACGTCCTGGACGACCCGCTTCACTGCCACCGCTCGCTGGAGCTACACACACACACAGAAATGACAACATATATTGTGTAAAAATGTACATTAGGCCTAAAAGCCCAAACATCCTCAGATTAACCATGGACAGTCATGTTGTGACTGCACAGCTTTTGTGTGTCTCTCTCTACAGTCCAGTATAAGCTACCTAGCTTCCCTTGTCCTCATGCTCTATTATAATGTGCTTTGAGTCCCCTGTCCCCCAAGTAAATTAGCAACCTGTAGATATAAATATCCTTGTCTGTGCTTGTCTGAGAGCCTGTTACAGTAAGAGAGAAAGAGAGGCCAGGCAGCGAAGACACAGGCTGGACTACAAGGGCCATTGATTAACCCATTAGGAAGAGATGAGAAGGGACAACCAGGCAGATACACATCTGACCAGATAGAGGGGCAAGACAAGACATGAGGCAAGCAGAAAGCTTGCTGAGTCAGGAGTCCAGTGCTGAGCACACAGACACATTACACAGGACAGCAGAGCTCTAAACAATGCAAATTATCACTGACAATAATGGCACCCTCACCCTGGAACCTGGATAATAACAAGAGGCACAAGTATTGTCACTCTGAGATGTTGTTGGGTTTGAATTAAACCTTTATCAGGGGAATTTGCTTTGCTATTGTGGCTGTTGTGCACCCACACAGAGCAGTGAAAACACGATTCCACAGATTCCCGACCTTGTGTTCTGATATTGTAAGCAAAGCAAAGAACAGAAGCATCACTCATATTTGAAACAGTGGTGAATTCATCAAACTATTTGATTTGTTCTGAAATGGTAAGACATTCTGATCATTTAGTGGCTATTTTTCCCTAGAAACATATTTTCATTGCTAATGTGCAGAATCTCATCAGTAGTCTGATTGCACATGGGTCTGAGGCTGCATGCTGTTGCGAGGCACAGAGAATGTACAACATCAAATTTGAATTTCCATTATCAAGCACGCATACACAAAACAATAAAAAGTCACCTCCGATGCCCTGCGCTTGCCAATATTCCAGGAATAATACTGCTCTGTAGAGGAGGCACAGAACGGATGGGAATCTTCGGCTAAACAAATTTACAAACAAAAAAAGGATTAGATGGCTGGTCTGTTAGCATTCAGTCTTTATGTGTATTTATGTGGCAGTGGCTTTAGGCATGTCAACTGGAAAGGAAGGGGGACCTCACTTACTCTTCTCTGGCACAATCAGAGGGAACTTCTTCACCACAGCAGTCAGCAGCTGCATCATGGTCTCTATGTGCTCAGTGCTGAAGAGAAGAAAGTGTCAGACACAGAACCAGCAAACATTCTGCAAAATGGTCACCAGGAGGGGAAACTGTTGCCATAACCTTCTATTAATTACATGGTAGCCATCTGACAGCTTTAATAAAATGCAGCTTTAGTAATCCCCGCGGAGCAATTATTCCAACATGTGAAAGCGGAGATGTAAACACTGAAAGTGGTAAAAAAATATAGAGGAATGCCGTTGCACTCTGATGACTCTGTGTTAGTGCAGGTGCAGGGAATTAACGTTCTGATGAAGCAACAACTCAAAGATAAATTCTGCACACTGCCAAAAAATAGCTGCACTGTTTCTGCACTTGCACCTTTAACTTTGACATTATGCCAGTTTGTGATAAATTTGGCTAGATTTTTGTTCTATTTTTTGGCAGTGTGCACAATTTGCTACTTATTTTTAACAGCGAAAGCGATGCCTTGACTCGTTCTTACTTGATGAGGTCGTGCGTGGAGTTATCTGCCCCCTGCTCCAGCTTGACGGTGGTAGTTGTTGTGACAACAGAAGAGGAGACAGAAGAGGAGACGGGAGCAGTCACCGGGGGCGACGGGACAGCAGTGACAGGTGTGCCAGCACCTGGCTCTGTCTTCACTGTGGCAGAGAGCGACAACGGAAACCAGAAAGCAAGTGTGAGAGAATGATTCATTTCATACACACTATCAGTCTAAGGTGGGGAGAGAAGAGGTGATGGATGAGAAGGTGCGGGGATGGAAGGTGACAGGGAAGAGGATGGGGATTGGGAATAAGAGAAAGAGGGAGGGAATGAGAGGAGAGAGGATGTGAGGAGGAGAGGGGATGTGAGGAGGGGGAGGGGGGTCTCCTCTCACCTTGTGCCAGAGGCAGGGCAAGGGAGGGGGAGGCCTGGCTGGCAGGACTGGGGGAGGCTCCAGCTCCAGCTGCTCCTGGGGTGGTGGTGGAGGTGGAGGAGGAGGAGGAAGAGGAGGAAGGAGTACTGGAGACTGGGCCTTTTGACACTACTACACACAAGAAAACAAACAGGATGGATCAATAGCCTATATGGTAAAGTAGGCTTAATAGTTGGATGAAAAATGAGGGGGGAGGAAGAGGCTATATACTACAGAGAGAGCAGGAAAATATAAGATACACTCCACAGTATGTGTATCTCTATCTCAAATCAAGTCACCCTCTATAGTAATTTCTATTGGCAGAATAAGCCCAGTTCCATAGCACAAACTCAATAAAGCTGTTGCAGAGCTACTCTCCTCTTGTACTCTCCTTTATGCAGATGTCCATTACTGATAGACTGAACGTGGGCTGGCCCTCCAGAATTGTGAGAAGAAATTCTGTTGCAAATTTCCAATGCAGAAAAGACAGGCTTGGAGCTGAGGCAGGCCAGAGGGCTGAAACGTCTGTGCATGTCTTTTCTGCACTGAAAATGAGTAAAAAAAAATTGAAATGAAGGAAGCCTGAATGTGGTTCTTTTGAGTGTGGACCATTTTTTCTTCTGACAACTATGTTTCACTGGTTTCACACACCAAAGTAGTTTTCCTACTATAAAAATTGGGAGACTGTTGTATTTTTTTCACATTCACAACATTTGGTCCTCCAGATTGACAGTAAAATCTCTGGTTCTATTCATAGTATTCTGTTACATCACCACACAGCCATCTTGGTAGGAAAATAACAGGTAGTTGTAATAAATTAACAGGTGATTACAATCAAATGACAAACCAATGAGCTGTGTGTATTGTAAAGTGCCATATTGATAGGAAATGCATGTGACATCATGGGAATACTATGAATTGTTTTTGTTCTTCAGAAACTCGCAAAAATAGTTCATAAGGACAGTGATAATGAGGCTGATTGCTGTGCTGGCTGAACAAATATTTCACTCTTACCTTTCCCAACAGGCATGAGTATGGTCTGCACCCCACCAGACCCAGTGCCCACCCCTAGCTGCTTGAGCTGGTTGGCAGGGATGGTCAAGACTGTCTGCTGGGAGCTGGAACCTCCAGAGTGGATCTTCAGCATGCCTGCACAAAACACAACACATCCTGGGTGGAGAGAGCTTTGGGGCTGGGCCTAGATTTTTACTGTATCTTGGATCCACAATCAAACCAGGAGAAAAGCCCAGGGGGACACGTGAGGTTTCTCTGTGCCTACCTGAGAGAGTAGTGCCCGTCTTCCCTCCTCCTGCTGCCATCCCGCTGACTAGCGAGGCTGCTGTGACCAATGACGTGCTCGCGCTCTTGGGCACGCCCACCACAGTCCCCACCCCCGCCCCCTTGGACATGCTGATGACCGGCATGTTGGTGATGCTCTTGGCAACTGTTACCACGGCGCCAGTTGAACCTGCAGAAGTCTTCGTCATGGTGCCGGAGTTGCCGGCACCCTTGACCAAGGTGGCCACAGCGCTCTTTGCCAGGCTGCTGCCGGCGGCAGCGCTGGCGTTCTTGGCTGCATTGATGACTGCTGCTTGGTTGGCTGCCACCAGGACCGGGTGGTGCTGGGAAGCAGGCTTCACAGCATCAGCAGCCTGCATGGAAAACACACACAGCTGTCAGCTTTTTTTTCAGCCAGATGTAATCTTGATATCCTGACATGATTAGTACTACTTTTAGCATAGAGGGAGCTCTAGTCTCCAGGTGTCTTTCCTGCCTAAGTAGTCAGTATAAAGAAGACCCATTGTCATGTCTGCGCTCTCTCATAGTGCATGTCAGCCAACTACGCAAAGACTAAAAAAATACTTGTGAAGTCCTGGGTCCTCACTGGAGTTTGGATAAAATGTTACACCAAGGCACCAGCCTTTATGCTGTAAAGCCATACCTGCTGACATAGACTTCTGAAAATAAGGGAGATTCTCCAGCACAATAAGTCCCTGCCCGCAAGACACACACACAAAACTAAACTAAAATAAATATTCAGCATAGAAGCAGTTGGATTCTCAATGTGGGCTGGTTTATAGATGATATATCATTAATTGCATTTGATAAAATGAATATGGAGAGATCCCTGATCCTAAAATGATCAGTAATGATCAGTAGTTCCCTCGTATTTCAGGTAGTCAAATACTTAATATACATACAATACATAAATATTTCAAGGCCAACTTCCTCTTGTACGTAGATCACATCTGGTTATTCTGCTTTTCACATATTTTGGCACCCCACATAATTCCTAGTTAGAACGAGTGGAGAAAGGCAGAAGAAATGTGCAGTGTGATCAAAGAGCATATTAGATGCATGAGTCACCAGTACAGGTGTGAAGACTAATTAATTATAATGAGAATTGCTCTGAAATACAGGAGACGAACAGAGGAAAAAACATCCCAGGAGCACACCAGGTTAACAGACTAAAAATATGGAAGAAGTCCTGGAAAATAGGAGTGTGGACAGGTATGGTAGCCAGGATGGCACATACACACAAACATTTTATTTTGTGTTGTCTTAAAGGGTAATTCTGGCCCTGGTGAATGTTAAGCCCATTTCCCAGAGTGCCCTTTCTCCCTTATGACAGTCCTGTGTGTGTGTGTGTGGGGGGGGGGGGGTTTAGGTAACCTGTAGCTAGCGAGATTTTGTAGATGTCCTCCCTTTTACTTACAGATTTGTGCGTCAACATGTCAAAGAATAAAACTTGCTTATTTAGCACCTTGATCTAATTCATTTCATAGGAACTACTTTTAGGCAGAAAAACTCTTCCTCATCTGAGAGGCTTGAAATGAGGCGGGATGTCAAATCATGGAGGATATTAACGATTGCTGAGAAGTGCTGTCTAGTGTAAGCAGAGAGAGTTTTGGGCTGAAATTAGCTCAGATAGTCATGTTGACATCTGGAGGGGTTATTTTTTATTTTCACGTTTTCAGAATCCGACATCCAATGATACAGCTATGCTGCTAGAGCGTTTTGCTTACTTGCTTGTTCCAATGTTAACAATCTCGCCTAACATCATAGACACACCTACTGTTGCACCGTTACTGTTTTCTGAATGTGCGCAATAATTTAAAAAAATGTTCAACTGTATGTGGATAAGAACAACTTTTCACTTTTGTAATGCTTTATTAGGCGAGACCTAGTAAAAACAAAAATGGGTGCACACATCTCCATCTCAGAAATTTGGTGTCCAGCTGAATTTAAGCGAATAGTGTACATCACATGATGATTGTTTCTCTGACAATACCATACAAAAATCCACAGGCAGTTTTAGAAGCTGGAAAAAGCACTCAACATTCACTGTGTCCTCTAAGAGTTGGTGTTAACTGTCCTGCGCTCCATTCTGTTCTTCACTCAATTCACATTTGTTCTCCAGCCTCATTCAATTCCCGGAGTGAGCTGTGCCGATCAGGTCACTGGGTTTAGGGAATTCTCCAAGACAAAAGAGTCAATTTCTCTCTGTCAGGGTCCTGGCATTACAATTAACAGTCCTGGACGAGCAGTTTCTGCCTTTCCAAACAGGAAAGCCAGGGCTGTGTTCCTCTGTTGCAAAAACTGTTTCTGTGTGTGTGTGTGTGTGTGTGTGTGTGTTTGTGTTTGTTACATACTGTACATATATTTGTTTTTGTGTCAGAGCCTCCAGTAAGTATAAAGTCCTTCTGTGCCTCTCCATTTCTCAAGTTAATGAGGCCTGGCCACCGACAGTAAAGCTTTAATCACCCCAACCCAGACCGCCGGTGATAGACTGCTTAAGGGTCCTCACACACCAGCTACGCTCCCTATGCTCCCTGACAACCACACCACTGGCCTAGCTACTGCACTCACTCTGCATCATGCCTGTTTCCCCTATATTCATACAGCAGCAGCCACCGCTGAACTGCTGGAAAATTGACCCCACTTGTAGAGAAATGTCAAGACAATGAAAAGTCATCAACCGGGATTATTCCTCATCCAAAAGCCACGTAATAGTTTGTTACACATAGGGTAATTATGTCCTGTATCATGACTTAAATGATGAAAAAGAATATGCTGGAAATAGATTTTGGAACAAACTCTGGCTCCAGCACAGAGAAGCGACAACAAACATATGGAAGAGACAGAGGACAACCAGAGCTAGAGGGCTGGGAGAAAACCTTACAGACTGATGTATATTCATATTGCACTCCCACGCAATGTGAATATGCAGGAAATGTTTGAATACGGATATAATCAAAAGTTGCCCAGCTGACTGCAGTTCAAACTTGAGGAATTTGAGCTAGTTATGAAATTTTGGGCACTTGAAAGCTTCACAGCCAGTATGCATTCAGGGAATACTTCAAGACCATTTTCATTTAATTGCTGTGTCATATGAAAAGGCTTTCAGAAGGAATAGCAGTCAAACAGAATAAAAGAGAGAACGATGAAGACTATCAAACTGGCCTGTTGCTGGCTGGTTGCCGTGGCAGCGCTGACAGAGCTTGGAGTGGAGCTAGCGGCGGTGATGACTCCGCCCGTCATCCTCAATGTGGTCGTCCCTGGCTTGGACAAGTGGCCTGCTGTCGCCGCGGTTACCGTCTTTACAGAGCCGTCAGACAACTTCACCTGCGCACCCTGGGAGCCACCCACCACCTGTCAATCACAGAAAGATCGCAAATTTGAATTCATGATCTAAAACTAAATAGCAAACATCCACTTTCAACAACATAAATAGGAACAACAATTTTTGTCTAAATGCAGCCTAGAGCAAAACTCTCCAGGAAGCCGGTGAGGTGGCAGTAAATTCACACCACAGTAAATCAATGCGAAATCCAAAGTGGTTTTCTGTCCACTACCCACACAGTGCAACCTTGTCCTAGAACAAACTTTGTTTTACATGTCCGCTAAAATGCCGAACAGAAATCCCTCTACAACCCATTTCATGACAACACACAATAACCTTAACTGGCTGCATTAAGCAGAACGTGGACGCGGTCTGTAAGAGCCACTCTGCAACTAGCCGCAGCATAGTCTCAGGAGTGAACAGTGGTGAGAAATTAAAATGGCCATTGTGCCGTTATATAAACTGAAACAGATTAAGCTGCATGAGTGGAAGTGTCAGCCTCCAGCCCAGCAGCACATGGGGGAGTTAGGCCTACACCAGCTGTTCCCTTGATGAGTCCTTCACTGTGCTAACCAGCCACTCACTCACATATGTACTGTACAGATGGAAAACTGATTACACTAAAAATGTATTGTTCCTGCTCATTCTTAACTGAGCATACTGCTAACATATTGTTCAACTCTCAAATACTACAGACTGTTTATCTGTCAAACTAAGTCAACTACTAAGACAATCATCTGAAACTACAGCAGGCTATATGTGACATATGTGTACAGTTTTAAATTGATTCAAACCATACTGGTTCGAGCTAAAAGTAAATCTGTCTGAACTCCACAACAATGTTGTTTTTTACTAGTGTAATGTTGTTGGAGACACTAGTAGAACTGACTCTCTTCTTGGGAGAAAAGTGGTTGAGACCAGAGAGAGCTCATCAAATTTACTGACAGAGAAGGAAGGAAGAAAAAGCTTTTTGGCAATCAGGTGAATTAGACAAAATTATTGCTCAAATCTCTGCCAAAACCATAATCATTAGCTCTAATCTGATAATCAGGGCATACTCAAACAACCCATCGCAGCCACAGACAGAACTGTACCATAGCCAACTCAAGGGTGGGAAATTAACTGCACCACACACACACACGCACAACGACAGTCAGTAACTACAGTGGCTTCCACTAGGACCAGACAGTGTAGAGGTCAAAGTGCTGACCTCCAGCTTCTTCCCCATACTGACCTGAGCCAGGATGGCCGCCTTCTGTCCGGCTGTCACCCGGATGGCCTGCTGGGTAACAGTTGCCGGAGATGATGCGGCGTGACTTGCTGAACTGGAACCCCCCTGCTTCCCTGAGCCCTGTGCTGGCTGGCCAACCAAAAACGTGCCCTAGGTAAAAATGGACAAGCAGAGAAAAAAACATCCAACTATATTACACTGACTCATTTAGGAATTTATTGGAATGGTTACGGTCTAAATCTGGCTAGGTGAAACACATAGCATTAACACATTAATAACAACATCATAACATAGTAACACAGTAACATAATAATAACTAACATGAATTAGTGTGAAACAATCTCTTCCAAAAAAAAAGCCCCAAAATAAATAAACTAAAATAAAAAATTAAGACTACAAAACAGGGTGTAGTTTTGATCTTTAGTTTAAATTTAGGTGGAAACCACAGCGAAACAGTTCAGGACTCCAGCTTCATTAAATGCTGTTGGCTAAATGCACAGACAGCATTGTTCCAAAGCTGACTGCTGGATCAATGCTACAGTAATGAATGTGTCTAATTAAGACCACGCCAAGCTCAACTGCTCCACTAGAATACAAAAAAACTGGGCTTCACAAAGGAAAGCAACCTCCTTTGTAGACAGTCTGTGCATAGAAGTCCTGTCATGGTATAAGGGGATAAAATCTAAAACCAGGTTTTGGTATTACATAAGGTGTGGTGACGAGTATTAGAAGGATAACGTGCAAAGCATCTAAGCCTCCTACAGATTTTGAAAAGAAGCCTTTACACCGCTCCAAACATGCCACAATGACAAAATACTCTAAAGAATGCGATGAAAAACCACAAAAACACAATAGAAAGAGAGAGAGAAAGAAAGTGTGTGTGCATCTGTGGGGTTTGTATTACAGTGTGTATGTGGTTCTACCTACCTGTGGGGTCTGTTTCAGGATATAGGACGTGTAGGAGAGGTTGGAAGGCAGACTGCTCGAGGAGGAAGAGGAGGAGGTGGTCTGGGAGCCTCCGGCGCCTGCAGATGAGCTGCTCTGGGACTGCTGACCTAAATTACACACAACACACAAGTCTCAAACCTCATAAACAAACCCATTATTCTTGATCCCAAATATCAGATCGTCTTTTATTCAATTCATTAATTTGAGTAATTTCAAATAAAAAAAATCATGTTCTATCCAGGACAATAGGATTTTGAGTAGAGCTATACAGTCCCAAGTGGCCCAAGTATTAGACATTGGTTTACTGGAGTGAAATTTGTATTTCTGATCACATGATACAGGACCTTGTGAACCCTCTTGGATCTCGATGCAACTTGACAGGATGTATGTTGTGTGAACAATTTTGCCCCAAAGTATATTGTAGAACAGATGACTATATGACTGACTCACTGTCCAGGGGTCCTGTACCAGCCAAAATCTTGTAACTCCCACCAGCATGCCTCAAGTTGTAAACAGTCACTTTAGCAGTGGGATGATAATGAACCAAGAGCAATAACATTCCTAATACGACCCTGTACCACTTGAGGCATGGAGGACAGTGTGAGGGCAAAAGGTTTTTTGGAAATTAACCCTGGATATCGAGTCAGCTATAAAGTACTTCACAAAATTGTCCAACTCAAAATTCCATGTAAGAGATACACAGGCTTGCAACCACTGTTCCTCGTTGCTGATGTGTCACTGTATTTGGCATATGTCGTCATGATTTGAGACTGTTCCCCTTGCCACATTAAATAGCCTAATTTTACCATTTTCTGACTGATGTACCTGCAATTTGGGCACTCGCTATTTGGCCTCTTTGGAACTCTTAGCTGCCTTCTGTTGCTTTGAAACATAAAAGCAGTGATTGTCAGACCTCTTTTACAGCTGATACATACTGTTAATTAGCATTTAGCTAATATGACTCATTTGAGCAACTGCCTTTGTAACTGTGATTTAGGTCCTTCAAAGTTGAAATTTCCAACCTTTTTCATGTGATGTTTCTATTCAAGTGGATCCAGATTTGCTCCTGGGCTCCAGCACTGGCTCCATTAGGTGTTGCAGTTTAAGAGTAGCTCTTATTTGTATATTTATATCATGATATGTATACAATTGTGCTGTAATAGCAATTGTAAATATTATTATTTGTTTGTTGTCTGCAGAGCAATACGGCCAAATCATGAATTTTCATTTTATTTAAATTTTTCTAGCTGTGGGGGAAATTACTCAGCTGTGGGGCAGCGACGAAGCTAAATGACAATCAAGGAAACACTGTGTCCCTATTCTTTTGCAACTGACCGTGTAAGGTACCGTCCATAGTATGCAACGTGCCCTACCTGCTGAGTTGGAGGCTCGGAGGATAGCCCCCTGTGGGATGAGGAGCAGCTTGCCCTTCCCTGATGGGTTCTTACTGTTGGTGGTCAGGTAGAGCTTGGTGCCTGGAGGCAGGTTGGCCAGGTTGGCCAAGTTGTTGGCTGGCAGCTGAAGAGTAGCCATCACTGAGGACACACACACACACAAGGAAAAACAAAAAACAACATTTTTATATTATTTTATACACTTTTTGAGCAATTTCCAAAACTTCAAGACCTGGAAAATGTCGAATTGATTTTCTATAGGTTTCCAAACTTCCTAGACCCACTTTGAGCCCTTTATGCAATATGTTTGTGGGTGTCACATGTACCTCTGCATCATGTTCAGGTGTGTGTGTGTGTGAGAAACCTAACCTCCACTCTTTCCACTTCCCGAACCACCAGCTGCCTTGGTGGCAGCCTGCTGACCAGCGATGCCACCTGCTCCACTGACGATGGCCTTAGCAACTCCCTGAGCCACCACTTGCTTCCCACCCATCACCTTGGAGCCAGAGGGGTTGCCCTTGGCGACCAGAATCTGTCCACTGCTGATAGCCACCTGTTTGACCGCAGACTGGAGCGTTGAGCCAACAGGGATGCCTAACATCTGGAAACGGGGACAATTCCAAATATAGTTTCCAAATGACAATAACTTTTGATAACAAAGACATTTGTATCAGTATTAATCAGTAAAGTGTTAGAGTGCTTCTGTGTGTGTGTGTGTGTGTGTGTGTGTGTGTGTGTGTGTGTATGGGACCTTGCTAGTTGTGGCCCCTGTGGCCCCTCCTGCCTGTTTCTGGGGTGACATGGAGATCACATGACCTCCCTTCACTGCGACAAACTGGTGCGCTGCTGTGGCGGCAGGTTGCTGCTGGGTGGTTACCGTGGAAACCATCTGCTGCTGCTGAGTAGAAACTTCCCCTGGCTCTTGCTTGATAATAACCTGCACAAGGCATGAGTGCACAGAGGGAGAGGAAGACTGTAACAGAAAGGCCCTGGTGCTTTGAAAGACAACAGGTTCTAGGTATTGCAACAGTTGATATTTGTTTATTTGGTGTATACTTTACAATCTAATAAAAATTACGTGAATCCCTGATAAGTATTTGGACTGCAAATTAAGATCCTTATTCTTCTCCAACAGGCAACAGAGAACAGGGCGGTGTGCTCAAAAGCGATTTTTAAAAATCAACATCATCATTTATTCATCAAGTAGGTGTTTTCATATTCCCCATCCACCGTAGTCTGAAGTACTAGAAGCCAGCAGGCTGCAATAGAGACAACCCTAGAACCTCAGCCAGTTTCACAGGGCACAGTGAGAATATCCCTGCAAAACAGACATTTTAACTGAAATCGTATTTTATTGCCTGTGGATGATGAGGTGGTGGGAGTGGGTGGATTTTACTGCAGGGTTTTGACACCCTGTGTGCCTCGTCTGTGAGAGGGTGATACAGAACCATACAATTCACTCTGCAATGCCCCCCCCCCCCCCGTCTTTGGAGTGATGTCCCATTTAAATAGCTTGCCAAGGCGCTCACATCTGCTGAAGATAGCACCCTGGCGTACTATTAATACCACACTGCCTTGTTAGAGATATAGACTCTACAGGGACAGGAGCGGACTATCTTCACACGGGGGGAACAGATCAGTAGAAGAATGTTTTCACCGATGGGAATCCACGCTGACCACGACACCGACAAGATCATACCAACTCACCTTCACCCCCGAGGAGAGGAAGCTGCCGGTGTGAACTTTGGGGGCAGGAGAGCGAGTGCCCTGGGCCGCAGAGTGTTTGGCGGAGGGGCTTCCTGCGGGGTAATTTACACACAAGCACACACGTCAGTAAGAGAAAATGATGATTGCACTGCTGATGGCTCACTGCTGTTCCTGCCGTCCTTTCCACAGATATCAAGGCTGTTGTGGTGCGAGAGGACAGATTTCTGTCAGGGTTACTCAGCGGGGGTGTGTAAGTGGGGTTTAGGCTGCACCGCACTAACTCGGCGAGATGTGCTAAAGCTGAATTCTTTACTTACTGCACCGAAATTTGTTTTAACCTAAGAGTGGTGAATCAGCGCCAACGCCCACATCAACCTCATCCAGCTTGATAAAACATCACTTAGTAACACTCCGACCCCACTGCTAGATCTGGCGGAGCCGCGCATTTGTGGAGGGCATGTGGAAGTGGCTGAGTGGGCGAGAGAGTGAGCGATCTAGGGGAGAGAACTCCTGATTGGAATGTGAATTGATGCTGCTGATGCGAGGAAGCGAAATACAACAGCTAGGGTGATGGGTGTTGACTCTGCTCCACTTGCCGACACACTGAGCAGTTGTTAGATTTTACAGTGAAATGCAAACTTTGAGGGCATCGCAAAATTCACACTGTTGTTGGCGGGTTTGCACACACACGCGCACACACACACACACACACACATACAACTTGTTGTGACTGTGTAGTCTCATCCAACTTTCACCATATCCTCTAATCTGGCCATGAAACACAGCAGCTCAGTCACCATGGTAACCTCTCATCCAGCAACGATGCTGCTGCCTCACCACACGTCATGATTTATGAGTGCAAAACAGGGACAAAGGAGAGAGAGAAAGACAGAGGGAGGGAGGGAGGGAGAGAGAGAGAGAGAGAGAGAGAGAGAGAGCGAGAGAACAGAAGGGAGAGAACAGAGGATGGGAGAGAGTAAAAAGAACTAGTGCCCAACATTGCTGGATAAGAAAAAAAATGAAAGGGGGGAAAAAAAAGAAGAAGTGGACAAGCATGAAAAGAGTACCACTAGGCAAAGAAGCAGCAGAGAAGAGAGAGAGTGAGAGAGGGAGACAGAGGGAGGCCGGGGGTGTTGTTCATCATCTGCACCGCTACAGAGGACATTCTAAGCAGCCATTTTCATATTCTATGTGGGCGGCTCAGACTCTGCTTCTCGATGCGCTGCAGGTCCACTTCCTATATCAAGCGCCACTCTGACACTGAGTAGGAGCTGTGTACCTGTGGAGGCGGCAGACGTGGTAGCCATGCCAATCACCTGGCCCGGCTTGTCGACGATGATGTAAGGGTTGTTGAGCACTGAGGAGGAGCCCTGCTTGCTGTGGACAGGGGTGGAGGTGGTGGGGGTGCGGGGCAGGGGGGAGTGGCTGGGGGTGGAGATGGGAGAGCCTGGGAGGAGAAAATACACGGAGTATTAGCCGAATAATTCTCCTTAAGAGTGTTAATGAGGACAAATGAACATAAATATGAAAAAAGCTCTCGTGGTGGAAGAACACGATGGGATTTGTTGAGATTTAGCCCAAATTAAGCCGTTAAGGCAGATTTAGAGTACTGTAATCTCAGTCTAGAGAATCTGTGACAATAGGTGTACAACTACATAAAATGTATGGTCACTGTATATCAAGATCAAACAGAAATATTTTTCCATATTTTTATGAACTTTTTGTGCAATATCCAAACTTTTCTAGAGCTCAAATTTTTTTTTCCTTCAGTTCCCAGACTTTTTACATCTGCTTAGGAACCCTTTATTTAATATGTTATGTGCTGTGTGTTTGTGTGTATGTATGTATGCGGTGGATCCTGATCTCTACTCCCCCACTTCACTAACCACCAGCCTTGGTCCCACCTTGCTGACCAGCGATGCCGCTTGCACCATCGCTTGTCAAGTATATATTCAATTGATTTGTCGGGATTCAGTTAAATTTGTGGTGATTTGGTCCAAAATAAGCTGTCCGCGCAAATTCAGAGGATTGGGCGAAGAAGAAGCATTTTTTAAATACACCTCAGAGGTGTTTTTGCAGAACCTCTTTCTACAAGATTTGCCTAGGGCTGCAAATTTGTGCCTTATCAGTTGAAGGAACACGTAAGAAATCTTGTTGAGTTTATCCTCCCTGAACAGCACAGTGCATTCCAGACTTATGCATATCAAATAAGTAGGCCAAGTGAAAAATGAACATCGACATCAGGGAACAAAATGTGCAAAATACAAGAGATGGAACAAAAGATTGAATATTAGAATTTCTCTGAAAAAATGTGATATCAAGTCAGTAAAGAGGCAGCAGTCATACAATATTTCCCAGTGGTTGTAGTATAATACCTGAATAAAAAAAATGAAATTCAAAGGTTTTTCAAGTTTGAAAGAGTGCAGTTATTTCAGAAAGACAGCGAGTGAAAGGGTGCTTCTTACTACAGCTTTATCTGACTTTGAATGACAAACCCCCCCCCCACTGTGAAGGACAGAAAGTGTGAGACACGTATATAAACACGATAATAAATAAATAAAAATTCAAAGAAGCACTGTGAAATGGCCAAATTTTGCCAGGTGGAGATGGTTACCTGAGACAATTTTACAGCTCATGGTGATTGGTTGGAACGATTTCCCAGGAGACTCAGCGGGGCTGGGTGGCTGTCCCTGAGGGCCAATCTTACAGCTCGCCGTGATTGGCTGGAAGGCGGAGTTGCCATGGGAGCCCAAAGTGATTTTGTCGCTGGCTTTGGGTCTGGTCGGGGTTCGTTCACCAGCTGTGAGGCCTGTGCCATGTCCCCCTGCAGACCTCCCCGTCTCGGCTTTGATGAGACCTGGAAGGGCACAGGAGAGTACGGATCATTAAGGCTCACTCTCAACCTCATCTAGAGTTAATTAGCGAGACTCATCCTGGCACACACAGATAGAGTGTGTGGGGCACGAGAGAGAGAGAAGATAAGAGTATTGTAGAACCAGGTAGATAAGATGAGAGAGAGGAGCGAGAGAGGAGAGAGAGAGAGAGAGAGAGAGAGAGAAAGAGAGAGAGAGAGAGAGAGAAAGAGAGAGAGATTTCCAGTTTCATCAATAATTCACTGGCCTGTAGAGAAAAGGATTACACAGGAGAGCAAAACCACGGAAATTTGGCCCACTCTGGATTAGAGGATGAAAATGAGTAATGGCCAGTGGGATCAAAGTGGCACGCTCAGTGCTAAACAAACTAGTTCTTGCACTACAGTTCACACAAATGTTACATTACTCCACCAGAAATGTGTTTAAATATTACCATGCAGTAAATTAACCCCTAAAGTTCAGAGCCAAAAAGTCCACTGCATTTTCACTTTTCAAATAACTGCTAGAAAACCGTTTCTTATCCATTATGTGGGGAGAATAGAGGATAAATAGGGGAGAAAAACAACTCCTCTCAAAGTGAAAGAATGGCAGACTTTCCCATAGTATCCTTTAATTATCGATATCCTGTAATTGGGGAAGCAGGGTGACCTAGTGGCTAGAGAGACTGTCACGAAACCAGAAGATCATAGGTTAATTCCCCACAACAGTCAATATCAATAAAAAGCCAGATGTCCTGTCTAAATTGCCCACAACATACATGCACTTTGTTCATGATCACGTTTGAACGGACAGACTTTTCTGTGGGTGTACCTTTATCTATGCTGGAATCATGCAGGGTGGGAGAGCTGGAGCGTCCGGGAGTCTGGGTCAGAGAGGCGGCGGACGTCGGGCTGGCTGCTCTGTGAGTCACCTTGGAGGAGGAGGCCTGAAAGAAGTAGTCTTCCCCTAGAGAGTTCCTGTGGAGCTCCACATCAACCACCTGGAACAAATATAGCTTGTCATCAGAGTAATGCTCTGAGAGCAAGTGAACGCAGGAGAGAGAAAGAGAACATGTTCAACTTACAGTTTCTGCTCCCAGTGTCTGCAGCCCAGTATACGTTCTGTCCAGCTGTAAAAAAAGAGAGAGGTAGAAATAAAGACTACGACTGAGTTTAGGCAACATAATAGAGGTAGAGGACCGGGTAAATCTGTTGTGAAGACCATTAAAAGTTATGAATTCAACCACTATGAAAGAATTATGATTTGAATTGTGAATGACAACATATTCTCAAAAGGATTTATTAATTTATGCGTCTTTTGTTATATATGTCAACCTAGTTGTACTTTGCCAAGTGCTTATAGCAATGCTGCCAATGCTCCTACACTGGAACAATTTTTATTTGCAGTTTCTTTACATCATTATGGTCTATTGTCATACATCATGCCTGCACTGTATGTAAGGGTCTGTCTGGTTTTTATCACCTAGTGTCTGAATCCTGCATTATGTAACTGTCTGGTAATGTGTCAGCACCAATTAACCAGATGAAATTCCTTGCGCACACATTGTACTTGGCAAATTTAAGAGATAATAAATTATTAATTAATTAATTAAATTTTTTGTTATTTATTTTTTGTTTCATTTGTAATTTACCAGTGCGGAGACAGAAGTCATCAAAGAGAAGGGGCGCAGTGAATATCTGACATGAATATCTGATGTCTCTCAAACTAAAGGTTGAGTTAACTGAGTCTGATGCGGCCTGACCTTTAGCTGGTGGATGATGTCGATGCGTTTGTTGCGGGCGTCTTTGAAGTGGATCTGGATTCTCACGGGAAACTCACCCCAGCCTCGCCGCGTCAAGTGGAAAGGAGGCTCACTGAGGACAGACACATGCAAAAAGACTTATGTAACATCATTAATATACGCATCAGAGAGAAAAAAAAATAACTGTTGAGGATGCATTACAATGATTTTGCAAAAAAAATGCTAATCTCCTACCCTGCTTTCTGACTCAGTTGGAGTTAATAATCTCCTAAAATCAATGACTTGAAGGTTCCTCTCTCATCTCCTCTCTCTTTGAAGCTTGGGGTTTTCATCCCCACAGAACAGAGACTGATCTGACTGCCTGCATTTATAAGGGCATGTGTATGTGCAAGTGTGTGTGTGTGTGTGAGAGAGCGTGTATGCGTCTTTGCAAGCATCAGAGGGAATATGTGTGTGACTCTACGAGCGGGGCATTTGTTTTTTTTCTGATGTGTATTTCTCCCATACATCTACACTCAGAATGTGTCAGTCAGCATACAGCATTGGGACTGTGTGGGGTTCAGCGGGAATGAAGACTTGAGTCAGTCGGTGGGAGCTTATGTGGGACTGCTACGGCAACGTGGGCGCCTTGTCAGCTAAAAACAGCCAGGAGGCTATGGCTCAGGATCAGGATTGCTGACTGATAAAAGAGATCATTCACTCAAAAGCCATGGGCAAACTTAAATCCTTTACCACTTTCAGAGGATAAGAACTAAAGTGAGGCATCGAAACCTCAGCACTTGAGGCCACCAAAGTTCAGTACGTTCTAGATAATAGATCTCTTCCTAGCCGTGCCATAAAGCAACCGCTCGATTATGACTCTGCATGCCGCGCCGATCTCCACGCCTCAGCGCACTGGGCTGAGACAAGCCCTCAGAGACGCAAGCTCTTCTGAGTGATTACACTGTGTGCATGAGCTGGGTGTGTCCACAGTATTAGTCATGTGTTGATGCTGACTCCTAGGCTGACTCATAATGGGCTAAATAACGTCATAGCACTCCACCTAAGCATGTGTGTGTCCAGTCTGCAGGGTGAACGGCTCTTTTTCAGTTTGCATAAAAGTTGACCATGGGTAAACATTCAGTTGGAGTATTCCTACTCAAAGGGACAAACATCAATCATAGCTGACCATCAACTTAAAGAACTTATGTATATCTTGTCAGGGGATGCAGGCTGGAGGTCTGGATCATGTTAATGTCCACAAGGGGGCGCTGTTAATCACAGTTTTTTTCCATTGCTGTGTGTTTACAACTGAGATCTGTGCTACACAATGTGAATCACACGCAACTGTTTGAGCTCCAGGCCCTTTCTGGACTCAATAGCTGATCTGAATGTTGTGTTGAAATCCAGACCGAATTGGAAATGTCACACGATGATGAGGACTGGCTCCTATGCATCCAGGTAGTGCTGTGTAATCCAAAATTGTTTCTTCACTCTTGTCAGCTTGGCAAGTGCTGCATGGAAAGGGGTGGGAGCAAACTACTGACCTAGAATAATACTGTAGGCCTAGAAGTAAATATTGTGTCCATAGGCAACGCAACATCACGAGGGCAAATCTGTTTAGAACAAGTTTCTTCCCGTTTCTCTAGCTTCTATTCGTGCCTGAGGCAACCACAAAAGAAAACAACACCCAAGCGATTGTTTCAATAACAAGAGAGAAGCCCTGCCTATATCGGTACACACGTGCATGAGCAACAAGTGCACACAGACACACGCTTTGCCTCTCTCTCACATGCGCAGACACACACAGAGTGGCACACACCTGACTTCCACCAGGTCATTGGGCTTATAGCTGGGATGCAAGAAGAACCAGACTTTCTTTACAAAATGGTCGATGCTGGGCTCCCTCCTGGAGCCTCGGACGTACAGCATCCACTTATGGGTAGACTGGTCATTCTCTTCCCGCTTGTCTGGAGGGATGTACCTGAGAAAGAGAGAAAGGGAGGAAAAAGAGGCAGAGGGGGGTAAAGAATTAGGTTTGAGTAAAGGTGAGGGATGATGGATGGGGGTGAGACAGTTTGACAGTTGAGAGAGAGGGTTTAGAGATGCACTGGGAGAGAAAGTAGGTCACAGGGTACACAAAGTGGGAGGGAGAGGCGGTGTGTGATGGACAGGTGGGCTGGCAACACTGTAAAGCAGCTGTAACCGTTTCTGAGAATTGTTTGCATTTCACTAAGAAAGGGCAGCAGGGAAAACTTCCTTGAAGGGGAAAGAGGGAGGGAAAAAAAAGATGAAAGACAGAGAGGCTGTCTGGGACACAGCCAAGAAAAATATATGATGTACACTGTGTATAGAAAGATTATCACATAGATAGAGCGCACATTAAACATTTCACACAAACATTTCAGCACACAGCTTCACAAAGAGCCTGTCACAGAGAATGAATTTCATTAGCCTAAATGATGAATTAGTTGACAGTCAAGTTGAACTCGTTGACATTTCATTCCATTTGTTTTTCATTAACTGTCTATAGTAACTGTCGTGCCAGGTCTAGGCCTTTGTATTGTGTATAGGTATGCATTATAGCGCAGGGAAAATAACAGTATGTCTCATTGAGCCCTCTAAGATATATACACTGCATGAGATCCATGGGTCTCGCCAATCAAGCTTCTTAGAATATGTGCTGATCTAAGATGTACTACATATCACACTGAAACAGATGGTCTGGGAGAGTTGTCAGTTATCGTGATCAACACTTGATAAATATAGGCCCAGGGGGAAAGCGATTAGTCAGGAAAATTTGCATTCAACGTTTTCAACCTGCATCAAGATTGGGCTTGCAGCTAACCTAAATTATAATGCCACTCTTAACTGAAGAGCGATGCAAAAACAAGACATTCTAAGAAACTCAGCAGAGAGGCTGGGCTTTCAAACACTGATAAACACAACAAAAATGTTGAGGAAAAGACAGGGCTGGTCTTGGGGCAAGGACAGAGAAAATGCCCATGAAAATAAATATGAGATAGCAAAAAATGCCCCCGATAACAAGAAGTTCTGTGTATTTCACCCTGTTCAAAGTTTTTCATTGAGTTGTCAAATATTAATGTGTGAATGTGATTACTTCTCCCCCATGAGCCACTGTAGGAGATTCATCTGAGTCTATGAATGAAGGAATCTTTCCAGTGCATTCTGGACTAGAGCTGCAACGATTAATCGATTAATCGATTAGTTGTCAACTATTAAATTAATCGCCAACTATTTTGATAATCGATTAATCGGTTTGAGTAATTTTTTAAGAAAAATAAGTCAAAACTCTCTGATTCCAGCTTCTTAAATGTGAATATTTTCTGGTTTCTTTACTCCTCTATGACAGTAAACTGAATATCTTTGGGTTGTGGACAAAACAAGACATTTGAGGACGTCATCTTGGGCTTTAGGAAACACTGATCGTCATTTTTCACCATTTTCTGACATTTTATAGACCAAACAACTAATCGATTAATCGAGAAAATAATCGACAGATTAATCGACAATGAAAATAATCGTTAGTTGCAGCCCTATTCTGGACCATCAAAATGGAGCGGTTTTATGATCAGAAGTAGAAGAAAATGCCAACCCCACATGAATCACTGTGTCAACAAAACAATGCAGCAACAACAACAACCAATATCGTAAAAAACTAAACAATTGAGGTATAGAGAGGTATAGAGATAGACTGACTGGAGAAAGAGAGGGGGAAACAACACTATCCTCTTCTGTAAGGCCTGCTGCCAGTGTGGGATGTGTGGTTTGTTTTGATTTATGCAATGCAAATGCAAATGTATTATTTGATAGTATAATCCCCTTAAAGGACCAAAATGCTCCTAAAAATCAGATGAAGGGGAGTTAAAATGCCCTCTGAAAAACAAAACAAAAACCCTTACCCTGTTTTGGGGGCACTGTAGGTCATTAATTTTGCACATTCTGTTTTTCTCTGGCATTCCTGAAGTCTCGCCTACTCCTAACTTTGGTACAGCTCTCACACCACACCACGAACCACCCAATAACTATCCTATTAAAACACAGCAGGTGAGGAGACAGTACGCACATTCAGCTTCTCTAGTAACCATATTTAGTAGAAGAAAAAAGAACAGGGAGGTAATGTAATCTGTGGGGAGTGCTGTGATCTGATGATCTTTCATATTATGGTTGCCTACTCTAAATACTGCCACTGAGTTAAGAGTATGATTGAGTCAGTATAAGGTGTTGGATTAGATAGTAAGGTTACGTACTTGGACACATTCCCCACTACAATCGTCTTCTTTGCGTACAGTCTGGAGGCCTCATCTCCAGTGGTGTGGTAGGTCACCCTCTGCTCCGCTCCTGCTGACGACGGAACACCAAACGTGTCCTACAACACATAATGGAGAATTAACGTGGCTTGATGAAGGATAAAAAGAAAGCAAGATCAATGTTAATGCCCATTTCCCATCCATCAAATGATTAATAACCCAGTCATCTCGGCCCACTGAACTCACCTTGCCTGTGTTGCGTCCAGGCCTGCGTTCCTGCCTGCTGCTGTCCTCTCTCCATACTCCCTCTCCATCCCTCTCAGCTCCCTCTCCTTGCTGTGAGAGGGACTCAGACTCTGAGGGGGCCAGAGACGGGGTTTCAGAGCCCTGGTTGAGCGGGGAAGAGGAACGGGAGGGGGATTCCAGGAACCGCCTGATGGCTGGATGATTCAGCACTGCAGGGTCGCTCTTAGACGCCTGCTGGGTAACACAGGAATGGTGGTTGTTGCGACCATAACATCTCACTTTCTTACTGCAGCCAACAACTGTTATGGTCTAAATATTCAAAAAGAAATGTACCTCTGGGAGCTTTGTCAGCCCAGCGTTGGCATAGTAATTGGCCACTATGCAGGCCCTTAGCTTGTCCATCATCCTCCTGGCTTCATTGAGTCGCTGCAGTAAACATGGAGAAATGATGAACAAAATGTACTACTTCACATTGTTACCAGGTGGCAACTAGAGAAGGATTCCTTTCAATAAGTAATTTGACATTTGACAGCAAAACAGTTCATTCCTGCATTACAATACAAATACAAAACAACACAATACAAAACATTTCAACTATCATCCAGTTACCTGGCTAATCACATCTATCTCGTGCTCTTTGTTCTTCATCTCCAAAGAGAATTGCTCTCTGATGATAGCTTCAATCTTCTGTACTGTTGCCTCCCGGGCTGTTGAAGTGAGCACACAGGAGAAACAGACAGAGATTAAGTACCAGAGAACATAGGTGCAAGTGAGTGTGGTTAGTTGGAGGGAATGTCACAACACTTTGCCAAACACCTGAAGCAGGTGTATTGGTTCTGTGTTCATGAACTTACCATTATGTTCAGCCACTTTGTTTCTCTTGCTCTCCTGGACCAGTGAAATGTCCTCATAGTCTGGATCATTATCCTCTATTTTCCTCTTGATTCCTGACATGACTGCCTACAAGGAAAAGTAGAACAGGAGAGAAGAAAATGTGAATGGCTAACACATCTATCACATCTATGCTCGAATGGGCAATTGTAAAGATACTTAGCATCGAGTTAGCCGGCTAGCAGAGGTGTCGCCTGGTACAGGCAATACCCGCAGCTAACGTTAGTATTAGCTAGCTAGCCAGCTAACATAATGCTAACATAATACACGTTAGCAGACGGACCCCTTCACTATAGCCCCGGGTAGCTATCTACCAGCTAGCATTGTTTTGTAGCATACTGTTGGACCATAATTTGAGCAAATGAAATTCATCAATAAAGCTAAAATGATTTACCTTAACATTACATCACAGTGTTACACTCTCACGGCCTATGTGTTTGAGAAAGCCGCCTGTACTCGTCCGTGCAGCCGGCAGCAGCTAACTGTAGCAAGCTAGCCTGCTTAGCTAACGTTAGCAAAGTTAGCACACTCATGCAGACACCGATACAACGTGTTTTGAAATGCAAACTTACTGGAACAAGCCCTGTGGACCAACGTTTCTCTGTGAGGCGTGTGCTTTAATTCAATGTCAGCATACCTGTGTGCTACATTAATCTTAAAGACTCATGTTTAGTGAATTGGTAAATCTCGAAGAAGACATGTCAGCTAAGTCGTGGAGATTGGCCTTGCACTTCGTGAAAATGGCCACCAGGGCCCACTATTCTACAGAGTAGATGCCTCAGGAGCACTGAACGATATGCAAACTGAAAAAAATGTTTTAATTACTGTAGAAGTCAGTCTGACTACACCTCATCATGTATGATGACCTTATAGGTCATTTGTTTATTTGTGCTCCTGCAAGCTAGTTCTCCACACACGTTTGATAGTTGTGTATAAGACATTGTATATTTGGGCTATCACACGCACGCACACACACACACACACACACATACCACACACAGACACATACCACAAACACACACACACACACACACACACACATACCACAAACACACACACAAACACGCACACACACACACACATACCACAAACACACACACACACACACACACACACACACACACACACACACATTTGTCATGTTCCAATGAATTTCTTTGTGTTGTGGCAATAGTATTGGCATCTATATATAATGCATTCCTGCCTGTGGCCTGCTCTAGAATGTTTGTGTGGGTGAGGGTGAGGTGCAGAAAAAAATGCAACATCATATGCTGCCAATCTCCTCTGTGTGGCTTATCACTGATTCATTTATGCATTTTCCCTTATGGGAGTTTCTCTAATGAGAAGGATCTCATACCATGCTGCAGTTGATGAACTCTAACTTGCACCACTCTATATTGCTTATTGTAAAATGCACAAACATTGTCCTCATATGAATCTTTAAGAAGAATGTTTGTGGTTTTGATTAAACAAAACCATAATATAGAGCACATAAATCAAAACATGAGAAACAACACTATGCCCTTGTGAATGCTTATTGCACACAAGCTGCCTAACTTGAAATACTGTGGCTTGCTTTCTATATTCTTGTTCAACACAATGGTCCATTAAAACATAAAAACACCAGTTTTAATTTCATTCCAATGATTGATCCGTCCCTTGAAGAAATATGGAACAGCTTGCAACAATTTTAATAAGATCTCATGTTTCTTGTTATTGGTTGTTGATTGATACTCTGTCTCAGTGGGTGGTAGACCATTAAGATGACAGCTGTGGGTTCAAATCTCTCCTCATCACACAGTCTGTAATTATACATCTCCTCTTCTATCTTCTGTATCTCCCTCCGGTGTGAAGACAGACCAATCCGCTGATCCAAATTTAAATGAAAACATCCACTAACCCTTGCTGGGGCCAGTCTCCTCCATAACTGTCTGCACAACAGCTGCTTTCCCTCTCAAATCTTCTTATTTGCCTCCATATTCCAAGTCAAAACTCAAAGCCGGGTTTAACAAAGAATGTGAACTATAATTAGGTCATACGTCACGGAGGATTTTAAAAATCACCATTTGGTAACTGAAGATGATCCACAGCACTATCATTTCATCTCAAAATGACCATGTGGAGCAGTTTTGCCTCTAAATTCCATGCACCTAATACCTATAAACATTTGACTAATGACAGCCTGTATGTGCGACTGCGACAGTCTCAGAGGTAGAAAGGAATGCCCTCTTCCTGGCCCGGGGATACAAGAACAGAAAGGCACATAAAACACACACATAGACAGTAAACATTAGAGGATGGGGGTGAAGACAGACGCACAGACAGACAGTAAACAGTTGTCTACCGTATATTATTCCACCCTTGTTATTCCACTAATGAGACAGCACACACGTTTCAGTATAGAAGGAAAAACTTTATTGATGCTTCGCTTACACAAGTCAGCCATTATAGTTCAACATGCTGCCGTTTACAAAGCTTTCTCTCAGCTAGACAAAGAGCATCCGAGGAGAAAGTGGTGTTAAAATATCACATCATACACAAGATAATGAAAGTTAATATCAAAATGATCAGATGTCATTCCTGTGCTGGTTTATTCTGTTATTAAGGCACATAGGGCAGCGTTCTCCCATTGGCAGCGTGAAACCCCCCATCTCGCATGCAAGATAGAGTTTTCCCATGGATGCATTTTCAATAAAGTCACCTTTGGGATTGAATCAAATCCACTTTGGCTTATATCTGCATTCATATTCATATCCAACAATCAAAACTTACATGTTCAGCTCTTCAGAGTTATTTAATTTAAGGCAGACCACCTGCATGTGGCAAACAGTCAAAAACACAACCATATCTCAGCAACACACAATCCCAAAACTCACCACAAGGAAAAAAAAAGTCAAGAGACATGAAAACAATGGATTATCTTAACAAAGCAAACAATGTATGAAAGCCTCTACATAGCTAATAATGAAAATCAATAAATCGACATGTTATAAAAGGACAGTGTCTGTGTCCTGTTTGGAGTAAATACTCAGTGAAATCACAGACGCACACACACTCAAACTCTCTCTCTCTCTCACTCTATCTCACTCCCTCTCTTTTTCTTTGCCGCTTTCTTGCCTGACAGCCTCTCCTGGTTGGCCTTTTGAGTTACCCTGAGCATGTAATTCTGCAAAGGAGTGTGGGTGGGCCTGAGGGATTTTACAAAATTTCACTGTTCCAGCCTGCGCTGCTGTTGAAGGCATGACACTAAACTCACCCATCTAAAGAAATGCCTAGAGCGTGGTTTAAGCCAAAATCCCCCCCACCTGCTTTTGTCATCGCCGCTGACAAAAGGGGCCCAATCTCTGCTGTTAATGCATTTTGTATTATACTTATACAGTTACACAATGTTAGACAGTAACAAATAAACAAACTCACTGATCCCCTACCTTTGACCCTACAACAGAAAGTTAAATCTCTCTCTCTCACTCACTCTCGACATTGTTCTCTTGTTCTTTTGTTGTTTTTGTTTGTGTATCAGAGCCATAGCAGGCAGTGGCCAACAGGAGGTGCTGCCAGGCCCCTTTCCTCTCACTCACATACGTCACATGAAAGCAAAGAACATTTACTGATACAGTAAAAAAAAAAAAGGAAATCATATATACATGGTCATATAATTCTACATTTAACAGGATTCTGTCAAAGTGCACAATTGGGGCTCTCAGTTACAGAAAAAAACAACACAATGAATGCAAACAAAAAAGAGATACATTTAAATACGAGTTGGATAAAGAAAACAAAAATGTTTTTAAAGTTACCATATTCACAGCAATATCTCTAGTCTATCAACACCGATTGTAGTAAAAGGTGACTTTTACTGACCAGGATCCAAACTGTTCAAATCCCTTCGCCCTCAGAACTCTCAGTCCTCCTGTGGGAGGTATAGTACAGGCACTGAGCAGTAAACACACATACACACATACACACCTGGAGGTATCTATGGTTACCCCGAGTTACATCGGTGCCGACATGAGCGGTGCAGAGTTTTGATAAGGTTGGAATTGCTTTGCGGCAAAGCAGACTGGTGACTGATAACAGTGAGCAGTCATGCGATATTTATGCTACAACTAGTTGATAAACCTCCATTAGGTACAACGCATCCAGACCAGAGTAGTAAAAGTCACATACATAACATACATACACACCACTTATTCAGAGCAGTCTTCGAGTTTGATCTGCAAAGGCTTCTCACATCTACAAAACCACCCACACACCCAGTACACCAAGTAACTAATCTTGATATGCAAGAGACACACTTGCTAAAGCTACGTACAATACATTTCATAATAAACATCCAATTGTAAAAAAGACAAGTATAATTTAAAAAAAATAAATCAATAAGAAAATGTCAGTAATGTGTGTAATAATAATGATAATGTAGCATCATAAAGCTTAAAGGGAGGTACGACTGTAAATCCTAAAGCTTCAGGTGATGACACGGCACAAACAGTGATAAGAGAAGCAGACATGGGAAGTGGAACTAGGTGAGAAGCGGAGGGATGGGGGGGGGGGGGGGGGGGGGGAAGGGAAGCGAGAGGGAAGACTAACAGGAAAGGGAAGTGGAAAAAGTGGTGTGTCGGGCCCCGACCACCGCAGGGGAGAAAGACTAATCTAACAGATTACTATGAGAAGGTCTGTGGCTACGTTCCAATATTTTGATACAACCTCCACTCTGTATC
Source organism: Centroberyx gerrardi (assembly GCF_048128805.1). Taxonomy (NCBI): domain Eukaryota; kingdom Metazoa; phylum Chordata; class Actinopteri; order Beryciformes; family Berycidae; genus Centroberyx; species Centroberyx gerrardi. Next base: position 14,644,121 of record NC_136009.1, read on the forward strand.
TCCTCCCCTCATCCTGCTCAGGTTCAAGAGTTAAGAGCATCTCGCATTCAGCGTTTATTTATGATCCCTGACACTGTGGGTGAAAAGTACAGCTTGCAGACTGTTTACCGCATCTTTATCAGGTCATTTTGAGTTTGAAGGAAAAGAGGAGGACATTTCTGAGTATTTTGATATTGTTTACCAGGCTATACTCCAATTTGTTTGGAGTGCAGTGGGTACACAGTTAGGAATCTGGCCTGGCCACTCATCTGTCAGTCAAAGTCGATTCAGATCACTTTTCTTCTGCTGGCCCATCAGTGCATGGTTCCACGTGGATATTTTCCAATCTGTGCCTCAAGGCATTGCTTTTGTTCATTATCACTATCTGTGGTCACTTCAGCTCATCAGTGACCTAGATCTTAGGGAGGTACAAGGTGATGTCACTTCGCACAGTAAGAAAAGCACAGCGTTGGGAAGGTCACTTTCAACATGTACAATATGTAGAAAATGTAGATAGATTACTGATTACTTGCTTGTAATCAGTAACGTAATACAATTAATTATAAAAGCTCAGTAATGCTATTAGTAATTTCAGTACTTTTGGTTACTTTGAGGTTACTTAGCCGAGAAAATCCATAAAATATGCAGTTAAGCAAACAATTTATTGTTATTTAGAGACCTGAATGTGTTACAGATAATCATCCTCTACAGTCAGCACCAGGCATCATTTAAAAATGCAGAAAACTGTTAGCATCTAGACTCTTGATATCTAAATACTCTTTACCTCAAAACATTTTGTGGTAATCCAACAAGTGATCACCCCTTTTTTTTCAAAAATATCTGCAATCTGATAACTGCAATGCCATTATATGTGATCCGTTGCTTCCCAACCTTGTGCAGCTACTACTAATGTGTGGCACATCTAGCATGTTGATCTGATTCCACTTTGGCTCAAGTTACAGACGAGTCAGTAGTGTTATCAACCACAGAAAGGCTATCAAGATTAATGGTGAAGGGTACAATGGTGCACAACAGCAAAAGATCTACACCACAAACAAAGAGTGTCGCTACATGATGCTGTGAGAAAATAAATTAGCTGAATGGTGTTGTGGTCTGAATTACTAAATAGGCCTCTTCTACACAAGTGTGCTTGTGTGTACTTGCGTGTGTGTGTATGTGTCCTGTGCATGTGTGTATTTGTGTGAGCTTGATTTTCAAAGAGTTAAAGTTCTTAAGTGTGCACGCTCATGTGAGAGTGTGTGTGTGTGTGTGTGTGTGTGTGTGTGTGTTTGTTTGTTTGTGGTCAGGTCCTGTGGTACTTCTCGTTGTAGCGGTGGATGGTGACACAGCCATGGTAGGAGATTGGCCGCGGCATGGCTGCCACTCCAGTGATGATGCCTGTGGCCGGGTCGTAACACAGGATGGTGTCCGAGGCTTCGCCGTTCTCCCCTCTGCCACCAAGGATGAAGATCTTACCGTTACACACCGACATGCCACAGCTCTCCTGCAGGGAGGGAGGGAGGAGAGACAGAGAAGAAAGGAGAGAGAGAAGAATAAGGGGAGATAGCCGCAGATTATACAAATCCAGCATTCTTGGAGTTGAAATCAAACAGAGCGTGTTCTTTGTATGAAAAGTGCACAGGGTGTTTCTGTGTGTAATGTATTACCTGTTTGCTGAAGGTGTGAACCACATGCATCCAGTAATCCTCTGCGGGGTCGTAGCAGAATATGGACTTGGTGAGACCACCGGACACATAGATCAGGTTGTTGAGGGACACCGCCGTGATGCAGCGCTTGGCGATGGGGATGTTGGCTCTTAGCAACCAAGAATCTGTCTCTGGATCATAGCACTGGACCTGTGACATGCAATTGGGTTGGTTTTATTTGACTCTGGTGAAACAAAATGCATAATGCTGTACATAGAAATGACACAAGTGTGACATACTTTCTATGTAACTTATTATGCTATCTACCCTGTGGTAGAAAATAATAAACAGAAAAATGCGTATCTTATTCTGTGGTTTGACTGGCATAAGATACTATGCGGTTGTGCATCCAATCCATGCATTGTCTCTCTCCTCGCTCTTCAAAATGCTCTGCTTTCAAACTCCCAAACAGTCGTTCCTCCCACACTGAACCGCAGCTAATGTGAACAACACATGTGCAGGCATTCACTCCAGCGTAGGTCCTTTGGGAACAAAGTAAATTACCCCAAGAAGACTGGAAAGATAAGCAATATGAGGGAGCTGGAGTCAGTATGAACTCTTGTCCCTAAGGCCATGTAGAGTCAGATACAAATAGACAGATACCCGGTCAGGGAGACACTGGTGCTTTTGTTTTCCAGTGCCAGCCTGCCTGTCTGCCTGTGTATGTGTGCTCTCTGGGGAGCACGCACACACATAAACACAATCAGCTATTCCAGGGAAGAGGGCAATCCTCCTACTCCAGCTTGAGTTCCTGTGAATGCCACTGTCTTCCTGTTTACTGCCAGCTAACAGCGCTGTCTATCAGAGAAGGAAACTATACCAGTGTAGCATGTCTTGGCCCAGATCTCTGTGGTTGTCTACATATCACATACTGGCACTGTTGGCTCCACTTACAATGAGGAATGACAAGTTACACAACCTGTCTTTCCTTAGAATTTTTATTATCTACCAGTCAGTCAAACATCCTGACTCCAGATTTTCCGATTAGTATCACAGAAAAAATCTGTTTGATTTGATCACAAAACATGGTTAGTCTGCCTTTTTCTTGATGCTTTCTTCCTTTACCATTCCCTATATTCCCTTAAGCACAGTGTCACGGGACCCCATTGTCATCTCATTAAAAGTGATAGTGAATAAAAGTGAGCCAACCATCAATGACTGACTCATCACACAGGGAACATTAAACCTGAAATACTGCATTTTGCATAAATTAGCACGGAAATAATGATCGGGAGTAACGACTGACGCAGTATAACTTGATGCGCTTGATCTGGATCAAACAGACCGGCTGGGATGTGGCTGATATCTTGTCAATTAAAAAGATAATCGGCGATAACTGACGGATACAGGTGGGGTTTCTGTTTGCGTAACCGTCTAACCGATCATGTCATCAACCTCCTCTCACAGGCTAAAAATGTTTGGTAGCTTTCGTTTAAATTCTTGCTCAGCTCAAGTTGCAGTCAATTAATTGGGACAATTGTATCTTTTAATGGTGTAATTATGTAAAACAGGGTGTTTAACATTCCTGAAAGAGACCAACATCCATATAGCTGTCATCGCCATGTCCTTAAGTCTGTGATTTGGAAGTTCCCATCTGTTCCCCACCTTGTCTGAGCAAGTGTTGTCGTCCGGCCCTCCTCCAATGACAAAGAGCTTGCCGGCACAGCTGGACACGGCCGGAGAGCTGACCGCCTCTTTCATGGGAGCCACTTCTGTCCAGCGGTTGGAGAAGGAGTCGTAACACTCCACGCTGCTCAGGCGGCTCTGGCCGTCATAGCCACCCACAGCGTAGACCTGAGGACAGACACACAGACGCACGAGGATTAGAGGATGAGCTGTGATTGACAGCTAACGACACCTAAGCCACCACAAGCTTGTTGAATAAAGCTAGATTGTGAAATTGTGACTGGCGTTTACTTGTGATGTATCCCTGTCCACACACATACACACACACGTTATCTAGTTATCTACTGAGAGAGACAGATGTGTTTATCCAAGGTTGCTGGTCTGTGTGTATGAACAATATTTTACACCTCGGCTGGCTCGGCACAAGGAGAACCAGTCTATCTGGTGAACAACAAAGATGACGTGCTGCTTCTCAATAAGCACCGCCGTCCCTGTCCTCTTTGTTCTTACAGCAGGAAACACTGGCCTGGATTATCTGCTCAACTCGAACTTCAACATTACCTCAGAACCCAAACTCCGTCACACACACACACACACACACACACACCGTAATCCTTTGAGCCACTGTCTGACCTTTACGTTCTTTTGTGCAGTGTCTTTCATTTACAGTGGCTTTGTCGCCTATTACAATTGCATCCATAACTCCCTTCAAGATTCATTTGCATGTGCTCCAGACAGGGCCTTGCAGTGGAAAGGCAGGTTGTAAAAAACTATGTTGTCAATGTGGTGTCATTATAATCTATACATTCCCATCATAATTCAGCTAAGAGACAAATAGACAAGAATCTAGGCAAATGAGTGGTGACTGTATGTGCTGTATGTGACGGCATGGAACTGTAATTATCTCTGCCAATGAAGTTGGAAGGAAGTTATGTTTTCATCCCTGTCTGTTCGTCTGTTTGTTAGCAAGAAATCTCAAAAAGCTACAAACTTATTTGGCTGAAATTTGGTTAACAGATAGCCCTTGGCCCAAGGATCAGTTAGTAAGATTTTGGTGGTAATCTGGATCTAGGTTTTATTATGCTGCATTCATGTGCTGGCGGGAAAGTCCAACAACTGGGACTTCTAAGCTGGATGCTAAAAAGCATGGCATTCACATGATATTTTGTCAGAAGATCAAACCCTGAAGTTGGAGAATTCAGCCTTGGGACAGGTTTGTGCTCTACTGAGTGCCTTCTAGTTACATCTGCTACCCCTCTGGACCATAAAGGAGGGCAAGATGAGGAGAAATAGGGAAAGAGCAGCATGAAGAATGAATGAAATGGAAAAAGGGAAAAACAAGCTAGAAAAGTGGGTCAAAGGAAGAGATTCATGATAGACTTCTAATATCCTTTTTCCTGAATAACAAAGACTCAGGAGATCACGTGTCAGAGAACGACACCCAGACACCGAGCAGTATTACTGGTTCAAGAGAGTACAACACAACTCATCAACAGGCTGATCTTATGCAACATAATACCTCAAGGCTGTTCCTGCCTCTCTAATAAACCTACAGCATAAACAGGGATGGAGAGAGAGAGAGAGAGAGAGAGAGAGAGAGAGAGAGAGAGAGAGAGAGAGAGAGAGAAAGAAGGCGTGGAAAGGGGGAACAAAAAATCAAGAGGGAAGTGAATGGGACACCTGGATATTTGCATAGCAACTGAGGCAGTTCACAACACTACCGCCTTTCTCAACTGAAAGGTTGAGAGAGAATAAAAGTCTGTGACCCACGCATGGCATCGACCCAGCCATATTAGTGTGTGTGTGTGTGTGTGTGTGTGTGTTCAAATGCCAGAATGAGACGGAATGAGACTACGGGCTCATAGACCAGTTTCATTTGAATTATGTTGATGTGTAGGAGATACTAAATCTGAAATCTGTGTTGCGTGTCTGTGGGCATGAGTGAGAGACGCACACACAGAGACAGATAGAAGAGAGATAGAGAAAGATTTTCTGACGCAGAGAGATGCAGGAAATCAATGGAGTAAGATGAATGTGTTTAGAAGCACCGATACGGGTCAGAGCACGAGTCAGAGAGTCGTTTCTCTCTCTGTACTAGCCTTAACCGTCCACTGATGATATCCAGACACCTTCCTGTGTGAGAGAGGGGAGGACGGGGGCAGTGTCGGATCACCGTTTGTCCCCCACCACTCCACACACACTCGATAAACGCCCCGCATGCTCTCGATACACCACAGAAGAGTACAGTATATCAATATAGGGGCATTCCGCATTAACTCGATGATGGTAGCACATACTCCACATGCACTTGAGGTATGCGGCTATGGCATAAACACTATAGGCCGAATGTGATTAATGACTCTCGGCAGACAGACTCGCTCGCTACCGAACAAGTACTTTCATGGCTTATTTTATGGCCGTGATACAAGTCTGACAATGGCCGAATGATTACCAGTTTTCTCAACACACAGAGAGTGAGAAATAATGACAGAGAGAGAGAAAAAGAAAGAGATATACTGTGTCATGCTGAAACACGGAGTGATTATACAGCCTGCACTCGTCACTTAGTTATTTTGCTAGGAATCATATTTCTTCACTGTTAGGCGTTTATTGTTATGTACTAGTTATTTATTTGCACTATTTTATCTGTTTTTTTAGTTTTTCTCTAGTTATTTTTCTTTGTATTTCGATGCTTTGGCAACACTGTTCATCTGACATTCACGCCAATAAAACAAAGTGAATTGAAATTTAATTGAGAGAGCGTGAGAGAGAGACTAAGAGAGAGAGAGAGACAAAGAGAGAGAGACGGAGAGAGAGAGCGTGTGATAGATGAGAACAGCCGTCGCTGAGTGCAGCCCATAACAGGGAGAGCAAAACAAGTGGTGACCTATTTTTTTTTTTAGCTTATACACTATGGAAACAAGACCAGTCCAACAGGGCATCATAGAACGCAGGAACATTAATAAGTGTGTGTGCGGGTTCTTGTACTTCTATCTTTGTGAGAACCAGTTTGAGTTTTAGACCTACGGAGTGAGGGCGTTTTTGCAAAGTTAATTCATTTTGGCCAGTCTTCACTTCTTTAAGGGGCTACTTTAGGGTTAGGGCTTTGGTTTAGGGTTAAGGGTTAGAACTAGGATTAGGTTCAATTTAGGGTAAGGATTAATGTTAGGCATGTAGTCGTTAGGGTTAGAGGTTAGGGTAAGAATGTAGTCAATGGAAGGTCCTCACAAGTATAGCGAGCCAAATGTATTTTTGTGTGTGCACAAAGATATTTGATGTGCCCACTGAGTATGCATATTGTTTGCATAGTGAGTTACTGGAAGTCAACACTGAGGCCTCTGTGTGTGCAAGTGTGATCATGCGTGTGCGTTCATTACGCAGACTTGTTGCCAACATTCAGGTTTTGTTCCCTATACTAGCAACTGGAACATCAGTGCTGCACATCAAACGGGGAAATTACAGACTCTATGAGGAAATGACTGGGTGCAAAACTGCAGAGAGGGGGGAACCGAATTCGGAGGAAAAATGACAAGATGGAGATAGAGACAGGGGAGATAGAGAAATAGCTAAGATAAGAGGATAGATATAATTTGAAAACAGGATAAAAAAAACAAAAAAAAAACATCCCTTAGATGGAAACAGTCGTTGTGGTCCAATCTGTAAAACGGGTAAGAGGAAATGAATGGTTATAAACACTAAAGGAGGAGAACAGAATTCTGAGGAAAAACGACAGAGACAGACAGAGAAAGACAAAGGAGACAGAGAAGTGCTTGAGATGGATAGATGTAATTTGAGAACAGACTAATAAAAAAAAAGTTTGCCCTCAAATGGAAGTTTTCCCTTTGATCTGCAATCTGTAAGATGGGCAGTGAGAGAGGAACTAGAAAAAGACGATTAACTAAAGGCATCAAAAAAGGAACTAAGAGCATCAAAATGGCATGATAAAAGCATGTTGGGAGTCTGTGATAGAAAGAGAGAAACCGAAAAAAAGAAGAAAATGCGAGACGAGGAGGATGAAAGAGAAGACTAAACCGCATGTGTGTTACAGACGCAGGAAGTGGTCTGAGATGAGAGCTTCCCCTTGGATTTAACAACTCCAAGGAATGTGTTTTTCAAGAAAGTGCTTGTGCTTGTTTGTGTGTGTGTTTGTGTGTGTGTGCGCGCACTATGTATGTGTGACTGTATGTATGTGATGTTTGAGCTGCCTGGCAAGGTTAACTCATCCTGGGTTGGAGGTCTTGGATTGAACATACAGAGAAATACACATACGCATGCAGAGAAATACAAATGAATGATAGGTTCAGCATGACACATGGGTAGGATTAGCAAAAACTTCCTCTACTATGGCTGCACTTAACATGTTTGTTGGACTCTTCAGGCTTTTATAAGTCAGCTCCACATCAGTAAGTGTAAACTTGACTGGCGTCCTGTAATATTCTATGACTGTAAATCATAGAGCCAAGTTGAATGGCAGCCTTATCGATCCAACGTGTTGTTGTTTTCACTGTACCCTGATCCGTGACTCGGTTTAGGGTTAATTACTGACTTTTACAGCCACAGTGGGACAGGTCAGGTGATTACCTCATTGTTGTGGTAGACCCCTGTGTATTTGTCTTTGCATGCAAGCATGCCTGCGTTTGTTGTTTCTGTGGCAAGGCAACTAAGCATTTTGGGTGTTGTTTAGAAGTCACTGCAAGACCAATGCAGACTGGCCAGAAGCAGGCCGCCAGCAGCTAGAGAAACAATGTTTGCGCAATCGCTGCGAATGACAACAAACTGGCTGTGTCGTGCCCTTACTGACAGATAATGCACCGTTTCAGCCCAGAGCTTTCCAAGAATAGTCGTACTTGTGTGCGTGTGCGTGTGTGTGCTTATGTGCATGAATGCAGTGTTTCCCACACATAGACTTTACGTTACCAAAGTATATTTGGCGACCCATTTTAGCATTTTTAAAAAAAAAAAATTTATTCGTCCGAGAGAACGACGCCATCCGCATCGATTAGTGGACAATCTCCCCTCGCTCTAAATTACCCCTCCAGGGTTTCCCACACATGGAAAACTTTGTGGCGGGCGCCACAATATCAGCACTGACCGCCACAAATGTTCTTTTTTTTCACTATTTAATCGTAGAACTGCGTGTAGCACTTTGATTCGCTCAGCCCCTAATTGCTCCACGCGATCTCTCTCTCTCTCTCTTTCTCTGTCTCGCTCTCTCTCTTTCTGTCTCGCTCTCTCTCTCTTTCTCTGTCTCTCGCTCTCTCTCTTTCTGTCTCTCGCTCTCTCTTTTTCTGTCTCTCGCTCTCTGTTTCTGTCTCTCGCTCTCTCTTTCTCGCTTGCTCTCTCTGTTGCTCCCCCCCTCTCTCTCTCTCTGTTGCTCGGTCTCTCTCTCTCTCTCTCTCTCTCGCTCACTCGCTCTCTCACCGGACCCGTCTGTTCGCCTCCCACTGCACACGTGTGAGGGAGATTTTTTTTCCATGCCAAGAAGACGGCCGACTGAATTCCCGAAAAGAAGAACTAACAGTTAACGTTACTCGGAATACAGCTGAGTTTCCAAGATTAGCACGCTGTATAGCCTAGCTGCTAGTCAGTATCCACTGAGTCGACTGATAACGTTAATATTAACTTTTTAACTCTAAGTTAATATTAACTTTTTGACTCTGAATGTTTGCTCCCTCAATCCAGATTAATATTGAAACATATTTTCAAAGAAGGAAAAGGACTCGTCCTGAGGAGGAGCAGGACAGTCTGGACCAGAGGAGCTGAGCAGTAAAACAAAGTAGATAATATCAAAGGCTGTAATTTAATGATGTAAAGATACAGGTGAGACTGACAGCAGAGAGATGCAGCAGGGCAGAGGGGCAGAAAAGCAGATTTCTCTGTAAAAGGGGTCTCATTTCTATTCTTCACCTTATAGACAAAAGCAACAACAAACAGAACAGTGTAGCACTGTTTATATTTTTAAGTTATGTTATCTTTGACACAAAGTACTTTAGATATAATACAGGTTAGTTATTTGTTTGACAAATGGAACTATTTAAGATGGAGGAGGCCTACATTAGATAATTTTTCAGCCATCCAGGTAATGGGATCCTTACCAACCCACCTACCACCACAAATATATTCAAATTCTGTGGGAAACACTGGAATGTGTTCGCGTGTCTAAGTAAGTGGTACGTGTGTGAGCCTGACTCATCCCTGTTTATGCTTGGCCTGCTCTGACAATCAATGGCTGTCCCCCTTTACACAACACTAATAACACTAAATTACAGGTTTGGAGGCTTTTCAGGAGGCACAGATGACATTGTATTACGAGTGGTCAACATTTGTTTTGCATTATGATGGTCTTTACAACCATGGATGAACGCCATGCTATGAGGACAGACTTGAATATCTAGTTTAAGAACTTTTCACAACAAAATGTGTACAGCAGTTAAAAACAGATATCGCAAAGGTACATTGTAATTAAATCTAATGATAGAGTTTCCTTTCTCCACACTAGAATGCTGTATTCCACTGAAAATACTGAACTTTGAGACATCTGTGTTTTTATGTGCGCTGGCCTAGGCCTATGTCTCCATAATCAGTGTGTGTTTATAAGCCTTACAGGAGTCCATGTAGCTATGTATGGCCACTGCAGGCTGCGTGTGACTGAGGAGAGACAGATGAAGCATGATATGGGCCAGTGGACTAGGCTAGTCCTTAACTGGGAGGTGTGAGGTACTGGCACACATCCAGTAAACTCCCACTGCCCTCGGACAGGAACGTCCACCCAGCACTGTACTAGGGACTATAGATAGACACAGTTCCAGAATAGAAGCACTGATCGAGGATCGTTGGTCAGGTTGCATGTAAACATAAACTCTACTGTGATTTCATACCCAAGCTGGTGTCAGATCTCCATTGCTATTCTGATACTTGACATATAGCGGGCTCAGATCATATGCACCTGACATAAAAGGAGTAGATTTGTAGGAATAACTAAAAGTGAAGGTTGACTGAATTTCTGTGTGTGGAGTAGACACAAGACACGTGTTTATGTGCCTGGTTTAATAAAGGCAAGCTTCCTTCTTTCTGTTGAAGCTAGTCCTGTGTATCCAGGGTGTGTGAGATTAGCTGGCACTGAACGTTTACAAACCCTGGGGCAACAAAGGGATGCGTCAGATAGTTTGAATATGATATCACTCCTACTCACGTGGCACCCTCAAGGAGCAACATGGAAGATGCTTGACAAGCAGAGAGCTTCTAGTCAAATGTGACACTGGAATCCACTACTGTAGCCTCTTCCTGTCAGTGATGAGTGACCGATGTCTAAGTCTATGCACACCACTTAATGTCAGTCATCTCTACACAGACTTTTAGTGTGTTTAAAAAAACATTCTGCCAAGCTACAGGTAAGAATGTGTGTAACAGGGGGATGGGACTCAAAAGCTTGTAAATGGGACACATTCAAGACGTACACTGGAATATTCCATCACCTCCAACAAATTTCCTGATTGTGTAAATTTCCAGAGAACCTTACTGATTATTTTATTTATTTTTTTTACCACAGGTCAGGTATTACCAAACCAAATGATGAGCTGTGAAATTACAAACCACTTCTTTGTCATACTACTTCTCTCTAGCACCAGTAACTCAAACGTCACTTGGCAGACACCTCGGTCCTGAAGGACTTTTTTACATACATAGGCTGCCAGATTATTTCCCTAACTGTAACTCTAAACGGAAGTTTATAGTGTGTGTGTGTGTGTGTGTGTGTGAGTGTGTGCCGGGGGCTGGGGGGGGTTATAACAAAGATAGATGTGACAGATAGACAGATAAACCTATAGCTTGATAGACAAAGACGGAGAGGAATATGTACAGGACTGAGGTCCCTCCTCACCTTGCCCAGCAGGACGGCCATCTTGTGTCTCCAGCGGCCCTTGTTGAGGGAGGCCACTCTGATCCACAGGTTGAGCTGCGAGTTATACATCCACACATCCCTGCTGTTGATACGACCGCCTGAAACACAACACATACATTTCAGATATTTTGCACATCAATATAATAATTTCTTCCAAGTGTGTTTTAATGGGCTCTTCTCTAAAAGTTAAGTCCATTTTGAGCCAAGTTTAAGTCAAGGTCAAAAAATCTATTTAACGCAAGCCATCTCAGATTCTTTTTTCAAATCCAGTTGATGTTATAAAAATAATGTGTCTAAAAATAAAGCCAAGTTACTCTTGGAGAACATCCAAGCTGTGAGTGGATTATGCGTTTATGTCAAAGAAACATTTCACTTCCTAACTAGGGCATAGCTGCCAGTGTCTTATCTGAGTTTGACCTAGGCTTGGTCCACTCTGTTCACCTTGCTAACAAAGTTTGCCTCACTCACACTGAGTAAACACAACACACACACACACACACACACACTAATCATATACACAGCTGCCAGTTGACTATTTGTTCTCACACACACACACACACACACCTACACACACACACGCACGCACACAGTCAGGATCTTTTGTTAATGACAGAACCACATAACAACAGCGTTTGGCTGAGTTCCTTGTCTCTGTCTCTGAGCAAACATGTACTATTACAAACTGTTTTTTCTTCCCCCTTTTTTTTTGCAGCTGGAGAGAACAACAACATTCAGCAGTCAGTCAACCAGGTTGCACTGTGACCCAGACACGTTTTTAACAAGCCCTGACACGGCCCCTCTCTCTCAACCCAACACCCCCCGCCACACACACCCCCCACCCCCTCCTCCACACACCTGCCTGTTGATCCTCCACAGACTGAGTTATGAACTACACTGATCCTTAAAAAAACAAATGAATGGCATTGAACAAATTCAGTTTTCTAGCAGCGCCAGGGAGGCATGACACAGACAATGGGATAAAATATAGGTTAAACGGAAAGAAAAAACATGTCAGTCTCAAGGAAAAAGTTGAGAAAAAAAAGCAAGGTAGCAGGTTGTCTGCAAAAGCATAACACTGTCTGGTGTCATCTGAAAAACTAGGGAGATATTCTGACAATAGCATTACTGCTGTGTTATCACAACCAGTAGCAGTCATCGTCTGGCTGATATCCAACAATAAGTTGAGGAGAAGCTTTGTGAGGAAGAGAGATTGGTTTGCATGTGAGTGTGTATGCATGAGAGCGTTTCTGTGTGTGGTTGTAGCATGGCTACCAACAACACTCAGCACATAAACAGATAGGACAGTGACAATCTGTGTTATTTCACACTGGGACATAAATTGATCTCATGGTGGTATCAGTTAATATAATATGGAATATGAAAATCAATAAGAATAGTCATGCCTTCAAATTGCACCTCTCTGTTTAAACCCTGATGCCCTCCTGAGGGGAGGAGTTTCTCACTTAAGAGAAGGACTTATTATGATAATATATGGTCTGATCTCCTAACAATGAAATCAAATGATTTCTCAATCCATTACTGTTTGTTATGGCGGCGTCTGCTATTGGCTGTTGGGTGTTTTCTTTTTACAGAAGACATGTGGGTGGCTATATGGAGCAATACTTATGTTATAAAGAGAACTTGCCAATGAAAACAAAGGTGTCTGTTTCCCTGGTATTCACATGCACACCAAGCAGACATTTTTCAGTATTGTGAGATAGTTGACAGACAGACTAGACAGGTGGGGATCGACAACAGGCTTGTGTTTCATCCTAGCAATTAATACAATGAACTCCTTCAAGGGTCATCCACCCGATAGTTAAAGGAATTACTGGCTACAGGAGTTTACCTCTTATCACTTTTTGTTGTGGGGTAATATATGGTAATTACTGTTCAGTCATATTAAATTACACTGTAGGACACAGAGGGAGTTAGTCACAGTCATACGTTTGCCAGATAATCTGCTGGATAGTCATAGAGTCAGAGAGTCTGCAACCCTTGAGGCTTCTGTTTGAAAAGATTTGCATGACTTGGGACATAGCACTTCAAAGAGGGCCATGCAAACCTACACTGCTTGTTAAAATAACTTCCTTTAGAATAAGGTATTTTCTCACAGGTAACTTGAGTTGGTCAAGGAGGACCACTGTTGCTAATTATTGTTCTTAAAGAGTCAAGTTGAAGTGACTGGGGGCGTCCTAAGATGATTTGTATGACAGCTTTCCTAGGACGAAACTTTGCCTACAGTTTTACACAGTTTATTGCTACTGGTAATGATCGAGTTCAGTATGTTATGGAATTCCTGTCCACTGAGGAGGCAACTAGAGACGTCAGGCCACCTGTGACTCTGGCATGCATGATACTGTACTGCATCAGACAAGCACATGTGTTGCTGCTCACTAGCTGATAACACATTATCCAGAATCAATTATTTACACACACTAGAATCAGATAGCAAAGAGTCATTTGTGTATGTAATTAAACCAAAGATAACAAAGAGTGAGAATATTATAAGTGTGATTGCTGAGTCAGCAACCAGATTTGAATTGAGGCCATGCTGACCGTAACCACCACACTCACTTTTGGTCTGACAAAGTGGTTGATGCCACTGCAGTGAGTGATTTGCTTGAGTGTGCTGTGGATGTGAGAAAAGCAGTGGTGGTCAAGGTCCCTGTCCCGGGACAGAAAGACTGGAGGGGTTTCATATACCCGTCTGAGGCACATCCTATTTAAGACCACAGCTAACTACAGCTGTGCTGGAGACTGGAGGCCCTCCAAAGGTATTTACACCAGCTCCCAGTGCCAGGAGAGAGAGAGAGAGAGAGAGAGAGAGGGAGAGAGAGAGAGAGGGAGAGAGGGAGAGAGAGAGAGAGCGAGAGAGAGAGAGAGAGGGAGAGAGGGAGAGAGAGAGAGAGCGAGAGAGAGAGAGAGAGAGAGAGAGAGAGAGAGAGAGGGGGTAAAATAGTAAAAGAAAAAAATAACGGCAGAAAAACACTGTATGAATGTAGGTGGAAAATGGGTCAATGAAGAAGATAAAATGTCATAAAGTAATTTAAAGTGGGGTTGGGGGTGAGTGAGTGTATGTGTGAGAGAAAGAGAGAGAGAGAGAGAGTGTGAAAAGAGAGAGAGAGAGGTATGTTGACTTTTCCAGGCAGTGCTTGCGGGTAGATTGATAGCGCACACGTGAGGACTTGGCACGGGCAGAACATGGAAATGCATAAACACTGCACACTCTGAAGGAGACAACTGTCTCTCTCATTTTCTCTGTCTCTCTTTTTTTCTCTTCTCTACTTCTTTCTACTTCTCTTTTTGTCTGTAGTCTCTCCCTGCAGTCACGTTTTTCCTGCACCTAATAAAAAGCATGTTGGAGCGTGAGCAATCCTAGCAGGCACATCTATCCCAGTAGGCTTCTATCAAAGCATATTCCTGGAAAGGATTCCATGAAAAACTTGAACTTGTTGCCCTCTATCCCGCAAGCCATATAGAATTGCATCCTGTATACAACAGTAACAGCACAGGTTTAAATCAATCCTTGGCTTTGCAGTGAGCATCACGCTGGTCTCATTACTCAGGATGCATGACGTGATGCTGCTGTCTTGTTAAATCTAGGGCCTTTTTCACCAGAGGAGGCTTGCGCAATACTTGGCCCATACTATATTCAAACAATGCAGCAGCCTGGCCAGGGGGTCACTATAATAACTCAGATTTAGGTTCCTTTTAAGCGTACTACATCCCAAACAACTGCAGTAGACTCAAACCAAAAATGGATGTTAGATGAGTGCATTATTGGAGATCCTAGAAAGCTGCATAGCTTATATGGAGGCGGGTGACCCTGCGGATCGGCCAGTAGGAAGAGAAAGAGTGATCGAGCCGGCCAATAAGGGCCTCCCTCGGCACTGAGCCTGGAGAGTGCATCCAGATGTTGCTCTCATATTTTCCTTCGACTCAAACAGGCTGTGGCTGTAAAAATAACACGGGGCAAACAGCCACCATGGCCTTTCCTGCCACTCCACTAAAAGATTAGGTGGCAAGTCCAACACAGACAAGCACTGTGTCCATTAACACTCACTATAATAGGTCATTTTTCTTTTTGCGTAGGACAAAGTCTTACAGTACTTGAAAGAAATGGGACTTTGTAACAAACCAAGGATACATTGATTCTAAACACAGGCAAAATAGGTGTAAAGCAGTATTAGGACTCGTTGCTAACTAATGCACTGGGCTCTTACCTGACACTAGAATGTCGTTGCGGAGGGCACAGACAGCATACTCTGACTTGGTGAACTCGGGCAGTTTGGCCAGCGATTTCCACTCTCCTGTGACCGGGTCGTAGCATTCAGTGTAGGGCAGGTTGAAGCCCCCGACCCTCTCACAGCCCCCCACCACCACAATCACCTCAGAGAAGCCTGTCGACCTGTATGGAAGAAAGAAGGGAAGGGAAGATGGAGAGACAGAGGGAGGCAGAGAGAAAATGAGGGATGGAGGGAGAAACACAACACAGCTCAGGCACAAAACAAAAATATGTCTAAATTAAAAAGCATGATAGCACTCTGCAGGAATGCACACATTACAATCGTGCTATCTAATCAAATTATAGTTTCATACAAAGAGTATGAAAACATATACACAAGGTGCTAGAGAACATCACATGACACATCAACACATGGAGAGAGAGATAATTAGAGAAGGCAGGTAGTCGTGCCAGGGCAGGTGCAGATTGGTGTTTTCCGTTGGCATAGCTTCATTTATCTTCAAGGCAAACTCCAGATGAAAATAGAAATATCAACACAGGCTACAACAATAACACACTCAAGGCTAGACTGAATCTTGTTTTCCATGCTCAGAACGCTTTCCTATCTAGCTGCTCAAAATACATGCCTTGGATATGACCTAATTTCCTATGGGGGAGTTAATTTACTGCAGCTTCATTTCTTATCATACCATTCAGATTCACCGACGCTGGACAGAGGCTACATGGGATTTCTCCATATGAAAATCCCAACAACAAGGAAGATTTCTCTGCACCTGTCCCTCACATTCCCCCTGTCTGTTTACTAGGCATATGTGATAAAGTATAGGTCAGACACAGGTAAGAGATTGGGAGTGTATCATGGGAGTGTGCACGTATAAAGCTATGGGACAGCGTCGCGCCAGGAGCTGTTCAGGTTTGTTTGTGTGTGTGTGTGGGTGTGTGTGTGAGTGCGTGCGTGTGCGAAATGTGAATAATTTGTAACTGAGGAACCGTGAAGAGACGATTAGCAGATTGGTGTGATCCTGGGGGCTTCCCAAGAGAAGAGGGGCCCCACTATGGGCACATGCAAAGGGGGGATCTGTTTGGAGCAGGAACAAGAGGATTGGGCCCACAGGGCAAAAGAGGCAGACAGTAGGGAGACTAACTGCCTGCCTGGCTGGTTGATCTGATCAGATCTGCCTGGATACTGACACGATACGCCTGAAATACACGTCACACGGCCTTGCTAGCCGACACCTTGTTCTGTTCCACTTAACCCTTGCAGTGGGTCTGGGACAGAAGGGCAGCTGCACTGTTGTTAGCTTTACACCAGGCCACCATATGGTCTGCATTGTGTCTTACTCAAAAGGTTTCAGTGGGCACCAGCCTTTGTCCTTCAAATATTAAACTATAGCATCCAACTGGACAGTATACACACGTAAAACACTTAAAAGACAGGGAACATTTTGGTAACGAGGTGTAAAATGAGCAGGTGAACACACCAGAAGCCCGAACACGTCAGCAAGGTGAGTTACACAGCTGGTATGACAACAAGACTCGACATTTCGTGATTGCCGTTCCTTGCATCATAGTCATTTTTTCCCCCCTTCCTGGTAAATCGGAATGTGTATGAACATGCCTTGTCTCCTTCCTCATGATACATTTTCATTTCAAAATAGGGCTATAAAACAAATCTCAGTCAATGATAGCTTTGTCTATTCAGCACAATAGCACTCTCTTCCTCTCTCTCTGTCTCTCTCTGTCTCTCTATCTCTCTCACACACACACACACATACATACAAACACACACACAACAACAACATTTCAAGGGGTATTGAGTTTGTGAGCATGTTGTAACCTTAAACCACATGCCGTGATGCACTGGCTGAAAAACACGCTTTCTTATCTCACGCTGATCTCTTTCTTCACAGCCGCAGAAGCTTTTTAACCCAGCTAGAGTCAAAAGGCGGAGAGAAAAGCAAAGATCACACAAAATGTGTTTTCTGGCATCTTTCTGTATTTGGATTATGCCTAACCCTCGTCAAAATACTGTTCCGGCTTCTCAACCTGCAATGAGGCAAGAGGAAACAGATGACATTTGCAGTCATTCATCTTCCTCTTGACTGCAGCACAGTATATACTGTAGGAGGCTATTCAGAGCAGTAAGTCACAGTACTTCCTTGAGGCAAAAATTATGACCCTTGACCCGGAACTGAAAACTATTGACTTTTTCCTTTCGTATGCATTACATCTAGCCAATATTATCTTTGTGTTCCTCAGAATAGGTGCAGCCTGGATATGTCAGTGATACTTTCTAGAGTAAACAGTGATGATACCTGCGTGGGCGGGTTCTGGGTGACATCATCTCGTTGCCCAGCACGTGGTAGCGCCTGGCCTCGTGGAGCAGCTGGTAGCACTCTGGAGCATTCTGGATCAGCTGGTCTCCCTCCACTGTCTGGACAAAGTAGTTGGGGTGCAGCAGGGGCAGGCGGACGTGGTGCAGCAGTTCCTTGAGCATGGGCTTCCTGTGCTCCACACTGTGGTACACCCATCGCATCACCGACTCAAACACCACCTCCTCCTTCCCGATGGACAGCTCGTCGCTGCAAATGTACTCTTCCAGCTCGTCCCTGCGCAGGTCGAGGAACTCCTCGTGCTGAGCCACCTCTGAGAAGTTGGCCAGGGCGTAGCTGCGGCAGCGGCTGGCTAGCTGCTTGAGGGCGTGGGCGTCGGCGAAGCGCTGGATGCCGAGGCAGTTGCAGGGGTCCAGCTGGTCCTCCAGGAACTTTGCACAGGCGTCACGCAACGTGGCGATCTGGAAGAGGCTGGAGGTCTCGAAGAGGAACTGGACATTCTCGGTGGTGATCTTGGCGCGGCCGGTGTAAACATAGCTGAGGAAGGAGTCCATCGCCTCGGCTAGGATGCCGTTGATCTCCACCAGCATCTCGCGGCTCTCGCGGTGATCGTTGCAGAACATGGCTCTGAAGTAGGAGGAGCAGGCGGAGAGCACGGCGCGGTGGCAGGGGAACTCGCGGCCCTGAACGCTGATGACCACGTCGGTGAACAGGCGGCAGTCGCGGAACTCGTTGAACACCTGGAGGATGGCCTCCGAGTGGGAGGAGCCGGAGCAGAAGTCCAAGACATCCTGGCTGGCTAAAGTTTTGGGGTCAACCTCAAACACCTTAGGAGACAACAAAACATATAAAGATGAATTCTGGAACATTTGTGACTTTCATAAGCAGAGGCAAAACATGGAAATGATAGAAAACACACAGAAAATGGGTTGTGTAATTTGGGAGCACCTTGCGTTTGACGGCCGGGGAGTCTCTGGTCCCAGAGTCTTCCCTGTTCAGCCTTCTGCCCAGAATCAACACCATGGCTGCCACCTTCAACGTTGACCTTCTCTAAACCTTAGGGCAACCTGGGAATGCACAGCAGATAGCACAGCACTATTATCAACAACTTGTTTCTATCAAATATCAAATTTCCTGTGTGTCATGTATTATTGTTTGATGTGCACAATGGCATCAAGTCATATATGGTAGGAAAGGATAACCAGGAAAAGGTCGTGAATTCAATAGCAACCTAAGTGGATCACTGTTGCTGCACAAAGTGAGAACAATCACCAGAGGCAAACGAAGCAGTCGCAGAGGCCGGACAGCATGTCTGCAGAAGCAGGAGAAAACAAGACAGTTCCACGGACAATTCCCAAGCCCTTAGGGTAGTGCTAAAATATCTTGCATCACAGCTAAGGACAAAGTTTCAAGAAATGAGAAATTTGAGCTGTACTTAAATCTGCGTAACACTTCCTCTGGCTCACCACTTCTGTGAAACAGTTGTGCCCTGCAGCACAGTACACTGGTTGAGAGGGATGATGACAAAGAGAGACTGGCGGGAGAGAGGTTGAGCAACGGTTGGAAGGACAACCTACATGTCAGTCAGGTTTGTTTTGAAAGAGAGTGGGGGAAGGGATGCTGTTGGAGAACCGACTACGTCATCATAATTTGAACAACAAACTTTGAAGTCAGAACCATAGATAAGCTTGAATCAAATCTGTTCACTGCTTAAGATAAGCCTATAGTAGATTTATATTCTTTTATAAGAGGAAAAGGACACTAAGACCAAAGGTACTCATATCTAATGCCCCAGGGGCCCCACAAATGATGCTTTGTTCATATTCACAGAGACTGTGCATTTATTTAGGACATCTACTTCTGCATAGGTGTTACCTAGCTTTACAGCCACTTTAGGCCTGCTGTAAAGGCTTTCATAAAGCTAGACTTTTGATTAAAACTGAAATAAGCGAAATCATCAAGACTCCTTATCCATGGCCACTGTGGCCCTGTGTGTCCCTCAGTAAAAGGTCAAGGCAGCAGACGGCTCTGGCTTTTGCTCAAGTGAGGTCATTTCATTTAGGGCTATTTTTAACTTGGCTCAGAAACACAATCATTCACCCTATTCATCTTTTCACGTGTGTTATACTTGCCAGCAGCAGTACATCCTTGAAATCGGCTATAGAGGACAGGTTTGGCAGAGGTGTCTGACGCATGAAAGATTTCCCTCCTCTCTACACTAAGGACCAATGGGGTTACCTTGCCATGACGAATAATAAAATAAATACAATAAAATAAGCACCGACATATTGAAAATGGAAAATAAATAATATAACATCACAATTATTTGCCATTTTAATTTTCCTAAATATACATTTATAAATGTCCTATTACTAAAGTAGAATATAGTAGACAACCAAATACAATTCACTGGTGCGTTTAAAAATGATGAAAATACAGAAAGACTGTGTAGTCCAGTTTATCAGACAAAGGATCCTTGCCTCATGCCGACCGTTAGCCCTTGACAACATACACAAAAAATGTAGAGCAGCCGTGCTGTTTACATAGTGATTTTTTATTTTTTTAAATTCTATTCAAACGGAAAAGCAAGAAATTATTCAAAACCCAAAACACATCCAAATCTTTACAACATCATCCAGTATAGAGAAGAGAACTGTACCTTATCCAGAAGTTTCCAGATGAAGCTTCCTCTTCAGTTAGTGGAGAAAAACAAAATGTAGGGACAAAAATAAATGTGTATCCCGAAAGTCTATATTAATATCCTTTCCAATAGGCTGCGTGTACTCAGATAGTTATGGCACACAAAGCAGGCTGTTATATTGCGCAGACATTTTGACTTAGTGGTAATGGCAAAGACAAAGAACTCTAACTAACTGTAAACACAGAACCCAGATATACTTGTCACGGCCTATAAAAAAAAAAAAGAAAAAACTCCAGCCCACTGAGCCCAGTCAGCTGGCGTTAGTGGTGCATTATGGGTAATGCAGTTTACTTGAAGGCGAGGGTCATCAATTATGCGCAACGAGAAACATCACTTCCCAAACGCCACCAGCTCTCCACGTGGCTATCCTTTGTTTGCAAACAAAACTCAACTTTTAGTAGAGAAAAAGTTGAAACAAGAACTGACAGCGATTGAGCAATACTACACGCAACACCGTTTTTACGTCGTGTTTCTCATTATCGGCGTGTAAATGAAGTACTTTGAAGACAGTATTTCATGTTTTGCCTGTGTTTCTGTAACTGTTAGGATAAATAAACCTGAAAATATCAGAAATAGACGTGTTTATTTCCATGCTCCAGAATAATTTGTTTGCAGTGGTTCCATAGGCATACAATGGTAGGCTAAATCAAATACAAAAAAAAAGGTATGTGTGCTAAACAAAGAGATGTTTTCCAGCTGTAATATGATACCAGGACACGTGAAAACAGGATGAAACACAGCATGCTACACACTGTTTTTCAGGTGAGGAGGAAGGAGGAGCTTCGGTGGAACAAAGGATGTCACAACTTCCTTATGCTGTTGCACCACATTTCAGAGAGCTAGCAACTGAGTTCCTTGAAAAGGCTCCCGGCTTCATCACTGACCCACTTACTCTGTTTTGAACTGTGTGTATTACCAAATAGTGGGAGAATTGTCCCCTTTACACAACATTCGTCTCTTATGGATAGTCATTGCAGCATGTATACACACATACATACACCTCACAGTTAGTACACAGACAAAGCCATCTAAATAATCATGACCAACATTAGGTGAGATACAATAATGACAGAAACACACACACACGGTGCTGTCCTTGCACAGTCCTTTGTTGTATTTCATGCACCCCTAAGTCACATCGAAGGGGCGACAGCGGAGGGCCTCTTCAGACCGTAGAAGTTGAGCAGGACCCCTCTCAGGTCTCTGTACCTTAAGCCGTACAGGTAGGGTGCGAGGGCCTTGGGCAGCACCAGCAGCAAGTTACACACCACCAGAGACACACACAGGTTGGCACGCAGGTCCTGGACGCCGTGATGGCAGTACAGCAGCAGCTCAATGGCCACCACCAGCAAGGGGCAGCAGGACAGGAAGAGGTGGAGATAGTGGATGAGGAAGGTTCCTTTGGCCCGGGACGAGCGCTGATCCCTCCAGATGCCCGCCATGCGAGTGCGCCAGTACAGAACCACATAACCGGTGAAGACCAGGAGCAAGATCAGCAGGATGACGGTCACTGTCAGGAGCAAAGTCATCTGTGGAAAACATCAGTCAATACATAAATGAATTAGACGCACATGTGATGTAAGGCTGTGTAATGACAGTGCCACTGCAGCTACATGAGGCTCAGATCGTGATCTAGATTCTAGGGCACTTTTGGGAAAGTATGGAAATTGATAAAAACAATAGCACACGTGATTTGTGATCAAGGATTTGTGATCCACCTGCAAGGGTGTGGAGAGGCTGACGGTGAGCACCAGGAGCAGAGGCGCAGAGCAGATGTGGAGGGAGCAAGGGTCAGTGGCGTGGTACCACACAAACACACCTGCAGACCCTGCTGGAAAGAGCACCGACACGGCCCAGATACCTACAATGGCCCTCCTGGTCCTACAGAGACAGGGAGCGGGACACATAAATGGTATGTTACAATGTGAGAGAGTGAGAGCGAGAATGAAGGAGACAGACACTTGAACAGAATGACAAAGATAGCAAAGAATTGTATTGTATTTCACCACAAAACCATGGTTAACTATCTCAATGCCTTTTTTGTTACGACCCGTACCTGGACACTGGCCACAGGGCAAAGTACCGCAGGGGGGCCAGCACTGCCAGTGAGGTGTCCAGGACTATAGCCTTGGTGCTGAGGATCCCAGAGCTGTATAGCACCCCCAGCAGGAAAAACATAGTAGCGCAGGCCCACTCGGACATCAGCACCCCTGCTGCGTTCACACAGGTACTGAGCATGTACGTCGTCAGAAACAGCAGATCACTGAGCAACACATTGGCCAGGAGAAGGTAGCGTGTCTCCTGACGCATCTGGCGCCTAGGAGGATGGCAGGAACATAATAGATGTATTTTAAATTGGTAGACTTTCTTGTATATTTCTGTGTGTGTGTGTGTGTGTGTGTGTGTGTGTGTGCGTAGGTGTGCATGACTCACCTGGTTAGGATCTTGGCCAGGATGACAGGAATCACCAAGGAAACAGCCATGAAGCCTAAGATGGGGCACAGCTGCAGCACCCTGATGTGGTGCAGAGACAGCAGGACGTTCCACTCACTGATGAAGAGCTCCACCTGTCTCTGCAGCGGGTCAGAGGCGTTGCTCTCAGTGGACAGACGCATGTGTCTCTCTGCCAGGCCAGAGCTGTTGTACCAGTTACCGATGGCACACAGCAGAGACATAATCGGGTCACTAATCGGGTCCTTGTCAGTCCCCATCACTGCAGCCAGCCTGTCCGCCTCACCTCCATCCACAACCCCGTCCTGGGCTGGCTAATGACACTGAGTGAGAGGAGATGCTGCTCCCTGTCTCTTCTAGTGCCTGAAAATGCCAAGTCGATTAGCCATTTGTTAATGATCTCCTTGGACACCCAGTTTTAGACAAACAAGACTTTGGAGGCAAATGGAGTTAAGTGCTTTGTTACTATGGCCATAAAACTGAGTCTGAGCGGTAGGTTCTACATGGCTTTTACATTACGTAATGATGATATCACACATATTTTGGTAAAAAGAATTTATTCGACATATCTATTATGGGTTTAATGACGACTCAGCACAAGAATCAATGAGACAAAAGCTTGGACAGCAACAGAGTTCAGCACAGTATTTTCAGTTGGAGCCCTCTTTAAAACAGACAACAAACAAAGAACTGAAGAAACAAAGAAAGACTCACAAGCATCTCCAAAAAAAAAAAAATACCATAAAACTACCTAAAGAAATGCAGTGCTTATGAAAATAACACAAGAGCAAATACTAAAGTTGGCAGGGATGTTGAATTCTTCACAGAAACATTTACATTTCACAACAGCTATGAGTGATGTTATGTTAAACAGCAAAGCAGGGTGTTGGAGGTGAGCCAAACCTCATATGAAGCACATAACATTGGAAGAGTAGTTTCTTCATTTTCTGGAGGACAAATTAGACAATACAACTGAAGTATATAAATCACAAGAGATTTGATTTATTTTTTCAATCATTGGTCGAGTTGAAGTGCTAATTCTTATTTCACCAGTGTGTGTGAATGACAGTTCCAGTGTGTCTTTAAGCCACCGTGACCTGACTGAGTCTCCTGTGTCGATGTAGCAGCTGCAGCACAGTGTCAGAGATCTCCCTGTACCTCAGCCCATACAGGTAAGGAGCAAACGCCCTGGGCAGCAACATGAAAACACACATATTGACTGTGCTGATCCACACACGGATGTCCAGGCTTATGCCTTCTGTCTGGAACAGGGAGAGCTCCACGGTGAAGACCACGCCCGGGGCGAAGTAGAGCAGCAGCAGGACGCCGTGGGCCAACAAGGTGACCCGCGCCCTGGAGAAGCGGCTCTGCCAGATGCCCTGGGTTTTAGTTACCATGTAGAGCCGTATGTAGCAGTAAAAAATGAGCAAGGCACAGATGACCGCTGCTATGCTGAAGTAGATGTGGACCCACACCATGTTCTTGGCCTCCATGAAGCCGAGGGAGATGAGGACCAGACACACAGCTATGTTTTCAGGGGGATTGTCCCTCTCCACCTCCATCACGATCACCAGGGAGAGGGGGTACATGGCTGCCAGCACCCACACCCCCACCAGGATGCGGTGGGTGCGGGCGGGCGGCAGCAGGTCGTGGTAACGGAGCGGCCAGCGGACCGCCGCATAGGTGTCGGCCACCATGAGGGTGACGGTGAGGATGACGCAGCAGTAGGAGGTGACGGTGACAGCGTTAATCAGCTCACACAGGAGCAAGGGCATCTTGGCTCCTAAGGCATTGCAGAACACTGTGGCCAGGTTCAGGATGAGGAAGAGAATGTCTGCCACCAGGGTGTTGGCCACCAGCAGGTAACGGGTCTCCTGACGCAAGGCTCGGGACAGGAAGATGCATGTCAGGAGGACAGGGTTGGCGAGCAAGGTGGCCAGAGTGATGATGGTGGTGGGGATGAAGAACAGTTCTAGGTTCCACCTCCGCAGATTCTCGACCCACTCCTGTGTGAGGTTTGCCATTTTTATTGAAGTCATTTTGTCTTTGGGGTTTGAAACAGATACAGATGCTATGAAATACACTTTCTATTGTGTGTAAAAATTTTAATTTGTTTGCCCGTGATATTGATGTGTGACTTGTGCTTTATGGTTTGTAGCCTACTTCCTCCAGCAGGTTCCTGGGAATGAAAACAGACAGGAATTAATATTAGGCTACCTTCTGCGTGGACCAGCTCCAAAACCTATTTTGTTGAAGCCTTGTTGACCATTTTTACTACTTACTTTAGGCAAATTATATAATATAAATGCAAATAGTGAGAGACTATTTTATATGATAACCACAATGCATTGCAACCTAATTGACTACAGTGACCAAACATAGGTCTCCACACAGAGGAGCCTTTTATCAGCAACTGTGTATTATCTACTGTATGGATTTTAATTAAAATCTGTCTTGTTGTTCACATATACATCATCTTGCTATACTGCAGGTTGGGCAAAACTTTACTGCATTTGTCTACATTATCAAGCTGCCTCCTGCTGACTCAGGATTAGATAGGTGGGACTTTTTAAAGCTTGTTGGACAACAATTTCCATATCATTATTAAAATGAGCAAACAGCGAAACACCAAAATTTAAATATTAACCACAGCATACAGTAATGGACTTTGTCCCTTGAATGTTATGTTGCAAACTGAATCCTTTAAGAAATATTTATAATCAATATAATAATAATTTGAATGTATTTTTAAATATAGACATTACATCTCTTAGTTGCAGTTTGGATGAAACACTCTTTCTTCAAATTTAAATTTGCACAACTTTATCTTTAAGATATACGATCAGGTGGCACAACAGGGTTTAACATTTTCATTAAATTGATGATTATTTAAGGCAGTAATACAAATATGATAATGTTGCCACATACATACATTGTCTACATATATACAGCTACATACAGCTTCCCTTCCATGTTCAAACTCTCAAAACAAAAACCTGAAAATCACTTGGTTCTTTTCAAACACTGCACAGACACACCTATTGACAAATTATTGATTGACCAAAGGTGATGTTTGGTTGAAATCATTTCCCCTCAGCAACAAATAGAGCCTGAATGAGTTTTCTTACCTGATGTCCAGAGCAGACAAACGTACAAGTGTTGCTCATCCATTAGACTTTATGCTTCTATAAATCAATGGCTGCTCTGAACGACTCTAGTCACTCACTGGTCTTATCTGCTGATGTACTCTCTGTTGACTCATACAGATAATACAGGGATGTAGAAAGCTATGGCCACTCGGCTGTCACATAGTAACGGGGTGGTGCTTCCAACCTCTTAGCTGTTCCTCATGTTACTTGTTCAATGTCCTCTAACTGAGTTTCAAATCTGATTTAATTTGTAAGAACTCATTTGAAAACCACTTAAAGAACTTCATTAAACGGATTAGGCTCACACTTTCCCTCTTAATTACATCGCATCAAGCATCAAGGCAATTAAGCCGCTGACAAATTGCTTTAACCCAACTTCTGAGGCCACTAAAGGAAAGTCAAAAACCTTTATCAGAGGGAAGAGATGTCTGGAGTTATTCTCACCATCTTCACCCCAGACAGAATACACAAACTGTTGTTATAACTTATCAATACAAAGTGTCCTTATCCTTAGCCTAATGTTGACATCATCACATCTCATATCCGGATGAGGCCACTTAGATAATAATGATGAAATATACGTATATCTCCAAGTGAACCTGACCAAGCACAGAATTCAACTTCAAACCTCACTGTTCACTTAACTTTGGACAACAAAGGAGTGTGGAGAGTAAATTCAGGAGAGAACAACCATCTGAACTTGGAGATACAGCACCAATGACATGTTTTTCAAGCTTGTCTGTTCACAGTATGTCTGACAAAACTGTGGAGAAAATTGGGTGTGTTTTAGATAAGAATCCTCTATAGCCGCTCCTGACAAAACTTTGAGTTCAACAACAACCAGTTGACATTTTTATTTGCCAGTGTTACAACTGTAAATGTCATTTTGCAGAATATGTAATCTCCTCTTTGATTTTTTTCAGTTCTCCCACAGTCCTCCTTCCCTCACCCTCATCTCTTCCTCCTCTTCATGTATCCACTCCTCCCTCCAGTCTCTTCATCTTCCTCATCATCCTCTTCGTCCTCATCTTCATCACTATCAGCTTTGGTGCCCCTCTGCTGCTGCTGCTCCTCTTCCTGCCATTCTCTCGCCATCAGTTTCTGAAATACGTCATACTCGTCTGCTGCTGCCTTGGCAACTTCTGTGAGGAAGGTTTCCTGGTCAACGTGCAGGATGCTGCTGAGTTTGGGGTTGATGATTTCCGTCTGTCCTTTCTTGTCTGGGGTCTGGTACTGGCCCCTGCGCTCCAGGAAGCAGTGTCTGCAGCGCACCTCATCCAGAGAGAACCGGAACAGCTTGGACTTCACCATCTCCGCTTGTTTGACACCCATGCGGAAGTAGACATACTGTGGAAAGATGGGGGAACATATACTGTTACAAACAGACAAAAATTGCAACAATCACTTTAGAGTGACAAACACACACTT
Source organism: Centroberyx gerrardi (assembly GCF_048128805.1). Lineage (NCBI taxonomy): Eukaryota > Metazoa > Chordata > Actinopteri > Beryciformes > Berycidae > Centroberyx > Centroberyx gerrardi. The sequence goes on from NC_136009.1 coordinate 14,671,643, forward strand.
AAAGAGCATAACTAATATTCAATTACACTACTATGGAGGCTTTGCAGTTGCATTACAAATCTCCCAACAACCATGGCTAGCAACATCATGGATGTCCATTGGAGAATTAGCTGAGTGCAAATAATGGCAAAATATTTAACAATCTGGCTAGAAAAAAAAAAGAGATACCTGAAAAAAATTGTTATGAGTTATATTGCGTTATAAGTAAAAGTTACTGAATGGTACTATGAGTGAATGGAACACTATGAGTTGTAGCTTGAGAAGAGTCAGCTCAGTTAACCTGAATAAACAGCTGGCTTTAGGCATTGTTAGCCAAAGCTCACCAGGAGGCTAATTTAGCGAAGCAACTACTAATGCTAGGTTCTACTAAATGCATTAACTAGTGTGCAAATTAGATGTGTTTATAGCAAGACAGTGATAGTAAATAATCAGTTGCCACTTCCCAGGCAAAAACAGCACAGAAATAAACCCTATCTATTCCACACTGTTGCAACAGCCAAGTGAGAATTACAATGTTTAGTCAAGTTTTGAGGAAGTCAATAAATCTGTGGGCTAACAGGACCAGCACTCGACAATTTCCTTGATGTTTCATTTAAAATGCATCAAAAATAAAAAGACTTTTCCTCAGTGTGACAATGTCAGGACCAATTGTCTACTTCGTCTCTCATTACGTCTGTATTCTGACCTGGAACTTGTACTCCAGCTGACCCAGGTCTTCCTGCACTACGGCTGGAGAATCTCTGAGGATGTCTGTGACCTGCTGGACGGTGAACAGACACTTCTCTCTGAGGAACAGCACCACACTTCTGATTCTCTTCACAGGCACGCTCAGGATCGGGGGGTAATAGGCCACCACTCTCTGAAGACCGCCTGCGGGGAGACACAAGGGGATATAATGTTGGGATATTCATGCAGAGCACACATTACATATCCAGTGCTTCTGAGCATGAACTGCACTTGCCCAACCCAATGCTTCAAATAAACTATGCTGCACAAAGACCATGATCTCTCACCTTCAGCTAAACCTAGTTTCCGCAGGTTGGCTATGCGCTGATGAAGCTGCGAGTCCTTGACGTGGTAAAGTTCAGGACATTTCTCCAGCACTTTCAGGACGCTAGAGGGGTTGAGGCCCAGGACGAAAAGAGCCGTGAGAGTTGAGAGGGCATGTTTTGCGGCACTCCCTCCTCTGGCTTTGGACACTGCCTTGTACACCTGCTCTGCCTGGGTGTCGGTGAAGCCCATATCGAGTAAAGAGCGTAAGGACAGCTCTATGACCGGCTGCCTAGGAAAAGAAGCTAGTTCATGGTTGTGTTGCAGTGACTGTAGGTTACTCTGGTTGGTGGAGGAACAGAGGAATCTGCACCCCATGGAGAGCGATTGCAGGTGCGATACAGGACATCTCCCAGGTTGAACTGGACTGAATACAGGGGAAGTGGCTTTTCTCAGAGTCCATTGAAGAACCTGTGGAATAGACAAGATGGCCATAAACACAAGTTATATCCCCATTTTTCCCTAACGAAGGAGAGCCATATCATTATGCTGAAAAGTTACAACAGGACAAAGGTAACTGCTATGGACATAGTGTAGCTACAGAGGAGGGAAGGAGTATGGAGATAACGTTAGCTGAAGTTAGCAAACATCAAGGTTATCAAGGGGGTTTACTGGCTTGCTAACTTCTATCGCAAACATTTCTACGACATTTTAGAAATATGAAGTCGGTTTTCAGTCTAGTAACCAATTGGCTAAAACATAAGGCGAAATTGTCTTATTTTCTAGCTTCATAATTCACCTGACGTCCTGCTACTCGGGTACTCATGCTTGCTTGTCCGTCGTGAAAATACTTCCCTCTTTCATCGGTGGCTGTTACAGATGGGTTCCGGCATGAACACAAAATCCTGCAAATATGAAGAAGCATGAAGTTACCCATATTTTCCTGAAACCAGGGAGGTCAATTTTCTAAATTCTACAAGTCGAGCAATGACCGATGACTGACAATATTATTCAATGTGATAGATTATTAGATCATCAAACTATCTTGTACCGACGCTCACATTTTAGAGGGAACATTAGTCCTGCATGCTCCCGGCTCCCAGATGTGATTTTTTCTTTTTTATTATATGTGGCTTTCAAATAGGCCTACATTTTAGCAATTTATGCTTGATCTTTGTTCTCTGCTATAGTGATAAAGAAACTACAGGATCAAATCTGTACTCACTTAGGCTAAGGTAAGGCACGTGCCATCTGCTTTCTCATGCACCATCCATCCTCACAAATAAAATATAAACAGGATACTGCCTTCATTATTACCCTACAAAATTATGTTGGTTATCATCATCATCGGTTGTTCACCATTATTATTGTTAGTTTTTGCACAGTTTTTGCACTTATTTTTGATTAAAGGATTCCTATGATATAAGCTTCCATCAGACATATTTTAAAATGGTACAGCAGTGTCACAAAAATGTTGCCCTTTATATTTTTAACTGCTGAAAAACTTAATAGTACGCTGTATACAGTACATTGTCATGCCAAACATATTAACAAGTATAAAAAAAATCTTTATTTCTTTCAAATCCAACCTACTATCGCCTGGGGGGGGGGATCATTAATTTAGCATTTGCAATTTATGAGATTGTGTAATTAACGTCTACAGTTACTATCATCCTCCTGAGTTTTTTTTTTCCAGGCCATCTTTAAGGTAGAGATAGTAGAAGTTCTGAATAAGTCGTTTTTCTCAGTGCAAGCAACAACACCTTGATTATTATATAGGCCCATTTTATGAGTCCATGCTATGAATAGTTTAGCTTTACGAGGCAATACTCAGGTATACTGGTTTACACAATGCCCACGATAATCTGATGCGGACAAACAGAATGAATAAGGCTGGAGACCCTGTGTTTTAAATAAGTTAATAGATAATATCTTTGCTATGCAAAGCTACTTTATTAACCGTTCTAGTACATACAGCTAGAAATTTGATTTGTAAACTTGACATCTATTTTAGAGTTGCTTTGGTTAAGTCCCACAGCGACAACCGGGCAGCTTGCCATACCTCCAAGGCTCAACTGATGTCCCTATGCAGAAATCAGGTTCTTTGGTGTATTGTATTAATATTATTTAGTGTTTTGCTGTGTGAACGTTTGCCGGCTCCAAGGACGCCAAATTCAACTTCTAGTGTAAAATAAATGTACAATATATATATGTATATTATATGTATATATATTTTTTTTTACCAAAATAGCCACAATTAAATAAAATATGTGTCAGTGAAATAAATAATCATAAATAAATACATAAATAAATAAATTAATAATTGATTGATAGCGTGCCACCTTTGGCTTAGGATCTTTTTAGAACTGCCTGGGAATGAAACCTTTCTTAGCTTTCATGTGCAGACTGGGAGAAGAGCTTAATTTTTGTAGCAAAACACTGGGATCAGGTTACTGGTAATTAACACATTAAAGACTACACAACTTTTTAGGAGCCAATATATGAAAATGATCTCTGTGTATCTGGTGCGTAAATCTACCTTGTGCGCTTGCTAACGCTTTAGCATACAGTAGGCTATGTTAAAGGACAACTCCAGCGTGATTTGAGTTTTTGCTAATTTTTGACATTTTACATCTCTTCAATGTTGACTGTTTTTACATGCATGTGCCACAATTAAAGATATTTTAAAATCAGTTTTGCCATACCACTCAGGCTCATTCACGTCCAAACGGCATAAACAACTCTGGAGACTTAATTCAGTCAGTAAAGGTAATCCATCACTGAACGAGAGGCTGCCAATCACGTTTTGCAAAATTGCTTCAGAACGATAATATCAGGCTATAAACTTTTACATTTTTAAAGAAGTTCCGTTTCATATTAGTGTTCAGGAACACTGCAAGAGCTAAGACGAGACAGACTTAACAAATATAGCCTACCGCTTCCGGGTCATTACATGTCCGATTTCTGCATTTTCCACTCCAAAATAAAACTTTTAACCACTATAACACAACAACTATAACAACTTAAATCTGGAGTCAATCGGATTTAAGTTTCGGTCGGTCGCATGCAACACATGCAATGAGTCATATTTTGGGCTCAAACATATGGGAGACTACACTTTTATTTTAACACAATACGTTATTCAAACAAAATGTTTTATGGTTTAGTACAATAGCCTCTTACTGTAATGTCTGACAAGGTTGGAGAACACTTTGGGAGGGACTGCTCCTCCATGCAGAACATTTCAAGATCCTTGATATTCTTAGGTTTGTGCTTGCGGACTGCCGTCTTCAATTCAGACCGCAGATTTTCACAAGGGTTCTGGAGACAAGTTGTGTTCCCACGACCATTTCTGTGATGATTTTGATGTATGTTTGGGGTCGTTGTCTGGTTGAAAGGTCCTTCCACGGCCAAGTCTCAACCTCCTGGCAGAGGCAACCAGGTTTTGGGCTAAAATAGCCTGATACTTAGTGGAATTCATTATGCTGTGGTGGACTCTATGGACATTATTCACCATAATCTGTGGTTTGGGTATGTTTAACACACGCAGTTATATTGTGTGCTTCTCAAGGTTAAGGAGACACGGTCCCTTTAAGAAAGTCTGGTTTTCTGAGTGACATCAGCTCGACGTAGTGTTGTTGTGTTTTTGGGCAGCGCAATGTAAATTGTCTTGCTCTGTTGGTTTCAAATAAATGACACACGAGTTGGTGTAGTCAACGAGAGAAGTTGTCCGTCTCCACATTCCTGCCACTTCTACATTGGTGACCCTGACATTTGTCTGCTGGACGTTTCCAGTGACAGCTCTTCACGAACATGGCGACTAACGCAGTTTCCCTCAAACTACCGGAGTTCTGGGAATCGTCGGCCTCAGCCTGGTTCGCCCAGACGGAAGCACAGTTCGCGCTTCGGGAGATCACCGCGGACGCCACAAGATACTTTTATGTGGTGTCGGCCCTCGGGAGTTCAACTGCATCCCGAGTGGTGAGCCTCCTCAAAACTCCCCCGCAGCAGGATAAATATGAGACACTCAAAGCCCATCTATTGAAAGCTTTTGAACTTTCCGACGCCGAGCGGGCTAGCCGGCTCTTCTCTCTGCAAGGCCTCAGCGACAGCAAGCCGTCTGAGCTCATGGACAGGATGCTGGATCTCCTGGGTGGGCATAAACCCGATTTCCTCTTCGTCCACCTGTTCCTGCGACAGCTGCCTTCCCAGGTACGGGCTGCCCTGGCCAACACCGCCATCACTGACTGCCGTGCTCTGGCCGAGGTGGCTGATAAATTTTTCCTGGCTGGTCAACAACACTGCGCGGCCGTGCTGCTTCCTGCCCCAGCTCATTCACCACTGCCTGGAGGCACAACGGTCGCCGCCGTAGCAACAGCTCCTCGTTGGCGGCAGGACCCCGGCCTGTGTTTTTACCACGCAAAGTTTGGGCCCAAAGCCAGGCGGTGCCGATCGCCATGCAGCTTCAGCGTGGCGGGAAACGCCGGGGCCGGCGCTCAGTAGTGGCCCTGAGCGTCGGCCGAGCAGGCAGGCTGCTGTTCATCCAGGACACCATCTCCGGACGGCGTTTCCTGTGCGACACGGGCGCACAGAGGAGTGTCCTGCCCGCATCGGGAGTAGACATCCTGGCCGGCAGACAGCAGTTCGGCTGGGACTTTGTCACAGCGAACGTGACCATCTCCCTCCTCGGCGCAAATTTCCTGTGCGCCTATGGACTGCTGGTGGATGTCAAACACCGCCGCTTGATCGACGCTGTCACCTTTAGTTCATACGCGTGTACACTCAGCGGAGCAGACTCCATCAGACTGTCTAGCATGCTCTCCGCCGCGGACGAGTTTCTCCGTCTTCTCGCCGAGTTCCCGGACCTCACACAGCCCACCTTCTCATCATCCACCGCCAAGCACGGGGTGGAACACCACATCGCCACCACCGGCCCCCCAGTCTACGCCTGGGCCCGGCACCTCGACCCGGCCAAGCTCGCCATCGCCAGGACAGAGTTCGAGACTACGGAGCGCCTCGGCATCATTCGCCGCTCCAACAGCCCGGGAGCTTCACCCCTCCACATCGCCCCGAAGCCCAACGGCGGGTGGCGCCCATGCAGCGAATACCGCCGTCTCAACAACGTGTCGACGCCGGACCGCTACCCGGTTCCGCACATCCAGGACTTCTCCGCCCACCTGTCGGGGAAAGTCATCTTTTCCAAAGTGGACCTCATTCGTGGATACCACCAGGTGCCCGTCCACCTGCTGGACGTCCCCAAAACGGCGGTGATCACCCCATTCGGACTGTTCGAGTTCCTGCGCGTGCCGTTCGGCCTTAAGAACGCTGCATAGACCTTCCAGCGCCTCATGGACTCGGTGCTACGGGACCTGCCTTTCCTTTTCGTCTATCTGGACGACATCCTCGTCGCCAGCACCTCCAAAGCGGAGCACTTGTCCCACCTTCGGACTCTCTTCAAGCGGCTCTGCCAGCACGGGCTGATCGTCAACCCAGCCAAGTGCCAGTTCGAGCTCCACCGCACCACCGCGTACCACCCACAGGCCAACGGGTTGTGCGAGCGGTTTCATCGCTCCATGAAGGCCGCTCTTCGGGCCAGCCTCAAGGACAGCAGCTGGGTCGACAGGCTCCCGTGGGTCATGCTGGGCCTCAGGACCGCCCCTAAAGAGGACCTCCAGTCCTCATCTGCCAAACTGGTTTACGGCCAGCCACTGCGGGTCCCAGGGGATTTCATCCCTAACACCACGGCTCCCTGGTCTGCAGCCCGCCAACGGGCCATGCTCCGGGACACCGCCAGTGTTTTCACACCGGTCCCCACTTCGCATCACGGCCTCCCACGGTCTCACATCCCCACGAGTCTGCAGTCGGCAGGGTACGTTTTCATCCGCCACGACGCCCACCGTGGGCCCCTGCAACCTCCCTACGACGGCCTGTTCCACGTCCTGGAGACCAGGGACAAGCACTTCATGGTGGACGTCGGCGGCAAGCCGGAGCATGTTTCTGTGGACCGCCTCAAACCAGCTCACCTGGACTTGGACCGACCCGTTGGCCTGGCCAAGTCCAGGCCACGCCCTGCCTCCACCCCCCACCCTGCCCCCATGCCGCCACAGGGTCCCCAAGGCTCCTCCTGCGGGCGCCCCGGCCCCCGCTCTCGTTCTGCAGAGCCGTTGCGGCCGGGCCATCCATCCCCCTCCAGGTTGACTTTCTCTGTTATGGTGAATTCTGGGGGGACGTACGTGGCGGACTCTATGGACATTATTCACCATAATCTGTGGTTTGGGTATGTTTAACACACACAGTTATATTGTGTGCTTCTCAGGGTTAAGGAGACACGATCCCTTTAAGAAAGTCTGGTTTTCTGAGTGACGTCAGCTCGACGTAGTGTTGTTGTGTTTTTGGGCAGCGCGATGTAAATTGTCTTGCTCTGTTGGTTTCAAATAAATGACACACGAGTTGGTGTAGTCAACGAGAGAAGTTGTCCGTCTCCACATTCCTGCCACTTCTACAATGCCATCGACCTTAACAAGATCTGGACCACTAGCAGTAAAATAGCCCCAAAGCATCAAAGATCCTCCACCATATTTCACCTTGGGCATCCGGTGCTTTTCCTTGTCATCTTTTGTCGCCAAACATGCCGATGGTGTACATGGCCAAAAAGTTCCATTTTGGTCTCATCTGACCACAACACACAATTTCAATTGTAGTTCCAGTGATGCTTGGCAAAGTTCAGGTGCTTCAGTTTATGGGTCTAACTGTTGATTTTGACACTTGATAACCTCAGCATTCCACTCAACTGTGCAGTTGTGAAACTGTGATCCTTGGGTTCCTCTTTGCCTCCCTCACCATCTTCCTCCCTGTTCATGGGGACAAACATGCATCCTCTTCCTGGTGAATTTGCAACTGTTCCAGATTTCTAAAACTTTTTGATTATTGCCCTGACTGTGCTTAGTGGTATTTTACTAAGCAAGTTGAAAGCTCTTTGATTTTCCACAAAGTGATGGATGACAAATGGATTTTACATGTGTGCAACTTCATATTTTGACCCCAGTGAAACAGGAAATGATGAAAGCAATACAGTTTCTGGATTCTGAGATCAATAAAAAAAGTAGAATTTTATTTATTTTATACAATCAATTTTGCTCATTTTCATGAAGGGTGACAATAATTCTGGAGTTGACTATATGTATATGTATCATGCAATTCCTGTATGATAATTTCTGAATTTTATAATGCATCTATTCACAGTAAATGAAAAAAAAATTGCAATGTAACACTGAATTTATTTTTTGCAGTGGGATTTCAGTCCCTCTCGGTTTCCTCAGCTGTTTTCTTCAGTGTTTGGAACAGCCGACGGAAGAAGCGTCAGACTCTGTTCTTCTTCTTTACTTCTTGGTGTTTTTGCTCTGAAAAATAAAAGAGGACAATCAATGTCTCAGTTCATCTTGATGGAAGTAGACATGAGCTACAGTATGAGTGGACCTGATGAAGAACTCCTACCTGATGTGGTGTCAGAGGATTGTTGCACCTCCTCCTCCTCAGTGCCAACCAGGCTGCTGGTCAAGCCTTCCTGGACTGGAGTAATGGCAGGAGCTTCAGTAGGGATGGTCGGAGGAACCAGAGGAGCTTCAGTACGGAGGCTCAGAGGAACCACAGGAGCTTCAGTAGGGAGGCTCAAAGGAACCACAGGAGCTTCAGTAGGGAGTTTCAGAGGAACCACAGGGGCTTCAGTAGGGAGGCTCAGAGGAACCAGAGGAGCTTCAATATGGAGGCTCAGAGGAACCACAGGAGCTTCAGTAGTGAGGGTCAGAGGAACCACAGGAGCTTCAGTAGCGAGGGTCAGAGGAACCACAGGAGCTTCAGTAGGGAGGTTCAGAGGAACCACAGGGGCTTCAGTAGGGAGGCTCAGAGGAACCAGAGGAGCTTCAGTAGCGAGGGTCAAAGGAACCACAGGAGCTTGAGTAGCGAGGGTCAGAGGAACCAGAGGAGCTTCAGTAGGGAGGCACAGAGGAACCAGAGGACCTTCAGTAGGGAGGCTCACAGAAACCAGAGGAGCTTCAGTAGGGAGGCTCAGAGGAACCAGAGGAGCTTCAGTAGCAAGACTCAGAGGAACCACAGGGGCTTCAGTAGCAAGACTCAGAGGAACCACAGGGGCTTCACTAGGGAGGCTCAGAGGAACCAGAGGAGCTTCAGTAGGGAGGCTCAGAGGAACCACAGGGGCTTCACTAGGGAGGCTCAGAGGAACCAGAGGAGCTTCAGTAGGGAGGCTCACAGGAACCACAGGAGCTTCAGTAGTGAGGCTCAGAGGAACCACAGGAGCTTCAGTAGGGAGGCTCACAGGAACCAGAGGAGCTTCAGTAGGGAGGCTCACAGGAACCACAGGAGCTTCAGTAGGGAGGCGCAGAGGAACCACAAGCGCTTCAGTAGGGAGGCGCAGAGGAACCACAGGAGCTTCAGTTGGGAGGCTCAGAGGAACCAGAGGAGCTTCAGTAGGGAGGCTCACAGGAACTACAGGAGCTTCAGTAGGGAGGCGCAGAGGAACCACAAGCGCTTCAGTAGGGAGGCGCAGAGGAACCACAGGAACTTCAGTTGGGAGGCTCAGAGGCACCAGAGGAGCTTCAGTAGGGAGGCTCACAGGAACTACAGGAGCTTCAGTAGCGAGGCTCAGAGGAACCACAGGAGCTTCAGTAGGGAGGCTCAGAGGAACCAAAGGAGCTTCAGTAGCGAGGCTCAGAGGAACCAGAGGAGCTTCAGTAGCGAGGGTCAGAGGAACCACAGGAGCTTCAGTAGGGAGGCTCAGAGGAACCAGAGGAGCTTCAGTAGGGACGCTCAGAGGAACCAGAGGAGCTTCAGTAGGGAGGCTCACAGGAACCACAGGTGCTTCAGTAGGGAGGCGCAGAGGAACCACAGGCGCTTCAGTTGGGAGGCTCAGAGGAACCAGAGGAGCTTCAGTAGGGAGGCTCACAGGAACTACAGGAGCTTCAGTAGCAAGGCTCACAGGAACTACAGGAGCTTCAGTAGCGAGGCTCAGAGGAACCACAGGAGCTTGAGTAGCGAGGCTCAGAGGAACCAGAGGAGCTTCAGTAGCGAGGGTCAGAGGAACCACAGGAGCTTCAGTAGGGAAGCTCAGAGGAACCAGAGGAGCTTCAGTAGCGAGGGTCAGAGGAACCACAGGAGCTTCAGTAGCGAGGCGCAGAGGAACCAGAGCAGCTGAACCAACAGCAGAGTCCATTTCTGGGCTTAGTGTTGTATCCTCTTCCAGGCCGGGCTCTTCACTCAAATCTCCATCAAGGGGGGTGGAGTTCACGGCTCCATCCACTACAGCTGGCTGGGTGGAAGAAAAGCCGTTTGAATTTTAGAAAAACATTTTTTTTTTCTTTTTTACTATACAGTATCTTATCCAGCTACTCGATCATACATCTGCAGAGGGCTTCTTACCTCTTTGGTGGTCAGCACTTCAGACATTTCCATGTGTTTCTGTGGCTCGAACACCACACAGATTTCCCTCACTGTGACATCAACGATCCTGGTCAGCAGCTCTGGCCCAAAGCGCTTCAGCTTCTCCAGCAGGACGTCAGGAGTGTACTTCTTTCTGACCTTGTTCTGGATGGAAAGGACCTTCTCATCCCGGATGGAGTGGGAGAAAGCAGCCTGATGGTCCATGGAGGTCAGAGAGGCGGAGAGCTTATCGTCAACGGCCTTCGTGAGTCCGACGGCCAGGTCGCTGAGCTGCAGCGGGGGTACGGACGAGAGGATCGCCGGATTAATCCAGAAGCCCTGCAGCACTTTGGGCACAACCAGCATCACCACTTCCTGGGGGTTGAGGAGGCTGGAACTGGGCTGCTGCTTCTCCATCAGGCTCCTGATGGCTTTGTCAGCCACACGGATGATCTGAGGTTCTCTGTCGATGAGAGTCGCTCAAAATGAGTTGAAATACACATTTTCTGAAAAGACACAATTTCCACACGGGAATCATTCAAGTTTCATCTTATCTCATAAATGTGACTTACTGAAAACAAGGACTGTTCGCTTCAGGTGAGTTGAGCACGATTCGGGCTAAAAACTCAATAACCATCATTTTCATGCTGATGTTCACCTCCCACATCTGAAACAAGAAATGGGATGCACCATTAAGATTTTATATATTTACAAGATCAATTTAGTGTTATGTGATAATTTACTCCAAACTGAATCTTTTCATGATCTTGGTCTTACCAGCGTGAGGAGAGGCTGGACACTTTTATCAAAACTCTCGAGATCAAACCGCCACAATCTTCAAATGGAAAGAAAACAGAAGGTTCATCTTAAAGGATAAGGCTGGTGTTTTTTAATGCATTGCTTACCGTCAACAAATCCTATGAAAATAACAAAATCAACAATGCATTTGCTCTACTCCCATTACTTTCTGACTTCCCACGTACCGTTTTTAGCCATCAACCCAGAAGTCATTGGCTCCAATTGTAAGCTAAAAACCTTGAAATACAGTTCACAAAGACATAATGTAGTTTCAATTTTAAAAATCGCTAACTGTTACCATGAAAAGTCAGGCTGTTGTAGTTATTACCAAATCAAATTCAAATGGGAACAAATTCTTCATTACGCCGGGGACTATTTTCGGTGCTACGGAACTACTTTCCTGAGATCGCAAACATGTTTATTAAGTTGTTTGATGAAAAAGTCGGCTGGCCTGGTGCATCGTGATGATGAAATATGCTGCCCAGAGCAACGGCATGGCTCTCTGACGTGTTTTTAATCATTTTTTTAATACAATGGAGTTCTATGGCTGCTGGGACATGGCTTCATTGGGCACCGGCTACATGGACGAGACTTGATTTTCATAGGATTTGTTGACGGTAAGCAATGCATTAAAAAACACCAGCCTTATCCTTTAACTGTTCCTCTATTTTCTTCTCATTAGTAACAGACTAGCTTAAAGAAATAGTTCACCCAAAAATGAAAATTCAGTCATTATCTACTCATCCCCATGCCAGTAGAAAATCAGGTAAAGTTTGTTAGTCCATACAACAGTGGTTTTCAACCACTGGTCTAACGCCATTGGCCCGATTGTTTTTCCGATTGAGAAATCGCTGTTGAATAGAGCAACACCAGACTCTGAATCGCTCGACCAAATCTGAAGAGTGGGCGGGTCAGGAGTCTGGAACCAGGCTAGGACTGGATGCTTCTTAATCACAGTATATCTAATCCACACTCATCTGAGCCACACATACTTAAAGCCACACATACTTAAAGGACTAAAAGTGAGATTTAGATTATATTATTCTTGTGCATATATTTTATGATAATATGTGCATTTTGCAATGCATTTCATTTTGGTAAATGACTGCATTTCCTATGCTAAGTTTGAAAGGAGGATTTTATTTGCAACATGAATATTCATGTAAAGAATAGGGATTTCTGTGCACTCCTACCACTGACAATTGGTTTTCAAACTATGCTGTCTAATGTCACTTGAATGACACTTCAATGATACATATTCTACACCTGTATGGCAGGTGGCACACTTACAAATTTTAAGTGTAACTATCTGCCACTTGAGTTGAGTATGAAACTTGGAATTTCATGAACATTCACATTTTAACACTCAATGATTTCCTTTTAAGTAAAACCATTTTCCTGCTTTTATTTCAGCCCAACTTTAAGAGACACGTAATCACCACCAAGAAATGGCTGCCCATCAATAGCTGTGGGTTTTAACGTTAACTGCCTCACAAAGACAGTAAACCGTAAGTACGCCGAATCTATCTGCAGAGCTGTAAGCAACAGAGAGAGTACTGCACAACATTGTCAAGTGGAGCCAAAAAAACAATCTATGCACTGTACTATAAGGTGCTTTGGATAGAAGCGTTCACTAAAAGGCACACATTATATTAACAAATACTGTACAAGCCAAGCCCATTTCCACTCACAGTGTTCAGAGAGATGTAGGTGCTGACACGGGTGAAGACGGAGGGCTTCTTGGGGTAGTTGCAGCCCATGCTGGAGCCGAAGCTCACCACACCATGGACCTCCCAGGAGCTGTCAGGGTTCTGGCAGTTCAGGGGGCCACCAGAGTCTCACTGAGGGGTAACAGAGCCAGACGAGATGTTCAGGCAAAAGATGGCGAAAATATTTAGAAATTGTACATATATAATAATCATTATGGCACTGTGTAAAACTATTCTAAATATTTTCACAGGAACTCCATTTCTATATTACATGAGACTGTAGAATAAAATGTAGGAGTTGTGGGAAATTAATGTGACTCAAGTTGCAGCTAGCCAGCTGTCCATCTCCTCCAGCACAGATCATGTTCTTGGTGACCAGGCTGCCCCACCAGTCAGGCTTGGTGCAGTTGGAGTGGCTGACCACAGGCAGGAGGGCCTGCTGCAGGATGTCAGTGATGGGACCTCCAGCTGTGGAAATAACAGGGCATTCAAATGTAGTGCTGTAGTCAAGACCACCTTAATGGAGTCCAAGTCAATTCCAAGACCAGGTCCAGTCAAGACCAGGTCCAAAGGGCGTTGAGACCAAGTCAAGGCCAAGACCAAAATAGGCAATAAACAGTGTACATGTCTTTCCAAATAAAGCTTAAGGAGTTTAAGGATCAACAGAGATGATAGCTCTGGACTACACCCTTCAACATCCAACTAATTAATGTATTTTTTAACATCATTTGGCCCATGGGGCAAGACCAGCCTCAGAGCCAGGAAAAATAATCGATTGCAAAGGATTACCCAATCAGCAAATAGATCCCGCCCTATTCACTTTGATTGACAGACAGCTGAGACATTATGAAATGAAGAGTCATTATGAAATAAAAAGAGGAGCAATGAAAAAAGAAAAAGGGAAATAAAAGAACCACTTTGAAAAATGTAATTCAGAATAATATAATGTAATTGAAAATAAAAGCAATTTGAAAAATTAAAAAGTTTTTATGAAATAAAAATACGACTAAATATAGTAATGTTATTATGAAAACAATAATTATGAAAATGCTATTTAATTTTTTGAAATTAAAGAATACAATCAATCAATTATTAATTTATTTACTGATGATTATATATTTATGTAATTTATTTTACTGACACATTTGTTTATTTAATTATGACAAATATGGTCCTCCATATAATTTACTTGAGGGAAAAAATACATCTTTCTGTTCCTATTTAACAGTCAATTCTTTAATTATCACAACTTCACAAAATAAAAACAGGAAAAAGACAAAATTGTGCTAAAATATTTATTCGTGTGTAACACAATAAATAGATAAAATATTGTAAATATACTTACAATTTTTAATTAAAAACTTGAAAGCTTAAAAACATGAACATAAAACGTACACTTGTGAAATGAAAGGTGAATAAAGAAAACCCTTCCCTTCAACTTTCAAACTAAAGTTTCTGTGCGGTTTCTCAGAGGTAAACGATTCAAGGTTGTGGTCAATCATTTGGGTTTTGGCAGCAATGCTAGATCCTCCATTCACTAACATTTTGCTTTAAATCTTCCCCACTTCCAAGATTAAATAAAATAGATTATGTAAAAACTGCTAGTATATCATAATGCTTATGCGTCCCTGTGTTGCACTCAGCAATCACCAATAAATACACATTCTGTCCCACCCAATAGCTTGATAATGGCATTCATTATATTTGGTAGCAAGTCCTGCATTCTTCATAAAGGTAAAAGCTTCATTTGTCTCCAAACTGTTCTGTAGAAACTGACAGATTAGAGTTTGGGCTTGCCTCACACAACAGAGGCTTCCCTTTGTGATTTTGCACTGCCTCTCCTCTCTGAGGCTCCGTTGGAAAATAAATGTTGGACGGATAGTTGGGCTCCACTAGTACGGAGATTCCCCATTTTGAAATTCAGTCTTCAGTCATCACAGAGGTACTTCTGGAGCTCAGTTTCCAGGGCCACCATTGACCCTCTCTCATCCTCATCTTCCTCCTCTTCATCATCATCATCATCATCATCATCATCATCATCAGGAAGAGTCTCGTCACCCTCATCCGGGAACAGGCCATGTCCGAGGTATGCTCTGGGACTGGACTCATGGTACTGTGGTGAGCCTGTTGTGGAAGAGAGGATCTTTAAGGACACCGACTGTCTCCACTCTACTCTCTCACCATATGGTCATTTGCAGTGATGACAGATTCTTTAATGTACATTTCACAAAAAAACCAAAACAAAGAGTGACACAGAATATCTGCGAACCTGTGATGTGATCAAGAACACAAAAAAGCAACCATAATAAGAAATGAATGGAAGATACTGTATATCTAAAAATCCTTTAAAAAAACCCCAAAACAAAACAAAAAAACCTTAGCTGTGCTAAGTAGGGTTCCGCTGCTATGGGTTTTTGAAGGCCGAAACCACTATTTTTAGACTGGAGTCGCCAATAGCTGATATTTTGTCCTGATATTCAATAGCTTTAAATGTGACCAATTTCATGCCAAAAAAAGGATAACAATTTTTTTTACAAGAATTTTATTCTTGGCAGAATGGAAATGATCCTGAAACTGCATTTAGACCTTCATGTGACTCTAAAACACTGCACTGTAACTCCTATTAATGAAATTATTTTAGGTAGGTTAGCAGCTCTTTAAAACTGGGGAGCCCAGCCCACATATTCTACGGTAGGGGAAACTCTGGTAGACATGACCGTCTTTAAATGAATTTACAAAAACATTATTGATCAATTAAATGAATGAATGAAATGTGCAATGAAAATAATATGTCACTACAGGTTTTACATACTGTTTTTTTGTAGCTGTGGTGAGAGAGGAACCTCCATCATATGGGCAGTAGACAACATGGCTGGCCGATATCCAGTATTTAATAAAAGGCAAATATAAGCCTGCTAGTAAGAGAGTGATGGAGCACTACTTACCATGGCTCTGACTCTCAGGGACCACCTCAGTCCAGCTGTACTCCACCAGGGAGATGGGCTGGCTGATCCAGGACTGCAGCAGTAGCTGGTCCAGAGTCATCCTCTGGTTAGGATCGGGGTGCAGCAGCCCTGACAACACACCACGCAGCTCTGGGAGAATACAAACAGAAAGGAAACACAAACAAATTGTAAACAGAAAGACACATACATTCACTGTGTGACAGTCAGTGAATGTGAAATAACAACTATAAATGCCGCTCGGTGACTCAAAAGCTTTTGATTCATTACGCAAACAAGAACAGAGCTTCCGACACAAAGCTTTGTTCCGACAGCAGATTACCTGGGGAGAGAGGGAAAGGGGGCCTGAGTTTGGCCTCCACGATCTCGTCCACACCACAGAAGGGGTTCTCACTGAATAGCAGTGTGTAGAGCAACACGCCCAGAGACCACATCTCCAGCTCTGGACCCTCATAGCTACAGGACACAAACAGACAACGACACAGAATCAATACAAAACCTGTGCAAAAGCAACCAAAACAAAATCAATGCAAAACCTGAAGCGACCTCATTCATGAGTAAGTCTTTCTAAATTTACGGTTGGATATATCCTTTAAGCTATATCGTTTATTGACTGTAAAACTAAATGTGTAAAACTAAAGACTGGAAAACAGCGCTCTGACCTAGATTGTGCAGTCAGGTTTTATGTTGTGGGTGAGCTGTTTAAATATAACAAGTAGGCGGGGGTGAGGGGTGGAGGAGACCAAATGTTGTTTTTCTTGTGATGGTGATGCCTGTCAAAATTTCCCACTTGTTGCTAATCGGAAAGGTGCCAACTTCCCTCAGATCATCTCCTGTATTATGTACGTACGGATTTCCCTGGAGCACCTCGGGGGAGCAGTACTCCAGAGTGCCACAGAAATTGTAGAAGAGCTTCCCCGGAGCCAGCATGGCAGCAGAGCCGAAGTCTATGAGTCGGATGTGGAAGCACTTGTCGATGATGATGTTCTCATCTTTAATGTCCCTGTGGAGGATGTTCTTACCCCTCAGATAGAACACAGCTGCCACCAACTGAGAGCGGGAGAGAATCATCCGTTAAAGAAAGAACAAATGGCCAACTGTTAAAGTGCAGAACTTGGTTTCAGCATCACTAAATTCCAGTGCCCAGTCCCCCCGTCATATGCAGTCTC
The DNA here is from genome assembly GCF_048128805.1 of Centroberyx gerrardi. Lineage (NCBI taxonomy): Eukaryota > Metazoa > Chordata > Actinopteri > Beryciformes > Berycidae > Centroberyx > Centroberyx gerrardi. The sequence goes on from NC_136009.1 coordinate 14,688,704, forward strand.
CTGGTCACGTACCTGTCTAAAGATGTAGCTGGCCAGGGGCTCATCCAGCCGCGGCTGCTTGTCTATGAACTCAAAGAGGTCCAGACCGTCTCCATGTTTCTCCATCACCATCTGGAAGTAACTCCCATTCTCAAACACCTCCAGCACCTAGTGACACGCACACATGTATGATGTATAAGGAAAGGAATTCAATCTAATAGATGAAGGGTTGTAAAATCTTACGACTTAATGTTTTTGCTGTAACAACCCAGTTACCTTGACAATGTTGTGGTGCTGTACTCGTGTCAGAATGGCAATCTCCTGGCTGACTTGGCCAAGCATCGGGTCGTCCACCCAGCAGTCATTCACTATTCTGGCCTTCTTGATGAACTTCACTACCACCTGCAAATCATGAAAATAAAGAGGCCACATCATCACCATGATGTCCCCTAGCAAAACTTTGTTTTAGACACTGAAACAAATTATTTTGTTAAATACTTTCACAGAGAAATGCTACACACTGTACATGCAGAGATGGGATGTCTTTATATTTATACATCAATGCTCTGTTACCTCTTGTCCATCACAGTGCCTTAATGCCTTCCAGACAAAGCCAAAGGCTCCTTTACCCACAGCTTTAAGAGGCTGGTACTCTTCCTCAAACTGTCCGTCACAGGCTCGAGACTGCTCTAGATCCATGGTGGAACGCAGAACCTCCCCATGACTGGCCTCACCAATCCTCTGAAGGAATAAATGAATGAATGAGCTAGTTAGATATATAGCCAGCAAGAGAGATATATAGGTAGCTAGACAGATGATGGATACATGGGCAGATAGATACAGCTAAACTGAACTACAATAAAGTAAAAAGTTAAAAGCAGGCAGTTAGGGAAATGGACACTTTTTTGTGTTTAGATAGAGACATCGCATTTGTCACACTCAGTTATCACCAAGTCTCTTTACTGCCACTGACCTCTCCTAGACTGGCCCCTGATGCATCATGCAGTGAGAGTCCATCGGTCTGCAACATTGCCCCCTGCTGGCCGGGCCTGCTCATCCACACACAGAACACAGAGCTGCCATCAGGGAGGTTAGACCTGCACACATCACACTGCACCTCTGCAGAAAGAAAGGAAAAGAAAAAGAATGATGTTATAAAGGGTAGAAGCACAGTGTCCCCATATCTGCTAAATTATTCATCAGGTAAACACAATGACCGTAAAAGCTGCAGTAGTACCAACCTATTCTAGTGCCATCCCTGTGGTATGCACTTCTTTCGTATCGCCCCTCCAGAATCTGCTTGGTGTCTGAGGACCGGGTGCGTCCATTCACCCTCTGTTTCTTAGGAGTAGATGTGGCAGGAATGTCTGTTAGTAACTGCATCCGCCCATTCATTTGTGTGCTGAACTCCTGGCTCTGGCCGTTGTGAATTGTTGAGAGAGCTGCCCACTGATCCTGCTCCCCCTGGTCCTTCTCCGCTTGCACCTCTTCCTTTAAACTGTTCCTGGTCTCTACAGCTGCATTCCCAGTCCCGTCAGACTCTGCCTCCTGGTCAGACTCTGCCTCCTGGTCAGACTCTACCACACACAGGGAGGGGGTACGCAGGAGCTCGGCTGTATCGCAGGATGCCAGGGAGCGTGGGTTATCGTCGACGTACCCTCTGCCGCTGGGCAGCTCCATACTACCGCTCAGGTCCAGGTCAGCCAAGGCCCGGGTCACCAGGTCACCGTCGGTGTTGAGGTCCAGGAAGCAGCTGGCCGAGTCCACTACGTGGGCCGAACGGGAGTCCTCTGCCTGGCCGGGACCAGAGCCACCGTGACCAGCAAACTTCTCACAGAACCCGGAGGAAGACCTGGAAATGTGAGTTCCATCAGATTGATTAGAACGAGCAACAATCCATGGCACTAACTGACAGTAAATTGCTCCTTTTAAGATTAAAGCCATATTCAGGGATTACTTTAACGGTAGGGTAATATAATCATTACTGGAGCATGTCTGTGATTTAAATCCTATCCCAACCTGGCATGTCAATGACTTAGTGCTGAAACGATTAGTCAATTAATTAATTTGACTAATCGAAGTAAAAATACCAAACATTTGCTGGTTACAGCTTCACAAATGCTAATATTTGCTTGCTTTTCTTCTTTTCATATCATCATAAAGTCAATACTTTGGTTTTTTTGGCTGCTGGTCAGACAGATTTGAGACATCACTTTGGGCTCTGGCAACTTGTGATGGGCATTTGACATTATTTTGACATTTTTTAGGGCGCCGCCCCCCTCCAACTAGAGAAGAAAGTCTAGGAAACATGTTAAACATAAATTAATTAGATAATGCGAAATAATTATAAAATAAAAATTGTTTACTCGCACAATACGCCTGGTAGTCTGTCAGCGCCTGTTTTATGTTTTTTGATCTAATGTGATTGGACAATTCTCAATGCTATCTTTCATGTTCACACCCGCCATTAATATAACTACAGGAAAAGCTTCATACCAAGCAGCTTGGCCCGGACAGACCTGATATCAGCATCAAACAGCTCTGGTGACAGACAGAGGGAGAGCTACACCTGAGTATTCTGCAGAAGCGGGTATGAAAACAAGCACAGATCCTGTACAGACCCACGGCGCGCGTGTACAATTCAACTCAATTCAATTCAGTTAAATGCACTGAAGCACTGCGACACTGTTATCGGATAAATAATTCCACTAACGTTACTTAAATACCACAAGGTAAAAACGGTACCTACTGTTAAAGTGTGTAGGGCAGCAGACGAGCTATCAGGTTACTGTTGTTTACAAATCCGTTACTAACTAATCATGTGTGGCTGCTCCATTCGCAATGCAGCATTTTGTTTCCGTTCCTCTGCTGATGGCCAAGGTGACAGGTTGTGGACTGTCTTTTTTTAATTTTGTAAAAAGTAGCCTACACTGTCTGCCCAGCCCTTGGTTAGATTGCTAGTTGGTTTGGTGGCAGCCCACTCGCACCTGTGGATATGTGCTTCCATTGATTTTATTGCCTCCATCATTTATTTAAAATATATGTTAAGAGTTTTCCTATAATGATTAAATCGCTAATTAGGAAATATGACTTAACTTCACTATATTAAACTAAGAGTGAATTTATAATTTAGACTAATACGTAGTAGTAGTTTGTATTATCGTTTATGTTTTGCCAATCAATGAGAGCCATATAGTCCCGCCCCACTCAGTCAGCCGATTACTGGCCGCCACTGGCTGTGCATAGCAATCATTGAAGATTTTGGCCTCTTTTACATAGTTGTTTTCACTGTAAAGTATGCATGGTAAAACAGTTCAGTCCGAATGGATGTTACTGAGTTCTTTTGCAGTTCATGGCAGGTGAGGTTTGTTTTTTCCTCAACATGGAGACACAAGGAAATGTTTTGCCTTTGTCCTTAGCTCAACTTCAGCCCACAATAAGGAAGCCTACACCAACTGGAAGACGCTAAAGAAATAAAATTGATAAGATTAAAGGTTCCCTTTAGGTGTGTGATCAGTGTGTGAAGCAGTGCAGCCTAGCCATTCCCATCTCTGTAATTTGGAGACAGATTACAGAGTTCTCTGATCCTTAGTTAATTGGTCACTGACATAACAGATGACCTGGAATAACAGTTACATATCAGATAGTGTCCTGATACCTAATCTTATCCAAATATGGCTAAAGTCATTTGATATTTTATTACTGCTAAATCTATGGTGAATGAAACATCCCATAAGACATAGCATCGTGTCCTCTCTCCTCACCTGCTTTCCATGGAGATCACCTCAAAGCTGGAGTCCTGGAGGACAGACACAGCTGAGCGGTGGTGGTCTTTGGCTCGATCAGGGGAGGTGTCACCCAATCTTGCTACGACATGTTCATCCTGAGTGGGAGTGTCTGAAGAGGGGAAACAAAAATGAAGAACATTCAATGGAAAATGCTCCATACAGTTTCATAACAGAGACTGCTCTTATGCACTGTCTCTCAATACATGTATGAAATAATTTCACAGAGTATTTTCCAGCAGAATTATTTACATATGTAGGGTGTTGGTGTTGCAGTTTCATCATGAAATGTGGCCAGTTGCACTGTGATTGCAATTATAGTTGTTTTCTCTCGGCAGGCTGAGCAATAAGGCCAGAAGATAAATATTCATTGTGTTCACAGTTTTCTACTTGTGGGGCCACTTTCCGAGTTGTAGGGAGCACCACAGATAAATTTATGTAAAGGAAACACTGATTCTACATACATTAATAAATTCCAACAATTTTAGCCACTTCATACCTGGGATACTCTCGACAAGGGAGTGACTATCTCTCTGATCCTCATTACCGAGCTGCCATTCTGGGTTATGGTGTGGAGGTTCGGTGGGGTCCAGGCAGCAGGTGTCTCCTTCTGGAGGTTCCACCAAGGCAAAAGTCTGGAGGAGCACCTGGGTGGTGTCTGCACTGTCTAGCTGGCTACAGCTCAGAGCAACCTGGGCTGCTGCCTCCATCAGCTCTGTAGTGTCATCAGCCCTGTGGAAACAATAGTTGGGTTTCTAAGTATTTTCATGTGAATCAAGATGAATTTAGAATCAAATGACAAAATCAGAAAGGCTGGATGGCAACGGCAAATGTGAATAAAATTTTCTCAAATCAAATCTTATTGCAAGTCATGGAATTCAATTCAATCAAACAACAAACACAAAAATTGGGTCTACATTATTCAAATTCACTTGTCTGTTGGCACAAGTTTCTGCCCATACAAAACATGGCTAGTGTCAAATTCAATAGGTTTATTCCAGTGAGGATCTATGAAGTAATTTGTAAACAGTTGGATATTTTAATGCTCAAAAACCAAAGCCCTTAGCTCCTACATCATGAGGCATACGAGTATGTACACATAGTGACTGCTACTCACGTAAACATGCGTGTGGATGTGACAGCGGGAGGGGACAGGGTGGAAGGAGCGCTGCCCTGCTTCTCTAGCCTGGTGCTGGTTCCGGTGAAGATCCTGCCTCTTCCTGTGGGGGTTCTGCCCAGGACTGCCTGATGCACCATGGCCATGTCCCCAGCCACCAGCGAGGAAGGCTCTAGGGATCAAGAGAAAGAAGGGAATGGATAAATCAGAATCACTTATCTGTAGAAGTACAACAGGTGGCCAAGGAATTTGACTTTGGTGCTGAGACATTACAAGACAGTTACACAGTACAGGATTGACACACAACGGGACCTCAGAAATAGTGCAGACAAGAAGTACTGAATGACACTAAACATGAACACACTACATGAATACATTCAAAACCAACGAATTGCCACAGTTTAGCAGCACTGGCATAATTGGAAACAGTAGTGAGAGGCAGTAAAACACAAATAAGCCTGAGATGACACTGTAGGATACTGAAGTAGACACAAAATACCAATGCACGTTTGTGAGAAAGAAGATACAAAATGAGAGCTAACCTTTACTCTGCTGGGGTTTGTCGCCCTCTGAGAGTGTGTGACTAGGATGACTGATCAGACTTCCAGGAGTGGGGTTAGAACCACTGGAGTACATACAGGGTGCTGTGAGGAGCCAGAGAGAGAAAGAGATTCAGTCACTGCCATCATAATGCCTCTAAATCTAATTTAGGGAGTGTATTATAAACCAGCTGTATATCTTTTTGATCTTAGAGAAGAAAAAATACTTCAGACTAATGAGAGCAAGTGAGCAGTAAAACACTGCCATATTGAAGTATGTCATGAATGAGACAAATAATTACCAGAGTTACCAGATGAGGGTTTGGACGAGGCCGGGTTAATGGCCTCCGCAGAGAAGGGGCTGGCACTCCTGTCCGAGTTGCACATCCATCCATAGAAACCAGGCATCAAGAAAGTGACACACTGTCGATACAACCAAGAGTCAGCAGTGACAGAAGTGAAATCTGATCAGCAGTGACAGAAGTGAAATCAGATGGCATGGGTGACTTCAACCCTACCAGCCTTGTTCAGCTGGTGTAACGGCTAACCTTTCCCAGCAGCTCGTCCTTGCTGTAGCCAAACAGGCTGAGGGCCAGGTGGTTGTGGATGCTGTAGATGGAGCCATCGGGGTGGAGGAGGAGGAGGCCACTCAGAGGAGCAAACACCCAAACTGTCCCAGAGCACACCAGTGCAGAGCTGGGGGAGAGGACAATGCTTTCCTCTTTGACTTCTGTGGGAGTCAGAACACACGTGTAGAAAATGCACCAATTAGTTACAGCACCTCTACTCACTAAATTACAATATTTGCCAAGTCAATGCTTTATTTTTTTTCTAAGGGCCTGCAACTATTTTTTTTTACCCTGTGCTGATTTTTCTGGATATTGGGTAGGTTAATCAAACAAATTTTACCTTGTTTTGAGGCTACTATTCCAACTAGCGCCGACTATATTTTTCATATTAAAAAGGTTGGCATCTTATATAGAATCTTAAATAGTTATTTGTTTCACTCTTTCCATGACCAATCCTCAGGCCCCTGCCCAGTCTTTGAAAAGCACTGAGCTGAATACCTTACCAGAGGACAGCTCTTTTCCATGAGGCTGCTCACAGTGTTCTGGCTGTGATGCCGCTGCTGCTCTGCACACTGGAGAGGTGAGGAGGGAGCGCGGCTGCTTCTCCTGTGCATCGGATCCTTCAAGAGCCTCTGCTGGGAGGGTGCAACTAGTCCCATTGTTTTGCTGTTGGGGTCTCCCACATACCACTGCCCCCTGTAGTTTGATACACAGCGGGAGTAACGTACCCCCTCTGCTTTTACCACACACTCTCTGAACCCTCAGCATCTGAAGGAAGGAGAGCAGAGTCAGAAAGGATAAACTTATAGAGTTAATTGAGCTTAAAATGTTGCGTGATATCGTTTACTTTCTATGCATTACTGAACTGTCCAAGCAGCACATTGGTAAACAGAAACCTGAAAGGGGAGCTTATGAAGCTATTTCCTTAGCTGAGTGGGACAGTTTTAGTTCTCAAGTGTGCTTACTTTGGGCAATGCATGGCTGTGAAGGGGGATTTGTAAAGAGGGGATTAGCTCCATAACAGACACTCCTGTCAACTCTTCGGTCTGGTGGTATCCATGGAGATGGGCAAACGCCAAATCACAGCTGAGGATACTGCCCTAGAAATGACAACAAAGGTGTAATTAGATATCGTTTTAATGGGTTAACAATGGTAGTGTTTTAGCTGGTAGTATATAATTGAGGGTGTGATCAGGACAATACTAAAAAGCTGCTTGCTTGGTGGTGGAAAGACAGGAAAACAGGAATTTTCATTGTAAATGTCACCCCAGACTAAATGAATAAAAATAACATTCCTAAAAAAAATAGCTAAATCATGGTGTACTTACATCTTGTGAAAAGGAGAGAAAGGCTGATACCCTCTCCACTTGCTCCATCATGACAAGCAAGTGTTCTCCATTCTGTGGCTGTCTGTAGGTACATACTGACACCGGCACCTCTCCAGATACAGTCACAGCATCCACCTACAGGAGAGTAGCACGCAAAACACAAAAAGACACATTCTTACAACTCATGGTTTAAGAAAAAAAAAAAAAAAAAAAAAAAAAACCACATCTGACTTTCAAGACCAGCCAGATAAATGATTGACAGAAGTTCAATAAAATGAAGTTTGGGGGGAAATGCATGCATACTTGTTATTTTCACTCAAACTTATTTTTCAAACTAGCACCTGTTTGAAGTTTTTTACTGAACATATTTCATACCACTTTTCCAGACACAACTGCAACAGTTCCGTCTACTTGTAGATACTCTTCTCCCAGTGCGTCTTCCAGGACCTGACTGGTTTTCTTCAAAAGACATGACAGCTTTCTCCCAATCAACTCATTAGTGGAACACTCAAACAGGTTGCAGGCCTGCTCATTGGCAGATAAAATCTGGAAAAAAGGACAAAAGCACGTTGATAGGATGTCCTCTATTAACAGTACTGCATGACTGACCAATGCAGTTCAGCCACAAGTACAGTACATTACCTCTCTGGTTTTATGGTCCACAGTAAGGATGGCTTTGTTTGGGTTGAGGACAGATGGGGATCCTAAGAGCCCAAAATCTCCAGAGGTGAGCTGGCTGAACAGGCTTTCCTCTGTCTCTGATATGGTGGATGGGTGTGGCAGGGAGGCGGCCGAAATGTGTGAGCCAGGATGCAGGCTGGAGATTTGGAGGTTTCTCGTTGCTACTGAACCGCATACATCCAAGCATTCACCTATGAGCAAAAATTGGTGGCACATATTGTTAGAGAGACATTTCCCCATCCTCACCCTCATCACAATTATATCCAAAAGATCAGCTTGTATACCAATGGCCAGAGGCTTCTGCGGCACATTACACTCACCTGTCATTGAACCAGGATAATAACGACGCTGCAATGCCAGAAGTGCCTTCTTGTGCAAAGGTCGTTGAGCACATGGGTAGGATTTATTCAGGTCGAAGTCATCTTCCAGGAGATCAGTGGAGAAGTCGGGAACCACACAAATTGTGTCCCCTTTACCTCTGAGGTTTTGGCTCGCTCCAAAATGAGCCTCAGTCCACAGCGACATTGCTGCTAATGGTTATCCAGCTGGGATTGACAATGAATGAAGAATGGCAACTATTATGCATACATGGACAACTACTGTGTTACATTATTGTGATGATTGTGTTAGGTTAGCCAATAAGGGCAATTAATTTGACCAGAGTAATACATGTTGAATAGGTCTATCATTGGCTACTAGCGTCTGCTTTGAAGATTAAGTACTAGGTGTGTCTTAAGTAAACAATACTCACCTTAAGTCGAACAGACGATCTGTACGGCTTGCAAACCAATTTGGTTAGCTAGTTTATAGGCAAAGGAACTTAGTTGACGATAGTTAACGCTAAGTTACCTCCACTCCGCTATTTGTTTGGTTAGCTAGGCAGCTCGACTGCTACTAGCAACATGCCTTCTTGCTCTGTTTGACTCTGAGAAAGCAGAGTTGCCGCTGCAACTTTGAATGGTTTAACTGCTAGTTGACCTTACCGTAGCGTTAGCAAAACTTCAACACCATTCCACCAGGTTAAAGCTAGATAAACAAAGATTATTTCACTTCGTCCCGCAGCAAGTTTTGTAAACCGCGGGTTTCGAACGCGAGCCGAGTACATTCGAGGAAGTCCCTGGAGCCAATCAAATGTCGTGCTTTGAAGAGTTTCCGGTAAATTATCCAATGAGTTTTTCCTGTGGGTTGACACAATGGACTGTTTTGGAGACCGCTTTTGTTTCTATGGAAACGCGGTTGCAAGTGCACCATTATGTAAGTTTCACAAATCACAGACAGTTCATTCATGCGGTGTTTGATTATAAGTGAAGGGAAAAGCAGCAAAACTGTCCTACAAAAGCAAACAGCAGTAACTACTTTTGTGTGTCATCTCTGGGTTTGAGAATCAGCTGTAGAATCCATATCAGAAAAAATGACTTTTGGGATGTAGAGAATGACACATTGGGTCTGCTCTGTAAGGTACATCAGCTTTGATATTTGATTTACTGGACTGGCCTAACAGTTGGAAGGCATTAATAACATGAATAGAAAATCAGTATATATTTGCATGGGGAAAACATATCACATGGTAATTATAAGCTATTTATTTGTATGTACAAATGTGATGAACAACACCAGAATACATGTTTGAACAGACAGAAAACCTTTTTAACTTAGCAAAGATCATTACATTACATAAAATTGGCTTCTGGGAGAAGTTGGGGGATGCAGTTCAGTTTATTCCAGGTGCAATGACCAGAGGGTTCCATATGGTTTTATTTTTAGTTAGTCTCTTCATTAGCTACATGGCTCTGTTTGTGAAATCCACAAGCTCCCGTTAGGAGGACACACATCTCCTCAACCTTGACCCGACAAATGTTTTAGCCACAACACAGACCCAAATTAAATGAATCAGATAGTTTAACCATTGACAGAAAGTCCAAATTAAAACAGGGATTAAGGGGCACAATAGGAAAGTACATGAGACTGAACTTTTGCATCAGAAGTGAAAAATTAAAAACTTGAAATATGAGGAGATGAAAAGCTTATTCTGACATAGCTGCTTATCAAGAAAAATAGATAACAGTCAATACAGATGTTTTGAAATATATTTCAGTTAAACTTAGCTCTCTTGGTATTAGCAACATGATCTTGAACAGAATTTCAGTTCATCCAGTGCCAAAACAATTCATCACGTTGACAAGTCAGCTCCAGTTGCAAGGGAAGGGGTTTAGCATATCATCCAGTCTCCGGCGACCAGGCCCAATTAAACACATCATCATAGATTTTTTCCACACATCACAAACATCTAGTAAGCTAGTTCTCCGGTACATTGAGTGCAGTCTGGCTCATCTCTTCCTTTTATCACAGATGGGTACTTACTGCATTGCCATCAGCTTATGAGATGCTTTGGACAATAAAAGTCTCTAAAGGTTTCTTGTTTTAGTACATTGACCGCCCCGATCTACAGCAAATCATCCCTCTTGAGAACAGAAACTGGTCCATGCTACTGTCAATCAGTTTGAGCATGGTTACACAGTCATCTATGCAAGATTTATCCCCAACTAATAATCTAATCTTTTGCTGCCACAAATTTGTGGATCAGTAGCTTCTACACAGTTTTTTGGAGCAGAAGAGAATTGCACATCAGTAATAATCTCGTTGGGTCTTCTAACTGCTGGTTAGACTGGGTCCAGTGGTTGGCTGAGATAGCTTTAGCATGCATGCTTTGTCAAGGAGCTCAATTTACAATAATGAGTACTGGTTGATCTTCGTACAGACAAGGAGCCAAGCAGAACACTTTACACAGTCACCCACACAGTCATACGCACACACAAGCAGAGTTGGGCACGCATTTATTGTGCCATGGCTGTGAGGAGTGAGCTTTGACAAGCTTTTGAGCATAGTTCTCAAAAAGGGATCCATCCTAATGGTGATAGTCCTTTTTATTGTGAGGACGATTGCCCAATATATGATCCACTTCCGAAGCGATGCCTGCTGTCATCTTTGGAATTACCTGTGATGCACAAAACAAAGGAAGAGCACAAGTACAGTTTTTCATTTCACTAGGTAAATGATCATATGCGGACATTGATGCTCTAAAAGAACAACTCATCAAATGATTATCCAGTGTTAGGAAATGTTCTTTGTACCTGAATGGCTCCCAGGTTCTCTGTTAGTTGGGTTGGATTAGAGGATCCCAGCAGCACTGAGCTCACTCCCTCGTTCCTCAGGCACCAGGCTATAGATCGGGAACAGGATTTCACAGGGAGTCTTATAGGCTTTTTACAGTTGGTATTAAGGTATCAAGGTATAAGACAGTGGGTAAGTGGTTTTGAAGGGTCAAAGACAACCACTGTCTCTCACAGGAATCCTAAGGTGATGCAGTATCTTCACTGTCAAATACATAGGGTGTTCATCTCGTCCCTTACCTATGGCTAGTTGTGGCAAAGTACAGCCGAGCTTCTCAGCGATATGAGCCAGTTCCTTCAGCTTGGCCTGCTGTTTTCTCCCATCCTCACTCATTATCTTCTCCCTCAACCACTGGTATGGCTGGAATAACACAGAAAGTGGACACATTACAATTATCCCCCAAAATTAGGCAAAGGTTACCTAAGCTACATTATGTCATATTGTAGGTCATAATTGTACATGCACCTCAATATCATACCTGCTACATATGTGTGTGATGGTTGCAATTTATAACACTAGCAGGGTGATCCAAAGATATTCAACCTGTACCTTCATTGAGGCCCTGGATGTTTCTGGGACGCCATTCTCGTACTTCCCAGTGATGATTCCACAGGCCAAAGGGGACCAAGAGACCACACCCACACCTGTGACGGGACACCACCATTAAGAACAGGATAAGAAAGCTATCACAGCCACAAATCTATTCAGTAAAGTTTAAATTTGAGGAGAGGCTAGTTTCGGGCAGCCGCTGCGACTTACCTATCTTGTGGTAGAGCTCTGGCAGCTGTGCTTCCACTTTGTCCCTCTGGAAGAAGTGATACTCAGCCTGCTCACACACTGGAGGAATTAGATTAAACTGCCTGGCCACAGAGTACGCCTCCTGTATGAATGTGAAGGGTGAAAGAAAGAAAGGGGAGGAGGTGTGCAGCAAGACAGAGAGAGATCAGGTCAAGGCAAAACAACAAACACTGGCCCTCACCTTTTCAGATGTTTTCCTTTTTTTCCCCTCTGTATATAGTATAATGTTATAGCATATACTGTTGTAACACGTTTTGACCCTATTGGACTTAACTTGAATTTTTTTTCATCCATTGTCCTCTCCTGCAGTGCTGAGAGCTATTAAGCTCAACTTAGCAGTAGCAAGCTGTATGTGAGCAGAGTTTGATGTTCATGGGCAGCATAAGGACATGTTCTGTTACTCACCATGATCTCCATGGCAGACCACCGTGACGTCCCCCAGTACATGGACATGCCCTGGTTGATCACATGTGTCATCGCTCTCACTATCTCTGCAGGGACAAAACACCATTCCAGATAGCAGTTACCTTCATTGGCAATAACTGGACAGTGGGTGGCGCCACTATTTCTACTTTTATATCACCAGAAAGACAATTCTGTAATTCTCATTACTTCAAGGTCAAATATGAACTTCGTAGCTTGCACTATTTTGAAAGACACAGGGGAAAAATAATATATTTAAACATGGATTAGATTCAGGTGGTATTTTTCATCAGAGGATAAAGAGGGATTGATTGTCTTCAGTTGTAATTGCCAATCAAGGCTAAACAAAATGCTGAACAAAAGAAGAGCTCAAAAGCAAGCCTGTAGCTAAAGAGGAAAGATAAGGACAATAGAAACAAAAGAAGATGGGGTGAAATGTATTCAACCTCTCTGTGAGAAAGGCCCCTTTGTCTATTAACCCATGTGTAAACAGATATTGTTTGCTGGGGTCATATTATTTAACGTGACCAAATGCTGCAGGGGCAAAATGAATGGACTCAGCCAACCTTGGGAGAATGTGGCTTGTGCAGTTGGACTAATCATAGCAAGTAACAGTTGAGGGGGCTGAAGTCACCCATAGTGACCTTTAGTGGTTTGTGTGTTTGTGCCTGAGGAGGCAGCAGGGTAGAAATGGTGGGTGGAATTATGGAATTTCAGTCGGGGTAAAATGATTACGGAGGTGCTGAAGTGATTAAGCTGCAATGTATTGCAACAAGACGCAAATTACCCCCAGACGAGGAATGAGGACACCAGATTATTCCCACTTAGTTTTTATGTTGATTAGCTGTTTAAAAGACGTCTAAATGGTTATAAATGTCTAGGCAAAAATTAGGCTACATAGGGTTTAAAAGTGAAAGTTTAGTAGACATCTACATGTTAGACTACATATTCTGGAGGTATATGACAAACATAAAGCATTATCTTGTATGGACTTCTCTGGTGCATATTTGTGATATTTACAGCTGTTCATTGTTTAAATATGGAATAATGTATTTACTGCTGGGTCCAAAACTGGGGTATACATAGCCAAAAACAATCCAGGGCTATATGAGAGCTGAAGCAAAGATGCAACCTTGAAATGACGCCTAGTGCTGAGTGGGTTGTAGACAATAAGCAGAATCATATTCAGTAAAAATGACTGTGAAGTCCTTACTCCAAGAATTTTGAACCAAGGACATTTTCAAACATGGCAATACAGCTATGATTATGAATATGTATCTCTCGTATGCTGCGCACAAACCCTCTAATTACCAAGGAAAACAACAGCAATGAGATAAATCATGTGATTGCTTTCCCCTTTAATTGCACTTAAAATGTGCCATTCTAAACGGATAACTAAAACATCTGCCACATTAGTGAAATGCAAATGCTGGATGCAGAATCTAAAGTGGGGAGACCGAGAATAAGGGTGAAGAGATGAGCCCACAGCAGTGTGTGATTAAAAAATAGCGATTCCCTTTCATCAGTAGTTCTCTCTCTCTCTCTCTCTCTCTCTCTGGACCAAAATGTAGCTCAGTGAGAGACAGAGAGCAAGTGTGTGTGTGGGTGAAGCAGGTGGGAGGGTAGAGGAATAACAGTGCATCTGTTCGGAGAGGGACGGAGGGAGGGAGTGAAGGAGATGGAGGCATGGGAGGACAGAGGGAAAAGCTGTGAACCGGCGAGGAACCCCGAGGCGCACGCAGTTCATAAGAGTCCCTAAAAGCATAATGAATAGTTCACCTCAGTGGCGCGGTGGGGGTTGGATGACAAGTTGAATCACGGTAACATGCCTGCTTACCTACTGACAAAAAATATTACGTCATGACAAACTGTCACTAGTCTTAGCATGAAGTTTTTTTCCAAGAGCCTCGGAGGCCGCGATGAGTCATCAGGTTCAACAACAGATGTCACTGTATTGTTCAGGTCAGGAAGCCATTTTCAGAGCTCACCATTAACGCTAACCAACAGCACCCCACTCACACGAGCCCACTGCAATTTGTCAAGGAGGATGTGGGTGAAGTCGTGGGCATACTGCTCATTCTGATGTGTATGTGTGTGTGCACGTGCAGTGTGTGTGTGTGTGTGTGTGTGTGTACTATATGTGTATGTGCAAGCGCGTGCATGTAATGGGTGCAGAAGTCTGTTTGTGTGTTGAATGCATAAACCCACTGTTGCAAATTTGCAAATTTGTCATTCTGCCTGGGTGTTTGTAAACATTAGTCTGTCCTTGAGCCTTCCCACAGCAGCAACGCATCACTTAAGCCGGGTTGAGTCGGGAACATTAGGTCTCCTCAGCCAGCAGGTATCCTACTGCAGCACAGAATGTGGGAGAAAGCACACAACACACACTCATATATCCACATTTCTCTGAGCACGGATCTTCAGGAATGTTACTTTACTGGGAGGTGGTACTCCTCTTCTAGCTAATGTTTCAGCACACACACACACAGAGTGCAGTAGAAGATGTGAACTGGCATGAATCAATATGTCACACCACAAGAGATTTTCAAGGGGCGATGAAGCCTTTTCTTAGTTAGTTCTATGATCGTGGGAATGAAGCTTCTGAACCCGCAGCCAAAAAGGAGGAGTAAGTATCGGTTATTGAGTGGGTGAGATTATCCCGCATGCTTTTCTTTACCGCTCCACGTTTGAGGAGTGAAGCGATATCCTGGCACTTGGTGGGATGTCCTGACTCGATGGCGGTGTAAAGCGCTGGGTTTGTGTTCGGAATGCTGTGGCGATATGATTTTATTTGCTCTCCGGTGAAAAATAGTGGGCTGGAGGGATTGATATAAAATCTGTTTATGGATGCCAGTCTGCCTTTTTGTCTGCTTCGGTATTTCTCACTGTTCTTCATTCACTCTCTCTGTGGTATATTCACTTGATTGAAAGGATTCAATTTGCTCCTTATTGCCCTGTCACATAATAAAAAAATGTTGACTGGTGACTGGATATCAACATTGAGACTTGGGCAGATTACTCTGCAGGCTACAGTATGGATATTAAAACAATGAATTCTCTCTGGCGCAGATGCTTCATCTCTATTCCAGCAATGCCCTCTCCTTCATCCACGCTCTCATCATATTTCATATGGGTATTTTGTTAACTCCCCTATTGGCAACATGTCAGATGGAATGCCAGCAAGTCAGGTTGGCCTTTAACCCCTCCAGGCAAGACTCCCATAGTCTCATCTCTGTAACTGACAACTGCAATAGGAAAGGCCAGTGGTGGAAATGAGAGGGGAGTCATGGCCTGGCAAGGAGAAAGTTGGATATTTACGACACAAGCTGGACCCTAAGTGTCTCCCTGTCCCTGCCGTACTGAATGTGAGCCAAACGATGATGCAAGTCAAGAGCAGCAGGGGAGGAAAAAAGAGAAACGTGTGTACAGAAAAGGACGAACGGACAGGCTCTCAAAATGAGTGCGGGCGAGAAGGGAAGGAAGGGGGTGACGGTAACAAAGACAGACTTGCTAGCCATGACATCACTCCTTTTGTCCCCAAGGCGACACCAGTCGTCTCACACACAATCGGAAGCAGTTACAGTCATGAGAGCATCAGAATGCCAACACAAGTCTCACACGCAAGCGTGGACGTACACCTGTTGGCTTGCTTTATGTTCACAACGCTCACACGCACATATCAGTCAAGTATTAACTCGTTTAGATGAGACGTTTGGGGCTTGAGTGCTTCTTTTGCATGCTCTATTGATTCTCTTAATCCTGTTTTAAGTGGTGGGAGAGCAGGACGGGCAGTGTGTGGGTGTGATGTAGGATGAATCGATTTGTTAGACATACAAGTAACTACTCGTCCTGCATGATAAGATGCTCATAAAGATGAAGCCATTGCAGAAGTCTCACTTTTTACATGTTTACTGCACTGCTACTGCAGCCCCAAGAGAAACTATTTAGAAAATCTCACAGTACTAATGCAGGATACATGCTAGATGGGGGGGATTTCAGCATTGGCTACCTCTGCACATGCAGTTCCAGTTTCTCTCCAGCTGTTAAAAGTGACTGACCTTCTACGCAATGATGTATGATAGCGGCCTTGCCTCGCTATAATGAAGAATAAAGATGTGCATGATGTTTTATGATGATTAATGGACTGTTGGGTCACTGTTGCAGGGCTAGCAGAAGGTGCAATGCACTTTATCTATCCGCCTATCTATGTATTGTGTCTGTCTTTCTATCTATCTGTCATCTCTCTCTCTATTCAGTCCCTATCATCCTGTCAGACTCTTGATTAATCAATCTGTCAATCAGATCAGACGTCTCCTCATCAGTGTGTGTGTGTTTGTCAGGAGTGAAGCGACTCTATGTAGAGAGACAGCCTCATCATAAGGCTGGATGCTGCTGGCCGCAGGGCCTGTCTGCCAGTCACCAGTACTACCAGTGACAGCCAGGCTCTGTGGATGGTAAGTATGACAGATTGGCCTCCCACTGCCTACTGGCTCGTAAGGGGGAGCGGGGCAAAGGGGAAAGACGAGAAAAAAGCTTACAGAGAGCCCACTGAGGACTCCATCTTTTCAGCCAAACGCTCCCTGTGGATGGGAGGGGGGCGGAAGGATAGAAGGGGGCCAGGTGTCGGGGGCGGGAAGTCAAGACACATCAAATGAGAGGCAGAGAGAGAGAATTCATAGAAAGAGAATTAGAAACGGGAAGAGTGGGAAAGAAAGAAATGGTGACATAGATGTGTGGGAGAGGCAGTCACAGAGTGTTGAAGGAACAGAGCGCACAGTAGGGCCTGCATCTACTGAGACCAGCCCAAAAATACACCAGCTCCCCCCGGGGGGGCCAGATAATCCTGCTTCAGAGGAACAGGGAGGGCTGGGAGCGAGCGCAGCTCAGAGACCCTGTGGAAACTAGTGATCCCATAGAGAGAGAAAGAGTGTGAGAGAGAAAGAGAGAGAGAGAGTGTGAGTGTGAGAGAGAGTGGTAGACAAAAATAGAGAAAGGGAGATGAGGCAAGATTGTCAGATTACTTGAAATGTTTGTGTTGTGTATGTGTGTGTGTGTGTGTGTGTGTGTGTGTGTGTGCGTGTGCGTGTGCGTGCGTGTGTTTGTGTTACTGTGTGTGTCAGAGTGAGACACACACATACACACGCATGCATGCACAAACGCGCACACACATGCACACACACACACACACACACACAAAGACAAAAACAGAAATAATTACAGGGACACTTTCGGTCAAAGGCAAAGGTCATTAATCCTGCCAGTATTTCTCACCTTCTCAAGTTACAGAACAACATGCATTGTCCCTGCCCCGCCCCGCCCCACCCCGCCCTCCACCAGCCCCCCGGGTCTGGTCAGTGGTCACTCACCCTCCATGGGAGTGTTGCTGTCTGGCCGGTTGGCGAAAACCACATCCACATACTCCAGCTGCATCCTCTGGAGGGAGCCCTTTAAACCTGGGGTGAGGGGAGGTGAAGAGATAGGGAGGGAGTAGATGAGAAAGAGTGAGGCTGATTAAAATATATAAAGAAAAGAACCACTAGGAATTAAGAGCCTTGGGAATATTTGTAGTGTTTGTAGTTTTGAAGTAGAAGCACATGGGTCAGCATCCATGGTATGTAAACACACCAATAAATATTTATAATTTTCCCAATAGGATGTTTTGACTTGCTTGGCAGAGGAACATATCGTAGCCCACATCAGACTGGAGCATCAGTCATCCAGTCATAAATATTTGTGCAAATACCAGTGGACCAAGGGGACTTATTACAATATCATTCAGACATATAGCTTGCTTCCCCACATAGTAAAATACATGGGACATGGCTATATTAACTGGTACAAGGACAAGGCTATATTAACTGGTACTGAATTAATTAACTAGATCGTTTTAACTACAGGATCATGGATACACATTGATTTGATTGATTTATTTTAATGTGCAATGTAAAAACACCCACAAGGTTGCTCTGCTGCGTCACATTGCCTCTGGTACAATGAGGTATTTATTTTAATCATTTTTAAACAGATTGTACTCGTTTTTTTTACACAGTTCTATGGAGTTTTTACCTGTTTGAGGGCCGCGTAGCCGCGCGCAGAGGGGAAAAAATAGACCAGACGCGCAAAAATAGAGATGAGCCGCGCGATGCCCGCGCGGGTGCGCGCGGCTTCCGTGGTCCGTGTAGCAGCTTTAGTTGATTATACTGGACGCGCTCTGCTGCGGGCATTCTGCGGCAGACGTGGCGCGCCGCGTCCGTGTCCCATGTATTTCGGCCGTAAATCAGAAATCTTGTCCCTTGCAATCTTGGGACGTGGACACAAAAGCCTTGATCTACTGAGAAGGGCGACAGTCACCTTGCACCGGCAACTGCCTCTAATTCTGCCCCCTGTTGCACTAAAACCATGGCATCAAGTAGAAGGAAAAATAAGGATGATATTTTTTGCAGGTAAATTTAAAGTCTGCATGTTTCACAGCCTGCCTACAGTGACAGTCGACCACATGTGGCTCAAGGCTAGCCAGATCGATCCGGCCTGCCACAATTTTTGATCCAGCCTTCACGTGAATCTAGGTTGTCAGTTCGCTCTGGCTGCCTAGTTGCAGTCATTGTTAGTGGGACTACAAGTCTGATTTACACACTTTCAACCATTGCCTTTGTGTGCTGTGTTAAACATATGCAGCTTTCAGCACCTCCAACACAATTTAATAGCCAACAATCTAATGGCTCATCAAGTGAGGTAGCGAACTAACTGGCTCAAAATGGCTACAAAACAAGTAAAGTTCAGGCTGAAAGCAGACAATTTAAAGAGAGATGTAAAAGAAATGCCTGTGTGTCTGATTTACCAAGAGACCATCCTGAATATGAAGATGTGTCATTCCACACAGAAGCATGCAGGCTAAGTCAATTCTACTGAGATGCATGAGGATTTTTTTTCATTTTTTTCAGCTGAATTTTTATCAGTGTACAGCCAGCACGGGGAAAGTTGTTGTCAAGCTGAAAGGCAGGTTCAAGAAGATGAAGCAGGTTGCCTGACCTGTTTTATGTGTGACATAACAGCACATTTCAATGCCCTGAATGTGAAACTGCTAAGTTTCAAACAGGTTATCACAAATATGCATGACACAGTCAAAGCCTTCTGAACTTTATTTGTGGAAGAGCAAAATGCATCTCCTTTAACCCACATTAGTGTATATATTTTCATATGTATTTGTCAGTCCTTTTTTTCCCTAAAAAATAGCAACTGAGCTATTTCATGAAAAAAAAAACCACTTAAAGTAGGAAAGGTTATGTTTTAAGTTATAGATTGCTAATCCAACAATTTTCCAAGAGCCTTGATCTACTTGAATGAAAAATGTTGGCCTGTTTATTGTTGAAATAAGAAATTCAATATACAGAGCCTTCTGCATTGGGTAGATTAGGTAGATTTTTTAGTTACTATGCTTTTTTTTTTTTTTTTTTTACATTTAAGGCCATTGTCAAATGGCAATGATTTTTTATCCCATTGTGTGCCTTTCAACAGATACATCATCATCGTCTTCAATTCAGCATTAGACTAATTTGATGCACATTGAGAGATGTTAAGACGTGCTGCAGGCCCTAAATACTGTGCACCATCCAAGGCAGAATCAATGATTTTTGGTTTGGTAATTTGCAAGGAGAGATTCACTGTAACAATTTGTGTCTTACAAGTGATTCAAAGTAATCTTATTTTTTATGGCACAGGCAGTCTCATAAGAGTATTTTAGACCAGTTTAAGGCTTAAATCAGTCTTAAGCTGAGTCACTGCCACTGGCTCCTGCTTAGCAGATCAGAATATTTCATTTTGAAAATTTGCAAAACGCCCTAGCACCTGCACAAACCTTTATCAAGGCCGTAGAAATGAATATTATTTTGACAAATGTTGGAGGAATCAAACAACTCAAAGCAGGGAAGATGATAAGGGGGGATCAGGAAGAGGTCTCACTCATCTCTTTTTCTCTTGCTCAGCTTTCAGAATTCAAAGCAAGTGAAAACTGTATATTGAAGAGAGGATAAGAGAAGGTGACAAACAGAGTATTGTGTGCAAATCAGCCCCCATTCACACACAGAGGCGACCAGATGAAAGATGAAAGCCGAGCACGGGAGACTGTCACAAAGGAGGACAGCAGACTAATAGAGAGACAAGGAAAAAAGACACTCTCCCGTTCTCCAGTAAGTACGCGCGAGTGTGTGTGGCAGATTAGTGCCAGAGTCTTCATCATCACAGCTAATCCCGGTCGAGAGTTCTGCTTTCCCCCCCATCACCGTTCTCACATCCTATTCCCTCCTCTGTCATCCGCACACCCGTGTTCCCAGAAACACCCATTACATGCGTCCTAATCCCGGCCTGCACCGTCATCACTAGCAGTTTCCCCTGTCTTGTGGATTAGCCGGAGTTTACTGGCTGTGAAGGGATTCTATTTTTGGAAACGGAGAAAGACGGATGTTCGACAACAAAGCCATTCTACAGGCGTCTGCGATGAAGAATGCGGTTGTGTGTGTGTTGTGCGAAAGTTCCTCTGAAATGTGAGAATTTGAAGTTATTTCAATGGCGCTTTTTTTTTTATTATCAATGAATTGGAGCTTCTTTGACCTGTGGGCAAGTGAAAACTCGTTTGCTAGAGACAGTTTGAGGTGTTAACACTGTCACCCAGAGTTCATCAGCGCTTCTCTCTGCTATTGATCATAAAGTTTTGACACCCCATCATACCCACTAACAACTGCTGTGCTATGCGCTCTGTCAACAAGTGTCATTTAACCAATCAAATGATTCAGTGACGGCCCCGCGGTGACGCCCACAACCAGTGGTGATGAAGATGGTGTCAGCAGATGTTTCACTCAGCCAGTTCATTAGCCTGTGGTGACATGTGCCACACCAGTGGTGACAGGGACACTGCACCTCTCAGCGATGCCATCTATCCTCTGGACAGGGCAACTGGGCTTTAGCTAATTGGCAATGCCCTCCTCCCTTCACCCCTGTGTCTTCCCCCCTCTTCCCCTCCCCCCTCCCCCTCCACGCTCCTTTTCTAAGTGTTCTCCCCTACTCTTCTTCGGGGGAAAGTTAGAGAGTGCTGCAGTGAATGTTAATGTGTGTGAGAGAGCTGAGTCACTGCTGGAGGTGCATTGCGCTGTGGACCGGATGCTGAGTTGGTCGTGAAGGTGGGATTGGATTGGGCCAAGGGTATGTGAGCACTGTGTCATTATAAGTTTGTGCAAGGGTGAAAGTCTCTTCCCCAAAACTTCTAAAAGAGGGCTGAAGAGGGAAGAGGAGGAGAGGAAAAAAAGAGAAAAAAAGAGGAAAGGAGGGGAGATAACAGGACAAAATGGGAGGAGACAAGAAAAGAGGAGGGAAAAGGGAATGAGAGGACAGGAGATGGGAGAAAAGTGGCGAGGAGAGGAGAGGAGAGGAGAGGAGAGGAGAGCAGGTGGGAAAATACAAAGTCTGTTGTTTCTTAGACGGCTTCTTAGAAAGAACCCTCTAAAGGTATAAGAAGCAAAAAGACACATTTAATGTACTGTACTCCAGACGTCTGCGTTTGAGGTGGTGTTGGCTAAGACAACTTTTATGTTCAGCTGCGTGTACATGCTGAGAAAAATCAAAGAAGAGGATGAGAGGCAAGGCGGGAAGAAAGAGGGGGGAGGCAGAGAGATAAAAGAGGGAGATTACAGGAGTGCAGCGGGCCGTGGAGTGATGGGGGTGATGTGAAGGACAAAGCGGAGGCGAGGAAATAGACCTGTTACCTTCAATGATGTGTTTCCTGTTGAGCCCTCTCTCTGTCTCCGCCCTGCAACAGGAGGGGAAACATGTCAGGGGGGGGGTCAACACACACACACACACACACACACACACACACACTTACATTCCCACAGACGAACTGAAACAGATCATTAGACATGCCAAGCAAGAGCCTGTGTAACAAACTACCTACAAATCACTGAACTGAGACACACACGCAGCGCTCAGCAGTGAGCCTGCAGCTACAGAACACACTGTGCTGTCTGCCTGTCTGTGGGCAAACAGGCTCTTTAAGTCAGTGTGTGTTATTCACCAGCGATCTGTCAATAGCCCCCAGCGATCTGTCAGTAGCCCTCAAAGATCTGTCAGAAGCCCCAACCTACATTTGCTTAGCCACTTTCTGATTTACCCCATCTCTCTGCGTTTTCCACTTTCTGCCTCCTCTCTCCTTTCCTTCTGCCCCACTGTTCCCCAGTTTGCTCAGTTGCCTGCTATTTGTCTCCTCCTTGCTTCATTTCACACTCGCTTTCCGCCTCCCTCCCTCCCTCCATCCTGCTATCTCCCTGCCTGCTTAGGGTAATGGATATTACAAACACAAAGAGAAAGTAGCACGGGGGCTAAACCATGCTGTCCCTCCTCGGTATTATTATGTCCTCCTGCTTTCTGTGCAAGGGAGAGAGACAAAGAAAGCGAAAGAGAGAGAGTGAGAGAAAAAAGTATAAGTGTGCAAATATCTGTTTGTGTGCCGAGATGCTCAGCAAGCCTCTCAGGCTCTGTCACAGCTTGCTCAGCTGGTGGTTAAGCAGTTCTTTCTCGCTGAATCCATCCGGCATGGAGATAGATTCGGTACCTTGGCGATATGGGCCGCTCAGGATGGGGTGAGATTAAATTTACACGATCGCGCCCGCCCGGGCCCCATACACCGCCGATCTGCATCAGACAAAATGCCTCCACCGTCACATGAGAGGAATGCGAATGCACTGAGCTACATCTCCAGCTTCCCTCAGTAGCAGCCTCAAGACGTTTAGAAACAGAGGGAATGTGACTAGTGCAGATTGAGAGCAGCATACTTCAGCATGACAGTAGAACAAGCTACGACTCTTGGCAGCAAGGCAAGAAGGCTGGGGAAGGGTATGAAGGGAGTGAGGGAGGGGTGGGGTGGGGGGAGTGTGGGGTATGTATCCCACTGATCTTTTGAGTGCCCCCCCCCCTCCCTCCAGATTGAGGCTGTGGGTTTCCAAGGCTTTATCCCATTTCATGCTCTATGGCTGGAGGTGAAAGTTTAATGTGTAGCGTGTTAGTGAGGTACCCCGAACATCTGAGGAGGAAAACATGCATGCGCACATGCTGAATACAAAGGTACACACACACACATGCACTCTCTCTCACACACACACACACACACACACACACTTACTTTCCTCCCCAGTAGAGCTTTGTGGTGATCACCAGGCTGGATCTCCTGAGGGAAGACAGACAGACACATCAAAAGGCCATGAAAAGAAACAGAACTTTAAAGTTCTTCTCAAACAGTGTGTGTGTTTGTGTCTGCATGTGTGCGCATTTGCGTGTATGTGTGTGTGTGTGTGTGTGTGCACATGCAAGTGCATCTACATGTATTTTCTTTTATTCATCAAAGGTGATAAAGACAGAAATGTCCTCCAGTGACCTTATGCCAACATCGGGCAGTTTCATGGTGGGCGCTGACAGAGAGGCTACACTGGAGCTTCACTCACTTTTCAGACCTGCAGCTTATCCAGTATGAAGAATCACACAGGGACCCTTTTTTCTGAACTCTAACAAGACAGCTCCTACACTATAAAATCCCCTTTGCTTGAACGATTAATAATTTAAACGGATCCACAGTTGAAGTTGAAGTGGAGGCAGGCAGAGAGCTGGCATGAGTCGCTGAGAAGTGTGATACACATAACGGAGTCTATGACTGAAGTGCAGCACGGCGGTGCATGCAGATAGATGTATGAAATCAATATCTGCCATAGTGCAGGCTGCCCACAAGCCCACATGCACCAGCACCAGCATACTGTAGCTTCAACTGTAAACCATGGAGATGAGTTAACTTTCCTCTGATCGCCATGGTTACAGCAGCGCATCTAGATAATGGATTGGTATCATGGATGGGAAGGGAGATTTCTGTTGGATTAGCACTCATTTACTAACTTCAGGCTAAAATCGATGAGATGGGTACAGTGATAACTCCACCTTCTCCACACACCACATACACACAAATGCAAAGACACACATGAGCATAAGCAAGCAAATGCATCTCGCGCTCGTGCACACACTCATGCACACATACACACACATAATCATGGAACATATTTAGAAGCTCCGGCTTTGTCAAGAGACTGTACTTTACCTCCAGCACTTTTTCTTGATAATGTTTCCCAGGATTATCTCTGCTCTGTAAAAACAAAACAAAAAACACAAAGAGGTGATGAGATTAGATCTCAGGCTGTCATTGCAGTGGGAGCGCATCTTTTATCTGCCTGATTAAAAATCTGAATGAGCAAAAGAATAAATTCCTGTCGTATTGTGCGCTTCAATTTCACTGGTAACCTTGAAATTAATATTCATCGCCACACAGCCGCAGCATGTCCCCCATTATTCAACAAGACAACGTCCAGGTCTATAAAGTTGGATTGAGCTGCGGGCAAAATGGGGAGCCTCCAGTGATGAATAAGATTATGTAAATCGGCGAGGAGTCACGACTACCATTCATTTTTGGCGTCCTCAGGTGAATTAATTCTGGTCTGGGGCTAAACCTTGTTAACATTTTGTGTCCCTGTGGGAGCGGAGCCGACCGGAGCAGAACAACGCGGCTTGGAGGTTAGACAGATAGCAGAGCGGAAACGTCACTCACTTCCCCCCGGAGTAGACCTCGGCCGTGTCGAAGAGGTTGACCCCGCTCTCGTAGGCGATGGTCATCAGCTGCTCTGCCACCTGACACAGACACAGACAGATTTCTCCTCAGGGACGTCGGTGTGCTGTAGACTGTACATTACCCACATTACGCTTCAGACAGGACGGGCCTGGAGAGACCCAGAAGAGGCTGAAGGGGAGTAAATCAGTTTGCAGCTGAGATACACATCACCAGGAAATCTGCGCTGCTGCCTTGGAGATTAAAGTTGTTTACTGCTTCATATATTCCCATCCTTCTTTGACCTAGTTATTGTGCCTGTAATTTATTCAGAGTTGTACATGGGAAGGCCTATTTTGTCGTGATGACTCTCTCTCCTGCTCTCCCTCTCTCTCTGGCTGCTGTTTTTTTTTTTTTTTTTTTTTTTTTTTTGAGTTTGTTTGTGTCTATGTGTATGCCAGTTTGTTTGTGTTTTGTCTGCATTTGTGTGTCTGTGTTTATCCTCTACTCATGCCCTCATCAGTCCCAGTGGTCATCAGGCAGTGATGAGCTGTCCCCAATTCTGTGTTTTCCCCCTCAAGGCCAGATCAAGGCACTGACAACACGGTGGAGGAGATCTTCCTCATAATAACATGTGACAGTGAAGGAGACCTGACCACTTGGCCCCAGAAGACCCAACAGGGAGCAAGATGCCGAACGTCCCGCTGAGATATTGGGAACTCGATACTGGAATCATCTCTGTGGTCTACTCTCGCTCGCACCATTTTGCATCCCCAGTTGAGGGTACCCAGGAGGGCTACAAAATGGACGCTGTGAAGTGGCTGCAGATGGGAGCGAAGACATCAACGCTAACTTTCCTGCTTACTAGATATGTTTGGTGGTCTGAAGTAATGAAAGACATTGTCTGCTCATGTGTCATTAGCTGTGATGGTTGCATGACGGACTTGACATCACGTCTTACCTCATCTGAGATCTGACCTCCGAACGTTACCCATGTGCCTGTTGAAGGAAACGTCAAAGTCAAAGTTTTGGAACAAACAAACAAGCACAACAGAAAACATACAGGAGCTTCTACTTCTATCCCCTACGCCCACCAACAGAGCCAGGTTAGTCATGCATTCATTATTAATTTGACATTTTGGCATGGACACACGGCACAACGCCCACGCCCTAAAACCATCACAGCCAAATGTCAGGGTTGAGTGTTGATATGTTGGAAGAGGAGAGGCTGCCTAAGGTTCAGAGCCATGTGATCATCATCATATTACTAAGTTTGTTGTGTTTAGTGTGTTTAAAGGTCCAGTGCAATAAGAACTGCGTGTCTCAATTTCATGGTATAATTTAACAAAAGACCTGTTAATATAAAGTCACCCAAATTATTATAACTGTCAGCATTGAGGAAATTTGGCTAACGCCCTTTGAAAAACTCTCTGCCTCGTTGTCAGCAGATTTAGAATTCCAATCTACGCCCTGGTGTAAATGATGTCACCTTCGCCCAGGTTTTACTCAATGCTCTGATTGGTCGACAGTATGCATAGTTAATGAGGTGTCCCATAGTCTGTCAGACAATAGCCAGCCAGCTACTTGTGAAAGTAGACAAAATCTCTGTGCCTCCACTGTTACTGGGTGTCACACTGGATATTTGTTCCCCAAAGACAGAGATATTGGCAGGCAGTGGAGGCACAATCATAGGAAAGGTCAGACTCTCACTCAGTCCTACAGGCTTTGTACCATCTAACCATCAAAAGCTGAACAAAAAAAGCTATGCTCATTGTGTTAGAAATCAACACCAATCTTCCAGATCTTCCTGACTGAGTTGAAATCATTGCACTGGATCTTTAAGTGTTTAAGTGTGTCGTTTTGTGTGTTTCTCGATGTACTCAAGTCACTGTGTGTTTTCCAGTATGTACCGATGCCCCTGTGCATGCGTCGTGTGGCCAGGCTTGCATGTGTGTAAGTTTGTGTCTGTCTCTGTGAGTGTGTTTGTGGTTACAGAGCCATCACACTGCCTGGGTCCTCTGTAACTGTCACAACCAACCATTATCAACCAGCTTTGTGGTTAGAGCAAACAAAAGTCTGTGTCCTCTCTGCCGCTCTCTGCCGACAGGTACTCCGGCTTCTGTTTATTCTTTTTATGCCCTCAATTTCCTCTCAGCATTTCAGCAGCTGCGCCTCAGAATTAATGTACGCAGCCGGCCGGGGCACTCAGGTTCATTTACCTTTGTTTTGAAGCAGCTTTTTTCATTCTTTAGCACAACATTTCTTTTTCTCATTCTTTGCCTCAAAGCGGTTGGGGCAGATACACAGATATGTAGACGAACTTTAATATTTATACATATTGGAGTACACGCTGAAAAAAATGAGTGCAGCTGTGCACATGGGACTGCTGTTATGAGGAGATGAGCAGGACTTCTGTTCTGGCCCACAGCAGCTCAAAGTGGCCCAATCAGAATGAACAGTTATGAAGTTATTACATTCATAAATGCCTAGAGCTCAAACATCAAATTTTATCTTACAGCTTGGTAGTCTTACAGCTGCCAAGCACACACACACATGCATAAATACACACATACATAGGCCATGTATGCACATACAAGCACACACTCCACTGATATACAGTATAGAGAGAAACAGGTGCAGACTCCTTTCTTCCTTCAAATAGCACGGCCTCAACCCAGTTTTGTTCTCCAGAAAATTCTTATATTTATATAAAATTTTTATAGCTTCTTCCTGCCGCAAGTAATGTAATGCTAGTGTCAAACCTGTAGTCACCTCCATTAGATGTAATCTATCTAGTAAGGTCTGTGTAGGCTCAGCTGGCTTTTTCCAAGCTGGCAACGAGCGAGTGAAAACCAATGAATGTATCTACTGCCCGATTTTTAAAATTAGATTATTCAATTGAGACAATGAAAGATAAATCCCCACTGAGGATCAAATGTAGATGCTAATGTGATACTGTTTTGATCCCCACAGAGAAATTCTCTTATTACTCGCCCCCCTCTACAGATAAGCGCCCCAGGAGCTGGTAGGAATCAGGGTTTTGCTCAAGGACGCTTCAGCAGGGCGGATGCTTGACAACATGGGGTCTTGAACCTGGGTCCTCCAGATGAAGGGTGGTCTCCCTGTTCGCTCTGCCACCCTGCTGCCCAACAGACTGTGGCTACATTTTTAAAATTACTACGGAGATGATTAATTCACACATCTTCCATCATTAGATTTGCTTCAGTGTCTGCTGGGTCTGGCCAGCGCTGCATCATTTCCTTTCGCCCTGTCAAGTTTTTTTAACACTTGTCTTCAGAGACACACACCCTTCTAAGCTCCCTGGAACACACACACACATACTGTACTGTGCACGCATGCATACACACACACACACACACACACACACACCCATGCACACAAGGCTTATTAAATAAATCAATCCCATCAAACCGAGTGTGAGTGTTTACCCTCTGGTGAGCTTTGGATATGTGTGATAATTGAGCAACTTGTTTGCTGAATTCAGTACCATTGATTAAATATTAACAAGGAGATTATTAACACTCTACAAATAGATTTATGCTGTCCCCCATGACTCCCCATGTGTATGAAAGATGCATGAGGTTTAGAATGGGGTGAAATTATATAATGAAATCTAAAACACTATTCTCTTCCGTTTCGCTCCCTGGCTCCACATTTTCTACCCACTCCAGACACACACATGCACAAACACGGCCACAGACATTAGTTCATCACCTGGAGAGAGCTGAGTAGAGGCTGCACTTGGATGCTAATGAAGTCATTAGGCATTTGCCTCTAATGCTAATTAAATGTACTCACCGAGCCCGAGACAGGAGACACGCAACCCAGATTTCCCCAGGTTCCTATAAAAGAAAAACATGGGAACATGTTAATGAGATTAACAAAACCAGCAATGTTTAGGCTCACAGTGTCATCAGTCAAATATGAATGCAATGACCAGGCTTACTGTGTTTTGCTCTTGTACGTGTACGCACAAGGATTTTGCTCCCTAAACAAAGCCAAAATCCATGTTGTTCTCACGTGTTGCGGGGCAAACCTCTTGAGACTTTGACATGCCATAACATACGGACAATTCTGCTGCTGCGGAGCCAAGGTTACAGGAGAAAAAAATCAATTGTAATCGCAGCACACAGCATTTAATAGCGGTGACTGGTAGCTTCATAGTTCTTCTCATGTTTGATCAGGGCGGGGGGAATCACTGAATGTGAGGGTCACCCATGTCACTCCTCCAATCATGAATCAGAATTGAGAGATTACTGCATGGGGAGGAGAGTTGATTTATTCCATCTATTACAGCCTCAGTATGGATCCTGCCTGTTCTGGAGGAGGAGTGTTCAGGCCCTCCAAAGACTCCAAAGAATATTGCACTCATAACCTAAAAGGACCAAATCCAATTAATGTGTGTGCTGCAGCAGCGAGAAGTTTGGTACACAACTTTTTTGACAAGTGTTGCCCTTTGTTTCTCCCTTTATTCCTCACTCAGTTGCCTCTTCTTCTAGTCGGAGCCTTCAACATCGTCTTACAGCAGGGAGCACTTCAGTCCTCAGGCATTTTACTGTTATTGTCTTCTCCATAAAATGTAGACAACCCTGCAACTCACTGTGTGGCACTGAGGGCACTATTGTATCATATCAGCATTTCCCAAGCTATCTCTCCCTCTTACTTTATCTCTCACACACACTTTCATTCTCTCCGTCCTTAATGCATCCCTCTACTTATTAGCTGTACACCCCCTGATGTATAGCTTTTCGGCGGAAGCTAATTTGCATCCAGCTGATCTGTGGTAATACTGTGCCGTACCTTCAACCCTCATTAACACCACGGACGACTGAGTAAGACATCAGAGTTGCATACCCATAATAGGTTACCTCCCTTGGCTGAGAGTCACAGATCTCTAATTCACATCTAGTTTTACAATCTGTGCCACAGAGTGTCAAGTCCAACTGAGAGAAGAGCTCATGTGGCGCTCGCTCGCGTTTAATGACTAAGAACAACAAAAACAACAACAAGAGCAGGTTGTTCTCCCTCCAGCCGCTACAGGCGTGATGTATGTACAGGTGAAAGAAAACGGCGACAGGGGGATAGGCTTTGTCCCAGAATGCATTAGTGCACTGTGGAGCTGTGGAGCGCCGGACAGGCAGCCAGGGTCATCTGGTGGAGGAAAAGATTGGAAGCGACTACTGTGAAATTGAGACATATTCGTTTGTCAGAAACACCAAGGCCACATGCATGCACGCGCGTGCACACACACACACACACACACACACACACACACACACACACACACAACCCTTTTAGGAGAAGACTATCGCTGGCAACACACTTCATCCTGAGAGAAGAATATGTTCAAATACATATTTCTTGACACTGAAACAACCTCCAATTATGTCTGGGGAGTGTGCCTTCTGCTCAGTTTTGCAGACGTTTACTCATTACAACAAATGAGGCCATAAAAAAATGCCAGCAGTGATTTTCTTGTGCCTGACGACTAATGGCCTATGCCAGTCGAGATGCAGGCAGACTAATCCAGCCCCATGCTATCTAACGGCGCCCTCAGCCAATTCAATTAGGTGTCCAACATGGGGATGCATCACTCATCGAGCCAGCAGCTCAGCTGAGCGGCCCAAACACACACAAAAATAACATTCAAATGAAAGTGCTTTGATATAAATATTTTGAATGATTCAATTTTCCTCCTTCTAAATGGAGATTCTTTGAAGTATTGTGTAATTAATGCACCGATAACAACATGACAGGAGAAAAACAAGGAGACAGATGTTGCTGCAGTCACAACTCGGGGGTTGCATTCTTGTCTCTGATGTGGTGGAGAGGAGTTTGGATATTGTATCCTCAGTTTCTCTGATGTATTATGGAGTGGGACTGGGGCTCTGATCCATGCAAGTGTGGGGGATGGGCTGTAGGTTAGAAGCGTAATAGTGACTGAAGTCTGAATTTGACTGTGTGTGTGTGTGTGTGTTAGGTGTTTAGAGCTTTATGATCACGTCCTCACGTTCTCGAGGACATACATTTGCCCTCAGTCTCCATTGACACTGTTTCCAATGTTTACAGTCGCTCATTCACACACACCATCAGCACAGCAAACAGCTTGCAGGCCCGTTCCATTTCCGATTAAAGCTGGCTGTCCTTGGAGAAAAGTAAACTTTGTTTTGGTAATCTTCCATAGGTTAAAATAGCAGTGTTTGTGCACTCCTTCAAATGCAGGCTACCTTAATTACCGGTGAAAAACAAAACTGACCTTCATCTCCTTGCTTCTATATTCTCCTCCCCAGTGCTTTGTGGGGAGTCAGGAAGCAGCAGTGTTGGCCATACCTGATCATTAGCCAAGCAGCCTGCTGCAGCGCAATAAGAGGTCTGGAACTGTGTGCCAGCAGGGACACTTCGCCAAAGAAACTAATGATTCAGGAGATTACAACATGTCACTGGGAACAGAGGAAAGAAAATGAACAAGTTTGTGTTAGAGAGAGAATGGGTGTATATGTGGAAAGGAAGAAAGGGAAAACGGGGCAATGAGTATGTGTGTCAGTGTGGGAGTGTATGTGGGGATGAGATATGTGAGTGTATCTTTGTGCATATGAAAGGTATATTATATTCTAAATAGTGAAAAAAACACACTAATTAAAGGCCAACTTGTCTATACATACTTGCATGTAAACAACTTTGCAAGCCAGTGTCTGTGGCTTGGTCCCTCATGCTTGGATGGTGCCCAAATGAAGCCTTGAAGTAAAATGACAAATGAGTCATTTGAAGACGCCCCCTCACACAAACCTGTCACCACTTATGAACATCCTGCGAGCTGCTATGTCGCTTGTTCTATTCTTAGTGGTTTTTCTAACATCCCCATTTGGAATAAAAATCAACATCTGGCGGATTTATTGTGCTAAAATGAAGACTGACCTCTCATTGAGAGGAGAAATATTTGTTTCCTGGAGAGCATTTTTATGGTTCCCAAGTCAAACCAGGGCAAGGGATTTAAACCAGGGCATTTAAAGCATATTTATTCTTATATTTGCTATTTTTTTTGCTGATATTGGATTGTTTAAATCAATATCTGTCGCCCAATGATATAGCCGAGGATAAATAAAGAATAAACTCATCTTTCTCTGGGGATTAATGTTGAGCATGCCCACCTAGCGGCATAATTTCCTGTGACACATAACACAAGCCAACCTTGATGGGCGGTGGGATTAGAGAATACCCGCCTCTTCTCACTCCTGATGGCAAACATAATGTTGTTATCAAATCATTCAGCGCAAGGGGGGGGGGGGGTCGGGGGAAGAAGGGTCGAATTCTAAGTATATCAAAAGGGCCTGTGTGGGTGAGCAGAAAGTAGAGGAGCGAAATGAAGCACTTTGAGGGAAAAATGAGCAGATTAACTCAGAAAGAAAAGCTGCGGAGTTGCAGGGGGAAAAAAATCACTGACTAAGCCCACAGCCCTTATGGTGGAATCTTGAGGAATTGTTCTTGACAGAGGGAGGGAAACAGGGAGGGCAAAGAGAAAGACAGTGAGAGAGTACGAGAGAGGGAGAAAGAGAAAGAGAGACAGGCACGCAGACAGATGAATAGAAACCAAGCAAGACTATAGGAGAAGACTGGGGCTTGCAGAGCGTTGCGGAGGGGAGAGTCCAAGCCCCAAGTCTAAGTAGATCAAACACTCGCTACAGATAAAGCATTCTATATGACACAGAATGGGAAATAGGAAATGACAGCTGGTTCCCCACAGGGCCTGGCACAATGCGCATGTTTGTATTGTGTGTGTGTGTGTGTGTGTGTGTGTGTGTGTGTGTGTGTGTGTGTGTGTGAGAGAGAGAGAGAGAGAGAGTGTGACAAGGATGCTGCTTTTGGCTTTTCTCCATGGGGCCAAAGTAGACAATATTGTTTCAAGTTTTTACATTTGCACACACACACGCACACACGCACACACACACGCACATGCACACACACAAACACACACTTATCCATAAGCTAGTTTTCAACACAAAGCTAAAAAAGCAATAGTGAGGTAAAAATGACACATGAAGTGAGTCATTCAAAGAATATAGCCCTCTTCCGCACATAAACTCAGTAACTTGTTTCTGCATTCTGGCAGGCTATTCAAAAGGCTTGGACCTTGTTTCCTATTTTCTGTAAATTGACCTTGGATTGCATTGTGCTGCAGGAAAAAAAAAGACTGACGGTTATCACAGGTGGAATAACTGTGTATTTCAGGCAGAGACAGATGACTGAAGCTAGCGGCCTGTAGGTTGATCTCGTATCGAAAAGCATGTGGGCAGATGTGAAACACATTGATTCAGTATGCTGGGAATTTCGTGTGCAGAGCAGTTGAGTGAGCCGGAACAGGTAGACATACTTTAGACATACACAGCATTTCTGACAGGTCAAATGCCGTTTTAGGTCAGATTTGTCCCAGACAAAGTTTCCTAGGTAAAGTGTATCTGATTATTTGACGCCTTGCCTTATCTGCCCCTTCTATTGCCTTGCAGAGTCATTTCAACCTACTGCACAGATTCATCACACAGCATTCTCTGTTTCTGTTTTATCACTTGCAATAATCATTTATCCCTTGTGACTATGCTTTGTAAACTAAACCCACTTAACAAGAAAAAGACGAAATTGCATCTGCAAAGCGATACAATTACACAGCCATTACGCTTACAGAAAAACATTGCAGTTATGAACTCTAAAGTTTTGATGCACCCCATGCAAATGTGCTGGTCGTTTAAGTGAGAGATTGGCCTGTTCTCATCTTTGGGGGCTTATTCGGTCTTTAGGCTGAGTGGAGCTCTACGCTTTAGGGCTCCCGTTGTGCAGCAGCCTGCCTCATGTTATTAGATCTACACATCACCGCAGAACTGCCAAACACTGGTAACTGTGGTAAATGGTGTGGGAGCACACATCCATTTCATTTAAAGTGATGTTGATGTTGATGTATAATGGAAAAAGTGAGCAATAACGCTAAATCAGAGAGCTGGATACACAATGCCAGCCACTGCATATATGAGTGAAAGCAGCATAATAGGCTATGCAGGTGCAGACATACATAAAGTCACACACACACACACACACACACACACACACCTACACACACACTCAAACTACACCGCACACACACACAAACACACAGACAGCAACACCCAAGCAAATAATGATTTATGGTGCATTCAGAGAAGCGCCACACCAGCAGAATATCTAAGTGTTATCTTTCTGCAGTGAAGGTTACATCAGTTCCCACTATAGCTGTCAAAACGGCAGGCTTCTATGGAAAGCTTAGTGTTTCTCTCATGTAAGGGATTTTGGCTGTATCCTCAATCACATGAGCTTCCATACATCTTGTAAAAACCTATTTAATGGCCAGTGGTAAACAAATATAGACCTACCTTGATGCTAAACTAAAGCAATGTGTTCCACTGCAAACTATATTGCAGCTGTGTGCTGGGATTGCAAAGCTCCTTGGCCAGGCGGAGTACTTCTTGCTAGTTATCAAAGTTAACAGAAAAAGAAAGTTCTTTCCTATCTGCCCCATTGAGAGATTATCACTTTATACTGACAATGATGTAGGTCTCAAAGTTTCAAACTAATGAGGTCCTGAGCAGTAGAGGGTAATGAGACTTTAAATTACAATCTGAGGAGACAAGCTGTGCCCATAACAAGTTTAGGTGGGTCAGGAGAAATGATAGAGATGAGCAAAAACTCAATAACACCAGTATTTTCCTTTAAGGTCTGTCAATGGTTGATTAAATAGAAGGCCTTGCCAAAAGAAGAAAAGACTTTTGTTGGACTTTTAATTAAAAGCATTAAGCTAGAGGCATAGGAGAGTCATCCATGAACGCAAGGATGACAATGGCTCTCGGGCGGCTTGTGCCAAATAAATGGGTCTGGAACTCTTGCTGCTTCCTCCAAAACTTTCATTTCAACTGATTGCGGAACAAAACAGTGTGGCGGAAGTCGGAGTACCTTGAAATTATGGACAGAATAATAATGAACCCATCTCGCTACCCTTCTCTTATCACAACGTCTGCACAAAAACACACATTATATGCTTAATTTATACATTACACCCTCACTATTGAGACACACAAACAGACAGGCGCATACACGGCAGCCATATCTCTGTTGGCCACTGATAAGCCACTATCCAAGGAACCAACAGAAGGGATTTTTGCATGCCCATCTGCAGTGCAGCTCCGAACCAACCAAGCGGAATCATCCCCAAGCCTCCTGGACTGTCAAAAGGCCTTCTGGTGCTTCATGACAGAGCGGACCTCAATACTGGCAACCAGGGGCTCCACACCAGGAACCAGAAATAATCTGAACATTGTGTGAAGCCAACAAACCCAGCGTTACATCACCTTGTCTGTGGGACCAGAGCAGCATGTTTTACTCTGAATGAATGCGGTGTGAGTCTATGTTTTGTTTTAAGGAGATAAGGAGAAGGAAAAAACAGCCTCGGAAAGTTGCAGCCACAGGATATTTCAATTAGAATACGACTATTTTCAGATCGCCATGACAACTGAAAATGCAGCTGATGGTGGTATTATTAGTTTGTGCCCTCTTGCTCGGCACACTACATCTTCATGCCTCAACTTCCTACGCCTTCAGATGTTCCCAGCGTGGCTTAGGAGGAGGAGCTTCAATGCCACACACACACACACACACACACACACACATACACCCAAACTTGCATGTACTGTACGCATCCACAAACACACACATATACAAACTCATACAGATACATACGCACTCACACACACTCATGTCAGTGAAAAAGTGCTTTCAGTTGTCATCACAGACAGAGAGAACTTCAAAGAATCTTTCCAATTCAGATTTAGTTGTGGACTTGGCTTCTGTTCAAGAGAGAGAGATTCCCAGTCAGATGGTGTCCAAAGCAATTTGAGCTGTACAGCTTTGAATCAGAAGTAAGGGAGAGATAGATAGAGAGAGAGAGAGAGAGAGAGAGAGAGAGAGAGAGAGAGAGAGAGAGAGAGAGAGAATCAGAGGGAGGTGAAATGACAGATGAGAGCTTTCATGCAATATTTGCTTCTCTGTGTGATGAAAATGGGGGATTTGCTAAAGGCTTGGAGAGGGCTTTGCTGCTAACTTCCTCCACCTGTTTTTACAAGGAGCTGCAAGGATGAGCAGATCCTAATGTTACAAATCACACATACAGCAGCAAGCGTTGTACAAGTCACCCAGCTTTGCATCATTCCTACATTAGTACAGCGGGATTTCTCTAACAATTCCTCTGGTAGAGCAAAAAGGCATTATCCTTTTTTTTTTTTTTTAGGAAAAGTGAAGTGAGAGACTTTAAAAGGAAGACAGAATTTCAGCATTGATCTTTTTTGCTTAATGACAAAATCTACTGTAAACGCTGAGCCAGTCGATACAATCGAGTCACCAGGCCTGCTTGCCATTGTGAACAGATTGGAGTTGGCCATTTCAATGTTGTTATGGAAACGAGAGGAGATTGTGTGACAAGCAGACCCTTATCACATTTAGCTGCTCCGCATCCAATCTGCCCAGATTCTGCTAATTGCCTCTTTTCTGCGAGCTGACCCGCATGCCCTGCTTTTTCTTTTTTGTCTTTCTTTCTTTCTTTCTTTCTTATTCACTCTCTCTCCCTCTTCCCTCCTTCCCTCTATCCATGTCTGTCCCTTCTCTCTCTCTCTCTCTCTCTCTCTCTCTCTCTCTCTCTCCCCTGACACAGAAAGTGATGATGTCACCCTCTCCAGTGAGTTAATAGTGAGGTGAAAGCTACTATTTTGCTCCTGCGGTCTGGGTTAAGAGCCCACTCCGTGAGATGAGAGAGCATTGTTTACTTGGCCCTGTCTTGTTAGAACTCCCACACAGACACACATGGAGGGCTCTGCTGCACGGCTCTGCTCTGTCACAGTGGGCACAATGTATAGTCACACAGCCAATCATCTCAAACTGCATGCAACACGGTCGGAGTCTCAAACTGACGTTGGGGGGTATGGAACAA
This sequence comes from Centroberyx gerrardi, assembly GCF_048128805.1. Lineage (NCBI taxonomy): Eukaryota > Metazoa > Chordata > Actinopteri > Beryciformes > Berycidae > Centroberyx > Centroberyx gerrardi. Next base: position 14,725,741 of record NC_136009.1, read on the forward strand.
GCTCCTACGCACAGATAGCCTCGGAGACCTGAGAGATGAAACTCAACTTAAACTTTATCTCCTTGATGCGGTGAGGTAGTACAGCGTATGTGGTGATTTATTGGGTTATGTGGAGTGTGCTGCATCTGTAAGTTTAATTATAGGAGATGAGTGGGATGATGGACTCTTGGTATTATTAGATCGACCTCCCATCAGCTGCACATCCAGCTAAAAATATCCCTGAATATTAAAATAGTAATAAGTAATACTAATAATAATAATAATAGAATAAAAAATAAAATTTTATGCAAATGCACAATTGGAAAGACTGAAATTATTATTATTATATAAGTTTCATCAAACAAAATTCAAACCGGAAAACCATGCTCATTTTGTTTGCAATAAAGTGAACAATATAAAAAATCAGCAATTTGGTTAATCAGAAATGTCTTTTAACACTGTATTATATGATTACTGTATTTATTTACCCATAATTCACAATCTGCAGCAGCACTCCTCAAGATCCATACTGTACAGAAGAGATTTTCGTCACTATGAGCTGCTGGACCGAACACTCTGCACCATTTTTTTTTTATCATCTACATTTTCAATCAACATAAAACACATCAACGCGTCAAATCTGTACTTTCAATCTAGAGATAACCAGAATCTCTTCTCCTAAAAGTTTACTTGCAATTGAATTCCCAAACCCGTATAACCCTAACAACCTTCCTCAGTCAGTCCATAAACTATAGAAGCTATCAACTGTGGAATAATTACACTGACACTGCCAATAAATCTACAGCTCGTAAAAATGTCTTTCTCTCTTTAAACACACAGACAGTCATACACACACACACACACACACACACACACACACACACACACACACACACACACCCGTTCACTTCCTATGGCTTAATCACTCAGGGCAATTTCAATTTATTTAATCTCCCGTCTCATTTTAGGTATCTGGTTGTTTTTCCTACCATTTTCCAGCATAAGGTATTCTGCAGTCATTTAGATTTCATTCATTCATTCATTCATTCATTTTCTTTACCCACTTATTCCACTTCAGGGTCATGGCGGGCTGGACGTTATCCCAGCATGCATTGGGGGGAAAGGCAAGGAAATCATAGGGCATTTAAATTCTGTTATCCAATTCAATTGTGTCCTTGTTTGTCATCTTGCTCTCTTTTTTTTATTCACTTACTTTGTTTTTTGTTTATTTATTTTGAGGAGAGATGGTTGACAGCTTTGTGAATTTGTAAAACTAAACTAAACTAAACTAAACTAAACCAAACCAAACCCACATCTGGAGCATCATCTACATACCGGTACTTCATGCCGGTGAGCTTGGCGGTGGACTCCTTCAGGTTGTGGTGGTAGCGGTGGGTGAAGGAGCCCAGGCTGCGCGCTATCAGGGCCACGGTGCGGAAGCGGGCGCGGGCCTGGCTGGCTGTGTTGGGGCTGGTGGCGTTCTGCTTGCTGTGCTCGCCGTTACGGGGGGCCTTCAGCCCGTGGTCCGTGCACGCAAAGGACACCTGCATGGCTGCCGGCGGGTACGGAGGCCGCTAGAGCTGCTCCGAGAGAAACAGGACTTCGTCAGAGTTCTCAAAGTATCTGTCGGTCCCGGGACTCTCGGGTGTTTGACGTCGTCGGACTAATCTGAAGGCCAGTGATCACAGGCAGGAGAGGGGGGAGCAGGGAGATGGTTTCGGTCTCCGTTTGCTTCGGAGGTTCTCAAGCTGATGATCTAGTCAAGAGAGGACATAGCGGCGGCGCGGCCCTGCTCAGTTGGGATTGACCGGCGAACAGCTGTCAGTGTGTGAGGAGAGGAGACGGGGATCCTGCGCAGCTCCGACTCCACCTGAGAGTGTGAGAGAGGATGGAGATGGAGGGAGAGGGATGGAGGAGAGGAGGCACTGAATCATTAGCTGAAAGTGTCGTCCGATGAAGCACTTCACTGACAGGGGAGAGAAGCAGTGTGTGTGTGCGTGTGTGTGTGTGTGTGAGATAGGGTTAGGGGAGTTGGGGTTAAAGGAGGTGTGAAAGGAGAGAAATTCCCTGCTGTCCAGAAAGACCGACCTGAGAAAAATCTGTGAAGCCCTCTCTCTCTCTCTCCTCTCTTTCCGTGTCGTTTACTCCAGTTTAACGCCTTCTGCTCAGATCTCTAAGCTTCCCCAACCGCTGCCTGCTAATATGCAGAATCAGTGCAATTCTGCCCTAGTTTTTCTTGTCATTCTCTCTCTTTTTCCCCCTGTGTCTGTCTTGCTTTATCTTGCTCACCTTTTCCTATATCTTCTCCACTTTTCTTTTCTCCCTCTCACCTTCTGCCAGACTTTAACCTTCTGCTTATCTCTCCGTTTCTTTTTTTTTTTCTGTTTACAAAGTCTGTCTCTGCCCCTCTAGCGCTTTTCTCTTAGGGTTGTCTTGGAGGTTTTTGTCAGGCCGCCTGGAGGTGTGTGTGTGTGTGTGTCTGGGGAGTCTTTCTCGCCCTCCAACCGCGGCTAAGCCTTTTAGTCAAACACCTGGAGTGAGGAGAGTAACACTGCACCACACTGTTCTGTCTCTCTCTCTCTCTCTCTCACACACACACACACACACACGTAATCACAGACACCCTCTCACTCACCTCACAGATAGAACAAATAGGGTCATGCTTTCACAGAAAAGCACACACTTACAAACAGATGTACCCTGTTCACAGACAGTAATCCAAATCTGCTCAACTCTGTTCAACAACTGCATTTGCATCCCCATACAACACACACACACACACTCACAGGCACACACACACAGCCAAATCTTCACTGATGCATGTGCTCTTACGCACAGCGAGTTGTCGGCGCTCTCTGAGAAAAGAGGGACGAGGCAAGAGGAGATTCCTGATTGATGTCTGCCCTCCTGCAACTTCAAGGGGAAGCGAGCGGCGTTACACAGCGTGCAAAAGGTCCCAGGAAGATCTGCATCCCAACAGGAGCGGCAGCGGTGCTCCCGGCAGCTGTCCTCCAACCTGGCAACCTCGTCCCGTCACCCAAAGTCCTCAAGGAAGCCGGACGGCTTATGGTCCCCCGCTTTGCAGCAAAAAAGCTCTGTCTGATAAAGGGATCCCGGAACGGTAACGGACAAGCGAAGAGGAGAAGGAAGAGAAAGGAGGATGCATGGTACCTCGCTTCGGGGAGGAGAGGACAGATGCACAGTGGAGAGGGGGAGTGAGGAGGCGAGGAGCAACGCGTGTGGAGTGTGGAGAGTGAGCCAGGGAGTGAATGAGGAAGAGAGACAGTGTGTATAGGCTACTGGCTCTGACTGACTGGCTGAAAGAACTGCAGTGTTTTTCACCATGGCGCCACACACACAGAGGAGGAGAGAGAGAGAGAGAGGGAGAGAGAGAGAGAGAGAGAGAGAGAGAGAGAGAGAGAGAGAGAGAGAGAGAGAGAGAGAGAGAGAGAGATTCATTCTGAACACAATTAAGAGAGCTGAGCCTGAGTTGGTGTGTGTGTGTGTATGTGTTTATTTACTTAATCAAAAAAAGCCTCAGGCAGGATGTTAAGGTGGCATCATATGGTTGATTACAGTAACCTACTGTGCATGTGTGTTAAACATCACGTACGTCACTGGCCCCGCTTCATTTCACTGTGGACTACTTCTAAGGCATTTTACTCGCTCCCCCCTCTTTCCACTTCATGTACACTGTTTGCCCTCCTTACACCGCAATTACATTTGCAATCATGTAATAAGTATTTGCTCACAACTTACGACCCCTGGACAAATGGCTTATTTTAATAGCACTCCACACCATGAAAGATTGTAGGCTATAATTCAGAAGCACCAGGAGAGACCCATCTTGACCCCAGCACCTCAGAGTAGATGCTAAGTAGAGACCTGTAGTAGTGGTACAGCGAAATAAAGCATAAACCAGGCAGTGCTCAGGCAGCGCTGCGTTGCTGTCCTCCCCCACAGAACAGTAATGTGACAATGCAGGATTTCATGGTTCATTGAACATCCACAGACCTCGAGGCCACCACAGTCTTATTTATATCCTTGTGAATGCATTTGATAACGGTAGACAGTTGTAGTAGTCAATTCGGCAGGCCCCCATCATTTTTGATGCCGAGGGCGGTTTGTGGGTGAGTAGTTGTAGGAAAAGGGGAGGGGTGGGGGGGCGTCGGGCTAACAGCTGGATCTGCCGGTCAGATGTCTCAATGTCTGAGGCACTGCATGTCGTGCTGCATACCATGTGATGGCATGCAATGTGTTTGATGTGACCTTGTGCCATTTTATTGTCACTTCAAGTGCATGTAATTCACAGGAATCTCAGACTACAAACCGGTGCTTCTCAACCTTTTTGGAGCATGACCCCTGAAAATGAAACGATACCTACTCGCAATGCCTTGATTCAGGCGTAAACGCAGAGACTTGTGAAATTTGACACTAAAGGATGATTTTTATTTTCTCTTTTCAAGCTATTTTACTTGATTAGTTATTGGAAGAATAACTAATAAATATTCCTAAATTCACAAGTAAAGGTATCAGAACAATTGAAAACACAGTAAATTTGTATGTTAGAAATATTTGATTCAGGTTCCATAAATCCTCTCACAAAAAAGCATTTTGTGACCCCCTGGATGGTGCTGACCCCAGGTTGAGAAACAATGTTCTTTTTTTTTTATTATTATTATTATTTCTTTTTTTTTTACATTTTTGCCTTCATTACATAGATAAAAGTAGATGCAACAAAGGTCTTGGGCCAGACTTGAACCGAGGATGTCATGTTTTGTCATGTTGGTATGCGCCTTAGACCACAGATCCACCAGGACACCCATGAACCAGTGTTCTAGTGCGCAGCCGTTTCTGCAGCAGCCTCTGTGCTGCAGCCCGCTGCCTGCCAGCAAGCCCTGCTTCGGTTTGATCATGTTGTTTTGCGACACTCGGGAGAGGTACTGCGCAGTTGGAGGAACTTGCAAATACTCTTCTAATGTCATCAGCTCCTCCAAGGCTAGAACTTCCTCCCTGTCGATCCCATTTAAAAGTGTGTCAGTCAAATGCGTCAACTAGAGCTGATACATTCTAGGCTGGAATCCCCAGTGGGCAATAACGCTGTTACCCTGAGGCTAACTACTTTGCCTTAATTGCTCCAGTAAGAATCTATAATTGAGTTCTGGAACATTGTTGCTAAGACAGTAAGTACGTAGACGTTGAAATAGTTGAGTGAGCATGACACTGCACCGGGGAGGCTGATAAAACCTTATGGATTCTCCATAGTTCAAAACTTCTGTCAACAGTATAAGCATTTCCCATGTTTTGCCTAAATACTGTGTACATTTATACAGGGCACAGTGGTTTTCTATCCATAATAGTCACTGCTATGCAAATAAGGGACTCTGTAACACTAGATAGCATGTCACATAATTGTAGCCCTGTACACAGTAGGCTGCTTGACGAAAAGATTTTCCACATTTTATTCTAGTATTCAAAAGGCTATTCAATATCTAATAGCTAGTTTTCCTTATCAGCACTACCCTCCTGTTGAGAAAATGAGAGATAATTAAGGGGGAAAACCTCTCCAAGCTGTCTGTGACGTCACTGCTGCGGCAGTCCCTCTCTCTTTACTCGACCATTTCTTTCTCTGCATATTTTTCTCTGCACCCCCCCTTTGTTTTCTCTCGTTTTCTGTCTCTTCTGTCATCTCCCCTCTCTCTCTCTCTTCGCCCTCTGTCTCTCCTCTCTTCCTCCTCTGTCATGGCTCTCCCTCCATACTAAATCACCATTTAAAACGGCTTTTCTCATCCTCATCCCCATCCCCACTCCAGTCCATAGTAATTTCTTATGCTACAGATTAGCCTGTGGGCACAAGTCATTATGATGCACCGCATGTACAGCACCACAGAGGAAGAATGGGTTGCTTAACCAGCCCTAATAGGGTTGCACTGAGTTATTAAGCGGTACAAATTTCACTTCGGGCCACCTAACTTACAAAATACTGATGAAGAAGCTGAACTGAGTGTGAGACCTGACACTTCCCTTCATGCCCTGAAGGGAAGTGTCAGGTCATCATCATCATCATCGTCATCATCATCATCACCGTCGTCATCATCACCATCAACACAAACCACATAATCCATCATCCTCCATCATCAGCACCAGAACCATCATCCTTGCCATCTACTTATATTATCACCACCACATCATCATCGTCACCACCCCATTAACCATTATTCCCATTATTGTCATCATTTCCACCACCACCACCATTATGACAATTACCTCCATCACCATCAGCATCATTATCATCATCATCATCCTCATCGCAACCATCTCCAGCTTCTGCCATGACCTCGTCTTGCTTTGAATCCACTACATGTAGTGACAGTGATGAGCGCTGACATGTTTATTGTGACAGCCTCTACAGATGCCTACTGACCTTATATGCCTGCCCAGTAGGCATATGGCATCTTAGTGGTGGTATTGAATGGTAGAGGGGGGTGGATGCCGATTCATGCAGCGCCATTTATTTCTAAGGGTGAAGCACTCAGTAAGCCACCGCCGTTCATAGATTCACTACATCATAAAATACATTGAAGTCAATTTGGACAATGTTATGGGCCATGCAGATGCAAAACTGTTAAGAATATTACCTCATTAATATGTTACTAGTCAGGTTATGAATACAGTCACAATGGCCCAGGCTGCCATAGAAAATTATTATTATGCCAACAAATACAACCGCAAATTCAGCTAAGTCATAATAGAAGATCATTATCATTAATCAAATGATCATCATTATGAAAATTTTGATCATTTATTATCATTAAAAAATAAATGGGGTTCAGCTGCTGTTGATTCACAGTGAAGTTATAATCAAAATGTACACACACATGGTTCTTGTTGCTGCTAAAACTCCGTATAGATAGACTGTATTTTCTATGACTATGGAGCATAATGCTGTAGTATAGCATCAGAATATGTTTCTTATTCTTTGCACACACATGCACACACACGCGCGCACACACACAATATTGATCAGGGCTAATAGCAGACAGACTGGGGGGATTCCTTGACCTATTCATTATACAGTCAGACAGAGAGAGAGAGGGATAATTGGACAAACTTTGGATGAAAATCATTTACAACTCCAGCTACACACACTTTCTGTTGCTCACTGAAAAAGCACTCAAGTTTTAGAAGCAATATGCGTGTTTACAAGATAGCAATAATTCCGGAAAATGACATTCCATTTCATGTTACACCTGATTATTATTGCCGACAACACACTCCCCTGCCGCCTCGGTATGACAATCAACGCAAATGCTACTCTCATTCCTTATTCAAATCCTCAGTCTTTTCACAGCATTGAGAACCGCCAAAGTCACTGTAGACGTAGCAGTGTGTCTGATGTGGCCTCATGTGCCCTTCACGTCAAGTCTAATTATGGACGGGAATTAAAGCTGCGCCTTGCTGTGCTACGGAGGACTCTTCCCTATCAGGAAACGAAGAGGGCATTAGGTATTTAACAGGATAGGAACCCCGCTGAGCAGAATTAAACTTTAATCCTTCATTCCGGTGGTTTAGAAATGATACAAATTGGAAAGTGTTGACATAACGCGGTACTGAGACTATTGACTGAGACTGATAAGGTTCACACTAAATTCACACTTACCCCTGAGCTGATAAATAGTTGTACATGAGCGTGCAGTTCATTATACATTATCAACATGGTATATCAAGAGAAGGGTACAAATAGTGTAAAACTAATGTGAAATGTGTTTTACTAATGAAAGACTAGTGTAATCTAGATTTCCAATACTGTACGCAACACAAGATAGAATGTGGTTCTCGATTCTGACCATAGAACACATAATCTGAATGTGCTCAATTGAACTTTTAAACGCACCCTTTTTACAGAATGCAGCCTACCTGTAGACCATGTTGGCGCTAGGCTGGGCAGATGCCTGGAAAAAATGGCTGTGAACATGGAGAAACTCCTCCAAACTCCTCTGCTCTCGAGCTCTGCTGGCTCCGACGCCTCTTGGAAGGCAGCCGATGGTGGGGTACACCCTGGTTCCTGCCCCCTGCCTCTGGTGGAGAGAAGTGGGGCAGCGCTCCAGCCTCTGCCCCCCTCTCTGTCTGGGTATGGGGATCTCACTGCATGCTGCCTTCAGATACATGTTTGGATCGACCTTTTCTGCAACAGGCCGATGGGACACTTTCTTTTGTTAGCACACCTCTTTCATAACCCTTTTCCTATATATTTAGTCACCCTGTGCAAAGAATCTGGCCTAAAAACATCTCCATCTAAGTACAGACACAATGCAGGTCATGTGGGGCTACAGAGGATATCCGTGTTTGTTTGTTGAAGAGTTCTCCTCATGCCTAGATCCAACAGAGTGACTTAGAGCGATATCCAGGCATAATATCCATAAATGTATCAGACTGACTACACATGTGCATGGGCAAAGCCAGGACAGCTGGACACACGCACAAACAAAATGAGCCCACTATTGTTTATAGTCTCAAAAGAGATAACAGCGAGGGCCCAGAAACATCCCTGAGTGCCATGCCTCTGATGTCAACTTTATTCTTAGATGATTGACAAATTAGATGACAAAGGCAGCTTTTGTTGGAGCCTGTCTGTGAGCTCCTGGTGGCTCCAGCGAGAGAAGCATGCTCGTCTGTGAGGTAAGCTGAACAAAGCCAGCGGATATTTCTGACTACAGATATATCCAAGTTGCAGCTGAG